>NC_141382.1:30168236-30821421 GCF_017979445.1 Akebia trifoliata | reverse complement strand
TTAGAGCATTGGTTTGGGTCTTAACATTTGGGAAAAAGAAAAAAAAAAAAAAAAGGCTCCTTTAAAGTATGGGATATGGAAGGGGTTCCCAAAATAAAGGGGCTCACCATATTATGGGATATGGAAGGGGTCCGCCATAGTAGGCCACTGTGATGAGTCTGGGAAGGGGTGACTTATGGAAAAAAAAAAAAAAGAAAAAAAAGGGGTAGCTGGTACTTGGAAAGAAGGCCAAGGGGCTGGGGGGCTCGCCATAAAGCTGGCCAACAAGGGATTGGCCTGTTACGATCCTTAGGTTAAGACTTCAACTTTCCACTCCATTGACTCCTAGGTATTTTGGAGCATTGGTTTGGATCTTAACAGATTTGTAGCAAGAAGTTAGAAGATTGTAGCTAGAAGAAGATAAGAGAGGTTAGATTAGTTTTAGTTACTTTGTTCTAATTGGAATCTTTTTCCATGTAAATTCCTGGAAGATATACTAGTTCATCTTATCTCAGATTAGTTCAATCAAAGACATAGTTTTACTTCAATTGTTAAACTAAAATCTGGATCAAATTAAAGAACAATCAAAGAATACGTAACTAATCAATCCACAAAGATTTAGAAATTAAGAACTTAATCAGTTTAAGATTGATATTTCGATCATAATCTCACCTAAATCGTCCAAATTGCAGTGACCGGGATCATCTTTGAGGAGATTGGAGCAATAATCCTTCGATAACCCTAAATTAATTTCTAGAGTTTCTTCGATCGAATATAAGAAAATCAACTTTAATAGCTCTTCTATGCAGTCAGCGAGCATGACTGGAGAGGCTCCTGGTGATGGTGGCGGGAAATGCTCCTCCTCCATTCTCACGATTAGACTCTTCTCGTTCTCGGACAAAGCTTCAAATTTGCCAAATGAATCATGATCCTATACTTCTCGGAGAAGGGTTGCAAAACTAACTCCGTCCTATCATATATCATATAGTTCTTACCTTCCTAAAGTTATCAAACTGATTTAAACTTCTTTTTTGTTTTTTTCTCACAAGAAAATAGTTTAAAATGTTTTTTTTTTTAAAAGACTATTCTACTTTTTCTAATTAATATAATTGAGAATTGAGGGATCACCAAATTTCTATAAAGAGGTGGGAATGGAAGAATAGCCAAAATAACCATTTTAGTCATTTTGAAATTAAATTTCTTTTGCAACAAAAATTATAAAATGAGAGGGTTAAAAATTAAAATAGTTCATAATATTGGAATATTAACACAGTATTAAGGAAGTAAGTAAAATTATTAAAAGATAAGTAAATTATACTTTGAATCTTATGATTTGATGTAATTTCATGTTAACTCCCTATAATTGCACTTACCTACCTAAAGTTATAAGGTTTCTCTTACTCCTTTAGTCTATTTTTGTCAATACAACAATTTAGAAATGTTTTCCATTTTTTATTTAAAAAAAAAAAAAAACCTTTTTAAAGAGTTGAAAGCTAAGGAATTATAATTTACAACAATGACAAAAAGTTTTACTCTGACATTTTCATTTTTAAATCTTTACTATTTATAATGAGGGAAGGCGGAGTAAAAGTGGTTTGACACAAAAATTTGAGTTGTTAGAAATACCTCTTTTATATTTAAATTTAATATAATCAGGGTTACTTTAGTCCAAAAATCATAAAATTACAATTCATGACCCTAGGATCACGTTGCTTAGTTTTCAAAATTACAAAAATATTATTTTTTCTACTATCTAATCAACAAAAATTCTTTAACAATATTTTAAAATACAATAATCTTTTAACCAATATTTTCTTTTATTTTGTAGTTTGTATAAGGGAGCAAGAGGAATTAACGTATATCGGATTCATTTATTATTTACAGGTCAACTCAATGATTTTTAAGCCATTGGATCATTTAAATCGAAAAATTCTTCCTTTCAAAAGTAATCAAATCAAGTCATCTATTTTAGGTGTGTGCTAAGCAATTTTTTGTATAAAAAATACACATTGATTTATTCTTGTGCCACGTAATTCTTGAACATCGATTAGAAATTTAAGACTTTTCATTTTGTTAATGCATAAAATTTATAGGGTCCACGTGGTGAAATTTTAATTTTTGGAGAATCTAAGCCATATGACTTGCTTGGATAATTTTGCATAAACAAATGATTATCGGGCCTGCCCCCTTTGACTTTGACCTTTACTTGGGTCTCTCCCAATTTTGATCCTAGGAGATTAGCTTTGTGATACCCAAAGTTTTTTATTCGTATCTTGAGAAAATCAAATAGTAAAATTTGGAGGAAATTTTGAAAGAGATACTTAGGTAAAACACTTAAATTTTGTTATGTTTTTTTTAACGAAATCTAACTTCACCATTAGATTTAGAATAGTCGAAAAACATACTTTAGTTTGTAAGTACGCTCGAATTCGAGTTCAGACGAAAAAATTATAAAATCCCCGAATTCTAGGTCGGGTAGGACCTAAAAAGGTGAATTTTTGTTAGAGAGAGAATTAGTAAAATTTTATCACACCATTAGGTCTGAAATAAAAAATTATAAAGAATTGAATATTTATTCACCAAATTCCGGGTCTAGAAAGTCAAGTTACTGTCAAAATAAAGACAAACACGAAAATACCAATAATACCCCTCCAGCCCTTTTTATGAAAGAATAAATCTATTCTTTTATTTAATTTTTTTTCTTTTTCAAATGAAACCCAAATCCCAGTTGACTTTAATCCAAGGGTTTTCACCACCTTTTCATCAAGATCCGTCGCTATTGAGTTGTCTTTGAGCCTCAATGAAAGAGAGAAAGTTATCGATGTCGATGCGTTCTACGTTCTAACTACCTTCGATATTTGTTTTTCTTTCTTTATCTTTGTATCACACAAAAAAATGAATGGGTTTAGATACTACCCACTCAGAACTTCCTCTAGTTATAAGGAGAGTCGTTCATCATTGTAGAACAAAGAAAAATACCGTCATCGAAAGCTTTGCAACCAACCCGTTTGTTTCGTACCCAAATCAGTCCAATCTCGAGTTTTGTGCTGTCAATCCTTAACTTTTGTACTAGATCTTCACTTTTAACAATCACAAAATTTTGTAGGAGATTCTTAATTCCTATTGCTAATCATAAATTATAAAAATTGCATCTAAAGTTTTTATTGAATGTGTAATGTGCTTTAAATCATAGAAATTCTTTGTTTTTATTTTCAAATTCATGTTAGTCCGGCATAGTTGATGAGTTTTAGTCATATTTTAGCAAGTTATATGGGGGTGGGATTGTGTATCGAAGAACCATCGAAGAAACTTAAAAATTTTGATCGAAAAACTAAATCTTTTTGCAAACAGCAAGTTGTTGTCGATATTGCCGTTAGAGGTTGACTCTTTTACCGTCAAAAACTTTTTTTTCGTAAAAAATGACTTTTTATTTTTGTTTTGTACTTCCCACCACTTATATGCATTTTACCACCCTTTATTTCATTAAAAAAATTTAAGTAAATATCTTCTTTAATTTACTTTAAGTTCTTTAATGAAATTAATGTTTTACCCCCCATTTGAAAATAATAGGATTGGTTTCAAGAACTAAATCTCAAAAGATCAAAATCTAATTTTTGGTTCTAAGAACCAAATGTAAATTTTGAAATATTTGTTAGACTTTAAAAATCAAATATCTTTTTGCGTTATTTTGAATTAAACTATAAAAATTACATGATGTCAAATATCGTATACAAAGTTTTTGTTTTCAAAAAATCGTTTTTAATTTCAAGAACTTTGAAAAATCGTGTTTCTAACACTTAGTCAAATTTCTAACAATTTGGTTCTATGCATTGTTAGGACCCCATTTTGAATAAATTTTGGTAGTTTTTTGATTGAATGATCAAAATGAATTTGAAAGTTTGAAAAATGAATGTTGTGCTCAAAAAATTAAAAAGAGAAAATATCGGAAATAAGGGAAAAGGAGATGAAATGATAAAATACCAGAATCACATCTGATGGGTGATGTCTGCATTTTACATTGTGGTCTTGTATGTATAGGTTGATGAACGGATATCCAGGGATAATAATTTTAGTTGCATATTTATTTACTTTTTGTAACGCTAGGTGTAGATTAATTTTTTGCATTGTTATTTATTTTAGGTCGTAGGGCCATTGTTCCATGATAGGAAACTGGATATCCATTCGCAATCTTGTAATGTTAATTTTTTTTTGTTTTCAAAGAAAAATAATATATATAGGGAGCGGTTCAGCGGCCTAACCTCTTCCAAATTTCGTGCCTAATTTTTTCGATTGTCAGATCGAGACACATCCAACAGCTCATATTTAATATTATGATTTTAAAATAAAGCGTATCAAAATTACAATTGGCTTCCTCTAACCTCTTTTATTTTATTTTAACTCCCTATTTCTTAACGAATCCCTCTTTTCCTCTCTTTTCAAACTCTTCTTCATTTAGAGACAGAACGTTCGTAACCTAATAGACGACATCTCTATTTCTCTCAAGATCTGGTTCGAATGATTGTCAGTTTCGTGCCATCGTTTGTTCAAGAGATTCGAAACGTTCGTTAGAGAGAACGACCATCAGTTTTGTTCCATCCGTCACCGTCTTCGTTGTACACTTGCCATTCTTGAGTTCGTCTTAAGTATTTTGGAACGAAGATTCTTAGGAAAATGACTTGGTTTTTTTTTTTTTTTTAACAAACATTGTAGTTCTTGAACTTGGATTTTTTTTTTGTTGGTTGTTGAACTTGAAAGATAATGTTGAGTATAAATTCTTTATGAAATTATAGCAAATAACATGATTTTTTCTCGTAGCTTAGAAAAATAATTGGATTTTTTTTAACAGACATTGTAATTCTTAAACTTGGATTTTTTTTTTGTTGGTTGTTGAACTTGAAAGATAATGTTGAGCATAAATTATTTATGTAATTGTAGCAAATAATATGATTTTTTCTCGTATCTTAGGAAAATAATTGGATTTTTTTTTTTAACAGACATTGTAGTTCTTGAACTTTGATTTTTTTTTTTTTTGGTTGATTGTTGATCTTGAAAGATAATGTTGAGTATAAATTATTTATGATATTATAGCAAACAACATGAATTTTTCTCATATCTTAGAAAAATAATTAGATTTTTTTTAATAAACATTGTAGTTCTTGAACTTGGGTTTTTTTTTTTTTTTGTGGTTGGTTGTTGAACTTGAAAGATAATGTTGAGTATAAATTATTTATGAAATTGTAGCAAACAACATGAATTTTTCTCATATCTTAGGAAAATATTGAATTTTTTAACAGACATTGTAGTTTTTTAACTTGGATTTTTTTTTTTTTAGGTTGGTTGTTGAACTTAAAAGATATTGTTGAGTATAAATTCTTTATGAAATTGTAGCAACTAACATGATTTTTTCTCGTATCTTAGGAAAATAATTGGATTTTCTTTTTTGGTTGGTTGTTGAACTTGAAACTGAGAATTTGGCACGAAACTGGGAATTTTGTTTTCATATACTCTTTATATGAATATAATATAAATGTTATATTCAACAAGATTTAATAACATGTCTATTGTTATCATATACTCTTTAAGTTTTATATCACATTGTATTGTTAACTTCCAAACATGCCAATGTAACTTTATTACATTTTAAATTATAAGAAATTTGATTGAGACACAGAAACGACGAAAAATAGAATTACTTCTACAAACAAACATGTAATCCTATTTTTTTTCTATATTAATGAATTGTGTATATGATTTTATTTTGAGAATCTCTAGAGCTTTTGAAGAGTAGAAAAGAGGTAAGTTACCATCCTTCAATTGTTAATATATGCTAGTTAAAATTACCAACTCGTACACATTAGTGGATTGAAAAAGAAAAAAAAAATTCTGCTATGAAACATTTCTTGGATTCAAAGGGAATTGTTTCCTAAGATTTCTTGAATTTTATTTGAATCCCACATAACAGAATTCACACATTACATTCTTCAGTGTAAGATTCATAATTCTTATGGTTAATAGTATTACTCGAATGGTTTAGATGGCAATGAGAATGCATTTGCAGGTATCATATTGAAACCATCATCTTTCTAGTGAGGCTAGTATAGATGCTTCGTCTAGTTTGCCACAATGTGAATTTAATACTCTAAATATGAATACGTGAGATGCTAGAAGTGATTATACTTGATTTTGGATGTTAGATATATTGAGTAAACATATTTGGTAGTGAAATAGGTGTTGTTGTTTATGATCCTTGGTGTTTCTAAAGCTGATTTATGAATAACGGTGAATTGGAAGAAATAATGAAATGTTAAAATTGAATCATTTGTAGTTTATTGATCTTTTATCAATTGTACCAGTCCATCATGGATAAGATTGGTATTGACAAAGATGATGGAATGTCTATTGATGACATTGTGGGATCATCGATAAGCGAAGTAGAAGGTAGTGAATATGTTGATTGCCAGAGTCCTAATAAAGACCCTGAAGATCTAAAAACACCATATGTGGGGATGTTATTTGACTTAAGTGAAGAAATTCAAAAGTATTATGAGGATTATAGACATCGACAAGGATTTTAGATTCGAATTCGAACCACTACCAAGTCACGACGAGGTTCAGATGAGTCAACTGGAATAACATATGTTTGCTCACATCAAGGTAAATTTAAACCAAAGAAGGGAGAAGAAGAAAATAAAATCGAGAAAAAAAAGAAGTTGTTCCATTGTTAGATGTGGATGTAACGCAACTATGTGTATTTTAAACGACAGATGGACCACTAGATGGAAAGTATCGATTTTTAAGGATGACTATAATCACAAGGTAGTTACACCAGCTAGGAGAATGAAGATGAAGTCAAATCGAATCATGCCAAAAGCAGCTAAGAATTTAGTCGAAGCATTCCATAAAGAAAATATGTTAGTTGGGAAAGTGTTATCAATTTTGGGTGGGGACACGATCGATTTCGATAACAGAGATTGTTACAATCATTTGAGAGATGTTAGGTACATGAAGCTAGAAGGGGTGATGCACAATCAGTATTGAACTATTTCAAGAAGAAACAAGTTGAAAATCTATAAGTTTTTTTATGCGATACAATGATGAATGTAGGGCAGTTAACTTTTTTTGAGTTGATTCTCGATCATGAATGGCATATGAATATTTTGGGGATGTGGTGTCATTTGACACAACTTATTGGACAAATAAGTATAATATGCCGTTTGCCCCATTTACTAGAGTAAATCATTACCTTCAGTTAATACAATTTGGGGGTACTTTTCTACAAGATGAGACACAGATAACCTTCATATGGTTGTTTGAGATATGGCCAGAAGTAATGAGAAGATGTCATCCAATATCCATAATCACAGACCAAGATTTCGTAATGCGTAATGCAATTGCCAAAGTGTTTTCCAACACCCGTCATCGTCTTTGTGTTTGTCATATTGAGAAGAAGTTCTATATGGTCGACATACACGAGTGAGGACTTTGAAAAGTAATGAAAATCAGTGATTATGAAAAATAGATTAGAACATAATGAATGACTTCAACTATTATTTGAAATAAGGGAGTCGTGGGTGCTAGTCTATAATCACCAAACCTTTTTTGCTGGTATGAATACCACCGGTTGTAGTGAAAGTATCAATGCCTTTTTTAATGGGTTTGTGTAGACACCCCATTTTTGCATCCGCCTGACTTGGCGATCCGTCACCTAGTTGCCGTGGATTCGTAATGATGAACGCAAAAGAACTCGAAAACTTGTGAGAAGTCTCCTTTCAATTTTTTCTGTCTTCCAATTTTATTCTACTCTTTCTCCTTGATATGCGACATAGAATTACGCACACTTAGGATCGCTACACTATACACTCAACTTAGCAAGCACATACACTTAGACTCGCTACACATTGAGACAATTTAGAGACCTCGCTACGCTAGGAAAACATGACCTCGAGACTTAGAAATAATTACGTTGTAATTGAAAGAAACTTCACGCCAAAATTTATCCAAATGGACGAAAATAAAAAAAAATGACAAAAATACCCCTCATGAATTTTTAACCTCCAAAAAGTCTCAAAAGTACTTTCCTTGCACTCAGAATAGGATTTCGACTCTAACGGGATCCAAATCGATGAAATCAGAGAAATTTATTAAAAAATCGAAAAATGACCAAAACCCCTCTTGATGTCCAACTTGCACGTAAAAACCTTGACGCTTAGGAAAATATAATTAAAGAATTAAAAAAAAACTTCAATAAAAACCTCGAATAATCAAAATTAAATTAAAATTTAAATTTAAATCAAATAAAATTTACAATCAAATAAAAAATTTCAAATTGAAAATAACCATTAAACTAAAATTAGAATTTAATCGACAACTTAAAATTTAAGATCAATTTGAAATTCAAATTAAAATTCAAAATTAAATCAAAAATAAATTTTAAAATCAAATTAAAGATCAATTAACCAATCCGAATAAAAAATCTATCAAAACCTAACTAAAGCCAATCAACAAATTAAAAAATCAAAATTCAAGCTCAATCGATAAATCAATATCCAGATCAAAACTCTAATTAACCAATCAACATGTAAATTAAAACCGATCAACCAACCAAAAATAAAATTGACTACTCAACATTTAAATTAAATCAACCAATCAACTTGAAATTAAAATCAAAATCAACCAATCAACGTTCAAATTGAAATTAAAATAAACTAGCCAACGAATCAATCCAACCGACAAACTTAAACTACAAACCTATGCGATGCGTGGGATCACTTCCTCTAAAAAACCCAAAGAAATTAGAAATAAAATCTCTACCTTCCTAGGTTTGGTTAACAAAGTTAGTAAGAATAAAAAATCAAATCAAATAAAATAAAAAAAAAGAAACAAATAAAAGAAAGAGAAAAAATAGAGGATAAAAAAAAAGGGAAACATTTTCTCTATAAAAGAACCAAAGGGAGAGGCTTTCTAGAAAAAAAAGAAGAAGAGCAAAACCAAGTGGAAAGGCTGAGATTTTTTAAAGAGAGGAGAAGAATCTGACGTCTTTGGTACAGCAGTAAGGAGAAGGAAACAAACAACTTACCTCATTAGTCTCCTCCATCTTCTTCTTCTTGGTACCATAATTTACAGCAACCTGACTATCTTAGTTGCCACCCTCATCTACCTCATCATCAAAAACCTCTCTTTCACACCCCTTCACACGACTTTCCTCTTGGACAGCAAGGAGAAGAATTTAACGTTTTTTTAGGGAGCAACAAGAAAGGACAACAGCCTCCATTCTTAGACTATCTTCTCTTCTTCATTGAGGTACATTACAACCAGCCCCTACCTTCACTTCCAAATTTCCCTCTCTGTTGAATCTTCCCCGCCATAAAACCTGCAACCCCACAGCACCATTGCAACCCCAACCTTAGCCCAAAAACAGCACCATTACAGCCCCTAAAACAGTCCAAAAACCAGTCCCAAAATCAGCCCCTATTTTGGCCATTAAAATAATCCACAAACAGTTCCTATCTTGGCCATTGAAACAGACCACGAATAGCCTCATTTCAGCCCAAAACCAGCAGACCCATTATCACACTGAACCACTCTTCCTTCTTCCTCAGTTCAGCACCTATAGCATCGTGTTCTTCTTTGTTCAACACCCAAAGTAGCCATCACAGACCTCCCTCCTCCACCAATACGTCCTAACTGCAGTCCCACCTTCATTCCATCTTCTCCACACTCGGGTTCCACCATTAAGACCATCTCAAACCTTTGCTTTTCATCCACCCAAAACCACTTATTCTCCATGCTTCTTTTTTATAGCCATTAAACCATTTCTTCCCTTTTTTTTACAACCATCCAACTGTCTCTTCCTCACGGTTTGGCAGCCATCAAAATAGCCCTCATCCACCTCTCATTCTCTAGGTTTTGCAACCCAGAATTCTCCTTAGACCTCCATTGAAACCAGCCCCGAGCACTCCTCAGCCCTCATAGCAACCTCGTTACGTTTTCATCTTCTCCAACCTTTCGCTTTTCTCCTATTGATTGTTCCACAGCAGTCACCATCTCATCCTCTTCCTGCGTTCGTTGGCGTCTCACATTATTTCAAGGCTTTTTGAAGGGATCCAAGCATCCGAAGTTGTTCGGTGAAGGTAAGCCTTTTCATTTATTTTGTATTTCTTAAGTTCTTTTATGTATTTGAATTTATTTGCCAATTTTTGTGTATGTGTCGTTAATTGTCATCTTTGATATTAGTGGATTAATACGCTGATTTTTTGTGTTAATAAATTGATCAAATTAACCCTCATATATCAAGTTAGTGAGCCGGCTCATTGGTATTTTATATTATTGGGTCGACTCATTTATTTTTGATATTGTCGGACCGATCTTGAATTTGATATGCAATGGTATTGCATTTGATTAATTCCAAAGTATTTGGTTGAGTTGATTCATAGAATTTGCCAACATGGATTAAAACAAAAAGATTTTCTTTCTCCAAAATTGGTACATGAGTTGACTCACTGATTTTTATGTACATGAAAATTTAAAACCATTTTTTTACAAAATGAGCATGAGTCAACTCACTGATTTCTATGTATATGGGAATTAATTCATTAATCAATTTATTAACATTTGCCACGTGTCCCTTTTTTAAAAAAGGAAAAATTTCCGTATATTTGTGAGCAGTTGATTCACTAATTTGCCCCATGTCCTTAATATTTTGATTGTTGAGGTGCCGACTTGTTGATCCACCACGTGTTCGTAATGTGAAAATTTTCATATTCACAATTCCCATTTTTGTAAGATTCAATTTTAGGAATATTCTAATTTTGGAATTTTATCATTTTCTAATTTGTGAGATTTTCTAATCATAATTTCTTACTTCGGAAAATCATAATTTGTCAATTTCTAATTTAAAAATTCATTAAATTCATGATTTTCTGATTTGGATAATTTTGTATTTCCGAATAAAAAATCTCATAAAGTGCCAATTTAGAAGTTCCATATTTATGATTTTCCAATTTAGAAAATTTTCATAAATTTCTATTTTAATTAATTGGGAAAATATTTGTGGATATGGATTTGTAATTGAAATATTGCCATGTGGACTTTGAAGCATAGACCGGAATTAAGGTTTTTTCAAATATTTCCATCTTTATGCGAAATTCGAGAAATTACATCATATTTGGCGAATATTGGTCTTGAGATTCGTTTAGCACATTCGATATAATTTGATGATGATGGTGACGATGATTGGACCATAATTTTGACTTTAATCTCTATCCGTTGACCGTAGTGTATTTTGGATCATAGTAGAGACCGATTATCTTGATCGGACGGGTTCGGTACCTAACACCTTTCGAAACCCGTAATCTGACCCCTTACCCATCTCTCTGATCCGTGGATCGACCTGATCTATTTCGGAGTCATTTATGGTTCCTAGACCTAAACTAGGTGGCGACTCCTTATTCCCTAAAAGTCGTCAATTTACCAATCGGACCCCTATCCACAATTTGGTGGAAAATGGGTCGAGACGATTTCAATGGCGACTCCATTGGGGATTTTAGGGTGAAACTTGACCCGATTCAAGACTATCCTTAGGTTGACTTTCACTCGAGTTAACCCAATTGACTCAATGAGACTATTAGATTAGGTTATATTTTGTCATTTTTTTCATTGGATTGTGATTGGATGTAATCAATTATTGTATTCATTGTGATTGGTTTGATGATGGGATGAATGTGACTTGTATGATTGGATATTCGCGAAAACACCCCGGGCGCACTTGTCCCTTTGCACACACTCACGAGCATGCATACTAATGTTTGCATCATAATATGTCCTTATAAACCCCCATAGTCGGATCCAAGCTAACCTGGTCCTTCGGGATACAAGGGATGATCGTGAACGCTACAACTTCAGTACAGTACCTTCGGGTATATCAAACTGGAGCACCATGTATTACTTAACCAAGTAAAACTGGGATAGTATATCGGTGTTTCAGGCTGAAGTAACTTAAACTTTATCCTAACCTAGCCTTAATCATATAGTGAACTTAGAACCTTGAACTTAAGTGCGGTCCTATTAGGTCACGACTCGAATCGACCATGAGTGCTCCCGGGTTGTTCCCTTTAATTTAACCAAAAGGTAAGTAGGTGGACCGATCCACACCATTCAAATTAAACCCGTAATATCGGTCCGACCCAATTAATAAAATGCACCAATCAATTTGAACCAATTAAACCAGTTGGCCCAATTGACAAATGGATTTAACCGAACAACATCAAACCGGTTGGACCAATTGGTTTTTAGGTTTAAAGATTCAACCTAACTCATACTGAAGAGATGCAATCAGGAGGTCAAACTAACTAGTCTGACCCAAGATTCAACCCCAACCAGGGGTAGACTAGTAATTAACTTCTTTCACCCTTGTGGTCTTTATAGACTTATAATGCATTTGGACTTAATGTTTACAATCGGACTTGGGCTAATTCATGTCAAATTTATTTTTATCATGTGATTAATAATCCAACCTTCCGAGTCAATAGTTGATCCTGATTTACTTTTAATTAGGTAATAATTACTCCTAAGCGTTCTAAACCAACTGTGCCACTTTGGGTCCGTGAAAAGAGTCATCTCGCCAGAGTATCTTTGTTAAGCCCAAGTAGTCAATCATTGCCACAAGAAGAACCAAGTATCATGGATGAAGCAATACTCCGTCAAATTTTGGATTCCTTTCAAGAGCAGATTATTACTTCTGTCCAGACAAAAATTGAGGCCATGAAGGCTGAAAAGAAAAAATATAAAGTTATAGAACCTCAGACCGTGTTTGACCTGGTTGAAGATTTTGAAGAAGATCAAGTGCCTATTGACCCTGTATTAGTTCATCGAATAACTCAGGTAGAAACTGCATTGAAGAATATCAAGGACCCTGACGATCTCGCCCTTTGATTAGGGGTAATGACATTATTTCCTACAGTCCGTCTACCAGAAAAGTTCACAATGCCAGATATGGATAAATTTGATGGGACTGGATGCCTTAGGACTCATTTGAAAATATATGTCAGCATCATGCAGTCTTAGGGTCTGAGTGAAGAACAGATGGCCCAACTTTTTTAGAGAACCCTTATTGGTCCTGCCTTACGCTGGTTAATGTCATTGGACTCATCTCGGGTAAGAACATGGCACGAATTGATAAAAGAGTTCATTGGTCGATATTCCTTTAACACGGACATTGAACTCACAAGAAGAGATCTAGAAATGACTAAGCAGAAGCCTGGGGAAACCTTCACAGAATTCATTGCTCGATGGAGAGCTAAAGTCGCTTAGTTATGGGACCGACCTCAAGAAAAAGAACAAGTTAAGATCATCCTCAGTAATCTTACTCCCAATTACGCCAAGCACTTGATGCCTCAATACTTGCGTACCTTTCAATCCCTTCTTGAAGTCAAAAATCAAGTCGAGGATGTCTACTCTTCAGGACTCTTTGACAACTCGTCCGAGTCAAAACCCAAACACCTTAAACCCAATGCAAATTCCTTACAAGTGGCCAATACTTCTTTTATCCTAGCTCTTCAAGCCACTCAATCCTCACAAGCCAAGCCTAGGAGACAATTCTCCAATCTCAGGATGTCCCTTAGTATTTCCTATAAAAAATTGATGAAAAGAGGACTGTTGACACCATTACAATCTAAGCCGATGCCTAACCCTCTTCCTCCAAACTTGGACAATGGGCAATTCTGTGAATTCCCACAAATGCCCGGCCATGTTCTTGATTGGTGCATTACCCTCCGCCATGCTATCCAAGACCTTATCGAACAAGGAAAAGTTACCATACCCGTTCCTACTGCACCTAATGTCACAATTAACCATTTGCCTACCTTTGAAAATCAACCCCCTCCTACTTTGAATCTAATATCCATGTCAAAATCCGATTCAATTGACCCAGCTTCTTTTATCCGCTTGATTAGTCTTGATAGTGCATCTTTATCATGCCAAAATGGGTCCATCTACCCTGAGACAGTGACAGAATTGAAAAGGAAAGAGAGGATGAAAGCAATGAGTTATCCAACATCAAACAAGCTTAAATCAAAACATGAAGGTATGGAAAAAATGGACGAGCCTGAATCATCCCTTGTGAAGATATCCAAAGTGGCATAGACCCCAGCATTGTGCCTTTCCATTCAGAGTCATATCCCTTGTTGAGTTTTTGCTTAAGTATCAGTTACGTCAGTCTTTAAATTCAATTGGTCAGTTCTATTGTGTTAGGATTTATTAATTTTTAACTTTTAGTCAAATTGGTAGGTCTATGTCTTTTTATTCCAATAAAGTAAAGAAGTTTTTGGTTATTATGCGTGCAATAATAATGTGAACATAAAATCTAATATGAAGAATAACTCAGAGCTCACTAATTGAACTTGATAAATATTAGAATAGGAGAGTACACTCAAGAAGTGCAAACTGATACTACATTATCCTCAAAAGAACATGAGAAAACTATGAACTCATTTAAGAAATTCGACAGTATTCTCACATGGCCTTATGAGGATATGTTAAATGCGAACACCATTTTACCTTTCATCAGAATGGATTGCACCAAAATGGACCAGGACTTACAATCGAGAGTGAACTTCAAAGTTAAATATCATCAAGAATGATGTAGTTGAAACCATCGACAAAGGTGCAAGGATTCGCAAGAAATAATCTATCATAAAGGATAAAAGATTTTCTCGGAGTCCTATAAAAACTAAACAGTCGAATGTAAAAAACTCAGTCATATTCAATTTTACAAAAGAAGATTGAAAGTGGTTTATTTTCAAAAGAAGATCTCATTCAACAAAGTAATCAAGATACCAGGTTCCTAGAATCTTGACCAAATTAAGTAACTTTCACTAAAGGAAGCCTTTTTTGGTGGAACCATTTGCTTATCTTACTAAAAAAAATATAACCTTCTCTAGCCCCTTGCAGCCTTTAAAAAAAAATTCAATAGTATTTTTCTTGCTAAACCATACCAACTAACCTTGGGAGGGAAATCTGGTATGAACTACGTTTTGATCGGATCCCAAGAGAGAAAAGAAAGATTTGGGGTACGTAGGCAACCTGAGAAGTTACTTCAGGCCCGGTCACAACAAAAAAATAAAATATACATTCTCTTAAAGAAAGTGTCATCGAAAGGGAAAACCCCCTATTGAAATGTGTAAAAGAAAATAATACCAAATAAGGGGCATTAGAAAAGAGAATCAAAAAAATTGAAGGAAAAGAAAAGAAACCCAAACTAGGGGCATTGAAAACAAAAGAAAAAAAATGATGACAAAAATGCCTAACTAGGGGCATTAGAAAGAGAAAGACTCAAAAAAAGTTGTCAAAAAGGGAGAATGTCATGCTAGGGGCATTTTGGGAAGTTAAGCCTTACACTTTTCCTTTCTAAACTATGTCCTAAGCCCACCTACTAAGTCCTCTTGAATGTTAATTGATTTGGTTAAGGTCCAGAGAATCAAAGGTTGTCAAGTTGAGTATCTGAGATCATCAAAAAGAAAGAAGCCCGCTAAGTTGAAAACCCAAAAGGGTGACTTAGGCAAAAGTTAGGGCATAACAAAAAAAAGCAAGCATGCTAGGTTGAAAACCTGAAAAGAGGACCTAGGCAAAAATCAAGGCATCTCCAAAAAAAAGAAAAAATAAAATCTACTGGATTGAAAACTTGAAGAGGCGATCTAGGCAAAAATTATGGCATCATCAAATGGAAGGGAAGATCCTATCGAGAAGGAAAATTCAGAAGAAAAGCTTACCCAGAAGCTGGAGAATGTAAAAAATTATTTAAGTCAGAACATTCATTTTTCAGTTGAGAGCTCACATTTGACAATGACAATGTTGAAGTCGAAGAAACTTAGAAGCCTTTTTGTTGAACATTGCAAGATCTTTAGTAGTGTTTGCTAATGAAAAATGTAGAATCTTTTACCACTTTAAATAGGAAGATCTTATATTCCAATATTTATCAAAGTTTAGTTCAAGCATTTTTCAAAAATAATTTCGAAAGAAAATGATCAATTCTTTATTGTACATATGATAATCTTAAGAGTCTTGAACATTTAAAGGAATGTTGGTTTTTCTGTCTGTCAAAATCCGTAGCTTCTCATCCACTTTCCAAGTGCGATCCATTATATTAATTTCATAGTCAAGTTTCAGATATAAGCCAACTTTGAAACTAGGGGCATTTTTGAGAATAATTTTGATTATGAAATTTGCATTCTTGATCCCATGATCAAAAGGAAAAATCTTACTCAAAAGCTTAAAAGTTCGGCGAAGCCCAATCATAATTATGAATCCAGATGCATGATAAGCCAATAAAATGCCAATCTCTGAATCGTTGAGCTCGATAATACTGAATCTTTAATTGATCCAAGCCCGAGAAGCGTGACTCCATTGAGTTCAACTCCGAGAAACGAGGCTCCAACCCCTTTGAATCGTAAAATGAGTTAACATAATTGTTTAAGTTCCTGCGAACCCAAGCCCGAGAAACGTGGCTCCAGCAAGTTTGAGTCCGACAAATGAGATTCTAATCTTTTTTGAATCATAAAATGAATTAATAGGATTGTTTAAGCTCCTACAAACCTTGACCCAAGAAGCGTGGCTCCAACAGTTTGGGTCCGATAAGCGAGGCACCAATTGTGACAGGATTGTTTAAGTTCCTGTGAACCTCAGCCAGAGTCCGAGAAATGAGATTTCAGCTTTGTTTGAATCATAGAATGAATTAACAGGATTGTTTAAGTTCCTAAAAACCAATTTTTTTGAATCATAGAATGAGCAGGATTTTTTAAGTTCCTACAAACCTTTGCCCGAGAAGCGTGGCTTCAGTAGATTCGAGTCCGAGAAGCGAGACTCCAACCATTTGAAATAGGATTTTTTTAAGTTGCTCCAAACTTCAACTCGAAAAGCATGGCTCCAATAAGCTTGAGTCTGATGAGTGAGACTCAAATTTTTTCGAACTAGAATTTCGATAAGATTTAATGTAGTTCCTATATCACCTGATTCTGATAATGTTATGATTTTAATTATCTCGTTGTTCAGCCTTGCCATAATTTAATATCATTCGAGTGTTTTCATTGCATATGTGCATTTCAATCTGAATCATTATCGTCAGTGAGAGAAGATCTTCAAGACCTGACATTCGTTGTTATCGATGAGGGTTTAATCTCAAGGATTCGATAGACTATTTCATGATCATCACACCATTGCACACACGTGCACGTTTGCCTAAGTTAAGGAGAATTTTTCAAAATTCAAGGATTTGACATTTTTAGTCCAGGGAAAACTTACCTTCAAGGATCTGGATGCCCCGATGAACCACCAAATCAGGCTGTAAAAATGAAATGTCATTGACTTTGACATTCGGATGTTGCATTATCTACCAAAATAGATTTGCCATCTAGTTTGCTTCCACCATCTGCCAAAGAGGGGCATCGGGTTCGTTACTTCAAAGTCAAGTCTCACCGAATTTATTGTTAAACACGAGCAAACATTACAAAGGAATATAGATGCAGAGAGCAAAGAAGATTTCATTTCAGAGCATAAGTTTCAATATGTTAATAAGGGTGAGTTACTTTTAAAGCATGAGGTAAAATTATACACTAAAAAAGTGTTTGAAAAATTTAAGCAAGAATGGGTTAAAGTGCTTCAATTTAGAATTAAAGAAAGGCGAGAAATTGATAATGGATATCAATTGTATGTGGTGAAAAGTAAGTATGATGCACTTGAGGAGTTCGTGGTGAAGTTGAATTTGAAAACATGTGAGGATACCTGTGAATGCAAAAAATTTAAATTTCTTGGAATACTTTGTTGACATTTACTAAAGATTTTTGCAAGTCATGACATTGATATTATATCGACCCATTATATTCTAGGAAGATGGAGACAAGAAGTCAATCGTAAATTTAGAATCACGGGTTCACATACAATGGGAAATGAGAATGAACAGTCAGAGGCAATGAGAATTAGCTACCTATGTCAACAGGCTACTATATTGGCTTGTATTACAAAAACTTCAATCGAAAGATACAAAATCTTCTTGAATAACTTAAATGAAACATCCAAAAAAATTGTAGAAATGAAACTTACAGTTGATGCATTTGATAATAAAGATGAGAAAAACAATGACGACCAAATAGATTTGTTACTTTTGGATCCAAATGTCTCACCAAAAAACTGATTGCTCCAAGAGTTGGGTTAATGCATGATGGGACACTAGCCTCACTGCAAACAAAATATAATGTAAGTTTTATCGTTTCCTTACTGAATAAGTGAGAAATGTCCCCCCATGATGTACATTTTAATGTTACTTGAGCATTATCTTGTTATTTAGTAGATTGTATCAGATTGTTGGCAGTATAATGTAGAAGTAAGGTTTTGGGGCTATACGTGTGAAGGGATTAGAGAATTTACTTATACTGAAGCTAAAACATTCGTATATATATTCATTTTCTTGGATGGTCATTTTATGTTATTAGCTTATCATAATAGTTCAATTACGTAGTTGATAGTAAGGATGGATGCAAATGGGTCATCAGGTTGAAACCAATTAATAATTTGGACTGTGAGAGTAAACACCATCATCAAGTCCCACAGTTATATTGATATCTGAATGAATTTTGTTCTTCCATTCAATTATATTTAGAACCATGTTTTCTATTATTGAAAATGTGACAACCATTGTTTGGGTTGTTTTTTTTCTTCTTATGAAGCCCCTTTTACGAGTGTTTTTCAAATTTTTCTCTGCAACTTCGTCATGTATTAATGGCATGGATATCTGTATTTTGTGTTAAATGTTTCTGTTTTATAAAATGACTTATTTAATAGTATAAGATATCACCTCCACAAAAGACTGGTAACCACCCATTTATACACACCAGATTTTTTCTCTCTTATAGTATACATCAACAATAGGGGGGGGGGGGGCAGGATTCAATCCAAGTTCAGATCTCTTATACGCCCTCATAATTGTATTGTAATATGTCAACCAACTAAGCTTTGGTTTTAAGCCTAAAATTGAACCATAACTTTAAAATCTAGCTTGGTTTGGAGAAAAATTAAACTGATTTCAATTGAAATATTTTTGAAACATTTTTAAGATGTAAACAATCATTGTTTTGTTGCCCTTCCCTTCCATATGTTAAAATAAGACAAAAAAATACAAGTAATATATTGTAAAGGATATATAACATGCGACGAAATGATGATATTGACTGCTTGCCTTATTGTAGCTCATTCCCCAAGAGAAACATATTTGAATTACATTGCCTTCAAACCATTATTAATTACTTGCATATCTTTCATTCTTGTTTAAATGATTTGTGGTCTCATGTATTTGTGTAGATTAAGGAAGATGTTCACAGAATAGAGGACTACGATGTGCCGTGAGAAACTTGTGAAGGTATTGGAAGAGCTTCAGGCCCAAGTTGAAGTAGCTCTATGTTTTGTTCGTGTCACGGATTGATTATAAATTGTGATGAGAGTTTATAATTTTTTTTTCTGGCCCTATTTTGTTGAGAGGGGTTATAGGCGATGTAAACCATTGAATCGATGGAGGATATAAATTCTATTATATCAGTTGCCCAATGATTATGTTAATGGTTGCATTATCTTTTCTTTCAAATTAAACTAATCAGTACATAAAGGGGATATTTTTATTTTACAAAGTTTGTGCAAGAACTATCGATACGGCAGACTATCCTACTACTAGCCAGCCAACCCAGCCCATAAAGTAGGATTGCTTTCGTAATTCCCAAGCCCATAAAGTAGGATTGTTGTGTTTAGTCCTTGTATTTTGTTCATATGATCATAACATCAAAATGGACTATGCACTATGCATGGACAATCTTAACCAACCCACACCCAACTCGTTCTACTATTAATTTTATGATCTAATCCTCATTCTCGTGCTCTTTTTGTATTGTTTTACATATTTTAACTGCTTTATTGAAGGTTCTTTTTTAATGTTGTTCGTGATGAGGAGAAAATTCCAAGCAAAAAATCGTAAAAAAAAAAAAAAAATTATGCGTGGTATGCCGTTAACAGAAAACGATTTTTTTTTTTAATATTTTCATTTTCTTCTCATATAATTGTTTTTAAGGTATATGCTAAGAAACAAAAAAATTATCTTTTTTAATATTGTTCGTAATGAGGAGATAATTCCAAGAAAAAAATCATAAAAAAAGTACTTTTATGCGTAGTGTGCCATTAGCAGAAAATAAATTTTTTTTTCTTCTTCTCATATAATTATTTGTAAGTGATACGCTAAGAAACAAAAAAGATGGTTCATGCTCCTTATCCCTACAACCATCATTCTATCATAAATTCAATATTTGTAGGAATATTGATTTATTGTGGGTCACCCAAAACCAACTCTTGATTAGACCATAAATAATAATAATAAAAAGTCCTTTTGTTTTAGTTTTTTTTTTTAAATTCAAAAAAAGAAAAAAAAATGTTCTTGGATATGTTTTATAAGAAAATTGTCCATTGATTAACAAATCTAAAAAAAGAAAAATAATAAATCTCTAAAAAAAGCTTTACTAAGTTTACATACCCAGATTAAAATAAACTTGATATAGTTTGGTATTTTAAAATAAATAGTAGAAATTTTTTAAGAATATCAAAGAAAAATTTCTTTCATAGGGTACATGTAAAACCTAGAGTTTTCAATTCGTATCTCGAGAAAAAATAAATAGTAAAATTTTTAGAAAATCTTAAAAGTGGGATTTAGGGATAAAACTTTAAGACGTTTCTGATCATTTTTAAGGGAATTTGACCTCACCATTAGATTTAAAATGATCGAAAAACATATTTTTGCCTGTAAGCACACTCAAATGCGAATCCGAACATAAAAGTTGTAAAATCCTCAATTATCGACTCGGACTAGGTTAAAATAGTAACTTTTTGCTAAAGTAATAATTATTAAGATTTGATTATACCATTGGATTCCTAATAAAAAATTATTGAACATGGACTATTTATTTATCATTTTTGGAGACCAAAAAGTTGAATTATTGTTAAAAATGAAAATGACATCAATTTTAAGGGTCACCTTAGGCTAAAAATGTAAATTGTTGTTAGAGACAGAATTTATAAAAATTGACTATACCATTAGATCCAGAATAAAAAATTAGGTGAAATAGAGTATTCATTTATCAGTTTTGGAGTCTGGATGGTCAAATTATCGTCTATCAAAATAATGGGTAAAATACCGATTTTGTCCCAAAATTTTATATAAATAAAATTTTAAGTTTCTTTTTCACTTCATCTTTTCCAACTCGTCCAACAGCAACCAATTTAAAAAAAAATTTATTTTTTTCTTCAATCTTCCACCTCAGATTCCTCGCAAATAGTTCACCATTGACGATCGACGCAGAAGGGAGAAACGTCCGCAGCCTCGACATCTACAAAATCCACCTAAATTCCTTCCATTTTCTCGTCTTGTTCACTCCGTATCGTCAAAAATCAATCGTACGTATATACGAGAATTTTGAAACTTCGACCTTGAATTTCATCTATTTTGGGGTCAAACCGTCATCCGTCGTAGAAGGGAGAAAGGACGACGACATCGAGATCTTCGAAATCACCAGGTCAATTTTAAAAATCAACCATCTCAAAGTACGAGTTATCTCAATTTCTGTATCGTTCACCTCGATTTTCGCACACATTTTTCAATTCCTTTGCATAGAGATTGTAAGGAACTCTAAATTTCTATTAGTAATCGTAGATTGTGAATTCAATTGGTTATTTCAAATTCACGTCAGAAATTATACATTTGATATGTTTAATTATATTTTATAACAAATTACACATGGGTAGGATGTTTCATCGGGTTATTTCTGTCAGTTGGATCCTGTGCACCGCTCGGACTCCGTTTTAATATAAGTTTTGTACTTTTTCAAGGTTTTTGATAAAAATGCATTTCATAGTTAGAAAAATGATTTATTATTCAATTAACTCATATTGAGTTGATGAATATCAGAAAGTGGATATTTTATTTGAGAGATTGAAAACTGTAAAATTCAAAAAAAGGAAAAAGGGTATGAAACGGTAAAATGTCAAAGTCACACCTGAGGGGTGATGTCTACATTTTACATTGTTGTGTTGTATGTAGGTTGGTGAACGGATATCCAGGGATAAGGTTACTGGTTGCATATTTATTTACTTTTTGTTAGCGCGAGGCGTTGTTACTTTTCCATTTTGTTATTTATTTTAGGCCGATTGGCCACACTTGTATAGTAGAAAACTGGATATCCATTCTCAACTTTGTATTGTTAATTTATCTTTTATTTTCAAATAAAAATAATATATATATATGTAACTATTTTTGAGCTGTTAAAGAGTTTGTGAATACCTGAAGAGATAGTGTGTCATGCCATCCGGAGTGGTGTACTATCTTGGATGTATGGTAGAGACCACCAAACTGATATGTGGTATGGGATGTGTATGAGAATGGAGTCACAACTAGAATCCGAGATATTCCTTTCTATCTTTACCAATGAACTTGTAATGTAAAGGTGGTCGTATATGAATGATTTGTATATTTGGGAATCACATGCACTTCTGATTGGCATAAACGAAAATGATTAGTTAGTGATCACTAACAATCTATAGTAGTCGAATGTTCTGACACATCGGAAAGAGACCCATTGCTTACAGTCATGTCAAACGACCAACTTGAGCCAGATAAATGGTCAACCAAACATGGTAAATGCAACGACCAGCCACGAAATCAAGAACTAAAAGCTAGTAAAGAATTGTAACATCATGTCCCGACTGGGAGCGATCCAGTCGTGAATCCCAACTCTCTAATTCCACTACTCCACCATGTGTATTATGTATATGTTGCTTTATTTTAATATATAAAATGAAATGCAAGTTTAATGTTTTCATTTGATCAATTAGATTTGTATAAAAAGAAAATACTATAGTGAGTACTGTTGGTTGATGTAATATCAGTTTTAGAATGTTTAGTTGCTTATCCCTGACTATATGTACTAATTAATCGTAGTTTCTTTTGTAAAATTATATAGATTTTAAAATAATTTAGTATGCTTATTTGTTCATGTTAGAAGAGGTTATTGGCAGAAATTGTGTTCTTCCTTACTGGGTAACCATTGTTACTCACCCTTTCCTTCTCTATTTTTTAGTTTCAGATCCGAAGCTTGGCGAGGTAGGTATATAGTACGAGTGAGAATCATCTAGTGGGTCAGATAGACAACTAGAGTTCATTACTTGGTGAGTATTGGGGTTATAGCCGCTAGTGGTGTCAATTTATCTAAGACTATTATGAATTTTGTCTTGAGTGTTAGGACTTCTGTTAGAGTGAGGATGTTTGTATAATTCCGTGTTTTGTTATCCTTCCGTACTCTGATCTATCGTTCGTTATTAGATGTATATAAGCTTCCGCTATTGTTATATTTTGTATATATATATATGCAGGATTGTATGTCGTTTATTAGGTGCATGTTGAACGCCTTGGAATGTTAACATAAACAAAAGAGACCATGCCGAAATTTCGAGGTGCCACCTAATACCTCGAGTTTTGACATGGGGTTTTGTGTTAGTGTTTGGCGGGGTGCCACAGTATAAGTCTCAGAAGTTAAACAAATATTTCGTTGATTTTCTTTATAGGAACCTTTGTAATTCATTTAATACAAGTGTTACAAACCTGAAAATAAAAAAAATAAAAAGCATCAAGAGATGAAACATTATTTTCTACATTAACAAGGCCACATCCAAGGGGACCATCAAGCAAGTCATAATTCTTCCTTAGAGGTTTAGTAGATTAAGGAAAGAAAGCTTCAAGAATATGTATTTGAGGAGATTTTACCTCTCAAAGAGGCAATCGACCCTTCAAGAATTTTCATATCAATAAAATAACATTACAAAAAGTTTAACAAAAGGGAAAACATCTACTCAACAAACAAATTTTCAAGCAAATTATTTTTCAAAAATAAAGAATACCCAATTCTAGATAAAGAAGTGGCAGGAACACATCTTTTCCTCCATTCAATTCTGTACAAAACTATATCTCTATTGAATGAAATAAAGGATAAAAAACTATCTTTATACTAGTAGAGTTTTCTGATTGAACAAATGCTAACTAAAATACTTGATGAATACAAGTGTTTGATGGAAAGAAAATAACCATAGCTGCCATGACACTGGTCTTCATATGCAATAAGAAATCATAAACAACCTTAGAGCACAGTGCCTTGTTGAGGAATATATAATATTGAGATTGAAAGGCAACATTGTTACCATATTCAGTGGTTCAACTCATTTCTGCCCAACTTTTGGTTTAAAATAAATCTTCTAATTAAGTTTAAAAACAGAAAAGAGCTTAGCAAGATCAAGTCCAACTTAAATAAAATAGGCTAAAGGTAATACAATATACATTCACTCATCAAGATCCAAAATCAATTATTCCCTTAAATACTACTAAGTTCAAAGAAAATACAGACCCATGAACAAAGACAATATGAAAATAACTATACAAATTACATGCAATCTATTGAATACATTGGATTTTTTCTTCAACTCCACATGCTTCATTTCATCGAATTCTTACTTCAAGTCATGGAATTGATCCTTTACTGTATGGAATTTTTCTTCAACTATATCACGATTACGCCTATCTTTGATAAAGTATCTTCTGGCTTCCTCGTAAGATGAAAATGATTTGTAACAAGCTGACGGATATCCATTCATATACTGGTGACATTCTTTCCAGGTGAAAAAAATATACCGGTTTTTTTTCCTATAAAAATAACATAAAACTTGCCCATTTTGATAGCAAACCTAATAAAACTAATTGTGAGTGGTTTCACAAAATTTTAAGAGTTCTTATAATTATTCCTATAACAACTCTGTTTTAATATCAATAACACTTAAAACGACAATAACACGACAATAACATATGGTTCAACACAAAGAATAATTACAAACAATATATATTTTCAACTCAAAAAGTCTCAACCATGTTCTTATCCAAATACTGCATTAGTAAGTTCACCATGAAGCAGAAATATATTCATGATTAAGTTAGAAATAGAAGGATGACATTCTAGTAAATTGGAATATAAACAACAAGAAAAGTTCTGAAATTTGTATAAAAATAATTAACTAAGTAGGAAAGAAAAAAATAAATACGAGTTAGTCGAATTCTTGAGTAGAGAAAGAACGAAGAAAACAACCATTACCAAGTCAATAATACATGATCCATAAATTAATCAAAGTAGAAATCTAATTGATTTACTTTTATTTTAGCAATGAAAAACAAATAATAATAATAATAATAATTTGCATTAATATAACTGCTCTTAGAACCTGCTTCTAAGTTCATACAAATACTTCACCAACTGATGACAATCAAAGATGAAAATTAACACTTCCATCATGATTTTAAAAAATTAAAATTAGAGACACCAAGGTTAGTCCTATATCCCAATGGACCTGGGTTAAAACTACATCAAACATCCGCATTTTAGGTGATTTCCATGGACGATGACTATCTTCTGATCCATGGAAAAATGGGAAATTGGTTTTCTTCTTCTTTTTATTCTTTGATGGGTAAGGGGAAATTGGCCTACCCGTGGAATAAAGTTTTAAACAAATAGATGAAAGTGATGGTTTGAAGCATAGACTTATAGTTTATTCCTCATCTCTTACTCATATTCAAGCTAAATAAGAGGATAAGTTATTATGTTGAGCATAAGAGTGAAAATTTCGCAACAATACACTTGACTTATAGTTTATTCCCTTGCAATTTGATTTGGTTTAATTCGATTCTTGAACCTCTTAAACACAAATGTCAGGGCACTGATTATCAAATCTTATGCATAAAATTCCCACTTATGTGATGGTTAGAACCATGTCATTTGAACCACTCAAGATTGATGATTAAAATTTGTTATAATATCAAATTCCCAATTTCAAGTTCAACAACCAACAAAAAAAAAAACCCAATTATTTTCCTAAGATACGAGAAAAAATCATGTTATTTGCTATAATTTCATCTCAACATTATCTTTCAAATTCAACAACCAACCAAAAATGTAACACCTCGAGTTTTCGATTCGTATCTCGAGAAAAAAAATAGTGGAATTTTGAGAAAATCTTGAAAGTGGGACTGAGGGGTAAAACTTTCGGATGTTTCTGATCATTTTTAATGGAATCTGACCTCACCATTGGATTCAAAATGATCGAAAAACATACGTTAGCCTATAAGCATACTCAAATGCGAGTCCGAATATAAAAGTTGCAAAATCCTCGATTACCGAGTCGAACTAGGCTAAAATAGTGAATTTTTGCTAGAGTAATAATTATTAAGATTAGATTATACCATTGGATTCGTAACAAAAAATTGTTGAAGATGGACTATTTTTTTGTCATTTTTGGAGATCAGAAAGTTGAATTATCGTCAAAAACGAAAACGACATCAAGTTTAGGGGTTACCTCAAGCAAAAAATGTAAATTTTTGTTAGAGACATAATTTGTAGAAACTTACTATACCATTAGATCCAGAATGAAAAATTAGGCAAAATAGAGTATTCATTCGTCATTTTTGGAGTCCGGACGGTCAAGTTATCGTCGATCAAAATAATTGACAAAATACCAAATTCGTCCCAAATTTTATATAAATAAAATTTTAATTTTTTTTTAAAACTCGTCTTATCCAACCCGTCCAACAGCCAATGAAAATAAAAATAAAAAATTCATTTTTCTTCGAATTTCAATCGTAGATGTACTACAAATGGTGCACCGTCGTCGATCGAGGCAGAAGGGAGAAACGTTCGCAGCCTCGACATCTACAAAACCCACCTACCCTTTTTTCGTTTCACTTTCTATTTCATCCGATATCGTCAAAAATCAGTCGTATTTATATACGGAAATTACGAAAACTTCGACCTCGAATTTCATCGGTTTCGGGGTCAAATCGTCCTCCGTCGTAGAAGGAAGAAATGACGAAGACGTCGAGATCTTCAAAACCACCAGGCCAGATTAAAAAATCTGTCACTTTGAAGTTCGGTCCATCTTGATTTTCGTGCCGATCGCCTCAATTTTTGCTCACGTACTACGATACTTTTGCCTAGAGATTGTAAGGAACTCTCAATTTCTATTAATAATCATAGATTATTAAAATTGCACGTAGGATTTTATCGAAAAAAATTTGGATGCATTTCTAAAATATAGAATTCTTTTGTTATTTCAAAAATTCACGCTAGAAATTACATGTTTGATATGTTTAATTGTATTTTTAATAAATTATACGTGGGTAGGGTATTTTAACGGCTTATTTCCATAAATTGGGTCTTGTGCACTGCTCGGACCTCATTTTGATATGAAATTTATATATTTTTTCAATATTATTGATAGAAATAAATTATATAGTTGAAAAATGTGATTTAATATTCAATGAACTCATATTGATTTGATGAATATCAGAAAATGAATATTTTATGAAGAGATTGAAAACTATAAAAAATCGGAAAAAGGGAAAAAGGGTATGAAACGGTAAAATGTCAGAGTCATACCCGAGGGGTGATGTCTGCATTTTACGTTATTGTGTTGTGTGCAAGTTGGTGAACAGATATCTAGGGATAATATTGTTGGTTGCATGTTTATTTAAATTTCTGTTAGCACGAGGCGTTGTTTACGTTTCCGTTTTGTTATTTATTTTAGGCCGGGTGGCCACACTTGCATGGTAGGAAATTGGATATCTATTCTCAACCTTGTATTGTTAATTACTCTTTTTATTTTCAAATGAAAATAATATATATATGTAACTATTTTGTAAGTTGTTAAAGAGTTTGTGAATGGCTGAAGGGATAGTGCGTCATATCATCCGGAGTGGTGTACTATCCTGGGATGTACGGTAGAGACCACCAAGCTCATACGTGTTATGGAATGCGTATGATAGTGGAGTCACAACTGGAATCCGGGATATTCTTCTCTATATTTACCAGTGAACTTGTAATGTAAAGGTAGTCATATACAAATGATTTGTATATTTAGGAATCACATGTACGGCTGATAGGCATAGACGAAGATAATTAGTCAGTGATCACTAACAATCTATAGTAGTCGAACGTACTGACACATCGAAAAGAGACCCATTGCTTACGGTCAGGTCAAACGGCCAGCCTGAGCCGGATAAATGGTCAACCAAACGTGGTAAGTGCGGCGACCGACCACAAAATCAGGAACTAAAAGTCAGAGAAGAATCGTAACATCATGTCCCAACTAGGAGCGATCCAGTCGTGAATCCCAACTCTCTAATTCTAATACTCTACCATTGTGTATTATGTATCTATTGCTTATTTTGATATATAAAATGAAATCCATGTTTATTGTTTCCATTTGATCAATTAGACTTGTATAAAAAGATAATGTTATAGTGAGTACTACTGATCGATGTAATGTGAGTTTTAAAATGTTTAGTTGTTCATCCCTGGCTATATGTACCAGTTAATCGTAGTTTCATCTGTAAAATTTTGTATATTTTAAAATGATTTATTATGCTTATTCATTCATGTTAGAAGATGTTATTGGTAGAAATTATGTTATTCCTTACTGGGTAACCATTGTTACTCACCCTTTCCTTCTCAATTTTTTTAGTTTCAGATCCGAAGCTTGGCGAGACAGGTATAGAGCACGAGTGAGAATCATCTGGTGGGTCAGATAGACAGCCAGAGTTCGCCACTTGGTGAGTTTTGGGGTTATTACCCTTAGTGGTGTCGATTTGTTCAAAAAGTATTATAGATTTTGTTCTGAGCGATAGAACTTATGTTAGAGTGAGAAATTTTCGTATATTCCTGTATTATAATTTCTTCTTCCACGCTCTGATCTTTCGTACGTTATTAGACGTATATAGGCTTCCGCTAGTATTATATTTTGTTTTTTATATGCAGGATTGTATGTCGTTTATCAGGTGCAGGTTGAACGTCTTGGAATGCTAACATAAACAGAGGAGACCATGCTGAAATTTCGAGGTGCCACCTAGTACCTCGAGATCTGACATGAAGATTTGTGTTAATGTTCGGCGGGACGCCACAAAAAAAATCCAAATTCAATAACTACAATGTTTGTTAAAAAAAAACCCAATTATTTTCCTAAGATACGAGAAAAAATCATGTTATTTGCTACAATTTTATAAAAAATTTATACTCAACATTATCTTTCAAGTTCAACAACTAACAAAAACAAAAATCAAGTTCAAGAACTACAATGTCTATTAAAAAAAACCCAATTATTTTACTAAGAATCAAGAAAAAATCAAGCTATTTTTCTTGATTTCATAAATAATTTATACTAAACATTATCTTTAAAGTTTAATAACCAACAAAAAAACCAAATTATTTTCCTAAGAATCTTCGTTCAGAAATACCTAAGACGAACTCGAGAATGACGAGAGTGCAACGACGACGGTGATAGCTAAAATATGTGAAGACGACAACGGATGGCACAAAACTGACGGTCGTTCTCCCCGTTGAAGGTTCTGAATCTCTTGAACAGACGATGACACGAAATTGACGGTCGTTCGAACCAGATCTTGGGAAGGAAAAAGAGAGAGAGAGCGAGAGGGCGTCTATTAGGTTACAGATGTTCTGTCTCTAAATAAAGAAGAGTTCGAAGAAAAAGATAGAGGGATTTGTTAAAAGATAGGGAGTTAAAATAGAATAAAAAAGATTAGAGGGGGTCGATTATAATTTTGATACATTTTATTTTAAATCCGTAATATTTGATATGGGCAGTTGGATTCGTCTCAATCTGATGGTCGAAAAAACTAAGCATGAAACTTGGAAGAGGTTAGGGCCGCTGAACTGCTCCCATATATATATATATATATAGATATATATAAAACATTGAACTGTTAAAGAACTTGTGAATGCTTGAAGGTATAATCTATCATATCATTTAGAGTGATGTACTATCTCATAAGTGGTATGAGATGCACATGAAAGTGGAGTCACAACTGAAATTCGAGTTTATTCTTCTCTATATTTACTAGTAAACTTGTAATGTAAAGGTGATCGCACACAAATGGGGTGTTATAATGGGAATCACATACATGGTTGATAGGCATTGTGGCACCCCGCCGAACGCTAACACAAATCCCCATGTCAGATTTCAAGGTACGAGGTGGCACCTCGAAATTTCGGCATGGTCTCCTTTGTTTATGTTAGCATTCCAAGGCGATTCAACCTGCACCTGATAAACGACATACAATCCTGCATATAACAAACAAAATATAATACTAGCGGAAGCCTATATACGTCTAATAATGTCCGATAAATCAGAGTGCGGAAGAAGAAAAAGTATATACAGGATTATACAAAATTCCTCACTCTAACAGAATTCCTAACACTCAAGACAACATCTATAATACTCTTGAAATAATCGACACCAATAGGGGGTGTAACCCCAATACTCACCAAGTGATGAACTCTAGCTGTCTATCTGACCCACCAGATGATTCTCACTCATGCTCTATACCTGCCTCGCAAGATTCAGATCTGAAACTAAAAAAATGGAGAAGGAAAGGGTGAGTAACAATGGTTACCCAGTAAGGAAACAACAATTTTTGCCAATAACCTCTCCTAACATGAACGAATAAACATACTGAATAATTTTAAAATAAACAAAATTTTACAGAATAAATTACGATTAACTGGTACATATAGCCAAGGATGAGCAACTAAACATTTTAAAACTGACATTACATCAATCAGCAGTACTCACTATAACATTCTCTTTTTATACAAATCTAATTGATCAAATGGAAACATTAAACATGCATTTCATTTTATATATCAAAATAAGCAACAGATACATAATACACAATGGTGGAGTATTGGAATTAGAGAGTTGGGATTCACGACTGGATCGCTCCCAGTCGGGACATGATGTTACAATTCTTCTCTGGCTTTAGTTCCTGATTTTGTAGCTGGTCGCTGTTTACCACGCTTGGTTGACCATTTATCCAACTCAGGCTGGCCGTTTGACGTGACCGTAAGCAATGGGTCTCTTTTCGATGTGTCAGAACGTTCGACTACTATAGATTGTTAGTGATCACTGACTAATCATATCCGTCTATGCCTATCAGGCGTGCATGTAATTCCCAAATATACAAACCATTCGTATACGACCACCTTTACATTACAAGTTCACTGTTAAAGATAGAGAGGAATATCCCGGATTCCAGTTGTGACTCCACTCTCATACGCGTCCCATACCACGTATGAGTTTGGTGGTCCCTACTGTACATCCCAGGATAGTACACCACTCCGGATGATATGACACACTATCCCTTCAGGCATTCACAAACTCTTTAACAGCTCACAAAATAGCTACATATATATATATATATATATATATTATTTTCATTTAAAAACAAAAGAGAAATTAACCATACAAGGTTGAGAATAAATATCCAGTTTCCTACCATGCAAGTGTGGCCACCCGGCCTAAAATAAATAACATAATGGAAACGTAAACAGCGCTTCGTGCTAACAGAAAGTAAATAAACATGCAACCAACAATATTATCCCTGGATATCTGTTCACCAACTTGCACACAACACAACAACGTAAAATGCAGACATCATCCCTCGGGTGTGACTCTGACATTTTACCGTTTCATACCTTTTTCCCCTTTTTTCGATTTTTACAATTTTCAATCTCTTCAATAAAATATCTATTTTCTGATATTCATCAACTCAATATGAGTTCATTGAATATTAAATCACATTTTTCAAATATAGAATTTATTTCTATCAATAATATTGAAAAAAAAATACCAATTTCATATCAAAATGGGGTCCGAGCAGTGCACTCTACCCAACTGATAGAAATAACCCGTTAATATATTCTACCCACGTATAATTTGTTAAAAACACAATTAAACATATCAAACATGCAATTTCTGGCGTGAATTTTGAAATAACAAATGAATTCTATATTTTGGAAATACATCAAAAAATTTTCGATAAAATCCTAAATGCAATTTTCACAATCTACGATTACTAATAGAAATTGAGAGTTCCTTACAATCTCTAGGAGAAAGGATTGAAGCGCTGGCGCAAAAATCGAGGTGATTGACACGAAAATCAAGATGGACCGAACTTCGAAGTGGCTAATTTTTTAAACCGGCTCGGTGGTTTTGAAGATCTCGATGTGCTCGTCTCTTCTCCCTTATACGATGAAAGACGGTTTGACCCCGAAATCGATGAAAATTGAGGTTGAAGTTACGAAATCTCCATATAAAAATACGGCTGATTTTTGACTATACGTGGTGAAAAATACGAGAAAATGGAAGGAATTTAGTTGGGTTATGTAGAGAATGAGGCTGCGGACGTTTCTAGTTTCTATGTCGGAAGACGGTTTGACCCCGAAACGGACGAAATTCTAGGTCAAAGTTTCAAAATTTTCGTATCCAAATATGACTGATTTTTTATGATATCGGGTGAAATAGAAAGTGAAACGAAGAAAGGTTGGGTGGGTTTTCTAGAGAACGCAGCTGTAGATCTTTTTCTCTTCTACGACGATCGTCGAAAGTAGACCGTTTGCGAAAAATCTAAGGTAGAAGATCGAAAGAAAAAATGATTTTTTTTTTCGTTTATTATGTCGCGCGGCTGTATTGACGAGTTGGGGAAGATGACATATAAAAAAAATTAAAAATATTATTTAAATAAAATGTGGGACGAATTCGGTATTTTGTCAATTATTTCGATCGACGATAACTTGGTCATTTAGACTCCAAAACTGACGAATGAATACTCTATTTCACCTAATTTTTCGTTTCAGATCTAATGGTGCAGTCAATTTCTAAAAATTATGTCTCTATCAAAAATTTACATTTTTGGCCTGAGGTGACCCCTAAACTTGATGTCGTTTTCGTTTTTGACGATAATTCGACTTCCTGATCTCCAAAAATGATAAATAAAAGTCTATGTTTAATAATTTTTCATTATGAACCCAATGGTATGATCAAATTTTAAAAATCATTGCTCTAACAAAAAGTCACTATTTTAGCCTGGTCCGACCCGATAATCGAGGATTTTGCAACTTTTATATTCGGACTCGCATTTGAGCGTGCTTACAGGCTAAACTATATTTTTCGATCATTTTGAATCTAATGGTGAGGTTAGATTCCATTAAAAATGATCAGAACAAGGTCCCATAGTTTTACCCTAAGTCCCACTTTCAAGATTTTCTTACAATTCCACTATTTATTTTTTCTTCGAGATACGAATTAAAAATTCGGGGTGTTACAGGCATAGACAAAGATGGTTGGTCAGTGATCACTAACAATCTAAAATAGTTGAATGTTCTGACACATCAGAAATATATCCATTTCTTACGATCATGTGAAACGACTAGCTTGAGTCAAATAAATGATCAACCAATAGTGGTATGTTACATCGATCGATCATAAAATCAGGAACTAAAAGCCAGTAAAGTATTATAACATCTTGTCTCGGCTATGAGTGATCTAGTTGTGAATCCCAACTCTCAAATTTCGTTACTTTACTATCGTACATTATGTATCTATTATTTTATTTTGAATTATAAAATGAAATGCATGTTTAATGTTTCAATGTCGCCAATTAGATTTGTATAAAAAGAAAATGTTATAGTGAGTATTACTGACTGATATAATGTGAATCTTTTAAAATATCTAGTTGTTCATCCTTAGTTATATGTACTAGTTAATCGTAGTTTAATCTATAAAACTTTGCATGTATTAAAATATTTTAGTATATTTATTCATTTATGTCAAGAGAGGTTATTAGTACGAATTTTTTGTAGACCTACTGGATAACCATTGTTACTCACGCTTTCCTTTCTATTTTTTTTTTAATTTTAGAGACTATAGTTGGTGAGGCAGTAGTAGAGCTGTTGAGCGAGGATTATCTGGTAGGTTAGATCGACGATCGGAATTTATTTTTTGGTAAGCACTGGGGCTACATCCATTAGCATTGTCAATGTCGTCTACGATGTACATAAATTTTGGGATGAGTATTAGGTTCATGTTAGAGTAAGGATATATTTTTGTAATTTTATATACTTTTCATTATCTGATCTACATTATATTATTTAATATGCTTTGGCTTCTGTGTTATCTTATTTTGTTTAAGTTATATATATATACATGATTTATTGTATATTAATTTATCAGGTTTTCGAGTACCTTGGAATACTAATATAAACAGAGGAAGCCATGTCGATATCTCGAGGTGTCACCTAGTACTTCGAGATCTAGCATAAGGATTTGTGTTAGGATTTCAGGGGTGCTATAGATCGTATTAGTGCTCATTAGTAATTCCGTATTGAGCTTACAAGCTCTTCCGTGTCTAAAAGTCTGTTAAGTTTATTAAGCCTAAGATATGATTCTAGGTTCGTTCTATTATTAATGAAAATGGAGTTCATTACTAAATTCCTAGTTAAGATATTAATTAATACTTTTATAAGAATGACTTTGGCCTTATGTTGATAAATGTTTTATTGCTGATAAATAGAAACAAGATGAACAGACGAGGCTGAGACTGAGGATGATGCTGATAATAATAGAGGTAGGATAGGCTTCAGATCAGACCCCCAATTAGATAACATAATTGATGTTGTTTATGGGATGGATAACCGAGTCTCAAAATAAGTTAAGGGATGAGACGCTTGTGTCACATGCTAAATTAGCCGGGGAGGGTGCTGAGTTGAGGGGGTGCTAGACTTCTTCATAAGGGACCGACCCTAATCCACCATAGGTTTCACCACAGAGACCACGGCCATAAGTTGTATCATTGAGGGATGCAAAAACTCCTTAGCCCCAAAGATAGGCAAATCCGGGGATGTGGTTACAAAATTTTCAATGGCTACGTCCGCCAAGATTTGAAGGTTATTCCAACCCAATTGAGGTCAAAAAGTGGGTTTTGAAAACTTGAGAGATTTTGTGTAACAACTCGTGTTTTTTAATTTGTATCTCGAAGAGATCATATAATATTAATTCGAGGAATATTTTAAAAAGAAAACTTAAAGTAAAGTGCCCGGATTATGTCATGTTCATTTTTGTTGGAAATCGACTTCGCCATTAGTTTTAAACGATCGAAATATATATTTTAGCTTGTAAGCAAGTTAAATTCAAGTTTGGGTGGAAAAGTTAGCAAATCCTTGAATTTTGTGTTAAGTTGGATCCAAAATAAAAAAAATTTATTAGAGGGATAATCAGGAAGATTCGACCACACCATTAGGACTGCAACGAAAAATTATTCAAAATGATATACTCGTTTGTCATTTTTCGAGTCTGAATAGCTAAGTTACGATCAAAACTAGAAATGATGGGAAAATTACAAGTATGCCCTTAGCTTTTTATAAAAGAAAGCAAAACTTTCTTTCATCCTCATTTGCTTTCCTCTTCTCTAAAGAACCCAAATATCAGCTATTTTCTCAAACCTAGGGTTCTCCTCTCTTCACCTTAAGATTCGTTGAGAAGGAAAGGCTGTTGAACCTCGAAGAAAAAGATAAAGTTGTCGGCTACGACGATAGCTATAACCTTACCCTTCTTGTTAACCCATTCATGTTCGTTTTCCTCACCCTCCACCAAAAATCTGCAAGTAAATTAGGGTATCATCAAACTCGAAGCTTCACCTTGTTAGTAGAGACTCGTCTTCTAGTGTAGAAGTAAAGGAGAGTGCCATCGTCGAAGGAGTTGCAAACCCTCGCTAACTTTGCACCAAACTTAACCCAACATCGACTCTTTTACCACCAACCTTGATTATTGTGCGAGTTCATCACCTTCGACGTCCACAAACCAAGTAGGAGACTTTCAATTCCTATTGGTAACTTTAGATTTCGAAATGTGTATTTAGATTTTACAAAACTTGTTAGTTGTTTGTAAATAGTAGGAATATTTGTAAAATTTTCAATCCATGATTATGATTAAAGATTTGATGTTATTTTATCAATTATAAATGTTGAATTCGTGGGTGGGTCAAAAGGTTTGAAGAAAGGAAGAAGAATCAAAAAATTTGATCGAAAAAGAACCCAATAATCGCAATGGGTTCAATTTGTCGGCAGATGCCGTTGATCCCACCGACACCTGGCGATGAGCATTCTGTCAGTTCCACCTACAGAATCAACCTTTTATCACCGAAAAAATTCTTCTATCGACAGGAACTGTCAGTTCCACATATAGAACTGTCGACAGTATTTTTTTTAGTTAAAAATCAGACTTTGACTTTTGTATTGGCTCCCCATTACCTATACTTGATTTTTCACCCTTTATTTCATTAAAAACATTAAAGTAAATGTCTTCTTTAATTTTTATTTTCTATTTACTTTAAGTTTATTAATGAAATTAAGGTTTTACCCCCTATTTCGAAATAATAGGAATGATTTTAAGATCCGAATATCAAAGGATCAAAATCCAAATTTTGGTTTCAAGAACAAAACATAGATTTCGATGTTTTCGGCAAATTTTAAAAATTTAATAGCTTTCGTGTTACCTTGAGTTAGACTATGAAATTTATATGGTGTCAAATCTCGTGATCGCGGCTTTCATTTCCAAAAACCCATTTTCAATTTCAAGAACTTTGAAATTTTGAGTTTTCGATACTTAGTCAAATTTTTACCAGCTTTCCTTATTTTTAACAACTTCGGTCCCGTGCATCGTCGGGACCTCGTTTTGAATAAATCTTGATGGTTTAAATGGAAAAATAAAAAATAACTTTGAAAGATTGAAAATGAATGGTTTGATTTGAAAAGAAAAAAAGTAAGAATGTCGAGAGAATGGAAAAGGGGATGAACGGCAAAGTGTCAGAATCACTCCCGAGGGGTAATGTCTGCATTTTACATTGTATGTTGTATGTAGGTTGGTGAAGGGATATCCAAGTTATTAATGAAAGGGTTGCATGTTTATTTAAGATTATGATAGCGTGTGCGTTGAGTATTGTTATTTATTTTAGGCCGAGGGGCCACAGTTACATGGTAGGTACTGGATATCCATTCTTAACCCTATTTTGTTAGTTTCTCTTTTGTTTTAAATGAAAAATATATATATATATATATAGCTATTTTGTGAGCTATTAAATGATCTGTGAATGCTTGAAGGGATAGTGCGTCACATCATCTGGAGGGGTGCACTATCTTGGGATATACGGTAGAGACCACCAAGCTCATACGTGGTATGGGACGCGCATGAGAGTGGAGTCACAACTGAAATCTGGGTCCATTCCTTTTTTATCTTTACTAGTAAACGTGTAGTGTAAAGGTGGTCGTATACGAGTGGAGTGTTTTTTTGGGAATCACATGCACGCCTGATAGGCATAGACGAAGATGATTGGTCAGTGATCACTAATAATCTAGTAGTAGTTGAACGTTCTGACATATTGAAAAGAGACCCATTGCTTACGGTCACATCAAACGGCTTGTCTGAGCCAGATAAATGGTCACCAGTGTGGTAAGCACAGTGACCGACTGCAAAATCAGGAACTAAAAGTTAGATTTACATTGTACATCATATCCCAACTGGGAACGATCCAGTCGTGAATCTCAACGCTCAAATTCCATTACTCCACCACTTGTACTATGTATCTATTGTCATATTTTGAATTATAAACTGAAAAGTATGTCTATTATTTCAATGTTGTCAACTGTATTTGTAAAAAATGGAAAATGTACAATAAGTATGGATGATTGATGCTATGTATAATTTTTAAACTGTTTAGTTGCTCATCCCTAACTATATGTACTAGTTAATCGTAGTTTCAATTATAAAACTTGCATGTTTTGAAATGATGCAGTATGATTATTCGATCACGTTAGGTGAGATTATTAGTAGAAATTGTTTGTGGACCTACTAGGTAACCATTGTTACTCATCCTTTCCTTCCATTTTTTTAGTTGCAGAGCCTGTGCTTGGAGAGGCGAGTGTTGAGCATTAGTCAAGGAGCATCTGGTTGGTCAAATCAATGACCAGTGTCCATTACCCGGTGAGCATTGGGATTACATTCCTTAGGAGTTTGTTCGTCCTAGGAGGTGTACATAGTGTTTTGGGCCGAATGATAGGGCTATGTTAGAGTAAGGATAAACTTTTGTAATCCTGTATATCTTTTTTCCTTTTTGTGCAACTTTGACCTTACTTATGATGTTCATAAAATTTTTCGTCTTCCACTTATTCATTATTGGTATGTTGCTTTGTATAGGATTGTTTGGATTTGGTTTATCAGGTTTTGAGTTCTTTGAAATGCTAACATAAACAGAGGAGACCATGCTGAAATTTCGAGACGCCACCTAGTGCCTCGAGGTGGCCTTGGGATTTGTGTTAGTATTTGGTGGGGTGCAACATTTTGAGTATCATGTAGTACCTGAGGGATCAGTGGGTAATGGTGGCGACATTTCAGTTAGACATGGATGCCATTCATTGGTAGTGTTTCGAGAGAAATATTTTGAGAGATGAACCTTTTGAGTAGGCCAACTTCGAGAGGATGTTCCTAGATAGATTTATATCCGAGACGACTCGAGATATCAAGCATCATAAATTTTTGGGGTTGGTGCAAGGCAATCTATCTGTTATAGAATACGAGCCAAAATTGGCTAAATTGTCACGATATGCGCCCAAGCTCATTCTGATCGATCTAGAGAAGAGCTATAGAATTTTTAGAGGATTACGATCCTACCTAAGGGCTAGGATATCAATGATTGAGACCACCAGCTATAGAGACATGGTTAGTCGAGCTTAGATGGTTGAACGAGAGGAGATGGAGTTATAGACTTTGAAGGGGTAGACCAGTCGACCCCATGCTTCTTTCATCCTAGATTTGATATGGCCAAGAAGTCGATGTATTCGAGACCAAGTGCCTTCGATTATGCATATCTGCAACATAGAGTTCCTCCATTGCCGAGTGTTAGAGTAGTTGGGGCTCTAGTGAGGCCATTAGGGCCAAGGGGACCAGTCAAGCAGATCTAGAGATTGCAAGCCCCAGTTTACTGACCGTCCACTCCACAGAAGCCTATATAGGCAGGACCGTTGGCATGTTTCATGTATGGTCAAATAGGAAATTTCAGGAGAAACTGCCCTTTATTGTAGTCACAAATGGAGGTTATTCCTAGATCCCAAGACAAGATTTATCATCTGACCCAAGAGAAGATACCCATTTTGGATGAGGTGTTGGAATGTACAATTTTAATTTCCAATATTAAGATTCGAGTTTTATTTGACACTGGTTCCTTTAGATTATAAATTTCCAATAAGATTGCACAGTTGCTAGAATTAGAAGTTTCTAACACATATCGGGTAATGAAACTAACCACTCTGTTGGAAGACCAACAAATAGCCCATAAACTATGTCGAAATTGTGTAATTAGGATAAATGACCAAGAGATGATTACTGATCTCATGACATTAGATAGTTGCAATTTCGACGTTATCTTGGGGATGGATTGGCTAATGTAGCACCATGCTCATGTCAACTGCTTCGTGAAATCAACTATTTTTAGGAGGCTGGGATATCTGAAAGTCAAGGTTCAAGGATCCAAATATAGAAGAGACGATCCTCTGTACAACCAGTCCCACTTTGATAGTATCAACGATAGAGATATCAGTGGATATGGTAGAGGTAATTAGAGAATTTGAAGATGTTTTTCTAGAAGAATTACTAGATTTTCCGCCATGTCGTGAGATAGAATTCTTGATTGACTTGATGCCAGGTGCATGACCTATTTTTGTTTCACCATACTAAATAGCCCTAGTAAAAATTTGAGAGTTGAAAGCACATATTGATGAGCTTACAAGCTTAGGATTTATTTGACCGAGTTCCTCACCCTAGGGAGCACCAGTTTTGTTCGTCAAGAAAAAGGATGAGTTGTTTTGATTATGCATCGACTACAGAAAGTTAAATGAAATGACCATCAAGAATAAGTACTCCCTTCCAAGCGTCGATGATCTGTTTAACCAACTACAAGGTGTCCAGTACTTCTCTAAGATTGATTTGTGATTCGGGTACCACTAGTTGAGAATTCAGCAAGTGAATATTTCAAAGATTGCATTTCGAGCCAGGCTAAGACACTTTGAGTATCTAGTGATGCCTTTTGGTCTGACGAACGCACCGGTGGCATTTATGTTCTGATGCACCGAGTATTTTGGGAGTACCTTGACAAATTTGTTATTGTATTCATAGATGACATCCTAATCTATTCTAAGTCGAAAAAGGATCACGGAAGTACTTTAGAGTCACACTTCAGATTTTAGGAGGGCATAAGCTATATGCCAAGTTCAGCAAGTGTGAGTTCTGACTTTAGAAGGTGAAATTCCTAGAGTACCTGGTGTCCTTTGAAGGGATAGTGGTAGACCCATCTAAGGTTGAAGTCATGTTGATATGGAAACAACTGAAGATAGTGATAGATATCAAAAGTTTCTTTAGATAATAGGTTACTATCAAAGATTTATTGAGGAATTCTCCACTCTTGCAACATTGTTGACAAGGCTGGCATAGAAAAATGTTCAGTTTGAGTGGGATGAAAATTGCAAGACTGCATTTTAGGTATTGAAGAAAAGATTAACGACCATTTCGATTCTAGTATCTCCGATTTTAGATGAAGGTTTGACGATCTTTACTAATGCCTCCAAGATTGGTTTGGGAGCTGTATTGGTGTAGTTTGGGAAGGTAGTGGCATACACATCTAGGAAATTGAAGAATCATGAGAAGAATTACCTTGTTCATAACCTTGAGTTAGTTGCTATAGTGTTCTCACTACATATTTAGAGACATTACCATACAAAGAAAAGTTTTGAAGTATTTTTCGATCATAAGAAATTCAAGTACATATTCTTGCAACGAGAATTAAATATGAGGCAGCGATGTTGGATGGAATACCTCAAAGACTACGACTTTATCCTTGAGTGTCATTTGGTAAAGGCGAATGTAATTGTCGATGCGCTAAGCAGGAACACTGTATCACACATGATGGTAAAAGAATGGTAGTAACTTGAGTAAGCAATAAAAACAATGATTTGGGTATGCTGAGGATTGAAAATGAACTAATAACGCAAATTAGAAAAACTCAGACAGTAAATGAAAAGGTGGAGGAATAGGAATCGAGAGTTAGGGACCTGACAGATCTAGATTGGTTGAAAGGATCAGGTGAGGTTCTCAAATTCTAAAATAGGATATGGGTGCCTTAGGACTCACAGTTGAGATCCGATATACTGGGTGAGGTACATCGTTCTTGATATTCTATTCACTCAAGAGGTACAAAATTGTATAGAGATCTATGTAGGAATTTCTGATTTCTGGATATTAAGAAGATTATTGCAAAATATGTGAATAGATGCTTGATATGCCAATGAGTCAAGGTAGAATATTGCAACCCAGCAGGCTTACTTTAGCCATTACCCATAATAAAATTGAAGTGGGAACATGTGACTATGGACTTCATAGTTGGGTTACCAAGAGCTAATAATGGTTAGACACCATATGGGTGATTGTGGATTGATTGACGAAGTCAGCACATTTCATTCCAATTCGAATTTCATTCAACGTCGATAGACTGAGTCAAATATACATAACTGAGACAATTTGACTACATGGATTGCCAGTTTCTATCATGTCAAATAGGGACCTTTACGTTTTCTTTTTGGGAGAGTCTACACAAAGCCTTGGGTACTTAATTGAACTTCAGTTCGACTTTTCATCCACAGTCAGATGGATAGTCTGAGCGGATAATACAGATTTTAGAGGACAAACTATGGGCATATGTATTGGATTTTGGAGGAGGCTGGAAGCGTCACTTACCATTGGTCGAGTTCTCTTACAACAACAGTTTTCAAGTTAGTATCGACATGGCACCATTTGAAGCTTTATATAGTAGGTCGTATCGATCACTGATATGTTGGGTAGAGACAGGAGATCTCACAGTGTTAGTATCCAAGATTGTTGAAAAAATTACCGAGATAGTACACATTATACGGGACAAACTAAAAATTTCTCAGAGTAGACAAAAGAGCTATGCAGACAAGTGACACAGACTTTTGGAATTCCAAATTGCGGATAGAGTATTCTTGAAAGTATCACCTCGAAAAGGAATCTACAGGTTTGGCATAAAGGGTAAATTAAAGTCGTGATTTTTGGAATCATTTGAGATAGTGGAACGGATAGGGCCAATGGCTTACAGATTGATTCTACCATCGTAGCTTGAGCAGGTTTACAACGTGTTCTATGTGTCCATGTTGAAGAAGTATTTGCTAGATCCTTCACACATGGTTGATTTATGGGATCTAGATATAAACGAAGATGTGTCATACTAGGAAGGTGCAATATAAACACTTAGCATGAAAGTAAATAAACTTAGATCTAAATCTATCCCTCTAGTTAAGGTATTATAAGACACCACAACATAGAAAAAGTCACTTGGGAAAAATAGATAGAGATGCAAACTAAGTATCCAGAATTATTCCAAGACTAAGGTATGATTTCAATTTTGAGGATGAAATTTTTATTAAGGGGGGAGGATGTAATACGCCAAGTTTTTAATCTGTATTTCGAAAAAATCAAATAGTAAAATTTAGAGAAAATTTTGATATACATAGGGTAAAATAATCAGATTTTTTTTGTTTATTTTTAACAAAATTTAACTTATCTATTAGATTCAACATGGCTGAAAAACATACTTTAGCTTATAAGCATGCTCTAATTCGAGTTTGGACGAAAAAATGATAAAATCCTCGAATTCTGAGTCGGGTGGGACTTAAAAAGGTGAATTTTCGTTAGCACAAGAATTAGTAAAATATAATTAAATCATTAGGTCCACAACAAAAAATTATAAATAATGGAGTATTTATTCGCCAAATTCTGAGTCTAGCAAGTTGAGTTACCATCAAAATAAAGACAAATGCGAAAATACCAATAATACCCCTCTAGCCCTTTTTTTGAAATAAAAACCTATTCTTTTATTTCATTTTTTTATTTTTCAAGTGTAACCCAATTCTCAACTAACTCGAATCCAAGGGTTTCCACCGTTTTCTCATCAAAATTTGTCATTATCGAGTCGTTTTTGAGCCTCGATGATAGAAAGAAAGTTGTCAGCATTGACACATCCCACGTTCTAACCACCTTCGATATTTGTCTTTCTTTTTTCTCTTCGTAACTCACAAAAAATAAGCGAGTGGATTTTGATACCACCCACTTGGAACTTCATCTAGTTAGAAAGAGAGTCATTTATCATCGTAGAAGAAGGGAAAACACCATCATCAAGAGTTTCGCAACCAACCTGTTCATTTTGTACCCAAGTCAAGCCAATATCTAGTTTCGTACTGTCAATCCTCGATTTTTATGCTAGTTCTTCACTTTTGACAACCATGAACTTCGATAAAGGACTCTCAATTCATATGCACACCTAATAGGCATAGACAAAGATGATTGATCAAAGATTACTAGCAATCTAGAGTAGTCGAACGTTTTGACACATTGAAAAGTGACCCATTGTTTACGATCACGTGAAACAGCTAGTCTAAACTGGATAAATTGTATTGTAACATCATGTCCCGACTAAGAGCGATCCAATCGTGAATCTCAACTCTCTGATTTCACTACTCCACCATTATGTATTATGTATCTGTTATTTTATTTTAAATTATAAAATGACATGCACGTTTAATATTTCCATGTCACTAATTAGATTTGTATAAGAAGAAAATGCTATAGTGAGTATTGTTGACTGATGTAATATGAATATTTTAAAATATCTAGTTGCTTATCCTTAATTATATGTTCCAGTTAATCGTAGTTTAATCTATAAAGCTTTGCATGTATTGAAATGTTTTAGTATGCATATTCATTCATGTTAGGTGAGGTTATTAGTAGGAATTGCTTGTGGACCTACTGGGTAACCATTATTACTCACCTCTTCCTTCCTACATTTTTAGCTTCAGAGTTTGTAGTTGGTGAGGTAGTCATAAAGTTGTCGAGCGAGGATTATCTGGTGGGTTAGACTGATAACCAAAATCTGTTGTTTGGTGAGCACTGGGGCTACACCCATTAATATTGTTAGTTTCATCTAGGATGTATATAAATTTTGGAACAAGTGTTAGGTTCATGTTAATATGAGGGTATATTTTTGTAATCCTTTATATTTTACCCATTTTGCTCTCTGATCTTTATTATATTGCTCGATGTACCTTTAACTTCTACTGTTATCCTATTTGTTTAAGTTACATATAAATAGGATTTGTTGAATATTGGTTTAGTAGGTTTTCAAGCGCTTTGAAATGCTAATATAAACAAAGAAAACCAAGCTAAAATCTTGGAGTACCACCTAGTACCTTGAGATTTAGCATGAGGATTTGTATTAGTATTTTGGGGGTGCTACAAGCTTTACTTTTAGTTTTTACCCATTGACCATAAAATATTTTTGGATCATAGTAAAGACCGATCACTTTGATCGGGTGGGTTCAGTGCCTAACACCTTCCAAAATCAATAACTCAACCTCTTACCCTTTTTTTCTTAGTCATAATCCAACCCAATTCTAAATTAGGTGGCGACTCCTAATTCTAGAAGATCCCCCAATCACCAATAATTTTTATTTATTTAAAAAGTGTCAATGCACTTTCACTTGGGCTGTCTTACAATACCAATCACTATTGGTAATACTGTGGTGAAAAAATATTTAGTAGGTCTAGGTGAAGTGTGAATCTCTTACCATAACCAGTTTAAAAACAACTAGGTTTTGAGGTGTTGAAACCTACTAACATCACCATTGGTCTTGAAGACTGGTTGGTAAAGATTCTAAAGAAAATTGTGGAAGGTGTGATCATTAAGATCAATGAGTTTTATTTTTCACTAAACTTCGTAGTATTAGACATCAAGCCAATTGTTAATCTTGATCATTACATTCCGATGATTTTAGGTCGTCCTTTCCTAGCTACTTCGGATACCATCATCTGTTATAACAATGAAATCATGACACTAGTCTTTGGTAACATAAAAGTCAATCTGAACATCTTCCATAATAATTTGCAGACTTACAATTTAGGCGACTTCGCTGATGTCAACATAATCAATACATTCATCCGTGAATTTTTAAAAGTTCATACCTTTTGATTTCCTAAAGAACTATATAGCCCATTTTGGAAGGGGTTATGACATTGATAAGTCTATTGGAAACCCAAGATAGAACCATTTTCTTGACCCAAATAACATGCTAAGTCCATCATCTGTCGAGCCTTCCAAGTTGGAGCTCAAAACTCTTACAAACACACTATCTTATCATTACCTTGATGAGTTTGAAACTCTACCTATGAGTATAGCTTCTGATCTAGATATTGGACAAGAAGGTGAGTTGTTAAAAGAATTCTACCAAGGGCATAAAATTCTGCTCTATGATATTAAGTTACACTTTTTCCTAGAAAATTAAAAATTAAATGGTCAAGCCCATACATAGTCCATTATGTGCACCAAGATAGTGCAATAAAATTCTAAAACCCTAAGGATGAGTCAAATTTCAAAGTCAATGGACAAAAACTGAGGATGTATCTAGAATACTCCATTCTTGAAAGTGAAGAGGTCCAAATCGAGGATCTTATATATTAGGATTAGAAATGGCATCCATTTATTTGCCCATGATTTTTAGGAGACTACCCATGGTTTTAGAGTTTTTAGGTAACTAATGATTTTTTTATTATTATAAATAAAGTAGTGTTTATTTTCTGATAAAAAACGGATTTCATGATTTTAAACTTTTTCAATTCATTCTTATATGAAAGATACATCAAATTAGGTATTTTCCACATTTTTTCTTACCTTTTTAATTATTTTCAATTCTACATTTTATGCATTCATTCTAAAAATTAAAATATTGGGGATAATATTAAGTTTAGGTTTGGGGGTATGGGTTGGTTAATCGAAATATTTATTTTAAGTTATTTTAAAATTTTTTAAAAAAAATTAGTATTTGTTTTTAAAATAAAATATTAGTTGAATGTTTCTAGAAATTTTATTAAAATTAGAAAAATTAGAATTTCAGTAATGAATTTTGAGATTTGAGCCATTATATTATCATTTACTTAGTAGATCTTTGGAAGAATTATATTTTTGAAAAATTCACTACACATCTGATTAATTTTAAGAGTTTAGTTTGATTACTGTAGAGTGAAACCTCTATTTACCAAGAAAGTTAAGTGAAATCAAGTCAAGTAAACTCTGACTTCCTTGTCCTTTAGTTGGCTGGTAAGACAAAAAAATAGAACTTGGGATCTATATTTTAGACAATAATCTTAGGATTAGACTGGGTATCTTAAAAAGGGTTATCTGTTTCAAAAAATGAAAGAAAAAAAATCGAAAAAAAGTTTGAAATATGAAATATTGTGAAAAGATCCAAAAGAAACAAAAAGTTAAGAGTGAAAAAGTCAAAAAAGCCAAATAAGAGCACATAAAAAATATTTCATTAGGGTGAAAACTGACAATGATAAAAATGTGAGTAAACTAAAGTATAATAGATAAATCTTCTTAGTGTTATTAAACTAAACATCTACACCTCTAATTACTCTAAATAGGATGTTGAGTTTGAAGTTATATTTTAGGTTAACTCGACCATTTTAGATAAATTGAGTCTAGTCTTACTTTATAAAGTTGACCATCAAAATTCTTGTCAGACTTTCACTATACACTCAAAGTCATAATATTTCAAGAATTCTCCTAACGGATTTGATAATGACTTGGATTTTGTTAAAAAGTAAATTACTGATTTTTTTATTTATAAATTTAAATTTAGTTTAATGTCTTCACATGTTAACTTAATAATTTTGATACAATATACCATGTGTTTAATTTTATGGGATATTCACTTCAAACTCTCACGAGTTAAACTTGTTAGCTAGGGGTAACCTAGGGGTTTAAGGGCTTGCTGCATTCACTAAATGCAGTTGAGTGGCATTTAAAAGTGGACTTGTTTTTATTGATTATTTTTAATTTTATGTTTTGCTTGGGACTTGCAAAATTTAGGTTTGAGGGTGTGTTAAGTACCTAAAAGTATATTTTCTAATTATTTTATAGAGCATTTCACCATATTTTCTAGCGTAGAGCTACAATTTCTTCATAAAATCATGCATAATAGTTATTCTATCATAAGTTATATTTTACTAACTAAATTGCATGTATTTTCATAAATTTTGAGGATTTAATTATATGTTTATTTTTTGCAGGTAAAACAAATGGGAATTGAAGAATTAAAAAATGGGAAACTACCAAAGTCAAAATTCAAAATCCAAAGTCAAAGTAAAAAAACACGATCCAAGAGAATCGATGATTTCGAATTTGACATAATCAAGTTCTGAATTTGTCACGTCATACCATTTTACCCATAACTTTTGACTCATCAAAATACGGTGAGATTAGTAGGTTAGACAATTGATTCAAAGTGAACAAAATTGTATTTCATGAACAAAACTAATTTGAACTTCAAATTGGTCAAAAATACAAAACAAGTCAAAAACTCTAACTTTGGCATATTTCACTATTTTAGACGTAACTTTTGACTCAATTATCATAATGGGACAAGGTTATTGAGATTAAAATACTAATTGAGAAGCGAATATAATTTTATTTCATACAAAAGATCCAATTCTGATAACATAACATGACTCTATGTTATGTTACCCATATCAAGAATCTATTTCTTAACAATGACTTATATTCTTTTCAATCAAGTCAGGTAATCTTTAGAGATGCTAAAGTTGATGTTGAAATTATTATTATTATATTGATTATCTAAATCATCTATGCAGGTTTAAGGAAGTTTCCAACAAAGTCAACATGATTGCTCTAATCCAAATTAAGCCATCTAAGAAAATAATATTTAAAGTATATTTTTATTTTCAATTAGTTAATTTTTAAAATGGAGTATCATTTTATAAAATTATGTCTTTTTTAGGTAGTTTGTGGTGGATAACAGAAAAATAGAAAATTAGGGCAAACATTTGATAGTGTTCAAGTCTTTTATTTGGAGCATCATGAGAATATCAACTTTTCAATTACCTACCAAAAAGAGACATTTGATTATTACTATTATTTTCATAAGTGACCCTCTGATTTGCCAATCTTATATTTGGTTTCATGATACAAACTATGCACAATTTTGAAAATATATTTCATATTAGATTTAGAAAGCACTATCTCACCATGGAGTGAATATGCCTTATCTCTAATTAACCAAATTAACTAAGATTAAAGGTGTTTCATCATATTAGAAAATTCTTATGTTGTAAAGTCAATTGAGCTCAAGATATTATTTTTCTTTTTCTCCAAATTACACATTCTTGATAGCACATAGTCAATGTTTGATTAAAATCATTTATCGATATAAGTCTTTAGTCACTACAAAAATACCTTTTGTTGTAGGTTTTTTAATTGATTTAGTGTCATATAGGTAATCTTATATTGACCAAGTATGGAATAATATGAATCAAGAAATCTACAGGAAAAAAAACCTTTGATGGAATAGTCTCAAAATCTCTCACTTTTAAACTAATAATTGTTGCGATACCCTTAGGATTCCCCTTTCTACGGGATTTTTATTTGTTTCTCTTATCAATTAGTTTCCTAGTTTGTTGGGATTCTTAACCTAATTATTTATTTAGAATTGTTATTTTTTTAGGACTATTATTCCATAAATAGATGTAATCCTTGAATTTATGAATAACAAAGAAAATATTTTTTTTCTGAATGTAGCTAGCTAGCTAGTAGAATAGATTTAATTAAAGAACCTTCGATCCATATAGCTATGCACCATTCTATTTATATATAGAGAAAAAAAATACATGATTATCATCGATCCATCATCTAAAATAATGATTGTCTATTGTTAGAACTTACATGTAATGTGTGGCCTCATTGGCCTCCACGGTTTTGGTTGTCAAATTGCATAAGGATTCTATAATATAATGGGATATCAATATGAATAGAAATCTAATATAATTAGAAGTATTATATTCTTTAAGGTTTAGTAGGAAACCTTGATGGATAGGAAATCTATTAAAAAATTGATTCTAGACCCTCAATCTTCATCTATAAAAAGAATCGACTACCCCATATTGAAAGTGTTGAATAGACAACGATTTGTGGAGAACACACAAAATAAGAGAATAATAAAAGAAACGATACCCATCAATTACCAATCCAGCCGATCCATAGAGAGAGCAGGGGGAAGGTGAGTCTAGTAATAAAAAATCAACTTGATTGCGGTTTTGAAAGCTACAAGGAACGTGGATTGTAGAACACATCTCCAACATCTTGATTCAATAATTTTGCAATAGCATAAAGTAAGTAACCATAACCTTATTTTAATTTAACGTGAATGGTATGTTTGAAATATTTGTTGATTGGATTCTATTGGGACAATGAAAGTCATGTTGAAGATTTGAATGCATAAATTTTACAATATGTTATATTAGAACTACGGTTTTTGAATCTCCATATCTTGACTACTATTCATGAATAGAAGATTTCCATAATTTGTAATAAAATTCTTGTGCTAATTTCTTGATCTCATTCTATGACTATAATGGTTGAATTTTCTTGTATGTGCGTGATTTCAATTTTTTAGTATCTGAAATTTCTATTTTCATATATATATATATATATATATATATATTCAATTGATACATGAAATTTTTGTTTCACATATATTCAATCGTTTTGGAATTTTAAATTTCTTGAATATTTGATCAATATTTGGGATTTCTGATTTATATTTATATATATATATATATTTCAGATTTTTGATTTATCAATGTATGTTAAATTTCAGAATTTTCAATTTATCGATGTATATTTAATTTTAGAATTTTCGGTTTGCACATGTATATTAAAATTTCAGAATTTTTGGTTTATTCATGTGTATATTTGATATTGGAATCTTCGGTATTCACATGTATGTTTCAATTTCAATTTTGGAATTTTATTTTAGCATACATATGCATAAGTTACTAATTTCGTTTTGGGTTTTGATATGTATACATTGCCAACTATGGTTTTGAAAAAATTTCAATGCCATGTGAGTATACAATTTAATTTTGGTTCATGAATTTCGATTTCCACGATTGTACATATTTCTAGATGTTGGATTATTGAATTTCGAATTTATTATAAGAATGTGATCCTAATTTTTGGTTATTGGCATTATTATGTTTTGATGTTGGACTTTTTATTGATCAAAACATTCAGTAAATAATATTGAACAATTTGAGAAACATAAATTTTATTAATTTTGTAGCTACCAAAGTTGTCGCGCCCCGCCATATGCTAACAAAAATCCCAAGGTCAAATCTCAAGGTACTAGATGGTACCTCAAAATCTTGACATGGATCCCTCTGTTTATGTTAGCATTCCACGGAACTGGAAAACCTGATAAGCCAATAACCAACAAATCCTGTATAGAAATATGCAAACATGGAAATAATTGCGAAAGACTAAATTCATCAAACACGTAAGTAGATCAGAGTACAAAAGTTTAACAATATACATGATTACAAAAATACCCTTACTCTAACATGAACCTAACACTTGCTCCAAAATCTATATACATCTTGGACGAAACTAATAACACTAAAGGGTATAACCCTAGTGCTCACCATGCAACAAACTCTGGCTATTGATCTGACCAATCAGATACTCCTCACTTGCTGACTCTGTGCCTACCTCTGTAACTACAAGTTCTGAAACTAAAAAATAAGAAAGAAAGGATAAGTAACACTGGTTACCCAGTAAGTCCACAATCAATTATGTAAAATCCCGAATTTTTAATTCGTATATTGAGGAAAATAAATAGTGAAATTTTAAGAAAATCTTGAAAGTGGGACTTAGGGGGAAAACTTTAGGATGTTTTTGATCATTTTTAATGGAATCTAACCTCACCATTGGATTCAAAATGATCGAAAAAAATAGTTTAGCCTGTAAGCACGCTCAAATGCGAGTCCGAATATAAAAGTTGCAAAATCCTCGATTACCGAGTCGGATCATGCCAAAATAGTAAATTTTTGTTAGAGCAAGAATTATTAAGATTCGATTACATCATTGATTCGTAATGAAAAATTATTGAAGATGGACTATTTATTTGTCATTTTTGGAGATCAGGAAGTCGAATTATCGTCAAAAATGAAAACGACATCAAGTTTAGGGGTCACCTCAGGCCAAAAATGTAAACTTTTGATAGAGACATAAATTGTAGAAATTGGCCACACCATTAGATTCGGAATAAAAAATTAGGCGAAATAGAGTATTCATTTGTCAGTTTTAGAGTCCAGATGATCAAGTTATCATCGATCAAAACAATAGGCGAAATACCGATTTCGTCCCAACTTTTATATAAATAAAATTTAATTTTTTTTTATATATCTCATCTTCTCCAACTGTCCAATAGCCAACGAAAAAAAAAATTCATTTTTTTCTTCAAATTTCAACTGTAGATATACAACAAACGGTCCACTTTCGACAATCGTCGTAGAAGAGAAAAAGATCCGCAGCCTCGACATCTACAAAACCCACCCAACCTTTCTTTGTTTCACTTTCTATTTCATCCAATATTGTCAAAAATCAGCCGTATTTGTATACAGAAATTTCGAAACTTTGACCTTGGATTTCGTCCGTTTCGGGGTCAAACCGTCTTCCGACGCATAAGGGAGAAACGTCCGCAGCCTCATTCTCTACATAACCCAACCAAATTCCTTCCGTTTTCTCGTCCTTTTCACCCCGTATTTTTATACGGAGATTTCGTAACTTTGACCTCGGTTTTCATCGATTTCGGGGTCAAACCGTCTTTCGCCGTAGAAGGGAGAAGAGACGAACACATTGAGATCTTCAAAACCACCGAGTCGGTTTCGAAAATCAGTTGCTTCGAAGTTTGGCCCATCTCAATTTCCGTGCCAATAGCCTCGATTTCTGTGCCAATTGCATCGATTTCCGTGCACACGTTTCGATCATTTCGCCTAGAGATTTTAAGGAACTCTCAATTTCTATTAGTAATCGTAGATTGTGAAAATTGCATTTAGGATTTTATCGAAAAAATTTGGATGTATTTCTAAAATATAGAATTATTTTATTATTTCAAAAATTCACGCTAGAAATTGCATGTTTGATATGTTTAATTGTATTTTTAACAAATTATACATGGGTACGATATTTTAACGGGTTATTTCCATAAATTGGGTCTTGTGCACTGCTCGGACCTCATTTTGATATAAAATTTATTTTCTTTTTCAATATTATTGATAAAAAATAAATTCTTTAGTTGGAAAATGTGATTTAATATTCAATGAACTCATATTGAGTTGATGAATATCACAAAATGGATGTTTTATTGAAGAGATTGAAAATTGTAAAAATCGAAAAAAGGGAAAAAGGGTATGAAACGGTAAAATGTCAGAGTCACACCCGAGGGGTGATGTCTGCATTTTACGTTGTTGTGTTGTGTGCAGGTTGGTGAACAGATATCCAGGGATAATATTGTTTGTTGCATGTTTATTTAAATTTCTGTTAGCGCGAGGCACTGTTTACGTTTCTGTTTTGTTATTTATTTTAGGACCGGGTGGCTACACTTGCATGGTAGGAAACTGGATATCTATTCTCAATCTTGTATTGTTAATTTCTCTTTTGTTTTCAAATGAAAAGAATATATATATGTAACTATTTTGTGAGCTGTTAAAGAGTTTGTGAATGCCTGAAGGGATAGTGCGTCATATCATCTGGAGTGGTGTACTATCCTGGGATGTACGGTAGGGACTACTAAGCTCATACGTGGTATGGGACGCGTATGAGAGTGGAGTCACAACTGGAATCCAGGATATTCCTTTCTATCTTTACCAGTGAACTTGTAATGTAAAGGTGACCGTATACGAATGGTTTGTATAATTGGGAATCACATGCACGCCTGATAGGCATAGACGAAGATGATTAGTCAGTGATCACTAACAATTTATAATAGTCGAACGTTCTGACACATCGAAAAAAAACCTATTGCTTACGGTCACGTCAAACGGCTAGCCTGAGCCGGATAAATGGTCAACCAAACGTGGTAAGTGGAGCGACCGGCCACAAAATCAGGAACTAAAAGTCAGAGAAGAATTGTAACATCATATCCCGACTGGGAGCGATCCAGTCGTGAATCCCAACTCTCTAATTCTAATAGTCCACCATTATGTATTATGTATCTGTTGCTTATTTTGATATATAAAATGAAATCCATGTTTATTGTTTCCATTTGATCAATTAGATTTGTATAAAAAGATAATGTTATAGTGAGTACTGTTGATCGATGTAATGTGAGTTTTAAAATATTTAGTTGTTCATCCCTGACTATATGTACCAGTTAATCGTAGTTTCGTCTGTAAAATTTTATATATTTTAAAATAATTTAGTATGCTTATTTGTTCATGTTAGAAGAGGTTATTGGTAGAAATTGTTTTATTCCTTACTGGATAGTCATTGTTACTCACCCTTTCCTTCTCTATTTTTTTTAGTTTCAAATTCAGAGCTTGGCAAGCCAAGTATAAAGCACGAATGATGATGATTTGGTTGGTCAGATAGACAACCAAAGTCCGTCACCTGGTAAGTACTAGGGCTATACCCTTAGTGGTATCAGTTTCCCCCAGGTAGTCTTATGGATTCTGTCTTAAGTGTTAGGATTTCTGTTAGAGTGAGGAATTTTGTATAATCCTGTATTCTGGTTATTCTTCCGCACTCTGATCTTTCGTACGTTATTAGACGTATATAGGCTTCCGCTAGTACTATATATTATTTGTTATATGTAGGATTGTATGTCGTTTATTAGGTGCAGGTTGAACGCCTTGGAATGCTAACATAAATAGAGGAGACCATGCCGAAATTTCGAGGTGCCACTTAGTACCTCGAGATCTGACATGGGGATTTGTGTTAGTGTTCAGCGGGGCGTCACAAATTCCTACTAATAACCTCTCCTAGATATGATTGGTTAAGCATACTGAACATTTCAATACATATAACGTTCTACAAAGTATACTATGATTAACTAGTACATGTAACTGGGGATGAGTAGCTAAACATTTTAAAAGAATCACATCACATCAATCAACAATATTTTTTTATATATTTTCATTTTTATATAAATTTAATGGACAACATTGAAATGGTAGACATGTTTTCATTTTATAAAATAAAATAAAATAATAGATACATATTACATAATAGGGGAGTAGTGAAATTATAGAGTTGGGATTCACGACTGGATTGCTCCCAATTAGAACATGATATTTCATAATAAAGTTGTAATTTTTTATTTTATGGGTAATCATTATTTATCACACTTACGGGATCATTTATTTGGCTTAGGCTGGCCGTTTTACATGATCGTAAGCAATAGGTCTCTTTTCAATGTATCAAAATATTTAACTACTCTAGATTGTTAGTAACCACTAACTAATCATCTTCGTCTATGCCTATCGAGCGTGCATGTGATTCTCAAAATATATAACCCCATTCATGTACGACCACCTTTACAATACAAGTTTACTGGTAAAGATAGAAAAGAATGATCCAAGATTCCAATTGTGACTCCACTTTCATATGTATCTCATACCACGTATGAGCTTGAATGTCCTTACCATACATCCCAGGATAGTACATCACGTCAAATGATATGATGCAGTATGCCTTCAAGCATTCACAAGCTTTTTAACAACTCACAAAATAACTATATATATTATTTTTCTTTAAAAATAAAAGAGAAGTTAACAGTACAAGGTTAAGAATGGATATCCAGTTTCCTACCATGCAACTGTGACCACACAACCTAAAATAAATAATAGAACAGAAACATAACTCAACGCCTTGCACTAACAGAATTCAAATAAACATGTAATCAATATCATTATCCCTGGATATCCGTTCACCAACTTATAAACAATACAACAATATAAAATGCAAACATCACCCCTTAAGTATGACCGAACATTTTATTATTTCATCCATTATCCCATTTTTTGACATTTTTAATTTTCATCTTTTCAAGCACAACATCTCTTTCTCAATCTTTCAAAGTCATTTTGATTATTAAATCGAAAAACTATCAAAATTTACTCAAAATGGGATCCTAATGATGCACGAAACAAAAATTGTCAAAATATGAAAGCTGGTGAAATTTGGCTAAATGTCGAAAATTTGATTTTTTAAAGTTCTTAAAATTGAAAAATGATTTTTGAAAATAAAAGCCTTGAATAAGATATTCGATATTATACAAATTTTATAGTTCAAGTCAAAGTAACGTAAAAGATATTTGATTTTGAGAATCTGACAAAAGCATCAAAATTTAAGTTTTATTCTTAAAACCAAAAATTAGATTTTGATCCATTGAGATTTTAATTTTGAAACTATTTCCATTATTTCAAAATGGGAGGTAAAACCTTAATTTCATTAAATAATTTAAAGTAAACATTAATGAAATAAATGGTAGAAATACACCTACAGGTAAAGGGAAGTTCAAAACAAAAGTAGAAAATAGTTTTTGTCAAGTTTTTCAAAACATGGTGGGACCATGGTCTTTAGACGGCAGGACATGGTGGGACTGTGGTCTTTGGATGGTAGGACATGGTGAGATCGTGGTCCTTCGACGGTAAGACTGTCAACAAGTTGCAACTTCGCGAATTTTTTATTTTTTGTCATCTTTTAAAGTTTTGGCTCGTTCTTCAATTCTACTAACCCATCCACATATAATTTTTAAAATAAAATGAAGACACATCAAATAGTGAGGGTCTTGACGTGATTTTAAAAATAAACGAAGTAATGTTCTACAATTTAAAAACAAACAACAAGTTTTATTAAAAATATAAATGCAAGTTTTTGAAATCTACGACTACTAATAAGAATTAAGAGTCCCTTATGTGGTTTGTGGTTGTTGGACACAATGAGCTAACTCGAAAATCACGAATTAACAATGAGAAACTTGAGGTAGAATGGGTTTGGTTGCTAACAAACGATGGTTGACAAAGCTTCTCGTTGATGGCATTCTCATTTTCCTTCTACGGTGAAAGATAAATCTAACTCATAACTCGAATGGAATACGTTGAGGTTTACTCAAACTATACGACTGGTTTTTTATGGAAGATGGGGAAGTTGTGGGACCATCGTTGTTCTTCCCATCGGAGTTAATATTAATCTTACTTTTACCTTATTTGTGGGGAAAGTAGGGGATCAAACCCAAGAGAAGGGAGGAGTAGAGTTAAGCTAAGAGGCTAAAATTCAAATTAACCACAAGGAATTAAAACTGTTTTTCTTTGTATTTTTGAACTTATCAAGAAGATTTAAAGTTGCTAAAAAATTAACCAAAGTAAATGAAGTTAAAAGTAAGTAAATTTATAAAATTAAAACACCATTGGAGGTGGATCTACCTAAAACATGTTGATAAGCAATTCCTATTCTCTAACCTTTTTATAACTCAATCGTAAGGGCTTGGTGTTAGCCCCTTAAATCGGAACGTTTAACAAACAAAATCAAATGAGGGAACATAAACAAAGTAGAATTTCTTGAATTTTTTACTACTAGCTATCTAGTTTAAGCATACTTTATCTTGATCTAATATAAGTATAAAATATCTATATTAAGAATAAAGGGTGTAAGAAATCTTAAAGAGAACTCATGAGCATTTTAGATAAAAGAAAGACATGACATTAGAAACAACACAAGAACTTGCTCTAGGTTTTTTCACTCTCCAATGAAGGGGAGCTTAGCCTAATAACATTACAAAAGAGGGAAGATAAGAGATGAAAGAACTTTTCTTTATTTCATGGAGAAACTTATAAATTCTTCTTCTTCTACTTCTTACAGAACTATTTAGCCAAAAAAATAACTAAAAGATAAAAATACAAAAATATAAGAGAAGAGACTACGAGCCTTAGATTAAAGGAGTTTTGGATAAGATAACCAAGAGGAAGGGAGTGTTTCTCTAGAGATTGAAGCTCCATTTATAGAAAAAAATGTGTGTAGAAGAGTCCAAAAGTAGCCTCCACTTTTCTTTGCACAAAAAGACAAAAGATGAGAATATGAGTTAAGGATTAGGGCATTCCAAAATGGGTCCAAATGCTTTTACCTTGAGATTTTGATTCTAAAATATTGATTTTCTGCACACGAATTACACATAATTAGATTTATATAGTAAATGAATTTATTTATATATAATTAAGCCTAATTAACATGTAACATGGTGTTTCGAGGCTTATCATGATTATTACCTTAATATAAAGAAATAGGGATAAAAGTTAAGATAAATGTTCAGGAAACGTGCGTATAATTCAGTGTTTCGAGACACTCATTAGGAAGATGAACGAAAATGGGCAAACAATGATGGTGAGGTTGTAGATCTTGTTAAAGCCAACAACTTTTCTTTCTTCGTCGAGGTTCAACTTAGCCTCATTCTCAACGAATCTTGAAGTAAATGAGTTGAAACCCTTGGTGTAAGAATCAGTTAGGTTTGGGTTCTTTGGAGAAGAAGAAAATAAGTTAAATAAAAAGTCAATTTTCTTTTATAAAGGGCGAAGGGCATTTTTGGTATTTTCTACTTGTTTCTATTTTCGATAGTAACTTGATTATTCGGACTCAAAAAATGACAAATGAGTATTTCATTTTGAATAATTTTTTGTTACAGACTTAATAGTGCAATCGGATTTTTCTGATTTTCTCTCTAACATAAATTCACCCTTTTCAGGTCCCACCCGACAGAAAATTCGAGGATTTTACACTCTTTTCATCTGAACGCGAATTCGAGCGTACTCACAGGCTAAAGTTTATTTTTCAAACATTTTGAATCTAATGGCAGGGTCAAATTTAATTAGAAATGAATAAAATCAAATTCAAGTATTTTAACCCTAAGTTTCTCTTATAGAAATTTTCTCAAAATATCCCCATTTGATTTATTCGAGATACGAGTTAAAAACTCGAGGTATTACAAAAGTAGTCTTGATTAGTAAAATTTATGAAATATCTAATTGTATTAATTTTGATCATCAGGATGACATTAAGGAAGAATAATATTTACAATTGCAGACTCAACTAGGTGAATGGGATTAGCCCAAAGGAAAATTTTAATTTAACTAATTGAACTTTAAGTAAGGTAATATAATCTTTATAATTTAATAGAACTAGGATTGGATACCCAAAGGTAACAAAACTGACTAAATAAATTATAGAAATTATGTTAGTCTTATAGGATAAATAAAATTAGTATTTACCCTTAGATGAGTAAACAATGAATACACCTAATTTAACCCAAATGATAAATTTAGGTGATATTATTGAATTCATCATTATTTAATACAACTCAAAACACTAACTAGAGCATTGTTTTTATAAAATTTCAATTCCTGATTTGTTCCATCTCATGCATTTACCATCCCAATCCTTGTCGGATTGAATTTTTTAGAATGGTATGAGCACATTTAATTCACTTTAAGAGTTTATGATCTTGACTTACCACTCATTTCTACAAAACTTGCAAAATTAATTGAGAACAATACAGTAGAACAAGAAAACTTGATTTTCGCTTGAAAAAGATCGAATAGACTTAGTCTAATGTTCATAAGGATGACTATCGCTAACAGCATCAAGACCTCATTACTTTTGACTAACAATGCGTAGGAATACCTGAAGAACGTGGAAGAAAAATTTAAATCTTTTGATAAATCACTTGCGGATACACTAATAACTCAGTTGACAACTATGAAATACGATGGGACATGAGGAATATAAGACCACATCCTCAACATGATGGACAAGGCTACAAAGTTGAGAGCATTAGGAATGAGAGTAGATGATTCCTTCCAAGTTTAGTTCATCCTCAACTTTCTCCCAGGTCAATTCGAATATTTCAAAATCCACTACAATATTAATAAAGACAAGTGAAGTGTAAATAAACTGACTAACATGTACATTTAAAAGAAAATGAGATTGAGATAAGAAGGGAAACAATCTACTTTTGTGATGACTCAAGGAATGAAGAAGAAATGAGAAAATCGAGAAAATAAAAGAAGAAATCACTAGGAAAAGTTAAAATGCCTAGGAATGCAAATTAGGCTAAATGGAAAACAACAATGGTGTCAAGTGCTATTTCTGTGGCAAGACGGGACATATAAAGAAGGACTGCGCTAAACGCGGAAGTTGATTCGAAAAGAAAGGTATGTCTTTTTTTCTTTTGTATGTTATGAATCAAATTTAGCTGAAGTACCTTCTAATACCTGGTGATTGATATTGAATCCACAATTAACATTATGAATTCAATACAATGATTCCTTTCAAGTAAGAAATCAATACAAAGCAAAAGATCCATCTTCATGGGAAACTATCTCAGAGTGCAAGTTCTAAATGTAGGGACTTATTGCTTGGTATTGGAGACTGGTTATCAGATGGATCTTGAGAACACTTTTTATGTTCCTCCTATATTTAAAAATTTAGTTTCTTTATCTAGATTAAATAGTTTATATTATTCGATTTTTTTTGAATCTGGATAATTAAAGTTGTTTTTCCGTTCAATTTTAGTTGGATCTAGGATTTTAATTGATGATTTATATAAAATAAATTTAAAATTTTATTATGCCTAGTCTTTAGTTTTCTTACATTCGAATAATAGTTTGAAACGTGGTTTAATTACTAAAAATTCCTTAATCTTGTGGTATAAATATTTGGGACACATCTCCAAAGCAAGGATAGAAAGATTAGTGAAGAACAAAATTTTAGAAAATTTAGATTTCATAGATTTTTCGGTATACGTGAATTCTATTAAAGGAAAACAAACCAAACATATTAAGAAATGAGTCACAAGAAGTAAAGAACTCCTTGAGATCATACACATGGATATTTGTGGACCTTTTCCTATTACATGTTTGAGTGAAAAAAGATATTTTCATCACCTTCATAGATGATTTCTCTAGGAATGGATATGTCTATCTAACTCATAAAAAATCTCAGTCATTGATGTCCTTCAGATATTTATAATTAAGGTAGAAAGACAATTAGACAAGAAGGTTAAAATAGTTAAGTAAGATAAAGTTAGTGAATACTATGGCAGATTTAATGAATCAGGTTAGAACCCTGGCACTGTGGCGCCCTGCCAAACACTAACACAAATCCCTATGTCAAAACTTGAGGTACTAGGTGGCACCTCAAAATTTTGGCATGGTCTCCTCTGTTTATGTTAGCATTCCAAGGCATTCAACTTGCACCTGATAAACGACATACAATTCCTGCATATAAACAAACAAAATATAGTACTAGCGGAAGCCTATATACGTCTAATAACGTACGATATATCAGAATGCGGAAGAAAAAATTTATACACGGGATTATACAAAAATTTCTCGCTCTAACAAAAGTCCTAACGCTCAGAATAAAATCTATAATACTTTTGGACAAATCGATACCACTAGGGGGTATAACCCCAATACTCACCAAGTGACAAACTCTAGCTGTCTATCTGACCCACCAGATGATTCTCACTCATGCTTTATACCTGCCTCGCCAAGCTTCGAATCTGAAATTAAAAAAATGGAGAAGGAAAGGGTGAGTAACAATGGTTACCTAGTAAGAAAACAAATAATTTCTACTAATAACCTCTCTTAACATGAACAAATAAACATACTTAATCACTTTAAAATATGCAAAATTTTACAGAAGAAACTACGATTAACTGGTACATATAGCCAGGAATAAGCACTTAAACATTTTAAAACTCACATTACATCGATCAGCAGTACTCAATATAACATTCTTTTTTTATACAAATCTAATTGATCAAATGAAAACACAAAACTTGTTTTTCATTTTAGATATCAAAATAAGACATAGATACATAATACATTATGGTGGAGTATTGGAATTAAAAAGTTGGGACTCACGACTGAATCATTCCCAGTTGAAACATAATGTTACAATTCTTCTCTAGCTTTTAGTTCCTAATTTTGTAGCCGATCACTGCATTTACCACGCTTGGTTGACCATTTATCCGGGTCAAGCTAGCCGTTTGACGTGACGGTAAGCAATGGGTCCCTTTTAAGGTGTCAGAATGTTTGACTACTATAGATTGTTAGTGATCACTGACTAATCAAGTTCTTCTATGCCTATCAGGCATGTATGTGATTCCCAAATATACAAACCATTCGTATACGACCACCTTTACATTACAAGTTCATTGGTAAAGATAGAGAGGAATAAACCCGGATTCCAGTTGTGACTCCACTCTCATACATGTCCCATACCACCTATGAGCTTGGTGGTCTCTACCGTACATCCCAGGATAGTACACCACTCCGGATGATATGACGCACTATCCCTTCAGGCATTCACAGACTCTTTAACAGCTCACAAAATAGCTACATATATATATTCTTTTCATTTGAAAATAAAAGAAAAATTAACAATACAAGGTTGAGAATGGATATCCAGTTTCCTACCATGCAAGTGTGGCCAACCGAGCTAAAATAAATGACAGAACGGAAAAGTAAACAGCACCTCGCGCTAACAAAAATTTAAATAAATATGCAACCAGTCACGTTATCCCTGGATATCCGTTCACCAACCTATACACCATACAACAATGTAAAATGTAGACACCACTGCTCGGGTGTGATTTTGACATTTTAGTATTTCATACCCTCTTTCCCTTTTTTCAATTTTTACAGTTTTCAATCTCTTCAATAAAATATCCATTTTCTGATATTCATCAACTCAATATGAGTTCATTAAATATTAAATCATATTTTCCAACTGAAGAATTTATTTTTATTAATAATATTAAAAAATATACAAATTTTATATCAAAACAGGGTCCGAGTAGTGCACAAGACCCAACTGATGGAAATAACCCGTTAAAATACCCTACCCACGTATAATTTGTTAAAAATATAATTAAACATATCAAACATGCAATTTCTGACGTGAATTTTAAAATAACAAAAGAAGTCTATATTTTTGGAAACTCACCACAAATTTTTAATAAAATTCTAAATGTAATTTTCACAATCTACGATTACTAATAGAAATTGAGAGTTCCTTACAATCTTTATGCGAGATGATAGAAGCACATGCACAAAAATCGAGGCGAATGACATGAAAATTGAGATGGACAGAACTTCGAGATGACTGATTTTTTAATCTAACCTAGTGATTTTGAAGATCTCAACGCCGTCATCTTTTCTCCCTTCTACGGTGGAAGACGATTTGACCTCGAAACGAATGAAATCCAAGGTCGAAGTTACGAAACCCCCGTATATATATACGGCTACTTTTTGATGATACAGGATGAAAAAGACAAGAAAACGAAAGGAAATTGGGTGGATTTTGGAAATGTCGAGGTTGCGAATGTTTTTCCCTTCTGCGTCGGAAGTTACGGTGAGCCGTTTGTAAGAGATCTTAGGTTGAAATTCAAAAAAAAAAATGAATTTTTTTTAAAACGGATTGGCTGTTTGACAAGTTGGAGAAGACGAAGTATTAAAAGAATAATTAAAATTTTATTTATATAAAATTTGGGACGAAATTGGTATTTCGCCTATTATTTTGATCTACGATAACTTAACCATCCGGACTCCAAAATTGATAAATGAATACTCTATTTCATCTAATTTTTCGTTCTGGATGTAATGGTGTAGTAAATTTCTATATATTCTATCTCTAACAAAAATTTATATTTTTGGCCTAAGGTGACCCCTAAACTTGACATCGTTTTCGTTTTTTATGATAATTCAACTTCTTGATCTCCAAAAATGATAAATAGTCCATGTTCAATAATTTTTCGTTACGAACCCAATGGTGTAATTAAATCTTAATAATTCTTACTCTAACAAAAAGTCACTATTTTAGCCTGGTTCGACTCGATAATCGAGGATTTTGTAACTTTTATATTTGGACTCGCATTTTAACGTGCTTACAGGTTAAAGTATGTTTTTCAATCATTTTGAATCCAATGGTGAGGTCAAATTCCATAAAAAATGATTAGAAATATTCTAAAGTTTTACCTCTAAGAATCACTTTCAAGATTTTCTTAAAATTCCACTATTTATTTTTTCTTGAGATACGAATTGAAAACTCAGGATTTTACAGGCACTTTTATTAAACGATTAGAAATATTAGGTATTTGTGCACAATACACAATGCTTGGAACGCCTTAGCAAAATGATGTAGTTGAAAGGCATAATCGTATACTTATGGACATGGTTAAGAGTATGTTGAATTACTCAACAATTCTAGAATTGTTATGGGGAGAAGCATTAAAGATTGCAATGTACATCTTCAATAAAGTTCTCAGTAAAGTAGTTTCTCAAAATCTATTCGAATTATGGACTAGTAGGAAATCCAGTTTAAGACACTTATATGTTTAGGGCTACTTAACAGAATTGGATCCCAAGACCATATATGGATATTTCATTAGTTATCTAGAAAAGTCTAAAAGATACAATTTCTTTTGTCCTAACTACAGCACGAGAATAATTCAAATAAAAAATGCCAAATTCTTGAAAAATGGTGAGATTAGTGGGAGTGTCGAATTATCCTACTACCTTTTAATCTTTATGAAACTATTAATTCCCAAGATGTTCAACAACTTGAGGAGAATAAACAGCATTTAGAGCAAGTTGGTTCACCATTCCATCAAGACTCAACCATTGTAATTAAAGATTTACTAAAGGTATTTCTGAGAAGATTTCTCAGAGAGAGAAAATCTACTATTTTAGATTATTACGTGGTATATCTACAAGAATTTGATTTTGATATTGGGATAAATAAAGATTCGATTACGTTTTTACAAGCAATAGAAAGTAATGATTCTATTAAGTACATGGATGTCATGTGGCACCTCGCCAAACGCTAACACGAATCCCCATGTCAGATATCAAGATACTAGGCGGCACCTCAAAATTTCGGTATGGTTTCCTCTGTTTATGTTAGCATTCCAAGGCGATTCAACCTACACCTGATAAACGACATACAATCCTGTATATTTATACAAAATATAATACTAGCGGAAGCCTATATACATCTAATAACGTACGAAATATCAGAGTGTGGAAGAAGAAGTTTATATACATGATTATAAAGGAATTCTTCACTCTAACAAAATTCCTAACGCTCAAAATCAAAATCTATATTACTCTCAGATAAATCGACACCACTAGGGGTAATAACCCCAATACTCACTAGGTAATGGACTCTGGTCATATATCTGACCCACCAGATGGTTCTCACTCACTGGTTCTATGCCTGTCGCACCAACTGCAGGCTCTGAAGCTAAAAAAAATAGGAAGGAACGGGTGAATAACAATGGTTACCCAGTAAGGAAACAAATAATTTCTGCAAATAACCCCTCATAGCATGAACGAATAAACATACTAAATCATTTTAACAATATAAAATTTTACAAAATAAACTACGATTAACTAGTACATATAGCCAGGGATGAGCAACTAAACATTTTAAAACTCACATTACATCGATCATCATTACTCACTATAACATTCTATTTTTATACAAATCTAATTTATCAAATGGAAACATTAAACATGCATTTCATTTTTTTATATCAAAATAAGATAACAAATACATAATACACATTGGTGGGTATTCGAATTAGAGAGTTGGGATTCACGACTGGATCGCTCCCAGTCGGGATATGATGTTACAATTCTTCTCTAGCTTTTAGTTCTTGATTTTGTGATCGGTCGTTGCATTTACCATACTTGGTTGACCATTTATCCTGCTCAGGCTGGTCGTTTGACGTGACCGTAAGCAATGGGTCTCTTTTCGATGTGTCAGAGCGTTCGACTACTATAGATTGTTAGTGATCACAGATTAATCATCTTCATCTATGCTTATCAGGCGTACATGTGATTCCCAAATATACAAACCATTCGTATACGACCACCTTTACATTACAAGTTCACTAGTAAAGATAGAGAGGAATAACCCGGATTCCAATTGTGACTTCACTCTCATACGCGTTTCATACCACGTATGAGCTTGGTGGTCCGTACCGTACATCCCAGGATAGTATACCACTCCGGATGATATGACGCACTATCCCTTCAGGCATTCACAGACTCTTTAACAGCTTACAAAATAGCTACATATATATATATATATATATATATTATTTTCATTTGAAAATAAAAGAGAAATTAACAATACAAGGTTGAGAATGGATATCCAGTTTCCTACCATGCAAGTGTAGCCAACCGACCTAAAATAAATGATAGAACGAAAAAGTAAACAGCGCCTCGCGCTAATAGAAATTTAAATAAACATGCAACCAGTAACGTTATCCCTAGATATACATTCAACAACCTATACACCACACAACAATGTAAAATGCAGACACCACCCCCCTCGGGTGTGATTTTGACATTTTATTATTTCATACCCTTTTTCCTTTTTTTCGATTTTTACAGTTTTCAATCTCTTCAATAAAATATCCATTTTCTGATATTCATCAACTCAATATGAATTTATTGAATATTAAATCACATTTTCCAACTGAAGAATGTTTTTTATCAATAATATTGAAAAAAAATACAAATTTTTTTTATCAAAACGGGGTCCGAGCAATGCACAAGACCCAATTGATGGAAATAACCCATTAAAATACCCTACCCACGTATAATTTGTTAAAAAATACAATTAAACATATCAAACATGCAATTTCTGGCATAAATTTTTAAATAACAAAATAATTCTATATTTTGGAAATATATCAAAATTTTTTTGATAAAATCCTAAATGAAATTTTCACAATCTACGATTACTAATAAAAATTGAAAGTTCCTTACAATCTCTAGGCGAAAAGGATAGAAGCGTGTGTGCGAAAATCGAGGTGATAGGTACGGAAATCGAGATGAATTAAACTTCGAAGCGGTTAATTTTCGAAATCGACCCGGTGGTTTCAAAGATCTCGATGTGGTCGTCCTTTTTTCCTTTTGCGACGGAAGACGGTTTGACCCCAAAATGGATGAAATCCGAGGTCGAAGTTACGAAATCTCCGTATAAAAATACGACTGATTTTTTACGATACGGGGTGAAAAAAGGCAAGAAAATGGAAGGAATTTGGGTGGGTTTTGTAGAGAACAAGGCTGCGGACGTTTCTCCTTTCTGCGTCGAACGTCGACGATGAATGGTTCGCGACGAATCGACGTTGGAAAATCAGGAGAAAAACAAATTTTTTTAAGAAAAACGTTGTTGGTTTCTGAACGGGTTGGGGAAGATGAATAGTGAAAAGAAAGTAAAAAATTATTTATATAAGGACTCGGGACGAAATTGGTATTTTGGCTATTGTTTCGATCGATGATAACTTGACCGTCCAGATTCCAAAAATGACGAATGAATACTCTATTTCACCTAATTTTTTATTTCGAATTTAATGGTATGGCCAATTTCTATAAATTCTGTCTTTAATAAAAATTTACATTTTTGACCAGAGGTGACCCCTAAAATTGACGTCATTTTCGTTTTTGACGATAATTTAACTTTCTGTGGTCCAAAAATGATAAATAAATAGTCCATATTTAATAATTTTTCGTTACAAATACAATAGTGTAATTGATTCTTAATAATTCTTGCTCTAGTAAAATGTCACTATTTTAGCTTGGTCCGACTCGATAATCGAGAATTTTACAACTTCTATATTCGAACTCACATTTGAGCGTGCTTAAAAGCTAAAGTATGTTTTTCGATTATTTTGAATCTAATTGTGAGGTTAGATTCCATTAAAAATGATCAGAAACATCTTAAAGTTTTATCCCTAAGTCCCACTTTCAAGATTTTTTCAAAATTATATTATTTATTTTTCCTTGAGATACGAATTGAAAACTCGAGGTTTTACATGTCATGAAAGAGGAGTTAAAGTCTATGGATCAGAATTGTTGTAATCTCGTCGAATTGCCTCCTAAATGTAAGAGAGTCGGTTGTAAATAGGTCTTTAAGACCAAACACGATGCAAAAGGTAATGTCAAATGATTTAAAGCTAAACTTATGATCAAAGGTTTCACTCAAAAGAAAGGTATTGATTACATTAAGACTTTCTTTCTAGTTTCAGATAAATACTCACTTAGAATCATTATGACATTGGTGGCTCATTATGATTTGGAGTTATACTAGATTGATATGAAAATGACTTTCTTGAATGAGGGTTTAGATGAAGAAATCTATATGAAACAACCTAAAGGATTCACAGAAAAGGAAAAAGAAAGTCTAGCTTACAAACTTAAGAAATTTATTTACGAACTTAAACAAGTTTCAAGGCAATGGTACATAAAGTTTAATGATACCATTACCACTTTTGGATTTAAGGAAAATACTATTAACTATTATATATATCTGAAGATCAGTGATTGCAAGTTTATTATGTTGGTTTTGTATGTGGATGATATTCTGTTAGTTAGTAGTGATCTTGGTTTGTTGCATGAAATCAAAAATTATTTCACTAAGAATTTTAAGATGATTGATATGGGTGAGGCAACATATGTCCTTAGGATTCAATCTCAAGGATTATTAGGGTTGTTTCATAGAGTCTTAGAAATATATAATATACAATCTTGTTCTAATGGTGACACACATATCAAAAAATAAGACAAGTTCAACTTGATGCAATGTCTGTAGAGTGATTTAGAAAGAGAGTAGATGAAAGATATTTCATATGCTTTAATTATTGGGAATTTGATGTATGATCAGACATGTACTAGATTGGATATCAATTTTGCAGTTGGAATGTTGGGAAGATATCAAAATAACCTGAAAATAGAACATTGAAAAGCTGCAAAGAAAGTTATGGGGTATTTATAAGGGATGAAGGACTATATGCTCACTTATACGAGATTGGATCATCTTGAGGTGATTGGGTACTCAAATTCAGATTTTGTTGGATGCTCTAATAGTAGAAAGTTTACATCAGGTTTCGTATTTCTACTAGCAAGAGGAGTTATCTCGTGGAGGAGCGTGAAATAAAGCATTAATACTTCATCTACTAAGGCTGAATTCGTGGTATGCTTTAAGGCCACAAGTCATGATTTTTAGTTGTGGAATTTTATCTTAGGACTTAGGGTTGTTGACTCTATAGCTAGGCAACTGAAAATATATTGTGATAATATCGTATTTGTATTTTTTTTGCTAAGAATAGAAAGTACTCAAACGGTATGAAACACATGGAAGTCAAGTACCTAATAGTTAGAGAAAGAATCTAGAAACAGTCAGTGTCAATAGAAAATATTAGTACCTCTCAAATGATAACTGATCCATTGACAAAATGATTATCACCAAAGGTTTATAGAGAACATGTTATCAGGATGAGTTTTTTGGAGAAATCTTTTATGTATATGAAATATATTACTTTGAAGTGGGTATGTAATCGACATTAACATTAGTACTAAATAAAATTAGTTTCTGTTTATTTCTTGTTTTCAATTATATTATGCATATTTTATTTGGATTTAAGTAATACAAGAAATGTCTTGACAAAATAAAGGAAAATAGACACAATTAAAGGCTATATCAGAGAAGGTATTAATGACGTGATATATGGAAGGAAGTATAACATAGATGATATATAACATCCATGACTCACATTAATATTTAATCGAAATATGACATTAAGTAATCTAATTACATATTGAAAATATTGATGATTTTAAAAGTCGTGCTCACATATAAAATGCTTTCGATTATAGAATCCTAAAATTGAATTATTTTGCAAAATGCTTTTAAAATTCACTATTGGCACAATAGGTCTAATGGGCCAAGTGAGAGAATGTTAGAACCCACATGTAACGTATGGCTTCATTGACCTAGGTCAAATTGACCTTTATGATTTTTGCTTCCAAATCGCACAAGGATTCTATAATATAATGGGATATCAGTATTAATAGAAATCAAATATAATTAGAAGTATTATATTCTTTAAGGTTTAATACGAAATCTTGATGGATAGGAAACCTATTAAAAGAATGATTTTAGGTCCTCAACTTTCATCTATAAAAGGGATCGGCTACCCCATGTTGAAAGTATTGAATAGACAACGATTTGTGAAGAACACACAAAATAAAAGAATAATAAAAGAAGTGATATCCATCAATCACCAATCCAACCGATCCACATAGAAGGAAGGGGAAAGGTGAGTCTAGCAATAAAATATCACCTCGATTGGGGTTTCAAAGGCTACAAGGAACGTGGATTGAAGAACACATCTCTAATACATTAAATCAACAATTTAGCGATGACACAAGATAAGTAACCATAACCTTGTTTTAATTTAATGTGAATGGCATGTTTGAGATATGCATTGATTAGATTCTATTGGGATAATGAAAGTCATGTTAAAGATTTGAATGCATGTATTTTACAACATCTATTACATATCTTAGGACAACCTAGTTTTGAGTTTTCATCTTTACTACATGAGTATGCATTTGTGCAGTTTTTCTCCTCCAATGATAGAGATTTGCACACTTGTTCTTAAAGTCAAACACCCTCAATTCACATATGTATGTGAATTTGATTTTCCCAATTATCAAATGCACCCAGAAGTGTTAGTTGGCCAATAAATGTGATTCACACGATAGCTTGTGTTTCATGATAGAGTTGAAGGTATTTCACATCATTACTCCATTTTGCTCAAAAAATCAGTAACATAATTTACTATGATTTACAAATCTTGTTGTGTAAGATATCCTCTAGATTTCCCATTCTCTCAAAAACAATAATAAAGGAAATTTTGTTTCTTTTTATTTATTTATTAATAAACAATGATAGAAGAATAAATGGTATGACTGAGAACATATTTGAACTCTTATTTTAATGAAAAACATAACCTAGCAAGAATTGAAATGGAAGATATATACACTTGTGCCTTTCTTTAATTATTCCTCTTCATCTCAGCTTAAATTGGTTAGGTTAGTCTTGTATCATTTGCATCTTGAACTTCTATTTCTCTGGATCCACACTTAATTTTTTGTTGGATTCCAATGTATCAACGTTAGCTGCATGAGGCTCTATAGACCCATCGGAGAAATGACGTTTTTGGTCATGATGAGCTTTTGTTACCCATATTAGAATTGAAACCATCATGACTGTTGAGAGAGTAACCAACGATGCCCACACCATCTTAACATATTTCTTCATTGGTTTGCAGTGTTTGGAGAGGATCTCATTGAAAGCGTCTGTTACTACCTGACAGTCTACAAGGCTTTCCATGCCAGGAAATGCATCTAGTAGATTTTGAATTGAGCTTGTGTAGGACTCCACTGTTTTAAAATCATTGGTGGAGATGAATTCTCCTTCTTTACAAGTTCCAGTGTCCTCATTAGAGCAAGTAAAAATCTTCAATACCTTCAAAAATGAGAAAGAATAAGAAATATTAATTACAAGGTACAGTTGATGAGAATATATATATATATATATAGGTTTTGGGGATCTTCCCATTCTTATAAGGACAAAATGTTACTATCCTTGGTTCGTAGCCATTTTGGTTTGCTTCCCATTCTGTTAAAGTTAGAAAAGTACTTTCCGAGTTTGAAGAATTTGATTCTTTTCTTTACTTTTTTTTATTGTTTGTCTTTAACATTTTCTTATTTTATCTGTTTATGTAGATTTCATTAGGACGGTCAAGAACCAATATGACAATAGATTGAGCCTAGGAGAGATGAGGATGATGAGATGGTTAGGGCACCTTCAACGAAAATCGATTAGAACCCTTGTTAGAATGAATATACAATTTGAAAGTGCTAAAAGGAGATGAAAGTCCAAAGGAATGTGGATTGAGATAGTGAAAACAGATATGAACTCAATTTCAATAAAAAAAAATAAGTGACTAAAAAATTGCATAGTGGAATAGGATATGTTAAGCAGGCCCCAAATCTTTAGAATAGGGCTTCATGAATGGTGTTGATCCATTTGTGTAGATTTTCTTTTAAACTTCGTTGGTTGTCAATTGATATATATACTTTGTCGTCTCCTAACATGAATCCGATCATTAATTTTACCCAAAATTGAAGTAATTTCCCCTTATTTGTATATGCAAGGAAATGGGATTCTTAATTTCCCCTAGTACATAAATCAAAACTCTTTTTAACTCTTAACATTTGAAGTAATATATTTTTCTTTTTTTCTATTTGCCAAGTTCTCAATTTGCCAAAATGCGTTTTGTTCCTTGAGTCACCTTGAAATTCAATTAATTTCAACAAGTTTCGTTTATAAGATAGATTTTTAATGTCTTCATAATGTATCAAGCTTACCTGGGGAATGTCTCCTACTTGGATTGTGCCGGCAGGACAATTTTCTGGATGGTAATGATATTCAGGTGGCGCCGAGAAAGGATTGCAGACACGAACCATATTTGGAAAGGGTGATGCTGATATGTTTGCATTTACCTGAGAATTTGTGAGTAGAATAAGAATGATGATGAGTAAAGAACTTGATGCAAGCTGTTAAATATAAAAGCTGGTATGGCAACATAATCTACAATCTAGTTTTTTTTTCGTAACATAATGTCAATTTATGGCATGAAAGCTATCGATTTTTCTTAAGTACCTCATTTATGAGATTGTAGATCCCTATTCCTGTGTCCTGTAAGACTGACTTCGCCGAATCAAGTTCATCACATGGAAGGATTGAGCTTAAGCTGTTGTTGTAAGGGTCTTGCTGGAAATCCTTAAGAGCAGTGCATGTGTCCCCAGTAAATCTAAAAAATGATCATCAATGCTTTCCTTTAGATCAGTTTTTTCTTTTGTTTTGTTTTTTTGTGCAAGTTTTGAAAAATAAAAAAATTAATGTGAAACAGTGGAAGAAAGGAAGAAATATGATTTACTTTTCAAGGAAGAGGTACATCCCAAAGAACATCCAACACAAGACTGCTAGTAACCAGCATAGGATTATAAGCCTGACATAAGATAATACATGAGAAATCATCAGTTTTAATCCTTCTTAATGATAATACGCTAACGTCCACAACAATGATTCTTCCATAAATATACCCTCAAGAAAGCATCATTATTTCATCATTTGTATAAAAATAAATATTGATTTTTTTTGTCCATTAATGTTCAATTAGAGCTGGCATTGGGTCTGGTGTGGGTCGGATGAAGTTATTTCCATAACCTTATCCAACTCTATATCCGGTTATCCATGTCCAATTTTTTACCCACTTATCCGATTTGTACCCAAATTTCAAGCGGATATCCAAGTCGGATACATATACCTCATTGTGAACATGATGGAAAAATCTTAATTTTTGGTGATACATATATTTTATTGTGAATTTATTGTATTAAACTTGGATAAATGGATAATCGGGTTGGATAGGACGCATATCCATTTCCAACCCTAAAAATATTCGGATAAAAATAATTGCCGATAAATTTTCTGGAATTCTTAATCGGATAAAAAATTTGCACCCATAGCAGAATAACTCGGGTAGGATGAGTTGGGTAAGCGGATATTATCTTACCCATTGCCATTGAACAGTTCAATGGTATTTTTTTTTAAATTATCACAAAGTCAAAGAGTTATTTACAAAATTGACAATTAATACTCCTAACAAAATCATTACTTTTTTGCATTCAAAAGACAAAATAAGGATGACTTTTAGTAGTTTCATTAGAAGAAACATGGTTGTAAAGGATGCTAACTTCCCCATAAAATCTTGGATATAAGCAATTTCCCAGGTACATTTATGTGAAGATCCATGTGTTTAAAGATTTAGGTTACTTACATGTAAAATGGTCGGCGCAACTTCAGAAATCCAGTAACTGTAAATGAAGGAGTTTCAGAAATCGAAACCAGATTCATGGATGAATTCATAAACTTGTAAATTCACAATAAACAACCATATATATCCATTATTCGGTATACTTACTTGATAAGACAATAACAGCTATTAGGTTTAATGAAATTGTGATGGTGGTGGTTAAGTAACTGCAAAGAAGAGGAACATATATTTGTTGAGTTTGCAAAGATGAAAGTAGAAGACATGAAAATGTTGAGATGAATTAGTGAAAAAAAACTATGATATAATATAAGAAATGAATGTATTCATGAAAATGTAGTAGTTCTAATAAGATGTATTTTAATACACCATAATATGCTATTAGGATGCATTATAAGTAGGTGTACTATGGTACATCGATCAAATCATATTATAAAGAAGATTAGGATCAGATCAAATAAATGTTAAGAAATCATTTCTAGATAGGATTTTCATATGTTATTTTTGTATATAGACCCTATTAGACTATTGTAATCAACAATCAAAGAATCAAAACAGAGAGGAAAAAAGAAAAGAAGAGATTTACACTATTTTAAGAGCCTTGTTGATCAAGCGCCTATTCTTCTTCGCTTGTCTACTTATTTCATTAGCTTCACTGTCAAGCCTTATGGAAGTGGAGTGGAGGAAGCTGGAAGCCTCACTATTTTCGTTTGAGGTTCCTAAGTTATCACTTATGCCCTTCATCGCGCCAGTCACATTATATATGGTGCCCGATGCCCCATCTGCTGTATCCATGATGATCTTAATCACTGTTTTCGCTCTCGAATGAAATTTCGAGGTCCCACCAAGAACAAACCCAGATGCAACTCTGCGAAGACATTAAGATGGACAAGTACCGTGCGAAATAAGACATCAATTTCAAGAATATATCTTAGCATAAAAATGTGTAGACAACTGTTATTCTATGGATAACATAATCCTAGTATATATTGCTTACTCCCAAAAGATGTTAACCCTTATCGGAGCTAATCCAACAAATAGTTATCTTTCGCAAAGATCTTATTTTTGAGAAGTAAACATTTCAAAATTCTTGAGCCAACTTCATTACAAAATCTGATCTGACCCAATTGGAGGACCGATTCGGTCTAGTTTTTGGAACACTAGAATGCACAACTTACATGGCTAGAATTGTGAAGGAAGTCCCCAAGAGCACAGGCCAGAGATAACACTGCCTAGAGCAAGGTAGTCTCTTCTTAAGCTTTCTATTCTTCATCTCATTTGAATGACAAAGAGTGGTTATAAGCAGAAAACCACCATAAACCATGCCACAAAGAAGCCACACTGCCCCAATGGCATATCCGTAAATACCTGTAAATACAGTAGACTAAAGGGCAAAAAAAAACAAAAAAAAAATTAGTGATTTATCAAGGAGCAGCTGATTTAGTATAAAAATTAAAAAAAGAAATATGGAAATTGATTCAAGGTGGACCACGTGGGCCCCAAGTACATCCATAGGGCTAGGACATATGAAAGAATGGGGCCCTTGTGTCTCAGTTTTTTGTAACTGTTTTTTCCATGTATTTGTGAGTAGAGTATTTTCTTGCCACAAAGATTTATGAAAGAATCTGTTTCATTAATTTAGAGGTCTTATGCAGAAAGATTTGAGTTGTGGGAGTGGATTTCAATCCTCTATGTAAGAGATTTTTTGCTCACAGAAAAGCAATCCAGGATTTCAGAAAAATCCCAGATGACCAATCGCACCAAACTTAATGAAGGGTAATTTTACAAATTAGAGATACACTCGATGCACATGGATTCATGTGATTGGTTGATCGGTGATTTTGTGATATCCCAGATTGACTTTTTTTAGAGCAAAATATTTTTCCCTCCACTCTAGGTGTATGAGATCTGGATTCAATAATAAAGAATTTGGATCACATTTACTCAGGAGAAAGGTTAAAACCCGCCTTCCAAATATTAGATCTTGTCACATATATATAAAATATATATTTTTTTTTCTGGTAAATTTAATATGTGAAAAGATCTGAGTTGTGGGGAGTAGGTTTTAAGTAAACCTCCTCCCTAGGCGTATTGAAGAGAATGGACTTAATAATATATATCTTTTTAGGGGCATTTATAAAAAAACACTCCACGTGGTAACGGAGGATAATAGTGTTCATTATTTCTCACTAACTATTTAAAAATATTTTTATAATTTTTAGAAAAACCAATTAAATACAGGGTGGGATCCTTGGACTCAGGCAACGTGAACTCGTGAATATATGAGATCCAATGATTGGGATAAAAGATGTATCCCAAGAATATATTACTGATCTCTAAGATAAATATCAATTGTGTAGTTTTTGGGTCAACTCACTTGAGTTTCTCAGTTGACTCAATGAGTTTTGTGTAAGACTCTACATATACACACACACACAAAAGAGAGAGAGAGAGAGAGAGAGAGAGATTACACTCCAGTAATGCTTGTTTGTAATGTCGTAGCCTCCTTCATATTTCTCAAAGTTATCCAAAGGGTCCACTCTTATTGTATCTGCTAAGTTTCTCATTGGTTGTGTTATATTCTCTCTTTCTCCTTCAAGAATAACTCTGCCTACGAAAAGCAAAAAAATGAAAGTGTGATTTGATAAATATTATAAACCTAGATTTGTATATCAACCTTTGGAGCAAATAGTATTTTTTATTATTTATAATTAGGACTAGTGAGCATAGATGACAAAGGGAAAATTTTGGACAAAATGGGAAAAGTGAAAAAAAATCAGAAAAAAGAAAACATATTATTGTTTACGAATAATACAGAAACGTATATTTTTAAATTAAGCATAATATTAAAAATGATTAAATTTCATATTATAAAAGAAATATTATTAATTAAAAGTAAATAAAAGTAATTTTAAATTAATTTTAAATTCATATTATTAATTAAGCATTTTGGTAATTTTAAATTACACCCACACAAATAAAAGTAAATAATCTCACCTGACAAAGAATTAGACAGTTCTTTTAGTCCTCTGAGGTAATTTTGACTGTACAATCCCTCACCATGGGCAAAAGTAGTAATTGCTCTGAAATTCAAGGTTATAAGTACCAACAAGAAACTGAACCTTATAACCAATCTTTTGCCTCTTGTGGTGGAGCCCATCGCTAACCTGCTAAAGAAGTAATTGACTCGATAAGCTTGACTTTAGACCATGACCAAAGTACCTATATTTTAAAAAAATTAAAATTAAAAATCTCTACCGAACACATAAAGCAAATTAGTGGACTAATTATATATCAGGTGGCCCCAAGGGCGGAGTCAGGATTTTCTTGTAGTGGGGGCAAACAATGATTAGATGTATAGTTTTAAGAAGAAATTCAGAGGCTTTTTTTATTCAAATTGAAGAAAAGAATATTTAGGTCATTTTCAATTAATATATGAGAAGGCCCGGTCAAAAGGCAATATCTTCGACAAAAAATTTGGCAGGGACGGGGTGCAATTGCCCCCAACAGCTTGTTACCAGCTTCGCCCTTGGGTGGCCCACCCATCATGCAAATTGAAAAGGACCATTATTTTCATATTGAACCCCACAAACGAGTGACATAATATCTAGGGTTACCAATGGAATGTATTGGATAATATCTGTTTACCCAACTCATCCTACCCAAATTATTAGAGTATGGGTACAATTTTTTTTCTCCTACTTGAATATTCGCTTGAAATTTAGTAACAAGTTGGATAAATATATCCTTTAATTGGATAAATTATGGGATATGAAAATCCTTAACTAATGTGGGTATCAAATTGGATACAAATCTCCGGATATAGAGTTGGAGAAGGATCCGGATATGTGCATTATCCTACCCACATCTGACCCATTGCCACCTAATAATACCCAATGTATATCATGATTTCAAAAATCATTCTAGAGCCATCTTTCTATCCTTTGTGAAGGGATGACGAAAATTTCAAAATCGCATGTTTTCTTCTTCTTTTATTATTTTCTAGTTCTGAGCTCTACCAAGCAAAAAATTGAATTTGAAAACAATGATCGACGTATATATAGCTTTCTACTTTGAATCCCTACTAGATCGTAAATATCTTGTGGACCAAGCGAAGCAGAGAGAGAGAGAGAGAGAGAGAGAGAGAGATATATATATATATATATATATATATATATATATATAGAGAGAGAGAGAGAGAGAGAGAGAGTGTGTGTTGCGGTCTAAATTGACTTCCTTTGCCACTACGTTGATGTGGGTAGTGCACAAAGAACCATAAATTTTTTCCACAAGATATGACAAAGGAAGCCAATTCAACATTTTTCACATATAAATGTCAAAAAATAATGGTCGTTTTCAATTTGCATAATATATGGACAAATTTTGAACATTTTTTTTTATCACGATTCCAATCATTTCTGACAATTTTTTTATATCATGAATAACAAATAGAAATGATATACTTCTAACTTTGAACATTTAAATGTTTGTTTGTTTTTATTATTATATCTATTTCAACGATTTATAATAAAAAAAATGAAGAACAAAATCAAGATTAAAAAAAAAATTATAGTGTCGAGCTCACCACTTTTTATTTAGTATTGAGTTCAACATTTTTATTGTCGAGCTCACAAATTTTTTTTTATCATCGAGTTCAACCATTTTTTCTATTGTCGAACTCATCAATTTTATTTATTGTCGAGCTCACCAATTTTATTGTCGAGTTCGACAATCTTCTTAAAAATGTCGACCTCAATAATAAAAATGTTAAACCCAAAAATAAAAAATGGTGGGCTCGACTTTGGTAAAACCCACCCCTTTTCATTTTTCGAGTTTTTCCTATTAAAATACATGGAAATATCGACTAAAAACTTGACATAATGATTTGTGTAGATGATTTCAAATCAAAAGAACTATCATTGATCTATTTTCATATATATTCTAATTGCTTGAAAAACCCTTGAAAATAACTTCTTTTTCCTTCTCAAATCTTATCCATAGAAATGGCGTCTTTAAAACACAACTAAAATGCCAATAAGGGCAGTTTTGATATTTCAATCATATGAGATATGTGGAGTGGGGTCCAAAGGACTAATTAGAAATAAACATTTTACTAAATTAATTGTTAAGAGAAACTCTAAAATTTAGGAACTAATTAGAAAAAAAAAATCCCTTCGAATTAAAAAAAAAAAAAAAAAGGTGGAGTAACGTTGCGGGAAACATTTCTTTCTAGGAATCACTAGCATCTTGATGAAAAGCATCAATGGTTCGTACACACACTTACACATCTGAAAGTTCCCCCACAATGTTACTCATACACGACTCAAGATGAATGCATATGGTTGGGTACGGCTGATGTGACAAGATCACAGACCAGCACATCTTTTCTTATGTATCTCGATGAAAACGATCTACTACCTTGTGCCTTTGCCACGTCAGCCGCATAACAAGGTACCGTGCGTTCATCACGACTCAAAAATAAAATGAAAAAGAGTAATGATTTTCTTACTTCCCACTCAAAATACTCTCCTGATGTGGCTTGTGTTAGAACTATAGATTTTTTTCCTTGGGATACACATAAGCACATACCACTTAATGAATTTAACACGACTCTTACACAAATCAAAAGTTTACAAGTATTTTGGTTTCAATCAGAATCATTCCTTTCCATTTGAAACTTGGAATTTATGAATCATTCCTCTCGAATTGAAACTTGATGAATTTATTCAACAACAAAAAAAACACTTAAAAATATATGAAATAAAATTAAAAACAAATAAATTATACTGGAAAACTTACCAGGTATCAAAAGATTTCCTAAAACTTGATCAAACCCTCGCAAATATCTTTCAACAGCTTATCTTTCTCCAACTTTCCAACCTTCAAGGCCCCAACAACAAAAAACTATTTCTTCCTCTCTCTCTCTCTAACACAAAGCTCTTATTCTACCTCAAAAATATCACAAACTCCAACCCAAATCCTTCTGCAACCTGGAAAAGCTCTCAATTCTTAATTAAATAAGCATAAACCTGAAACTCTCTCTCTCTCTCTCTCTCTCTCTCTCTAACAAACAGAAGCAGTCATGAATACCTCCCAACACAAATCTCTTATTCTAACTGAAATCACTGAATCTAAGCTCTCAAAATCTCAAACAATAAAAACCCATATCAGAAACTTCAACACAAATACTTGTACAACTGAAAAATCATTTCAATAATAAAATCATAAAGAAGCTTAAATAAAGAAAACCACCCAGGTCAAGAATTTAAAACAGAAATCTATCTAGAAATTGTATATTTTCCCAAAGACCATGAACTTCACAGCAGCCTTCATTTAGTAAATTTCTAAGAAGATCCGTGTCAAACACCCCAATGAATATCAAAGGTCTACTTAATCCACCTCTTAAAGCCACCAACTCTTTTAACTTTCTAACATCATCGTTTATTTCTCGTGGAGTGGAGGGTTTTGGAGAAGTGCTTCTGATTTCAACCAAATCCTTTTCTACAAGTCAAAAGAGAACAAAGTTTCTGGTCAAATTAAACGACCTTAAGGTCTTGGGTCTACATATGTAGGAGCAAAGGAATTAATTATTTTTTGCTATGGATCTAATATACTCGATCAACGTCACTATAAATAACCACGTAATGAATTCTATCAAACCCACTAACCTATAAATGTTGGACCCACTTATGGCAAACCAAAACTCAAGACCCATTTATGATTTCAATTGGCTGGACTAAAGCATCATTAGTGGGTAATTTCTAACCACTAGATTTGAGATATTTTTTATGTCTTCGATTAAAATAATGAATTAGTTTTGATTTTTATTGCATGGGTTTTAATAGACTAGTAGTAGTCCAAAATGTATACTACGAGGCATTTTGTGGTTGAGTATACTTGGAAGCATTTTTTACGTGTATGGGTCATGGGCTAGACATAATTGAAGGTGTGCTTGAAAATTGGTTGGATTTTCATTTTTCATGAAAAATGATATTTTCCAATGTTTGATTATGTGTTTTATTTTCTTATATATAAAAGATGAAGATCTAGCAAAGCTTGATCCATCTTAAAATTATCGTCGAATCCAAGCCCTAATCTCATTATCCATCTTCTTCTTCTTCTTCCCCACCATCACCACCATCATCGTTGTTGTCGTGGACGATCGTCGTTGTCACTTCCATCATCATAGATGTCGGTAAGCCTATCTTTTTCTCTCCTCTTTCATTTTTATTTTTTTATTTTTTTCGTATGTAATCAAACACCAAATTTGTGATTATCCACCATACCCATTTTCCCATGGATTTGAAATTCCATGGAAAATTAATTTTCATTCAATCAAATATATCCTACATCTAAAATTCTCCCATAACCCAAATGCACAAAGGAAGAAAAAAAAATCAGAGGCTGTTCCCTTCTATTTTTTCCCCTAGAAATAGTCAGGGTCATAAAAATTATGATATTTGGATTGTATATTGTAGACACCCCATTTTTGCAACCACCTAATTCGACAATTTGTCATCCGATTAATGTGGATTCCTAATGATGATCGTAGAATATGTGAAAAGTAGAAAACTTGTGAGATGCATTTTTTCAATTTTTCCAAATCTTCGTGATTTCATATCTCTTACTTGACACACTCGACATAGAAATTATGCATGCTTAGGATGTGGCGCCCCGCCAAACACTAACACAAATCCCCATGTCAGATCTCGAGGTATTATGTAGCACCTCGAAATTTCGACATGGTTTCCTCTGTTTATGTTAGCATTCCAATGCGTTCAACCTGCACCTGATAAACGACATCCAATCCTGCATTTACATACATAATGTAATAACGAGCGGAAGCCTATATACATCTAATATCGTACGATAAATCAGAGTGCGGAAGAAGAAAATTTATATACAGGATTATACAGAGATTTTCTCACTTTAACAAAAGTCCTAACTCTCAGAACAACATCTATTATACTACCTAGACAAACTAACACCATTAGAGGGGTGTAGCCCCAATACTCACCAAGTGACAAAGTCTGGCTATCTATTTGACCCACCAGATGATTCTCACTCGTGCTCTATACTTGTCTCGCCAAGCTTTAGATCTGAAACTAAAAAATAGAGAAGGAAAGGGTGAGTAACAAGGGTTACCCAGTAAGGAAGCAACAATTTCTGCCAATAACCTCTCCTAACATGAACGAATAAACATACTAAATCATTTTAAAATAAATAAAATTTTACAGAAGAAAACTACGATTAACTGGTACATATAGCCAGGGATGAGCAACTAAACATTTTAAAACTGACATTACATCACAACAGTACTCACTATACCATTTTCTTTATGTACAAATCTAATTGATCAAATGGAAACATTAAACATGTATTTCATTTTATATATCAAAGTAAAGCAGCAGATACATAATACACAATGGTGGAGTATTGGAATTAGAGTGTTGGGATTCACGACTGGATCGCTCCCAGTCGGGACATGATGTTACAATTTCTCTCTGGCTTTTAGTTCCTGATTTTGTGGCCGGTCGCTGCCCTTACCACGTTTGGTTGACCATTTATCCGGCTCAGGCTGGCCGTTTGACGTGACCATAAGCAATGGGTCTCTTTTCGATGTGTCAGAACGTTCGACTACTATAGATTGTTAGTGATCACTGACTAATCATCTTCGTCTATGCCTATCAGGCGTACATGTGATTCCCAAAGATACAAACCATTCGTATACGACCACCTTTACATTACAAGTTCACTGGTAAAGATAGAGAGGAATAAACCCGGATTCCAGTTGTGACTCCACTCTCATACGCGTCCCATACCACGTATGAGTTTGGTGGTCCCTACCGTACATCCCAGGATAGTACACCACTCCGGATGATATGATGCACTATCCCTTCAGGCATTCACAAACTCTTTAACAGCTCACAAAATAGTTACTTATATATATTATTTTCATTTGAAAACAAAAGAGAAATTAACAATACAAGGTTGAGAATAGATATCCAGTTTCCTACCATGCAAGTGTGGCCACCCGGCCTAAAATAAATAACATAACAGAGCGCCTCGCGCTAACAGAAAGTAAATAAACATGCAACCAGTAACATTATCCCTGGATATCCGTTCACCAACCTGCATACAACACAACAACGTAAAATGCAGACATCACCCCTCGGGTGTGACTGACATTTTACCGTTTCATACCCTTTTTCACTTTTTTCGACTTTTATAGTTTTCAATCTCTTCATAAAATATCCATTTTCTGATATTCATCAACTCAATATGAGTTCATTGAATATTAAATCACATTTTTCAACTATAGAATTTATTTTTATCAATAATATTGAAAAAAAATACAAATTTCATATCAAAACGGGGTCCGAGTAGTGCACAAGACCCAATTTATGACAATAACCCGTTAAAATACCCTACCCACGTATAATTTATTAAAAATACAATTAAATATATCAAACATGCAATTTCTGGCGTGAATTTTTGAAATAACAAAATAATTCTATATTTTAAAAATACATCCAAATTTTTCGATAAAATCCTAAATGCAATTTTCACAATCTAGATTACTAATAGAAATTGAGAGTTCCTTACAATCACTAGGCGACGAAATTGAAGCACGTGCGCGGAAATCGAGGCGAACGGTGCGGAAATCGAGACCGACCGAACTTCGAAGCGGCTGATTTTTGAAACCGGCCCGGTGGTTTTGAAGATCTCGATGTGCTCGTCTCTTCTCCCTTCTACGGCGAAAGACGGTTTGACCCGAAACGATGAATGAAAACCGAGGTCGAAGTTACGAAAATCTCCGTATAAAAATACGGCTGATTTTTTACTATACGGGATGAAAAAGATGAGAAAATGGAAGGAACTTGGTTGGGTTATGTAGAGAATGAGGTTGCGGACGTTTCTCCCTTCTGCGTCGGAAAGCGATTTGACCCCGAAACGAACGAAATCCGAGGTCAAAATTTCGAAATTTCCGTATCCAAATACGGCTGATTTTTGACGATATCGAGTGAAATAGAAAGTGAAACGAAGAAAGGTTGGGTGGGTTTTGTAAATGTCGAAGCTGCGGACATTTCTCCTTTCTGCGTCGGTCGTCGACGGCGAGCCGTTTGTGAGAGATCTGAGATTGAAGATCGAAGAGAGAAAAAAAAAATTCGTTTTTTATATGTCTCGGCCGTATGGACGCGTTGGGGAAGATGACATATAAAAAAAATTAGAATCATTATTTAAATAAAATGTGGGACGAATTTGGTATTTTGTCAATTGTTTCAATCGATGATAACTTGATCATCCGGACTCCAAAACTGACAAATGAATACTCTATTTCACCTAATTTTTCGTTCCGGATCTAATGGTATAGTCAATTTCTACAAATTATATCTCTATAAAAATTTTACATTTTTAGCCTGATGTGACTCTTAAATTTGATGTCGTTTTCGTTTTTGGCGATAATTCGACTTCCTGATCTCCAAAAATGACAAATAAATAGTCTATGTTGAATAATTTTTCGTTATGAACCCAATAGTATGATCTAATTTTAAAAATTATTCCTCTAACAAAAAGTCACTGTTTTAGCCTAGTCCGACCCGATAATCGAGGATTTTGCAACTTTTATATTTGGACTCGCATTTGAACGTGCTTACAGGCTAAACTATGTTTTTCGATCATTTTAAATCTAATGGTGAGGTCATATTCCATTAAAAATGATCAAAAACATCCTAAAGTTTTACCCCTAAATCCCACTTTCAAGATTTTCTTAATATTCCACTATTTATTTTTCCTCGAGATACGAATTAAAAATTCAGGGTGTTACATTCTCCCCCGCTTAATAAAAATTTTGTCCTCGAAATTGAAATCATACTTATCAAACTTTGTCGTGATTCCACTAGCACGACATGTATAATAAACACTACCTATTTTCGATTACTATCTATTCTTAGTCCCAAGCCAATCTCATTTATAACTCGTAGACTTATGTCTCCCATATTCCGTCAACCCAACACATTCATTAATTAATCACTCTAATTCAAACTTGTACTCCAACTAATCCATTATTTATATAACCACAAGATAACAATCAATTCACATTGTATCACTTCCCCACCAATGTCTATCAAGCACAATCCTTTCATATCTTCTTTATTCTTTATCTTTACTTTTATCATCAATTACATCGTCTATTATGTTTTACTCATAATTATTATGAATATTACTCCCCAATGCATAGTCTTACCGTAAGACACCATTATCCTTATATTCAATTCAATATTACATTTCTACTTATTGCGATATTTCTTCAAAACCTCTGTCATAACCTTTATAATTTAAAATCTTACTCGAGGGGATAAATCATACATCTATTTTCTCACAATTCCATTAAGTCATCATTAATGCAACATTGTCACAAGATTATTTTTTTTTCTCACGTTTTACATCGACCCACCTCCTAACTTGTACTCTACTAAATCTCTTTAGGATGGATGTGGGCATAGGTAAGTGGTACCCGCTGCTTCTACGGAATCATAATCTTTACTTATAGCGCTTGTCTGTAGAAAACATTGATCACGTAACGAGAACGATAATAATGAATTCTTTTACTGGAAGGCGATCATGAAAGGAGAAGGCAAAAGAAGAGTTAGAATCGACACCGAGGATAGAAAGATAAAAGGAAAAAGATGATCTATCTTTCTAAATGAGGAGTATCGATTTAAGAAGTCGTAAAGCAAGAGCTGCTTTATCTAATAGTTCAGTCGTTAGGCCTCCCAAAGTTTAGCCATCTTCAATCGAAAGGAAAGATATTCAACTCCCTGTGTTGATATTCGAGGAAGTAGCTCTCGACATAAAGGATATACAAGAAACACCTGCTTATCTACTAGCGTAATATACGAGTAATTGACTAGACTATTGATATAAAGACTAACGTACCAATTGAACATCACTTGTCTTTTCACACTTTAAAATTATTCTAATACCTATTTTGCAAATTCTTAAATGATCTTCCAAAAATCTTATTTTTTCTTCGCAAGGCTTCCCAATGGTATAAATAATTTCATTATTCGATTCGTGTCAGTAGTTTCTAACTTTAGCAAGTGTGCAAACTCTCAGTGGAATTATATGATTTAGAGGAACTAGTGTTGAATGTAACTCCACTTTTTAATATTATAATTAAAAATCATTACTTCCAAAACTTCGTCGGAGATAGGTACTTTCTCCTAGGTCATAGTTCTTACTTACGCCTGTGATAGAGGACATTCTTTCTTGATGTCCCACCTGATCAAACGCGTAACAAAGTCAATGATTTTGTCTTCGTAGATCTCTGTGGAGTAGGTAATTGGAAGACTAGGGTCTGTAGGCTCTGAACCTGCCTTGTTGATTCCTTTGGCCCTGTTGGCATCATTGGAGCTTCAACTGCTCTCTAACTCAGTGATGGGAAAACTCTACAACTCAGTAGTAGATGAGTTCTATATTCGAAAGAGATTGGCCTCGAATACATCGGTTTCTTGTCTGAATCTGATCTGGGAAGAAAAGAAATCTAAGGTCAACTCATATCCCTTGGAGGTCTGAAACTCTATCTCCTCTCATTCTATCCTTTAAGCTCGATTTACCGTATCTCTATAATTGGTAATCTCAATCATCGACCTCCTGGCCCTTAGGTAAGTTTATAGTCCTCTAAAGAATTTACGGGCCTTCTATAGATCTGTCAGGATAAGCTCGGGAGCATATCGTGACAACTTAATGTACATCATATCTTAGTCTCTGTAATTGATAGATTACCCTGCACTAATCTCAAAAACTCTTAGTATTTGATTTCTCGAGTAATCTCGGATATAAATCTATCGAGAAATATCCTCTCGAAGTTTACCCACTCAAACGATCCATCTTCCAATACATTCATCTCAAAATGTTACTAATGATTAGCATCCTCGTCCAACTAGAATGTAATCACCGTCATCCATTGATCTCTTGGGCACTACATGATAATCAAAATCTTTCAGGTCTTTAAAACCCACTCATTGACCTCAATCGGATTGGAAAAGTCCCCAAATTTTGATAGACATAATCATTGAAAATTCTACAACCACATCCTTAGATTTACATGTCCTTTGCACTGGGAAATTTTCTTATTCTTCAAAGGCACGACCTTGTGGTAATGGTCTCTAAGGTGGAATAGTATTTGTTTCTTGCGAAGAAGTCCAACACTTCCTCATTTCTTGGATTTAGTGGTGTGCCTTACAATCGTGGTAAGTCTTGTACCATCTCTCACTTCCAATCGCTAGTCTTGTCTGTTCGGGATGGCACGAATACGTTATCAACTTTATTTAAATATGGTGGCCTTATTGTTCCTTCAATTGGTTTGTCTAGTATCTTTTTGAGGCACGCATCTTTAATCGATTGATATTGACCCAAACATTGTTCTCCTTTATGTCCCGATTTGCCACATTCATAATATACCACAACTCTTTCTTTCGACTGATTTAACAGTATATGTTATTTCTTATTATATTCTTCCATCCATTGAGTTGGTATGTCTATAATATCACTCCCCACTTCTTGTTATTTTCCTATAAATTTGTTAGTTTTGTAACTATTTGTCGCTAATTGCCTTCCTTCCATTTGGCTTCGAGGTGTTAGTGGTTGCATTATTCATATTTCTTCTCTAAACTTGACATGAGACTCGGCCATCTGTCCCATGAATAACATTAGCTATATTATCAGGTCAGTAGTTTGATCTAGAATCTGCCTCGTCTCTGTTGCGTTTCGGTCTTTACCTCATTAGCTCCTCCCGCATGTATTTATCCGTAACAAGGAGCTTATTAGAATAAGGCCAAAACTACTCTTACGTAACTATGAATTCTACTATAGCCTGGAACTTAGTAATGGATTCCATTTTCATTACTAACAGAACGAATCAAGAATCCTATCCTAGGCTTACTAAGCTCTATAGAATTCTAGACACGGAAGAACTCGTAATTCCAATACGGAACTACTGATGAGCTCGAATATCGAATTCCTAGTGACACTCTATGATTGTCGATCTAATATCTATGGTATCAACAAATTCTCTAAAACATAGCAGATCTATATCCGATACGGATCTAATGCTATGCTCAGATACCATCTGTGGCGCCCCGCCGAACACTAACACAAATCCCCATGTCAAATCTCGAGGTATTATGTAGCACCTCGTAATTTCGGCATGGTTTCCTCTGTTTATGTTAGCATTCCAAGGCGTTCAACCTGCACCTGATAAACGACATCCAATCCTGCATTTACATACATAATGTAATAACGAGCGGAAGCCTATATACATCTAATATCGTACGATAAATCAGAGTGCGGAAGAAGAAAATTTATATACAGATTATACAGAGATTTTCTTACTTTAACAAAAGTCCTAACGCTCATAACAACATCTATTATACTACCTAGACAAACTAACACCATTAGAGGGGTGTAGCCCCAATACTCACCAAGTGACAAAGTCTGGCTATCTATTTGACCCACCAGATGATTCTCACTCGTGCTCTATATTTGTCTCGCCAAGCTTTAGATCTGAAACTAAAAAATAGAGAAGGAAAGGGTGAGTAACAAGGGTTACCCAGTAAGGAAGCAACAATTTCTGTCAATAACATCTCCTAACATGAACGAATAAACATACTAAATCATTTTAAAATAAACAAAATTTTACAGAAGAAAACTACGATTAACTGGTACATATAGCCAGGGATGAGCAACTAAACATTTTAAAACTGACATTACATCACAACAGTACTCACTATACCATTTTCTTTATGTACAAATCTAATTGATCAAATGGAAACATTAAACATGTATTTCATTTTATATATCAAAGTAAAGCAGCAGATACATAATACACAATGGTGGAGTATTGGAATTAGAATGTTGGGATTCACGACTGGATCGCTCCCAGTCGGGACATGATGTTACAATTTCTCTCTGGCTTTTAGTTCCTGATTTTGTGGCCGGTCGCTGCCCTTACCACGTTTGGTTGACCATTTATCCGGCTCAGGCTGGCCGTTTGACGTGACCATAAGCAATGGGTCTCTTTTCGATGTGTCAGAATGTTCGACTACTATAGATTGTTAGTGATCACTGACTAATCATCTTCGTCTATGCCTATCAGGCGTACATGTGATTCCCAAAGATACAAACCATTCGTATACTGTCACCTTTACATTACAAGTTCACTGGTAAAGATAGAGAGGAATAAACCCGGATTCCAGTTGTGACTCCACTCTCATACTCGTCCCATACCACGTATGAGTTTGGTGGTCCCTACCGTACATCCCAGGATAGTACACCACTCCGGATGATATGATGCACTATCCCTTAAGGCATTCACAAACTCTTTAACAGCTCACAAAATAGTTACTTATATATATTATTTTCATTTGAAAACAAAAGAGAAATTAACAATACAAGGTTGAGAATAGATATCCAGTTTCCTACCATGCAAGTGTGGCCACCCGGCCTAAAATAAATAACATAACAGAGCGCCTCGCGCTAACAGAAAGTAAATAAACATGCAACCAGTAACATTATCCCTGGATATCTGTTCACCAACCTGCATACAACACAACAACGTAAAATGCAGACATCACCCCTCGGGTGTGACTGACATTTTACCGTTTCATACCCTTTTTCCCTTTTTTCGACTTTTACAGTTTTCAATCTCTTCATAAAATATCCATTTTCTGATATTCATCAACTCAATATGAGTTCATTGAATATTAAATCACATTTTTCAACTATAGAATTTATTTTTATCAATAATATTGAAAAAAAATACAAATTTCATATCAAAACGGGGTCCGAGTAGTGCACAAGACCCAATTTATGGCAATAACCCGTTAAAATACCCTACCCACGTATAATTTATTAAAAATACAATTACATATCAAACATGCAATTTCTGGCGTGAATTTTTGAAATAACAAAATAATTCTATATTTTAAAAATACATCCAAATTTTTCGATAAAATCCTAAATGCAATTTTCACAATCTAGATTACTAATAGAAATTGAGAGTTCCTTACAATCACTAGGCGACGAAATTGAAGCACGTGCGCGGAAATCGAGGCGAACGGTGCTGAAATCGAGACCGACCGAACTTCGAAGCGGCTGATTTTTGAAACCGGCCCGGTGGTTTTGAAGATCTCGATGTGCTCGTCTCTTCTCCCTTCTACGGCGAAAGACGGTTTGACCCCGAAATCGATGAAAACCGAGGTCGAAGTTACGAAAATCTCCGTATAAAAATACGGCTGATTTTTTACTATACGGGATGAAAAAGACGAGAAAATGGAAGGAACTTGGTTGGGTTATGTAGAGAATGAGGTTGCGGACGTTTCTCCCTTCTGCGTCGGAAAGCGATTTGACCCCGAAATGGACGAAATCCGAGGTCAAAATTTCGAAATTTCCGTATCCAAATACGGCTGATTTTTGATGATATCGGGTGAAATAGAAAGTGAAACGAAGAAAGGTTGGGTGGGTTTTGTAAATGTCGAAGCTGCGGACATTTCTCCCTTCTGCGTCGGTCGTCGACGGCGAGCCGTTTGTGAGAGATCTGAGATTGAAGATCGAGGAGAGAAAAAAAAAATTCGTTTTTTATATGTCTCGGCCGTATGGACGCGTTGGGGAAGATGACATATAAAAAAAATTAAAATTATTATTTAAATAAAATGTGGGACGAATTCGGTATTTTGTCAATTGTTTCGATCGATGATAACTTGATCATCCGGACTCCAAAACTGACAAATGAATACTCTATTTCACCTAATTTTTTGTTCCGGATCTAATGGTATAGTCAATTTCTACAAATTATGTCTCTATAAAAATTTTACATTTTTAGCCTGATGTGACCCTTAAATTTGATGTCGTTTTCGTTTTTGGCGATAATTCGACTTCCTGATCTCCAAAAATGACAAATAAATAGTCTATGTTGAATAATTTTTCGTTATGAACCCAATGGTATGATCGAATTTTAAAAATTATTCCTCTAACAAAAAGTCACTGTTTTAGCCTAGTCCGACCCGATAATCGAGGATTTTGCAACTTTTATATTTGGACTCGCATTTGAACGTGCTTACAGGCTAAACTATGTTTTTCGATCATTTTGAATCTAATGGTGAGGTCAGATTCCATTAAAAATGATCAAAAACATCCTAAAGTTTTACCCCTAAATCCCACTTTCAAGATTTTCTTAATATTCCACTATTTATTTTTTCCTCGAGATACGAATTAAAATTCGGGGTGTTACATAGGATTACTATACTCTACATTCGATTTAATAAGTACGTACAATTAGATTCGTCACATATTTTGATAATTCAGAAATCTCGCAACATTAGGAAAATATGAACTCGAGATTTATAAATAATCATATTGGGACACAAAGAAGTCGTACATCGAAATTCACAAAAAATGACAAAATGCTAAAAATACCCCTCGTGGGTCCCACACCTCCGAAATATCACGAAATTACCAATGTTGTGCTAGAATGATTTCAAATATAACAAGACAAGAATTGATGAAAATGGTGAATTTTACGAAGAATTAAAAAAAAAATTATTAAAATATCCCTTTGATGTTGAAATCGTTTCGACCTCGGCCTTTTCACTAAATAGCAGATTAGGGGTCCGATCTACGTATCTCGAAGATTTTAAAAAAATAGGAAGTCGCCACCTAGTTTAGGTCTAGAAACCAAACTTAACTCCAAATGGATATGGGTCCGTCAACGGATTATAGAGATGGGTAAGGGGTCAGGTTACAGGTTTCGAAAGGTGTTAGGCACCTAACCCGCCCAATTGAGATGATCAGTCTCTACTACGATCCAAAATTAATCTATGGTCAACGGGATAAGAGTAGGGTCAAGACCATAGTCCAATCATCATCAAATCGTATCAAATTTACTAAACAAATTGTATGGCTAAAATAATTACATTATTTCTCGAATTTCGTATAAAGAAAATCCACTATTTAATAAGGCTTACATGGCACCAAAAATTAATGGATTAATTCGATCATATTTTGAATAATATGAAATCGATTTTCAATGCTACATAAATAAAATTAGTGAATTGGCTTATTGACAACAATTTATTAATCAAAGAAACTCGATTTTTGAAATGTCACGTGTATTAAAATCAACAAGTGGACTCAAAGATTTTTTTATCAAAGAAACTCGATTTTTGAAATGCCACGTATATTAAAATCAACAAATGGACTCAAATATTTTTTTATCAAAGAAACTCGATTTTTGAAATGCCACGTATATTAAAATCAACGAGTCGACTCACATGCCCAATTTTATAGAAAATCTCAATTTGGAACTTCCAATGCACACAAAAAATCAGTGAGTTGACTCGCAATTTGTTAATCAAAAGAATCTTGATTTTTTTTTTTTTGCAATCGCCACGTGTATTAAATCAGTGATTTAACTTAAGTGCCTAATTTAAAAATAAAATTAATTCAAATTTTCAATGTCCCCAAAATCAGTGAATCGACTCGTAATTTGTTAATCAAAAGAATCTTAATTTTATTTTTTTGAATTGCCACGTATATTAAATCAGTGATTTAACCCACGTGCCTAATTTAAAAAAAAAAAAAACTCGATTTAAATTTTCAATGTCCCCAAAATCAGTGAGTCGACTCGCAATTTGTTAATCAAAAAATTCTTAATTTTTTTTTTTTTGAATTGCCACGTGTATTAAATCGGTGATTTAACCCACGTGCCTAATTTAAAAAAAAAAAAAAAAACTATTCAAATTTTCAATGTCCCCAAAATCAGTGAGTCGACTCGCAATTTGTTAATCAAAAGTATCTTGATTTTTTTTTGAATCACCACGTGTATTAAATCGATGAATCGACTCAATAGATATCAACAATCAATAAACTGGTCCACTAACTTGAAAATAACGAGTTGGCCCAATCAATCTATCAACAAAAATGGTCGAATCGATCCATTAATTTTTCAAAAAATTAAAGGTTGCCATTAATACCACGTATACCCCCAAAATCAATGAATTAATTCAGATGCATAAAATTACGCCATCAAGAATAAAAAAATAATAAATAAATAAATAAGAAAAAGAAAAATTACCTTCGCCTAATGATTTTGGAAGCTTGAATTCCTTCAAAAAGAACCTCGAAATAGCCTATGGCGCCAAAAGGTGTAGGAAGAAAATGATGATCGCTATGTGGTGCCCAATAAATCAAAGAGGTAGCATTCTCACCAAGTAGAGGACGCCAAAGAAAGAGAGAGAGTAGCAAAAGGGGGCTGTGATGGGCTGTAAAACGTGGGAGAAAGGCTATAAAAATCGTGATGAATGGGTAACGTTTGGGGCTGTGATAATGTGATGAAATGGGCTGAAAAATCACAATGAATGGGTGATGTTTGGGGCTATGATAATATGATGAAAGAGGCTAAAAAATTGTGCTAAATGGGTGATGTTTGGAGCTGTGATAATGTGATAAAAGAGGCTAAAAAAAATCGTGATGAATGATTAACGTTTGGGACTGTGATAAAGCGACGAAAGAGATGATGTTTATGGCTATTGAAGAAGATGATAATGGGGCAGTTAGGGACGGTGGTTGGGGCTGTTGAAGAAGTGTAGAAGAGAGATACTATTGCAGACTAAATCGAAATGGGTGCTGGACAGCAAGAATGTGAGATAGATGGTGCAGTTGTGAAGTTGTAGTTTTTTTTTTTAAACAATCAAAACGTTTTTTTTCTCTTGATCCAAAAGCCCCCTAATCAACACGTCCTCCTCCCCAAGTAGTTGATGTTTTTGTAGGGAAGGTGATAGTTGCAAGTTTTTTTTTATGGAAAAGAGGAAATGGAGAGACTGATAGAGAGGTTAGGAGGGCTGTTGCAATTGAATAGGATGAAACAAATAACGAATGAAGAAGGTTGCTGGGCCTTTGTGAGTGCTATGGAGTGCTATAGTAATGGCTGGGGCATTGGTAAAGTCATGGAGTCATGGTATGACAGAGAAGAAGAGAAAGACTGAGGAGGTGAGACCAAGTAAATGAGAGGAAAGGGAAGTGGGGGTTACAATGATAAAACCGTGAGAGTATGGGGCTGAGAGTAGTGAGATGAGGGTGAGGACAGCGTGGCTGTAGTGTGTCGCTGCTGTATTTTTTTCCAAAAAAATTAAATAAATAAAAAAGAGGAAGAAGATGATGGAACAGGTTTTTTTTTTCTATCGAAGGCAGCCAAAATATCTCCCCCTTTTTCATTGCTTCCCCACCTCCTTTATGGTGGTTCCTCCATTAGATGTGAGAGAGGGAGAGATGGAAGAAATGGGAGAGATGGGAGAGTAGGGTAGTTATGGAGAGTGGGGTAGATATTTGGAGAAGAAAATGAGAGAGTTGGAGAGTGCCCACGTCTCTTCTCTCTTGTAGACACCCCATTTTTGCATCTGCCCAATTCAACAATTCGTCAGCCTGCTGTTGTGGATTCCTAATGATGAGCATAAAATAACTGAAAGGCTTTTGTGAGTACTACTTAATTCTTTCTGTTTCTAGTCTTTTCATCCCCCTACTCGTTACGACTCGACATAAAAATTTACGTATGCTTAGGATCACTACACCTTACACCCGATTTAGCAAACACGTACGCTTAGGTTCGCTACACAGTTTGACAACTTAGAGACTTCATTACACTAGAAAAATATAACTTTGAAACTTAGAAATACTCACACAGTGACTGAAAGAAACCTTACACTAAAATTCAAAAAAATCTGTAAAAAATACCAAAATGACGAAAATACCCTTCATAAATTTTGGATCTCCGAAAAGTCTCGAAAGTACCTCCATTGCACTCAGAAAGTGATTTCAAGTCTAACGGGACCCAAATCGATGAAAATATAGAAATTGATAAAAATCTATAAAAAATCATCAAAATGACGAAAATGCCTCTCATAAATTTCGAACCCCCGAAAAATCTCGAAAGTACCTCCATTACACTCAAAATGTGATTTCGAGTCTAACGAGACCCAAATTGAAGAAAACAGAGAGATTTAAGAAAAATCTATAAAAAAAATGACTAAAATGACCAAAATGTCCCTTAATATCCAACTCTAACATAAAGACCCTAATCTCTAGGAAAATAAAATTCAAATCGAAAATCAAACTAAAATTTAACCAAGAAATCAATTTAAAATTCAAATCAAATTTAAAACAAAAATCAAAATAAAATTCAAATTGAAAATTAGACTAAACCAAGATCAAATTAAAATTCAAAATTTAACAAAAATTTAAAATCGGAAATCAAATTAAATTTTAATTAAAATATAAAATAAAAATTAAGTTTAAATTAAAAATCAAGAAATCAATTAAAATACAAAATCAAAATCAAGTTAAAAATCATTCAACTAATCAAAAAGTAAAATTAAATCGAATTGATTAACCAATCAAAATACAATCAAAATTAAATTAAAATTGAATCAATCAAATCAAAATTTTAAATCAAATTAAAATACAAAATCAAAATCAAAATTTAAACATCAAACTTAAATATCAAATTAAAGTATCAACAAAAATCAATTCAATTCAAAAGTAAATTGAAAATCAAGTTGAAAATCATTAGAATCAATCAAATCGATCAACCAATTAAAATCAAATTAAAATTGAATCAATCAAATCAAATTTTAAAACCAAATTAAAATTTCAAATTTAAAAAATTCAAAATCAAATCATAATCAAACAAAAGTCAAATTAAAATTCAATTGATTAAGCAAAGTGAAAATTAAAATCCATCAAACTTTTAAATCAAAATTCAATTCATCGATTAACATTGAAATTAAAATCCAATCGACCAATTAAAATTGATCAATCAAATTCAAAAGTAAAATCGACCAATCGAATTCAAAATTAAATCAATAAAAAAAAAAATCTACTCGATCAAATTGAAATCCAAATCCGATTAAATTAAAATCGAGTTCCAATCGACCAATCAATTTAATGGTCTATAACAGATCATTAAGGCGATTAGCATGGGATCACCACCCCACATTCTCTAAAAAAAATAAAAAAAGAATACGGGACACACATTTTCTTCTCCAACTTTCTCTTTCCTATGTCGTTTATCTCATTCTCTCCAATTTCTCATAACTACCCTTGTCCTTCACCATCATCTCATTTCTCCCTCTCTCATGTTTGATGGTAGAACCACTATAAAAGATGATCAAATAGACCATTAAAAAGAAGAAAAAATATTTTTGAGGTTATCCTTAAAAAAAAATAACAATATTTTTTTCACCATTAAACCTACAACCTTCTTCTTCCTTCTAAAAAAAAAAGTCACACCTTCTTCTCCATTAACGTCTTCAATTCTTTTATCCCTCTTTCTTTACCATCGAAAAAGATAAATCAGTCATAGCCTCACCTCCATTAACGTCTTCTTCGTTATCCTCAAAGAAAAAAATTGATTTTGGAGAAATATTATACATCAAACTCGTAAGATCACGACACTACTCATAAGTTATTTTAATTTTTGTTGAAGGAATCCAAGCATCAAAAATCATTCGGTAAAGATAATTTTTTTTATTTCATTTATTTATTCTTGATTTCATAATTTTTTATGTACTCGAATAGATTCGTCGATTTTTGAGGTGTACGTGGCACTATTGACAATTTTTAAATTTTCTGAAATATTGATGGGTCAACCAATTGATTATTAATATTATCGGATCGATTTTCTAATTTTATAATATTAATGAATCAATTTGTCGATTTTGCAAAATGTATGGGCTAATTCATAAGTTTGGCGCACGTAACGATTTTGAAAAATCAAAATTTCCTTTATCAAAATTATTGAGCCTACTCACTGATTTTGGATACATTAGAAATTTGAATCGATTTTTATTTTCTATAAAATGGATATTTGAGTTAAATCAATGATTTTGGCACACGTGACGATTTTGAAAAATCAAAATTTTCTTCATCAAAATTATTGAGTCTACTCACTGATTTTGGGTACATTAGAAATTTGAATTGATTTTTATTTTCTATAAAATGGATATGTGAGTTAAATCAATAATTTTGGCACACGTGGAGATTTTAAAAAATCAAAATTATTGAAGTCGACTCACTGATTTTGGGTATATTAAAAATTTGAATCAATTTTTTTTTATAAAATAGATATATAAGTTAAATCAATGATTTTGGCGCACGTGATGATTTTAGAAAATCATGATTTTCTTGATCAAAATTGTGAGTCAACTCACTGATTTTGTGTACATTGGAGGTTCAAAATCGAAATTTTCTATGAAATTGGGCATGTTAGTCAACTCACTGATTTTGTGTATATTGGAAGTTTCAAATAAATTTTTTTTATGAAATGGGCACGTGAGTCAACTCACTGATTTGGTGTACATTGGAAGTTTCAAATAGTAATTTTCTATGAAATGGGCACGTGAGGCAACTCATTGATTTTGTGTACATTGGAGGTTTAAAATCAAAATTTTCTATGAAATGGGCACGTGAGTCAACTTACTGATTTTGTGTACATTGGAGGTTTAAAATCAAAATTTTCTATGAAATGGGCACGTGAGTCAACTCACTGATTTGGTGTACATTGGAAGTTTCAAATAGTAATTTTCTATGAAATGGGCACGTGAGGCAACTCATTGATTTTGTGTACATTGGAAGTTTCAAATAGTAATTTTCTATGAAATGGGCACGTGAGGCAACTCATTGATTTTGTGTACATTGGAGGTTTAAAATCAAAATTTTCTATGAAATGGGCACGTGAGTCAACTTACTGATTTTGTGTACATTGGAGGTTTAAAATCAAAATTTTCTATGAAATGGGCACGTGAGTCAACTCACTGATTTGGTGTACATTGGAAGTTTCAAATAGTAATTTTCTATGAAATGGGCACGTGAGGCAACTCATTGATTTTGTGTACATTGAAGGTTTAAAATCAAAATTTTCTATGAAATGGGCACGTGAGTCAACTCACTAATTTTGTGTACATTGAAAGTTTAAAATCAAAATTTTCTATGAAATGGGCACGTGAATCAACTCACTGATTTTAGTTCACATGGCAATTTGAAAAAATCAATTCTTTGATTAATAATTTGTGAGTTAACTCACTGATTTTAGTTCACGTGGCGAATTAAAAAATCAAATTTCTTGATTAAAAAATGTGTGGATCAAATCATTGATTTTAATACACGTGGAAATTTTAAAAATCAAATTTCTTTGATTAAAATTGATGAGTCGATTCACTGATTTTGGCGCACATGGCATTAAAGATCGAATTCATACTTTTCAAAATGTGATTGAATTAATTCATTAATTTTTAGTGCCACATAAGCCTTACTAAATCGTGGGGTTTCATCATGCGAAATTTGAAAATCTATGTAGTTATTTTAATCGTAAGATTTGTTTAGTAAATCTAATGCAATTTGATGATGATTGGACCCTAGTTTGACCTTTAGTCTTTGAATGTTGACCGTAGGATATTTTTGAATCGCAGTAGAGACTGATTATCTTGATTAGGCGGGTTCGGTGCTTAACACCTTCCAAAACTCGTAACTTGACCCCTTACCCATCTCTCTGATCCGTGGACCGACCCATATCCATTTGGAGTTAATTTTGGTTCCTAAACCTAAACTAGGTGGCGACTCCCAATTCTTTAAAAAATCTCCGAGATATGTAATCGGACCCCTATCCGCTATTTAACGGGTCGACCGTCGGGTCGAGACGATTTCAGTGGCGACTCCACTGGGGAATTTATGGTCAAACTTGACCCAATCCAAGATTATCCTAGCTTGACTTTTTATCGAGTCAACCCAATTGACTTAATGAGAATCTTAGATTATGCTAGATTTTATACTTTCTTTAGCATGTGATTAAATATGTTTAATTGTTTATCCTTATTGATTGGATTGATGATTATATGTATTTGATTTGTGTAGTTGGATATTTACGAAAAACGTCCTGGGCGCACTTTGTCCCTTTGCACACACTCACGATTATGCATACGCATATTTGCATCATGTCATGTCCTTATAAACCCAATAGTCGGATCTAAGCTAACCTGGTCCTTCGAGACACGGGGGACGCCCGTGACCACTACAACTTCAGTACAGTACCTTCAGGTATATCAAACTGGAGCACCACATACTGCTTGACTAGGTAAAACTGGAATAGTATATCGGTTTTTTGGGTTGAAGTGACCTAAGCTTTGTCCTAACCTAACCTCAATCATATAGAAAGCCTAGAATTTATGTGCGGTCCTATTAGGTCACGACTCGAATCGACTATAAATGTTCCCAGGTTGCCTTTCTTCAATCTAACCAAAAGGTAAGTGGGTCGACCGGTCCACACCGCTCAAATTGAACCCGCAATATCGGTCCAACCCAATAACATAATTGATGAGACATACCGATCAATGTCGATTTAAACCAATTAGTCCAATTGGTAAATAGATCTCATGGATCAAAATATGGATCGATTGGACTAATTGACTTAAAAATAGTAGATGAAGTAATTCAAGTAGAATATTTTGATCCATTAGGTCGAATCGGCCCAAACTCAAATGGGTACACAGTCCCAATAATTTTTATTGGCCAATTTAATTCAATGGACTGAATATTTTATAATCAATAAGGTTAGGATTAGTAGAAAACATATTAAGGGCTGTATCGACTAGCACAACCTACATCTTACTCTTAGAAGGTCATACAACCTTAATCATTGTTAAATTTCCTAAGATTCCTGATCAATTGACAAATCATCTTCATGCAATTTCTTACTCGGAATGTACCATCAATTAAAGACTTTGAATTTAAAGGGTTAGTCTAATAAATGTTATCAAGAGGGACCTCTAATTCTAATTGCTAAAACCTATCCTCGGGTCAGTAACAAATAATCCACCATTGATGGGGTTTTAGGATATTATTGCGTCCAAACTTAAGCGTCCACCACTTCGTTGTAGTCGAGAGTCAAGCCGTTTGGAGAGAACATCAGCACCAAATGAACCGTCAAAAATAACTTCTGAATCTGAACTCGTGGAAATTCGTAAGATTTTAGGGTCTTTACAATGGATATGAACAATATAAAGAGCAAGGTAGAAGTGCTAGAATAGATCTCTGAGTTAACAAGAGACCATCCTGACGATCAAAGAGGCAAGGGACCAGAAGGTAGCACGATTAAGAATCTGGATGAGGTTTCTGAGCTTGATGGAAATGAAAAGCGTTATAATGAGAATCCAATCTTAGCTAACAGAATGACTCAGTTGGAAACAGCCGTGAAGAACATAAAAAGGATTGATGAAATCATGACAGAAATAGAGACTCTGAATCAAATCCCTACGATCCGTCTGCCCGAAAAGTTCGTAATGCCAGAAATGGAAAAATTCAATGGAGTAGGTTGTGCAAAAACGCATCTTTAGGTATATGTCACCAACATGAGCACAATGGGCCTCAGTGACGAATAGATGACATTATTGTTCCAGCGTACTCTATCAGGATCAGTGTTATGATGGTTGATATCCCAAGATTCAGCTGTAATAGGGACATGGGAAAATATGTCAAGGATGTTCTGGCACCAGTACAAGTATAGCATTGAAATCGAAACTTCTTGAAGGGATTTGGAATCCACTAAACAGAAGAATGAAGAAACATTTACTGATTTTATTAACCGTTGGAAGGCTAAGACTGCACAGATGTGGGATAAACCATCAGACAAGGAGCAAGTGGCAATCATCTTGAAAAATCTCTCGCAGGGGTATGCTCAACATTTAGTTGCCCAGTATCTCCCCACATTTGAATCCCTTTTACAAGCTGAAAGCAAACTTGATGATGTTTTTGCCTCTGGGATCCTTTCCAACTCTTCTGCCAAAAAACCCTTTACTAATTCCAAACCCAACGTCAATCATGCTTATATAGCAAACACTTCCACCACCTCAGTTCAACCCCCAGCTCGAACCAATAATCAAGCAAATTCAGGTAGAGCTCCCCCTCGATAATTCACAAATCTAGGGATGACCCTCATTGTAGTCTTTCAGAAACTATTGAAAAAAGCACTCCTCACCCCTTTCCAGCCTTGACCTCTGCCAAACCCCCTACCAACTTCACATAATCCTAAAGTCTTTTATGAATTCCATCAAAGTCCTGGTCATCATATGAACCATTGCATCTCTCTCCGCCATGCCATCCAAAATCTCATTGATGACAAAAAAGTCATCATTCCTACCCCAACACCACCAAATGTCACTACCAATCCACTACCTGCATATCAACCTCCGCCAACATTGAATATGATTTCAAACACCCAACTATCATTCGACCCAGTCTCTCTCATCCATCCAATCTAAGCCAAACCACCAAGTTATCCCCTTATCAGAATAGCTTTCAATGATGAGGTCTATGCCACAAGCCATAAGTAATTTGATCTAACTGAAGATGAATCATACTGTCTATCCCCACCTCGCTACGATAGCCCATCATATACTAGCTACCTCTTGGCACAAATGATCTCGAAAAACCCATTCTCTGTAACAGATGAAGATCATTACCTATTGACCGAAAAAGACGAGTCATTTCCACTCTCTTATGATGAAGTCAAGCACATGACACGAGGATGGAGCGTCTTCAAGCCACCAGAACTTAGTGCAGATAGTCCAGCAACTTTGGCAAGAAAGAAAAAAGTGGACCCCATTCAGGAAACCATTGAAGATGATGATATTGTGATCAAACAACTAAACAAGGCAAGCGCCAACATTTAAGTTTGGGATTTACTCATGGCCTCCACAGCCCACAGGGAAGCTGTTCTCAAAGTACTAAATGCAGCCCAAGTTTCCCTCGACACATCTCCGGATCAATTGACTAATATAGTAGGGGCAACCTATGTTGAAAATAGTCTATCATTCTCAGACTCAGATCTCCCGAAGAAGAGCCGAGCCATACAAAGCCGTTGCATATCACCATTGACTGCAACGAAATGAGAATCCCTCTAGTCTTGGTAGATAATGGAAGCACACTAAATGTCTGTCCTTTGAAAATCGCAACTTGCCTCGGGTTCAAGACAGAAGACTTCAAACCAACTAGCCAAGGCATCAGAGCTTACGATAATACGAAAAGAGATGTACTAGGGACTTTGCAGCTACGAATATCCACGGGTATAGCAGACTTCCTTGTGGAATTTCAAGTCTTGGATATTCAGTCATCATTCAACCTATTATTAGGGAGACCGTGGCTGCATCAGATTAAGACTGTACCTTCTACTTTGCATTAGAAGATTAAATTCATCAAGGACGGTTTAGTGATCACACTTCATGGGGATGCCGAGATTATGGGGATTGTGAACAAAATAGAAACTAAGGATAAATCGCTGCCTGAAATTCAACACTAACAAAAAAAATACAACTCAGCGGGTTTGAATTTGAAAATATTCATGCTGTTCAGTGGGACGATTCTGCGAAAGAGCTGGTGCCTATCGATAATACATTCAATTATTGTGTGACCATCATGTTCAAAAGCATGAGATTCTTCCCAGGCATGGGTTTGGGTCGTAGACAACAGGGGATCAAAGCTACACCAGCCATTCAAGAAGTAGTTGGACATTCGAATAGGGGTACGAACCTAACAAAGAAGACTGGGCCTGATATTGAAAGATAAGGAAAGATAAGGCGAATGCGAGGAGGCAAGGGCATGTCATCGATTCAATCAACATAAAGCCTTTCGCCGAGATACCGCCGAGGGTTTTTCTCGGAATTATGCTCAGATACCGCCGAGGGTTTTCTCGGAACTATGCTCAGATACCGCCGAGGGTTTTCTCGGAATTATGCTCAGATACCGCCAAGGGTTATCTTGGAACTATGCTCAAATACCGCCGAGGGTTTTTCTCGGAATTATGCTCAGATACCGCTGAGGGTTTTCTCGAAACTATGCTCAGATACCGCCGAGGGTTTTCTCGGAATTATGCTCAGATACCGCCAAGGGTTATCTTGGAACTATGCTCAGATACCGCCGAGGGTTTTCTCGGAACTATGCTCAGATGCCGCCGAGGGTTTTCTCGGAACTATGCTCAGATACCGCCGAAGGTTTTCTCGGAACTATGCTCAGATACCGCCGAGGGTTTTCTCGGAATTATGCTCAGATACCGCCGAGGGTTTTCTAGGAACTATGCTCAGGAACTATGTTCAGATTATATTCAAATTATGCTCAGTTTATATTCAAATTATGCTCAGTTTATTCTCAGATTATGCTAAATTTATGCTCAGGTTTTACTCAGTTTCACACAGTGCACACACTTGCACATTTGCACTTTTTAGTCAGGGAGAATTCTCTAAAATTCAAGGATCTGACACCGTCAGTGAGAGTTTGCGCTCAAGGACCTGACAACCTTTTGATTCGAGGAGAGCTTTATTCTCAAGGATCCGAACACCCTGACGAATTGCTAAATCAGGCTGCAAAATGAACTGTCACTAGCTTTGGCATTCAGATATCGCACTATCTACCAAGATAGATTTGCTATCTAGTTTGCTTCAACCCTCTGCCAAAGAGGTGCATCTGTAGACACCCCATTTTTGCATCCGCCTGATTAATCAACTTGTCAACCCGATCGCAAGGATTCCCAATGATGGATGTGTATTCCGTTGCTTTATTTTGTTACCAGATGTGTTTCAGAAATCCGGATGAGGTATCTCGAACTGACAAAACCTTAGAAACCACGCTACGTGTAGACACCCCATTTTTGCATCCGCCTGATTAATCAACTCGTCAACCCGATCGCAAGGATTCCCAATGATGGATGTGTATTCCATTGCTTTACTTTGTTACCAGATTTGTTTCAGAAATCCAGATGAGGTATCTCGAATTGACAAAACCTTAGAAACCACGCTACGCTAGGAAAGTACGACCCCAGAAACATAGAAATCATCATCTTGCAGACCAAAAAGAAGCTTCACGATAAAAATCACTAAAAATTACCAAATTACCAAAATACCCCTGACATCAAAACAACCCTAGAGCCTACGTTACGCTTAGGAAAACTCTCTCAAACACATAAAACAACAAATCGAAATCAAATAAATCATTTTCTCAATTTTAACAGGATTTGACAAAATTACGAAAATGCCCCTCGTAAAGTTCACAATCATTTCACATAAAAATGTTCATAAATGACACAAACCAACATTCTCATTGAATTCCTTACGAAAAATCGATTCTAAAACATCCTAGAACATTAAAAACCAACTTAAAACGTGAAAAGTCCTCTCCGGGGGCAAAACGGTAATTTCACAATTTTCATAATTAAAAATTCGAAATTAATAAATAAAATATTAAATAATTAAATTTAAACATTAATGAAATTAATTTAAAATTTTGAACCTAAAAAAATCGATTAATCGGACTCTCAGGCAAAATCGTTGAGGGTTCGTGGGATATTTCTTTAAGGACCCCTCCATTTGGGGGTCCAAAGAATTAAAGAAATAATGGAGGGGGGTTCTCCAAAAACAAAAGTAAATCAAGCAAGACTGAAGTCAAGGTATTAAAGTCAATCAAGTGAGACTGAAGTCAAAATTAAAGTCAATTAAGCAAGACTAAGTCAAGATATTTAAAGTCAATCAATTAAGACTAAAGTCAAAACATTAAAAGTCAATCAAATAAGACCAAAAGTCATAATAGAATTATAATTGATTAATAACTCTATCTAATAGAATTCTAACTTAAAAATAATTCTACCTAAAACAATTTGAATTAAAACACAATTCTACCTAAAACAATTCTAATTAAAACACAATTCTACCTAAAACAAGTCAAATTAAAACACAACTCTAATTAAAAGATCTATAATTAAACACTAACTCTATCCAAATCAACCCCTAAAAACATCTATAAATAGAGGTGCTCACACCCTATTTTCGTATCAAATGATAAACCCTAAGAGAAGTAGGTCTAGAAGCTCCCCTAGCCCCCCATAAACCCTAGTTTTGGAGCCCCAACTCCTTAGCTAACATCCCTCCTTCGATTTTAGTCTAGAAAACACCCAAAAGCCTTCTAAAAACACCCTCAAATCCACAACGAAATTGAAGAGTTCAGATTCAAAAACAAGGAGATACCTTGCCTCGGAGATCCGAAGTCAAATCCGGAAGCAGAACGAAGTAAGGGAGCACGGTACAAGGAGTTCTTTTTGTCAGATCTGAGGGAACCAAGTCCTTGCCATCGGAAAGGTAAACCTTTTATTTTTATTTATTTTCTTATCTAGGTTTTAGCAATGTAATTTACTTGGGAATTTAGTAGAGACCGGCTTTGGCCGGGCGAGGTTGGTGCCTAACACCTTCCAACCCCGTAACTTGATCCCCGAATTCAGGTTTTTTTTGGTTTTAGATTAGTTTTTATCCGTTTAGAGTCATTGATCGGTTCCTAGACCGTAATAACTAGGTGGCGACTCCCAAACCTCAAGGGTCAAAAGCGGATCCGCGCACCCCGCGGATCGAGGGCGCTTTCAGTGGCGACTCCACTGGGGACATTGAGGATCAAACTTGAAAAACCCCAAGTATGGGAGCATTGTTAAGAGAGACCTAGAATGTTTTTAGTTTGGGTAGTTTTTTTTTATTTCATTTTTTTTATTATTTCGTTCTATTTTATTTTATTTTTTTGATTATTGAGTATGTATTTGGGCTTTGATATCTTGACATAGTATTTGGTATGGTTCGATCAAGCATTATTCATTATTTCTATGTCCAATTGAGGGTCATATTAGGGTGATCCTAGATAATGCAAAATTCTGAAAAGTTATGAATGAATTAATGGTTATTGGAGAAGAGAGATTGCTGATTTTTTTGGATTAGGCATACTTCGATCTATCCTCGGACGTTTATCTTGAAAGGGAGATACGCTTTTAATTTGTTTTTATTTGTGGAGGTGTGGTCGATCCTTTGGTTGATAAAATTTTTATTTTTCTTTTTATTTTTATTTTTTTTGTTGATTGGTTTGTTAGTTTGTGTTAATAAGATAATGGTGCTGTCTGTTGACAGCAATCAAAAAACATTAAAAAAAAAAAAAAAAAAAATTCTGCCGGCCAGAAGAGCTCTGGTGGTGTGTGCGTAGTGAATCAACTAATGATTTCAACGGGGTGCTGTTAGTAGAAAGGCCTTTTTACTTATTTTTTTTCACCCTTTTTAAAATAGTTTTTATTTAAAATAATCCATCTTCTTCTCCGCACTAAAAAACCAGCAAGAGAGAGAGACGTCCCTCTCTCTCTCTCAATTCTCTCTCTCACTCTCTACTATCAGCATCGTAGAAGAAACTCTCTCGTCATCATCATCTTCTTCTTCAATTGTGTTTTAAGAGTGTTCCCCGAAGACGTTCAGCTTTGTATCCTCTCTTTCTTGACACCAACCGAAATCACTTTCTTTTTCTACACTTCGAAACGTTTCGGATCTCTCTGTCGAACTGACAACAAGCTTTAGTCTTTCATGTGCAACAAGAGATTTAGATCCGAAACCCAAATCAGAAAAATGGGAAATGGTCAGATACAATTCAGACTCCTCTCTAATCTCCAGACATACCAAATAGAGAGAGAGAGATGACCAGATTGAAGAAGAATAGACGGGCAACGCAACTGCTATGATAGATCTTCATCTATCTTCTTCGTCTCCGCACTCAGCATAAGAGATGGCTTTAGCAACGAAACCCATCGCGAGTTCTGTCCTATTTCTTGGTTTCCATCTCTAGTTATTCTTATGCTTGTAATCAGTCTTGTCGTCTCCTCTTCATTCTTCATCTATGAAGCTACGAAAAAGTTGCAGCATAGCCAAGAAGCTTACTGAGCAATGGCATTTTTTTTTCCCTGAGTTTTCAATATTTATTCTTGCTACTTGCCACTAGTGTTTATACTTGATTTTGGTGGAGTCTAGAGGGAGGGAGATTTTGAAGAACAAGAATCAAAGCGTCGGTTTAAAGTGATTCTATTTTTAACCTTTTTAATCAAAACTGGTTCATGGTTAATGAATGTGACGTGTTCAAAATCTATTCTTAGTTTCAGCTGAGAGTGCATCACCCCCACGCACTTTGATGACTAGCAGCCATTGAATGTCTTGAGGTATTTAATTTGGTAATTCTTAAAAGGATTGAAAAAAAAAAAACAAATTTTGTGAGTGCTGTGTTGTGCTGGCAGAAGTAAAACACAAGAATGCATTGTTTTGCGAGGTGCTGGCAGCAACATAAAATTTTAAAAAAAAAAATTTATATAAAAAAAAGGGGAAAAAGGGATGTGTGAGTTGAGGTGCTGGCAGCAACATATAAATGAATTTTTTTAAAAAAAATTGAGTTGTTGGTGTTGGTAGCATGTTGTGGCAGCAACATAATAATGAAAAAAAATGAGTTAGCTTTTTGTGTACGTGTTACAAGTTGCATAAAAAAAAAACTGATTGTCTTTGGGGTGGCAGCAACATGAAATATTAAAAAAAAAATGGGTTAGTTTTACTAACCTAGTAAGATTTCTTTCTTACTCAGAGTCATTGATTTCACCACGTGGCACTCCGAAAAGATGATCTAACGCCGTGTGCTTGTGGCGGATGAAATTATGAAAAACTTTAAAGGAAAATTAAAAAAAAATTTCTTTGAACTTTAATTTTAAATTTGAAATTTCAATGTCACCCCTTTCAAAACCTTGGATTTAAAAATAAAGTGAATTTTATTTTCGGATCCAAATTTTTTCTAATCAAAATTGTAAAAGCCATGGAATTAGATTATCAATGAGGGGACCACGTGGCCTAATGAACCTTAGCAATTTTGAAATCTTAATGTGTTAGTCGAGATAACCCAAGTTCTCATTGAGAAATTTGTTGAGTCCTAAGTTCAAAAATGCAAAAAAATTCCAAGGAAAAAAATAAAAAAAAGAGAATTTTTGTGTGCATGTTTCAATATTGGATCTGATCGATTATTCTGTGTTATGTTCATTGATTGATTATCTGAAATACCATGATCTTAATGGATATATACATGCTTTGATTTCAAATTGGATATTGTGGATATTTCTGTATTTTTTATCAATATTTATTCGATATCCATATGTTGATGGTTTGATTGATTTGATTTGGCCCATGGGCCCACTTATTTGTTTTTTCGCTTATTAGGTAGGTATTCGTTTTTATTTTAATTTATTAGGCAAGACATGCTGTCCATTGACAGCATATAGAGTTTCAAAAAAAAAAAAAAAAAAAAATTTTTTTGAAGTTTCTGCCAACAGCAGCCCCCTTTGGTGTGCCACAAGTAAACTGCCGTTTTTTTTTCGTTTACACCTGTTTGGTGTGCCAAAAATAAAAACCTTTATTTAAAGTCCGCACATCGTCTTCCTCACTTGGTTCCAACGGTCTCAACAGAGATCGAAGAACCTTGCCCCCGATTGTTCCTAAACCACGCTTTGGTTTGCAATGTCGACCGATCTAAATATCAACCAATCGGAGTAGCCATCATCTTGATCGAACAAGCAATGGTGAACTAAGGGACTGGTAGGGGTTGTTGTCTTCTGTACGAGATGGGAGATTTGATTGGGATCAAGAACTCGAACGTCGTTTCTCCTTCCTGATTTTTGTGGCTGTTTTTTTGGGACTGGTAGGGTGCTGTTCTGAGTTTTTTTTCTTTACTCAAATATCGTTTCAAGTCTCAAGTTTGGTGGCTGTTTTTTTTCTCTGATCAGTCGTTTTGGTGAGGTAGATACCGTTGATCTCGATTTCGAATGCGAGGATCTCTATGGAGATTTGTTTCAATCTCAGTTTCTCTCTTCTTTTCAAACAAAAGACCGGAATCATCAAGAGACAGTTCATGGGGAATTTTCATCGCAGCAAGATGAGATGGAAGTTTATCCTCATGAAACTCCATGACTGCAACTCGGATATGTTATGTACTCTCTGCGTTTTTTTGATTAACTTTGTCCGAGTTATCTGTTATATCTCTTTGTGCTCTCGGTTCTGGATAACCAATAACGTTAATGGCCAAATATCGAGTTGGTAATAGTGGCCCTGTTGTGTTTTAAAAACAGCACCTAAGGCTGATCTCGACGCTGGTATAATGTTCTAGGCTGATCTCGACGATTAGCCTGCTGTTCTAGGCTGATCTCGACGATTAGCTGCTGTTATATGATGATCTCGACGCTTTATCTCGACGACGAAGCTGCTGATCTCGACGATTATGCTGCTGTTAAGGGTTGATCTCGACGATGATCTCGACGTTAAGCTGACGTTGATCTCGACGTTAACCCGCTGATCTCGACGTTAAGCTGCTGATCTCGACGTTAAGCTCGACGTTATTATCTTGGTTTTTTAAGATCAATTTATTTTCTAAAAAAAGGGGGAAATTAATTTGTTTCACAAAAAGGAAAATCAAAACAAAAAAAATAAAGAGTAGAAAGTTTTTTTTAAAAAAAAGAAGTTCAAAAAATAATGGAATCAAATTTTTTAAATGTTGCTAATGACGACATATGCTCAAGTTGTTTTGTTTTGAATTTCCTTGATTGGGCTCAATTTATTTTTAAAAAAATTAATAAATCCTCTTTATCTCATCAATCATCATTATACCCTCAATTCAAAACCCTTAGAAATTTCGAATTATTTCGGGTCGCCCCAAAACACCCTCGATTGGACTATGAAATTATCAAAATATTGCGATGATCGGGACTATAAACTACCATGATTGGTATATGAAGGTGATGTGCATGCTTATTTCCATAGTTCGGACCATATTATTAATTCATGATAATTGCCTATTTAATATACCATAATATCATTGGGAATGCATGTTTGATGTTGGTCACAATGTTGATCATGATTAAATGTTTGTGTGATTGGAATGATGCTAGATCCATATAATTCATGTTATAATGATTGGTTTGATGGGCCATGGGCCCATTTGTTTGGAAAAGTCGCCCCAAAACACCCTCGATTGGACTATGAAATTTATCAAAATATTGCGATGATCGGGACTATAAACTACCATGATTGGTATATGAAGGTGATGTGCATGCTTATTTCCATAGTTCGGACCATATTATTAATTCATGATAATTGCCTATTTAATATACCATAATATCATGGGAATGCATGTTTGATGTTGGTCACAATGTTGATCATGATTAAATGTTGTGTGATTGGAATGATGCTTAGATCCATATAATTCATGTTATAATGATTGGTTTGATTGGGCCATGGGCCCATTTGTTTGGAAAAGTCGCCCCAAAACACCCTCGATTGGACTATGAAATTTATCAAAATATTGCGATGATCGGGACTATAAACTACCATGATTGGTATATGAAGGTGATGTGCATGCTTATTTCCATAGTTCGGACCATATTATTAATTCATGATAATTGCCTATTTAATATACCATAATATCATTGGGAATGCATGTTTGATGTTGGTCACAATGTTGATCATGATTAAATGTTTGTGTGATTGGAATGATGCTTAGATCCATATAATTCATGTTATAATGATTGGTTTGATTGGGCCATGGGCCCATTTGTTTGGAAAAGTCGCCCCAAAACACCCTCGATTGGACTATGAAATTTATCAAAATATTGCGATGATCGGGACTATAAACTACCATGATTGGTATATGAAGGTGATGTGCATGCTTATTTCCATAGTTCGGACCATATTATTAATTCATGATAATTGCCTATTAATATACCATAATATCATTGGAATGCATGTTTGATGTTGGTCACAATGTTGATCATGATTAAATGTTTGTGTGTGATTGGAATGATGCTTAGATCCATATAATTCATGTTATAATGATTGGTTTGATTGGGCCATGGGCCCATTTGTTTGGAAAAGTCGCCCCAAAACACCCTCGATTGGACTATGAAATTTATCAAAATATTGCGATGATCGGGACTATAAACTACCATGATTGGTATATGAAGGTGATGTGCATGCTTATTTCCATAGTTCGGACCATATTATTAATTCATGATAATTGCCTATTTAATATACCATAATATCATTGGGAATGCATGTTTGATGTTGGTCACAATGTTGATCATGATTAAATGTTTGTGTGATTGGAATGATGCTTAGATCCATATAATTCATGTTATAATGATTGGTTTGATTGGGCCATGGGCCCATTTGTTTGGAAAAGGCCCCGGGCACACCCCACCCTACTTTGCACACACCACATGCACGTTTACCGCTTTACTCACTTACACGTCCCATTTAGCCAACGTGGCACTAGTGCGTGGCCCGGTCTCTTCGGAGATGCGACGTCATTCATGAAACCCACAACTCCAGTCACGTACCTTAGGGTATATCGAACTGGGGCATCAATACCGTCTGATCAGGTGATTCTGAGAGACATATTGATGCACCCATGCTGGGGTGACCTGAGCCTTTGTCCTATGTAAGCCACACAGTCACATGTCTCGATTGCCAACGTAGTACTAGTACGTGGTCGGTCCCCTCGTGGGATGCCAAACCATTTATGAAAGCTACAACTCTTGACCCGTACCCGTAGGTATAAAAGGTAATCTAAGTATATCAATTGCACTTCTTGGTCAAAACCAGTGCCTAAGCAAGATCTTGCCCCGCTGTACCCTACTGTACGAGGGGGATAGACTACATCTATTCTAGACGAGAGGTATTTAAGTGGGCCCTTGCTTAGCATTGTGCGCCACCTCTCAACTGGAGATCAAACTGGCTGTTTTTGGCTTCAGAGAAGTGAATTGAGGTTTTAGATTATCACCTATACGGTATATCAAACCAAGTCACCACGTATCGAAAGGTATATAGGTGTGCTTGGGCAAGGGTGGCCAGATAAAAATGCATTGCACGTAGTAAGCCTAGAGTCTAGAAACCTCCCCCATAGGTCACGACTCGAACTTATCGTGGGTGTTCCCGGGTTGTTTATTGAATGAATGCCTGTTGTTGGATGAATGTTTGTGAGTGATATGAATGTTGAGATCAAAGTGCATGATTGTCCTCAAGGATCAAAGAAATTTTATTTTTGAAAATTAAAATGGGTGCACCGACCCAGTAGAAGTCCATTCTTTTACAATAATGACCCAGTCCATCCCGATCCAACAATCATGATGGACCGGGCCAGTTAAATCAAAATGGAAATCGAATTTTCAAAGAAGAAAAAGAAAATATTTTTCAAAAAAAAAAAAAAGGAGATTATTTTCCAAAAGAAGGCTTCTTTAGAAGAAACATTTTTCAGAAAATATATTTTCCTGAATAAAATATTTTTAAAAGAGTGTTTTCCAGAAAAAGTGTTATTCTCTAGAAAAAATGTTTTCTAAGAAAAAATGTTTTCAAAAAAAAAATGTTTTCCAGAAGAAAATATTTTCCAAAAGAAAAGAAAAAAGGAAAAATTTGCAAAAGATCTATTTTTTGCATGAAAAGTTTTTATGGACCTTGGAAAACTACCAAAAAATGTTGCAAAAAATAATCAGATTTGTGAAATAAAAACATTATTTTCCAATATTTTTCAAGAGTGCAACATAATTATTTTTCTTCTGAATAATCATTGAATGGATAATTTTTTAATGGATTGGTGCACAAAATTCAATAAAATCTCAAGGTTCATTTAAAATGTTATCAAGGGGGTGACACTGAAATTGGTTAAATTCACCTTCAAAGAGGTTTAAGGGTTATCATTGTATCTAAGCTCAATCGTCCATCGTCTAGCTAGGGTTGTAAATCCGGTCAGTTAAAGTAAACGTCAATATCAAATCAACAGTCAGAAATGACCTCAAATTTTCTCAACATCATCCAGTTGTTCTTTGAAGATCATAGTGCTTCAATCCTACCGGTTGTAAGCAATATCTCATTCCTCAGCCCTAATCAAACTTGTATGGGTACTTGTCTTGAGTTTTCATGAGTCATTTGGGTTAGCTCGAGTCCTTTTTTCCAGCAAGGTCATGTCTTCCTTAGATTGAGCCTACTCTTTCCTATTGAGTCAAGTTAGTTCGTTGAGTCTATAGAGGTGTCTGTTGCCCCATCTAAATTTGATCGGATAAAGAAAATTTTTGAATATCTCGAGCGCATTAACGAATTAACTAATAATCTAGATTCAAAGACAAGAAGAATAAGAGTCGGGCCCAAGAAAGCAAAGGTCATTGACCTCGGAACAGAAATAAATTCCTAAAGAGATTCAAATAGAAACCATCTTATCTCTAGAGGAACACAAGGGGATAATGAATTTTTTCAGAAATTTAAAAGACTTGTTCGTGTGATCATATGAGGGTATGTTAGGTACAAGCTTGAGTGTTGTTCAACATGGACTAGATACTCGTCTATATCAATGGAATCAAAGAAGATGTTATAAAATGTACCAGTGCTATCCTCACTACATCTTGAGTTGCAAATCACATATTATCAATCGATATGGGGATACCTTTTGAATTGATTTCTGATAATGGGTCGTGCTTCAAAGCATAAATCATTATTCTGTGATCAAAGTTGAAGATTTGGCATCACACATTATCTCTCTACCGTCCTCAGATTAATGAAAAGGTTGAAGCAGCTAGTAAAAAATCTCAAAACAATCATCAAGACAATGCGTCAATCACACCAGGATTAGTTAGAGAAGTTACCATTCACACTAGGGGCACATCATACTTCAATACAGTCTTCCACTAGAGCTATTCCCTACTTTCTAGTGTATGATATGGAAACAATCTTACCAGTTGAAATGTAAATTCCGTCTCTCAGGGTCTTGTTGGAAAATCATTTGTTAGAAACAGATTGGTTTCGTCAGCAGTATGAAGAATTAAACTTGATCGAAGAAAACGAGTTAAAGCCCTGTACCACGTGCAAGCTTATCTAAGAAGAGTCACCCGTGTATTTGACAAAAAGTTCAAAGCTCATCATTTACAAGTCAAAGATTTAACTATCAGACTTCAAAGAAGATTGAACACTCCTCCTCGATTATAGGAGAAAGTCTAAATTGGAAAAATTCATTCATTAAGGAAATATTGTCTGGAAAAGTCATCAGACTTCAAGATCATGATGGAAGTGAACTACCAGAGTCAACAAGCCTTGATCGGATCAAATGGTACTACATTTAAGGAGGCCATCTTGGCCGAATCAATTTTCCTGCTACCCAGTTCATTATCTCCTTTCTTAGCCCTTTGCAGCCTTTTCAAAAAAAAATGATGCCTTTTTCTTTCTCAGCCCGATCACCTAACCTAGGGGAGGGAAGTTCGAACTACGTCTTGGTCTGATCCTAAAATTCTGGGGTACGTAGGCAACCTGAGAAGTTACTTCAGGCCCGACCACATCAAAATAAAAAAAAATCTATTTCCCCACACAAAAAATAAAAAAATTCAAAAAAAAAAATTCAAAAGAGAAAGAAATATCATCCAAAATGGGGAAGAAAATTTAAAGAAAAAGAAATAATTTAAAAGGAAATGCCACACAAGGGGCATTTGGGTTTTTGAGCCTCAAAATTCCTTTCTTTTTACCCAGTCCCAAGCCTACCCATAAAAGTCCTCCTAAGTACCGTGTGAAAAGTCAAGGAGGGTGGCAAAGCATGATCAGACAGTAAATTCTAGAAGTTCAAAGGAAGAAAAAGATAAGTGAAAATACCTGCTAAGTTGAAAACCTGAAAAGGGCGACTTAGGCAAAAATTAAGGCAAGCTCGCAAGGTTGAAAATCTGAAAGGACAACTTTGGCAACATTAGAGCAAAGAAAAAGAGAAAAGCTCGCTAGATCGAAAACCTGAAAAGGCGATCTAGGCAAAAGCTAGAGCAAGCTCGCTAGATTGAAAACCTGAAAAGCGATCTAGGCAAAAGTTAGAGCAACAAAGAAAAATAGAAGAAAATCCCAAGCTGAGAGCGGTCTGAGCTAAAACATCAGAAAGTCCGAATAATCAAGCTCAATACTTAGCTTATACCAGGCATAGACTCAGAAGCCACAAGTATCTTGTCTATGATCGATCTGAAAATGTTTACTTCCCTAAGTGAACTAAGGGGGATAAGGGTGAATTCTATGATGAAACTCGAAAAGGAAATAATTTTGTACTCTTGAGCCTGACTCAAAACCTTCAATAAAATTAATCAAAATTAAAAGTTGAGTCTTTATTGCGCTTGTGGTAATCAATTACTTCAAACCTTCATACAAAGGGCATTTTCTTTTTTTTTAATGTAACTTTTCCCCCTTATACTAGGGGCATTTTTTTATGATGTGTTCAATTATCTTCAATGCCAAGTACATTGTCAAACTAGGGGCATTTTGTCTTCGAGCAATGTTAATCCTAAAAAAATAATGAGAACCCCAAATTTAAGGTAACCCTCTTGATAACAGTTTTTCAAAAAACTCTTGAGGTTCGAAAGAAATAAAAATTCAGGTTTTAAAATTTTTTTGATAAATCCTTGAGGTTCAAACAAAAGCATTTCGGATCTCACATAGGAGATATAACATTCTTTCAGTCTCCAGATTCTTTTCCAGATTCAATCATTCTTGGAATCAATCATTTCTCCTCCAGATTCATTATCTTCCAAATTTATTCGTTCTCCGGTTTGTTCTAGTCGGTTTTTCTCCAAATTCGTTCATTCTTTCTCAAAATTCATTCATCCCTCTACTAGTTTTGCTCAGATACCGCCGAGGGTTTTCTCGGAATTATGCTCAGATACCGCCGAGGGTTTTCTCGGAATTATGCTCGGTTTTCTCGGAACTATGCTCAGATACCGCCGAGGGTTTTCTCGGAACTATGCTCAGATACCGCCAAGGGTTATCTTGGAACTATGCTCAGATACCGCCGAGGGTTTTCTCGGAATTATGCTCAGATACCGCCGAGGTTTTCTCGGAATTATGCTCAGATACCGCCGAGGGTTTTCTCGGAACTATGCTCAGATACCGCCAAGGGTTATCTTGGAACTATGCTCAGATACCGCCGAGGGTTTTCTCGGAATTATGCTCAGATACCGCCGAGGGTTTTCTCGGAATTATGCTCAGATACCGCCGAGGGTTTTCTCGGAACTATGCTCAGATACCGCCAAGGGTTATCTTGGAACTATGCTCAGATACCGCCGAGGGTTTTTCTCGGAATTATGCTCAGATACCGCCGAGGGTTTTCTCAGAACTATGCTCAGATACCGCCGAGGGTTTTCTCGGAATTATGCTCAGATACCGCCAAGGGTTATCTTGGAACTATGCTCAGATACCGCCGAGGGTTTTTCTCGGAATTATGCTCAGATACCGCCGAGGGTTTTCTCGGAACTATGCTCAGATACCGCCGAGGGTTTTCTCGGAATTATGCTCAGATACCGCCAAGGGTTATCTTGGAACTATGCTCAGATACCGCCGAGGGTTTTTCTCGGAATTATGCTCAGATACCGCCGAGGGTTTTCTCGAAACTATGCTCAGATACCGCCGAGGGTTTTCTCGGAATTATGCTCAGATACCGCCAAGGGTTATCTTGGAACTATGCTCAGATACCGCCGAGGGTTTTCTCGGAACTATGCTCAGATGCCGCCGAGGGTTTTCTCGGAATTATGCTCAGATACCGCCAAGGGTTATCTTGGAACTATGCTCAGATACCGCCGAGGGTTTTCTCGGAACTATGCTTAGATGCCGCCGAGGGTTTTCTCGGAACTATGCTCAGATACCGCCGAGGGTTTTCTCGGAACTATGCTCAGATACCGCCAAGGGTTTTCTCGGAATTATGCTCAGATACCGCCGAGGGTTTTCTCGGAACTATGCTCAGGAACTATGTTCAGATTATATTCAAATTATGCTCAGTTTATATTCAAATTATGCTCAGTTTATTCTCAGATTATGCTAAATTTATGCTCAGGTTTTACTCAGTTTCACACAGTGCACACACTTGCACATTTGCACTTTTTAGTCAGGGAGAATTCTCTAAAATTCAAGGATCTGACACCGTCAGTGAGAGTTTGCGCTCAAGGACCTGACAACCTTTTGATTCGAGGAGAGCTTTATTCTCAAGGATCCGAACACCCTGACGAATTGCTAAATCAGGCTGCAAAATGAACTGTCACTAGCTTTGGCATTCAGATATCGCACTATCTACCAAGATAGATTTGCTATCTAGTTTGCTTCAACCCTCTGCCAAAGAGGTGCATCTGTAGACACCCCATTTTTGCATCCGCCTGATTAATCAACTTGTCAACCCGATCGCAAGGATTCCCAATGATGGATGTGTATTCCGTTGCTTTATTTTGTTACTAGATGTGTTTCAGAAATCCGGATGAGGTATCTCGAACTGACAAAACCTTAGAAACCACGCTACGCTAGGAAAACACACCCCAGAAACATAGAAATCATCATCTTGCAGACCAAAAAGAAGCTTTACGATAAAAATCACTAAAAATTGATCAAATTACCAAAATACCCCTGACATCAAAACAACCCTAGAGCCTACGTTACGCTTAGGAAAACTCTCTCGAACACATAAAATAACAAATTAAAACCAAATAGATCATTTCACCAATTTTAACAGAATTTGACAAAATTACGAAAATGCCCCTCATAAAGTTCACAATCATTTCACATAAAAATTTTCATAAATGACACAAACCAATATTTTCATTGAATTCCTTACGAAAAATCGATTCTAAAACATCCTAGAACATTAAAAACCGACTTAAAACGTGAAAAGTCATCTCCGGGGGCAAAACGGTAATTTCACAATTTTCATAATTAAAAAATTCGAAATTAATAAATAAAACATTAAACATTAATGAAATTAATTTAAAATTTTGAACCTAAAAAATCGATTAATCGGACTCTCAGGCAAAATTGTTGAGGGTTCGTGGGATATTTCTTTAAGGACCCCTCCATTTGGGGGTCCAAAGAATTAAAGATATTTTAGAGGGGGATTCTCCAAAAATCAAAGTAAATCAAGCAAGACTAAGGTCAAGGTATTAAAGTCGATCAAGTAAGACTGAAGTCAAAATTAAAGTTAATTAAGCAAGACTGAAGTCAAGATATTAAAAGTCAATCAATTAAGACTAAAGTCAAAACATTAAAAGTCAATCAAATAAGACCAAAAGTCATAATAGAGATCTAATTAAATAATAACTCTATCTAATAGAGTTCTAACTAAAAAACAATTCTACCTAAAACAATTTGAATTAAAACACAATTCTACCTAAAACAATTTTAATTAAAACACAATTCTACCTAAAACAATTTTAACTAAAACACAACTCTAATTAAAAGATCTCTAATTAAACACTAACTCTATCCAAATCAACCCTTAAAAACATCTATAAATAGAGGTGTTCACACCCTATTTTCGTATCAAATAATAAATCCTAAGATAAGTAGGTCTAGAAGCTCCCCTAGCCCCCCATAAACCCTAGTTTTGGAGCCCCAACTCCTTACCTAACATCCCTCCTTCAATTTTAGTCTAGAAAACACCCAAAAGCCTTCTAAAAACACCCCCAAATCCGCAACAAACTTGAAGAGTTCAGATTCAAAAACAAGGAGATACCTTGCCTCGGAGATCCGAAGTCAAATCCGGAAACAGAACGAAGCAAGGGAGCACGGTACAAGGAGCTCTTTTTGTCAGATCTGAGGGAACCAAGTCCTTGCCATCGGAAAGGTAAACCTTTTATTTTTATTTATTTTTTTTATCTTGGTTTTAGCAATGTAATTTACTTGGGAATTTAGTAGAGACCGGCTTTGGCCGGGCGGGGTTGGTGCCTAACACCTTCCAACCCCGTAACTTGATCCCCGAATTCAGTTTTTTTTTGTTTTAGATTAGCTTTTATCCGTTTAGAGTCATTGATCGGTTCCTAGACCGAAATAACTAGGTGGCGACTCCCAAACCTCAAGGGTCAAAAGCGGATCCGCGTACCCCGTGGATCGAGGGCGCTTTCAGTCACGGGTACTCGCCAACCAGGATTTGAGATTTTCTTTGGGATAAGTTGGTCTGACAAGGAAGAAGACAAAGCATCTAAAGAATTAGAAGGAGCAGATATTGGCAGATAACGGTGGATTCACTCAATATTGCTCAAATGTTTCTCGAAGAAGGAAACGTGTCAGTCTTGTCAGTCAAGAGTGGTGCTCAAAACCCACAGTCTGTAATCAAACCCGCAGTCGAGTCTCTTTACAATTACCATGTAATAAGTCCTTTGCTGTATGTTGGGTCTAGTCATGTTGAGTCTGTCGAGTCTTCAGTAAGTCCTGTCACCCTATCTATCTTTAATGAAATAGAAGAAGTTTCTGATTACTCCGAGTGCAATAATGATTAACTGATAATCTGACTTCGAAGGATGAATCTTCTGATAAAAAAACTCCTATCGAATTAATTAAACTATTTGAATAAGAAGATGAATGTCGGGCTCAACCTGTAATGGAAGAAACAGAACTAGTCAATCTCGGAACTAAAGATAATCCTCAAGAGATTCAAATTGGAGTCATCTTATTTCTTAAGGAACGGGAAGGGATAGTAGATTTGCTCAGAAAGTTCAAGGACGTATTCACGTGGTCGTATGAGGACATACCAGGAGTAAGTACGGATATTGTTCAACATCGAATTCCATTGCATCCAGATGTTCGACCAATAAAGCAGAAACTTCAACTTATGAAGCCAGAATGGACTTTGAAGATTAAGGAAGAGGTCACTAAGCAGATAAATGCCAGATTCTTGGAAGTGGTAGAATACCCAGGATGGATCGCTAATGTAGTTCCAGTTCCCAAAAAAGATGAAAAAATAAGAATGTACGTGGACTTCAGATATCTAAATAAGGTTAATCCAAAGGATAGCTTTCCGTTACCTCACATACATGTATTGGTCGATAATACAGCAGGGCACGCCATGCTTTCGTTTATGGATGGATTTTCAGGGTACAATCAAATAAAGATGGACCCTCGCGACATGCAAAAGACGTCATTCATCACACAATGGGGAACCTTTTACTACAAAGTCATGTTTTTTGGTTTGAAGAACGCTGGGGCTACTTATCAAAGAGCAGCTACAACTTTATTGCACGACATGATACACAAAGAGGTCGAAGTCTATATGGATGACATGATAGTGAAATCTAAAGAACGATCGGGACATGTTGCTGCACTAGAGAAATTTCTCACAAGGATCCAAAAATACCAGTTACGCCTTAACCCTCAAAAGTGCGTATTCAGAGTGACTTCTGAAAAATTATTAGGATTCGTGGTCAGTCAAAGGAGGATCGAAGTAGACCCGGGAAAAATCAAAACTATATAAGAAATGGCACCTCCTAATACTGAAAAGAAGATTCGAGGATTCTTAGGCAGAATTCAATATGTCAGCAGATTCATCACTCGACTCACCAATGTGTGCGAACCTATATTCAAGCTTCTCAAGAAGAACGAGCCGATAGTATGGAATGACCAATGCCAAAAAGCTTTCGATCAAGTTAAGGAGTATCTATCAAATCTGCCAATTTTGGTTCCACCTACCCCAGGTGAACCTCTTCTTATTTACTTGTCAGTCACGGAAGAAGCTATGGGATGCATGATGACACAGTACGACAAAGACAGTCACAAAGAAAGGGCCATCAACTACATCAGCAAAAAGATGTTAGAGTATGAACGAAAGTATTCAACTCTTGAAAAGACCTGCCCAGTACTAGTATGGGCTACTCAAAGGCTTCGACACTACATGCTCTCTCATTCAGTCATTTTGTTATCTCTGATGGACCCCCTAAAATATCTCTTCGAGAAGCCGGCATTGACAGGTAGAACTGCACGTTGGTTGTTGTTGTTATCAAAATTAGATATTACGTATGTTATGCTGAAGTCTATTAAGGGAAGAGTTGTAGCAGAATACTTGACTGATCATCCAGTGGTAGAAGGAACAAAACCTATCGATCAATTCCCAGATGAAAATATCTTGAACTTTGAAGAAGAATCGCAAAATAGAGTATGGCGGTTATACTTTGATGGAGCGGTAAATCAGAACGGGTATGGAATAGGGGCAGTCTTGGTCTCTCTTGAAAGATGTCACATTCCGATTGCTATTAAGTTAGCTTTCTCCAATACTAAAAATACAGCTGAATACAAAGCATGCATTATTGGGCTCGAGGCTGCTTTGAATCTAGGTATCACAGAAATTGAAGTATTTGGAGATTCAACTTTGGTTATACATAAGTCATTGGAAGAATGGAAGACTACGGCTGTGAAACTGAAACCCTATCATGAGTATCTGCTAAATTTAGTAAGGAAGTTCAAAGCCATCTTGTTTCAACATCTGTCAAGGGAAGAGAACAGATTCGTTGATGCTTTGGCTACTCTTTTTTCGATGATCCATTTGCCTTTAGGCATGGAACTAAGACTTATCACAGTCGAAATCAAAGATAAACCTGCATATTACCATCAGGTCAACATCGCTGCTCGACTCCCTGACGGAAAGTCATGGTATACTAACATCCAGAAAGTATTGAAAAGACAAGAGTTCCTAGTTGAAGCGTCAAGGAAAGAACGACAAACCCTACAGAGATTCGCATCCCAGTTCATCCTGTGCGCAGGAAACTTATATAAGAGGTCTTATGATGGAATGCATTTGTCATGCTTTGACGAAAATGAAGCTGAACGGATAATGGAAGAGTTGTATTCCGAAGACTGTGGACCGCATATGAGTGGAAGGATGTTAGCCAAACGAATCATGAGATAGGGATATTATTGGCCAACAATGGAAACAAACTGTCATCACCTGATCAAGACCTGCCATAAATGTCAAGTACATGCTAACCTCATACATGTACCTCCATCTCAGTTAGTTGGTTTAACTTCGCCATGGCCATTTTCTGTTTGGGGTATCGAAATAATTGGCAAAATCACACTTAAAGCATCGAATGGACATGAGTACATTCTCGTGGCCATTGATTATTTTACAAAATGGGTGGAGGCCACTTCATATGCTGTTCTCACTGCATATAAAGTTGTCAAGTTCGTCCAAACACATATTATTAGTCGATATGGGGTACCTCCTGAACTAATATCTGATAACAAGTCACACTTCAAAGTTGAAGTTGTTACTTTATGTTCAAAGTTCAAGATCCGTCATCACAAATCATCACCCTACCGTCCCCAGACTAACGGTGCCGTTGAAGCAGTCAATAAGAATCTCAAGACAATTATCATGATGATGTGTCAATCGCATAGGGATTGGTTTGAAAAATTACCATTTGCGCTCTGGGCATACCGTACCTCGATACGATCTTCCACCAGAACCACCCCTTATTCACTAGTGTACGGAATGAAAGCTGTCTTACCAGTTGAAATGGAAATCCGGTCCCTCAGGATTCTAATGGAAAGTCAGTTATCAAAAGTAGACTGGGTTCGTCACCGGTACGAAGAGTTGAACTTAATCGATGAAAAACGACTTAGAGCTTTGTACCATGTGCAAGCTTATTAGAGAAGAGTCGCTCGAGCATTTGATAAAAGGGTTAAAGTTCGCAACTTACAAGCTAGAGACCTCATACTTAAAGAAAATCAAGCACCCATTTTCGATTCTAGAGCTAAATTCAAACCTAATTGGGGAGGTTCTTTTATTATCAAAGAGGTACTACTTGGGAAAGCTGTCAAACTCCAAGATCACGATGGTAATGAATTACCAGAACCAAAAAACCTTGACCAAATCAAGCGGTATTACATTTGAGGAGGTCATCTTCGGTCAAACCAATTTTCCTGTCACCTAGTTAAATATCTCCTTTCTCAGTCCCTTGCAGCCATTTAAAAAAAAACCCTTTTTCTTTCTCAGCCCGATCACCTAACCCAGGGGAGGAAAATTTTCGAACTACATTTTGGTCTGATCCCAACATTCTGGGGTACGTAGGCAACCTGAAAAGTTACTTCAGGCCTGACCAGTTCAAAAAAAATAAAAAAAAATTCCCCGCAAATAAAAAATTGTCAAAACGGGAAAGGAAAAGAAAACTATTTTAAAGGAATGCCACACAAGGGGCATTCTCGGGTTCTTGAGCCTCAAGGCTCCTTTCTTTCTTAGCCCACTTATAGAAGTCCTCCTAAGTACCGCACTAAAAGGTCGAGGAAAATAGCAATTGGGATCAGACAGTAACTCCAGAAGTAAAAAAAAAAAAGCCTACTAGGTTAAAAACCCAAAAGGGCAGTTTAGGCAAAAATTAAGGCAAGCTTGCAAGGTTGAAAATCTGAAAGGACGACTTTGGCAACAATCAGAGCAAAGAAAAAGAAAATTATAAGCTCACTAGATCGAAAACCTGAAAAGACGATCTAGGCAAAAATTAGAGTATGCTTGCTAGATTGAAAACCTGAACAGGCAATTTAGGCAAAAGATAGAGCATTCAAAAAAAAATCTCCATCGAGTCGAGAATCTGAAAAGACGAGCCGAGTTAGAGCATCAAAAATCTGAATGACCAAGCTTCAATACCTAGTTTAAGTCAGGCAAAGACTTAAAAGTCACATGTATCTCTTCTACGACTGATCTGAAAAAGTTTACTTTCCTAAGTGAGCCAAAGGAGAAAGAATGTGATCTCCAAGATAAATCTCAAAAGTGAATATTCATTTCCAACAGATGAACCTGACTCATGATCTTTAATAAAGTCGAAATTAAAAATGAATCCTTATTGCACTTGTGGTAATCTAAGACTTCTAATTTTCATAATGAGGGGCACTTCTCCTTTTTCTCTGAAGCATATTTATTTTCCCCCTACATTAGGGGCATGTCTTTTCAAAATACATTCAATTATCTCCAGTATAAGGTCCTATCAAACTATGGGCATTTTTTGTTCTTAAGCCTGATCAATTCCATCCCCAAAGGATAAGGAAAATATGAAATTAAAGGTTACCCTTTCAATAGCATTTTTTGAAAACCCTTAAGGTTTAAATGTTGACCTGACCATTTAAAAAAAAATGATTCCTGTGGAGTGAGATTTTACTCCAAGATTTTACTCAGACCCACCAAAATTCATCTCGGATTTTACTCAAACCTACTTAGATTTTGCTCAGACTTGCCGAGATTCGTCTTAGATTTTGCTCAGACCTACCGAGATTCCGCCTCAGATTTTTCTCAGACACCACAGAGGATTTTCTCGAATTTTACTCAGACCTACTCAGATTTTGCTCAGACCTACCGAGATTCTTCTCGAATTTTGCTCAGACCTGCCGAGATTCTTTCTCGGATTTTGTTCAAATCCGTCGAGATTTATCTCGGATTTTACTCAGACCTATTCAGATTTTGCTCAGACCTGCTGGATTTATTTCTTGGAGTTTACTCAGACTTGTCGAGATTCTTTCTCTGATTTTGCTCAGACACTGCCGAGGATTTTCTCGAATTTTTCTTAGACACCGCTGAGGGTTTTCTCAGATTTTGCTCAGATACCGCTGAGGGTTTTCTCGGATTTTACTCAGACTCTGCTCAGATTTTACTCAGATCCGTCGAGATTCATCTTGGATAATTCTCAAACTTACTCAGACCTGCCGAGATTTTTTCTCAGATTTTACTCAGACTTGCCGAGATTCTTTCTCAGATTTTTCTCAAACCCGCTGAGATTCATCTCGAATTTTACTCAGACCTACTCAGATTTTACTCAGATCCACCGAGATTTGTCTCAGATTTTATTCAGACCTGTTCAGTTTATGCTCAGATTTTTCATAGTTTTACATGATTTTCTAAAAAACATATTGCATGGATTTTATATTGACCTTACACAGTTTGTTATCCTCTCAACATGAATGTGTAGAATGGAGATGCGCATTTTCAAAATTATCATTACACAATCACACACGTGCACTTGCATTATATGCGCATTAGTCAAGGAGAAATTTTCAAAATTCAAGGATCTGACATTTTTCCAATGAGAGGTTACCCTCAAGGATCTGGACGCTTCGACAAATTATCGAATCAGGTTGCAAAATGGACTGTCACTAGTTTTAGCATGTGGATGTCGCACTACCTACCATAATAGATTGGTCATCTAGTTTGCTTTCACCTTCTGCCAAAGAGGGGCATCTATAGAAATCCCATTTTTGCATCTGCCCAATTCGATAATTCGTCATTTGGCTGTGGTAGATTCCTAATGATGAGCATAAAAGAACTTGAAGGCTTGTGAGTACTGCTTGATTCCTTCTATTTCTAGTCTTATCATCCCCATACTCGTTACGACTCGACATAAAAATTTACACACGCTTAGGATCGATACACCTTACACCCGATTTAGCAAACACGTACGCTTAGGTTCGCTACACAGTTTGACAACTTAGAGACTTCGCTACACTAGAAAAATATAACTTTGGAACTTAGAAATACTCACATAGTGACTGAAATAAATCTTACACTAAAATTCAAAAAAATCCTTAAAAATATCAAAATGATGAAAATACCCTTCATAAATTTCAGATCTCCGAAAAGTCTCGAAAGTACCTCCATTGCACTCAGAAGGTGATTTCGAGTTTAACGGGACCCAAATCGATGAAAACAAATAAATTCATAAAAATTTGTAAAAAATCATCAAAATGACGAAAACACCCATCGTAAATTTTGGACTCCGAAAAATCTCGAAAGTACCTCCATTACACTCAGGATGTGACTTCAAGTCTAACGAGACCCAAATCGATGAAAATAGAGAAATTCAAGAAAAATCTATAAAAAAATCACCAAAATGACCAAAATGACCTTTAATATCCAATTCTAACATAAAGACCCTAATCTCTAGAAAAATAAAATTCAAATCGAAAATCAAAATAAAATTCAACCAAGAAACTAATTTAAAATTCAAATCAAATTTAAACAAAAAATCAAAATAAAATTTAAATTGAAAATTATACTAAACCAAGATCAAATTAAAATTCAAAATTTAAAATCGGAAATCAAATTAAATTTCAATTAAAATAAAAAGTAAAAATTAATTTTAAATTATAAATCGAGAAATCTATTAAAATACAAAATCAAAATCAAGTTTAAAATCAAGTTAAAAATCATTTAACCAATTAAAAAGTAAAATTAAATCGAATTGATTAACTAATCAAAATAAAATTAGAATTGAATCAAACAGATCAAATTTTAAAATCAAATTGAAATACAAAATCAAAATTTAAACATCAAACTTAAATATCAAATTAAAGTATCGACAAAAATCAATTCAATTCAAAATTAAATTGAAAATCAAGTTGAAAATCATTAGAATCAATTAAATCGATCAATCAATCAAAATAAAATAAAAATCAAATTAAAATTGAATCAATCAAATCAAATTTTAAAATCAAATTGAAATTCAAAATCAAATTTAAAAAATTAAAAATGAAATCATAATCAAACAAAAGTCAAATTAAAATTTAATTAATTAAGCAAAGTGAAAATTAAAATCCATCAAACTTTTAAATCAAAATCCAATCTATTGATTAATATTGAAATTAAAATCTAATCGACCAATTAAAATCGATCAATCAAATTCACAAGTAAAATCGACCAATCGAATTCAAAATTAAATCAATCAACAAAAAAAAAATCCACTCGAACAAATTGAAATCAAAATCCGATTGAATTAAAATCGAGTTCCAACCGACCAATCAATTTAATGGCTTATGATAGATCATTAAGATGAGTAGCGTGGGATCACCACCCCCCATTTTCCAAAAAAAAAAAAAGAAAAAAAAAAGAAAGAAAATACGTGGACACACATTTTCTTCTCCAACTTTCTCTTCCCTATGTCCTCCATCTCCTTCTCTCCAACTTCTTATAACTACCCATGTCCTCCACCATCACTCTCATTTCTCCCTCTCTCATGTTTGATGGTAGAACCACCCTAAAAAAGATTAAAGGGACCATTAAAAAGAAGAAAAAACATTTTTGAGGCTACCTTTAAAAAAAATAGTAACATTTTTTCACCATTAAACCTACAACCTTCTTCTTCCTTTAAAAAAAAAAGTCGCACATTCTTCTCCATTAACATCCTCAATTCCTTTCTTTTTATCATCGAAAAAAAAACTAGCCATGGCCTCACCTCCATTAACAACTTCTTTATTACCTTTAAAGAAAAAAAATTAATTTTAGAGAAAGATTCACACATCAAACTTGTAAGATCACAGTACTACTCATAAGCTATTTCAAAATTTTGTTGAAGGAATCCAAACATTCGAAATCATTCAGCAAAGGTAATTTATCTTTTTTCATTTATCTTTTTATTTCATTTATTTATTCTTGACTTCATAATTTTTTATGTACCCGAATGGATTCGTCGATTTTTGAGGTGTACTTGGCACTAATGACAATTTTTAAATTTTCTAAAATATTGATGGATCAACCAATTGATTATTAATATTATCGGATCAATTTTCTCATTTTGTAATATTAATGGATCAACTCGTTGATTTTGTGAAATATATGGGCAAATTCATTAAGTTTGGGATACGTGACGATTTTGAAAAATCAAAATTTCCTTTATCAAAATTATTGAGTCTACTCACTGATTTTGGATACATTAGAAATTTGAATCGATTTTTATTTTTTATAAAATGGATATGTGAGTTAAATCAATGATTTTGACACACGTGATGATTTTGAAAAATCAAAATTTCTTTTATCAAAATTATTAAGTCTACTCACTGATTTTGAGTACATTAGAATTTTGAATTGATTTTTATTTTCTATAAAATAGATATGTGAATTAAATCAAAGATTTTGGGGCACGTGGCGATTTTGGAAAATCAAAATTATTGAAGTCGACTCACTAATTTTGGGTACATTAAAAATTTGAATCGAGTTTTTCTATAAAATGGATATGTGAGTTAAATAAATGATTTTGGTGCACGTGAGGATTTTAGAAAATCAAGATTTTCTTGATTAAAATTGTGAGTCAACTCACTGATTTTATGTACATTGGAGGTTCAAAATTGAAATTTTCTATGAAATTGGGCATGTTAGTCAACTCATTGATTTTGTGTACATTGGAAGTTTCAAATAGAAATTTTTTATGAAATGGGCACGTGAGTCAACTCACTGATTTGCTGTACATTCGAGGTTTAAAATAAAAAATTTTCTATGAAATGAGCACGTGAGGCAACTCACTGATTTTGTGTACATTGGAGATTTAAAATCAAAATTTTCTATAAAATGGGCAAGTGAGTCAACCCACTAATTTTGTGTACATTGAAAGTTTAAAATCAAAATTTTATATGAAATGGGCACGTGAATCAACTCACTGATTTTAGTTCATGTGACAATTCGAAAAAATTAATTCTTTGATTAATAATTTGTGGGTTAACTCACTGATTTTAGTTCACGTGGCGAATCAAAAAATAAAGTTCTTGATTAAAAAATGTGTGGATTAATTCACTGATTTTAATACACGTGGCAATTTTAAAAATCAAATTTCTTTGATTAAAATTGATGAGTCGATTCACTGATTTTGGCGCACATGGCATTAAAGATCGAATTCATACTTTTCAAAATGTGATTGAATTAATTCATTAATTTTTAGTGCCACATAAGCCTTACTAAATCGTGGGGTTTTATCATGCGAAATTTGAAAATCTATGTAGTTATTTTAATCGTAAGATTTGTTTAGTAAATCTAATGCAATTTGATGATGATTGGACCCTAGTTTGACCTTTAGTCTTTGAATGTTGACCGTAGGATATTTTTGAATCGCAGTAGAGACTGATTATCTTGATTAGGCGGGTTCGGTGCTTAATACCTTCCAAAACTCGTAACTTGACCCCTTACCCATCTCTCTAATCCGTGGACCGACCCATATCCATTTGGAGTTAATTTTGGTTCCTAGGCCTAAACTAGGAGGCGACTCTTGATTCTTTAAAAAATCTCCAAGTACGTAATCGGACCCCTATCTGCTATTTAGTAGGTCAGCCGTCGGGTCGAGGCGATTTCATCTTTTTTTTATTTAATTTTTATTTATTTTTTTATTTTGGAGAATGAGAGGTGGTGATCCCACGCTACTCGTACTATCATAATTTATCGTTAATGAGTTGTGATTGGTTGAATTTTTTATTTGAGCTTGAATTTTGGATTTGTAATTAAAAAAAATTTAAATTCCGATTTTGGTTGGTTTAATTTCAATTTTGTTCGTTTTGAATTTTGATTTGAGTTTTAATTGTTTAATTTGAGTTTAACTTTTAATTTAAATTTTGAACGGGTTGATTAATTTAAATTTTAACTTTAAATTTTAATTGGTCGGTTAAGTGTATTTTAATTTGTTGATTGCACTTTTATTGGTCGATTTGGTTGATTGATTTTAAAATTTTTATTCAATTTTGTATTTTGATTTTTAACTTGAGTTTTAATTAGATTTTGATTTTGATTTTGTATTTTAATTGGTTTATTGATTTTTAATTTAAATGTAATTTTTATTTTGTATTTTAATTGAAGTTTAATTTGATTTTACGATTTTAAATTGATTTAAATTTTAGATTTTAATTGGATCTTAGATAAATTTTAGTTTAATTTTTTATTTGAATTTTAGTTTCCTAGGGATCAAGGTCTTTATGTTGGAATTGGATGTTAAGGGGCGTTTTGCTCATTTTTACGATTTTTGATAATTTTTCTTCAATTTGGGTCCCGTTAAACTTGAAATCACATTCTGAGTGCAATGGAGGTACTTTTGAGATTTTTCGGGGGTCCAAAATTTATGAGGGGTATTTTCGTCATTTTGATGAATTTTTTACAAATTTTTACAAATTTCTCTGTGTTCATCAATTTGAGTCCCATTAGACTCGAAATCACATTCTGAGTGTAATAGAGGTACTTTAAAAAATTTCAGATATCCAAATTTTATGAAGGGTATTTTCGTTATTTTTGTGATTTTTACAGATTTTTAAGGATTTCAACGTGAGATTTCTTTCAGTTCCTGTGTAATTATTTCTAAGTCTCAAATCCATATTTTCCAAGCATAGAAAGGTCTCTAAGTTATCGAACTATGTAGCGAACCTATGTGTACGTGCTTGCCAAGTCGGGTGTAAGGTGTAGCAATCCTAAACGTACGTAACTTTATATGTTGATTCGTGACGAGTAGGGGGGATAAAAAAACTAGAAACAGAAGGAATCAAGCAGTACTCACAAGTCTTCGAGTTCTTTTATGTTCATCATTAGGAATCCACAACAACCAGTTGACGAATTGTCAAATTAGACAGATGCAAAAATGAGGTGTCTACAGATGCCCCTCTTTGGCAGAGGGTGGAAGCAAACTAGATGCCCAATCTATTGTGGTAGATAATGCGACATCCGAATGCCAAAACTAGTGACAGTCCATTTTGCAGCTTGATTCGACAATTTGACGAAGCGTCTAGACCCTTGAAGGTAACTTCTCATTGGAAAAATGTTAGATCCTTGAATTTTGAAAAATTCTCCTTGACTAATGCTAATACAATGCGAGTGCACGTGTGTGGCATTGTGTAGTGATAATTTGGAAAATGCGCATCTCCATTCTACACATTCATGCTAAGAGGATAGCAAAATGTGTAAGGTCAACATCAAATCCGAGCAACATTTGAAAAAAAATTGAATAAAAGTGAGCAAAATCTGAGCAGGTCTGAGAATAATTCGAGACGAATCTCGACGGGTTTGAGCAAAATCTGAGGAAGAATCTCGGCAGGTCTGAGTAAAATCCGAGACGAATATCGGCGGGTCTGAGCAAAATCTGAGAAAGAATCTCGGCGGGTCTGAGAAAAATCTGAGAAAAAATCTCAGCAGTTCTGAGTAAAATATGAGTAAGTCTGAGAATAATCTGAGAAGAATCTCGGCGGGTCTGAGCAAAATCTGAGAAAACCTCGATGATGTCTGAGCAAAATCCGAGAAAACCCTCGGCGGTATTTGAGAAAAATCCAAAAAAGAATCTTAGCGGGTCTGAGCAAAATCAAGAAAGAATATCGGTAGATCTGAGCAAAATTCGAGAAAATTCTCAACGGTGTCTGAGCAAAATTCAAGAAAATCCTCGGCGGTATTTAAGCAAAATCTGAATAGGTCTGAGTAAAATCCGAGAAAACCCTCGGCGGTGTCTGAGCAAAATCTGAGTAAGAATCTTGATATGTCTGAGTAAAATATTGGAGTAAAAATCTCACTCCACAGGAATCATTTTTTTTATTTAAAAAATGGTCAGGTCAACATTTGAACTTCAGGGGTTTTCAAAAATTGCTATCGAAAGGGTAACCTTTAATTTCAGATTTTCCTTATCCTTTGGGGCTGGAATTGATCAGGCTAAAGAACAAAAAATGCCCTTAGTTTGATAGGAGATTACACTGGGGATAATTGAACATATTTTGAAATGACATGCCCCTAATGTAGGGGGAAAATAAATATGTTTCCGAAAAAAATGAGAAATGCCCCTCAATTAGAAGTCTTAGATTACCACAAGTGCTATAAGGATTCACTTTTAATTTCGACTTTATTGAAGATCATGAGTCATGCTCATATGTTGGAAACAAATATTTACTTTTGATATTCATCTTGGAGATCACGTTCTTCCCTTTTGGCTCGCTTAGGGAAGTAAATTTTTCCAGATCAGTCATAGACGAGGTACATGTAGCTTCTAAGTCATTGCCTGACTTAAACTGGGTATTGAAGCTTGGTCATTCAGACTTTTGATGCTCTAGTTTGGCTCGTCTTTTGAAATTTTCGGTTCGACGGAGATTTTCTTTTGATTGCTCTATCTTTTGCCTAGATTGCCTGTTCAGGTTTTCAATCTAGCAAGCATGCTCTAATTTTTGCCTAGACCGTCTTTCAGGTTTTCAATCTAGCGAGCTTATAATTTTCTTTTTCTTTGCTCTGATTGTTGCCAAGGCCATCCTTTCGGATTTTCAACCTTGCGAGCTTGCCTTAATTTTTGCTTAAGCTGCCATTTCGGGTTTTCAACCTAGCAAGCCCTTTTTTTTTTGAACTTCTGGAGGTACTGTCTGATCACACTTGCTATTTTCCTCAACCTTTCCATGTGGTACTCAGGAAGACTTCCATAGGTGGGCTTAGGAGTAGACTAAGAAAGAAAGGAGACTTGAGGCTCAAGAACCCGAATGCCCTTTGTGTGGCATTCCTTTAAAATAGTTTTATGTCCTTCCCCATTTTGACAATTTTTTCTTTGCGGGAGAACATATATATATTTTTATTTTTTGAACTGGTCGGGCCTGAAGTAACTTCTCAGGTTGCCTACGTACCCCAGAATTGTGGGATCAGACTAAAACGTAGTTCGAACATTTCCCTCCCCTAGGTTAGGTGAATGGGCTGAGAAAGAAGAAAGATTTTTTTTTTTTAATGGCTGCAAGGGGCTGAGAAATGAGATATTTAACTGGGTGACAGGAAAATTGGTTCGACCGAAGATGGTCTCCTCAAATGTAATATCACTTGATCTGGTCAAGGTTTGTTGGTTCTGGTAATTCGATGCCATCGTGATTTTAGAGTTTGACAGCTTTCCCAGGTAGTACCTCTTTGATAATGAAGGGACCTCCCCAATTGGGTTTGAATTTACCTATAAGGTCGAAAATGGGTGCTCGGTTTTCTTTGAGTACTAGGTCCCCAATTTGTAAGTCGCGAATTTTAACCCTTTTATCAAATGCTCGAATGACACTTCTCTGATAAGCTTGCACATGGTATAGAGCTCTAAGTCATTTTTCATCGATTAAATTCAACTTTTCATACGGGTGACGAACCCAGTCTGCTTCTGATAACTGACTCCCCATTAGAATCCCGAGGGATGGGATTTTCATTTTAACTAGTAAGACAGCTTCCATTCCGTACACTAATGAATAAGGGGTGGCTCCGGTGGAAGATCGTATCGAGGTACGGTATGCCCAGAGCGCAAATGGTAATTTTTCGGACCAATCCTTATGCGATTGACACATCTTCTTGACGATCGTCTTGAAATTCTTATTTGCTGCTTCAACTGCTCCATTAGTCTAGGGACGGTAGGGTGATGATCTGTGGTGTCAGATCTTGAACTTTGAACACAAAGTAATAACTTCAGCTTTGAAATGTGACCCGTTATCAGAGATCTATTCAGAGGGTACCCCATATCGAACTAATAATATGATTTTGGACGAATTTGACAACTTTGGATGTAATGAGAACAACATATGAAGTGGCCTCCACCCATTTTGTAAAATAATCAATGGCCACGAGAATGTACGCATGTTCATTCGATGCTTTAGGTGTGATTTTGCCAATTATGTCGATACCCCAGACAGAAAATGGCCATGGCGAAGTCAAACCAACTAGCTGAGATGAGGTACATGTATGAGGTTACCATGTACTTGGCATTTATGGCAGGTCTTGACCAAGTGATGACAGTCTATTTCCATTATTGGCCAATAATACCCTTGTCTCATGATCGTTTGGCTAACATATTTCCACTCATATGCGGTCCACAGTCTCCGGAATGCAACTCTTTTATTATCCGTTCAGCTTGATTTTCGTCAACACATGAAAAATGAATTCCATCATAAGACCTCTTATACAAGTTTCCTACGCACAGGATGAACAGGGATGCGAATCTCTGTAGGATTTGTCATTCTTTCCTTGACGCTTCAACTGGGAACTCTTGTCTTTCCAACACTTTATGGATGTCAGTATACCATGGCTTTCTGTTAGGGAGTCGAGCAGCAATGTCGACCTGATGGCAATATGCAGGTTTATTTTGATTTCGACTGTGATGACCTTAGTTCTATCCCTGAAGGCAAATGGATAATCGAAGAAAGAGTAGCCAGGACGTCAGCGAATCTGTTCTCTTCCCTTAACAAATGTTGGAACAAGATGGCTTTGAACTTCCTTACTAAATTTAGCAGATACTCGTAATAGGGTTTCAGTTTCACATCTTTAATTTTCTATTCTTCCAACGACTGATGTATAACCAAAATTGAATCTCCAAATACTTCAATTTCTGTGATACCTAGATTCAAAGCAGCCTCGAGCCCGGCGATGCATGCTTCAGATTCAGCTGTATTATTAGTATTGGAGAAAGCTAGCCTAATAGTGATCGGGATGTGGCATCCTTCGGGAGAGAACAAGACTTCCCTTATTTCATACCCGTTCTGATTCGCCGTTCCATCGAAGTATAACTACCATACTCTGTTTCGTGATTCTTCTTCAAGGTTTAGGATATTTTCATCTGGGAATTGATCGATGGGTTTTGTTCCTTCTACCATTGGATGATCATCCAAGTATTCTGCTAACACTCTTCCCTTGATAAACTTTTGCATAACATATGTAATATCGAATTTTGATAACAACAACCAACGTGCAGTTCTACTTGTCAATGCCGACTTCTCGAAGAGATATTTTAAGGGGTCCATTCGAGATAATAAAATGACTGAATAAGAGAGCATGTAGTGCCGAAGTCTTTGAGTAGCCCATACTAGTTCTAGGCACATCTTTTCAAGAGTTGAATACTTTCGATCATACTCTAACATCTTTTTGCTGATGTAGTTGATGGCCCTCTCTTTGTGACTGTCTTTGTCGTACTGTGCTATCATGTATCCCATAACTTCTTCCGTGACTGACAAGTAAGGAGAAGAGGTTTACCTGGGGTAGGTGGAACCAAAATGGGCGGATTTGAGAGATACTCCTTGAAAGCGCCCTCGATCCGCGGGGTGCGCGGATCCGCTTTTGACTCTTGAGGTTTGGGAGTCGCCACCTAGTTATTGTGGTCTAGGAACCAAACTGACTCTAACATGGATAAAAAGAACTAATCTACCACAAAAAATCTGAATTTGGGGATAATGTTACGGGGTTGGAAGGTGTTAGGCACCAACCCCGCCCGGCCAAAGCCGGTCTCTACTAACTTCCCAAATATATCACATTGCTAAAAACCTAGATAAAAATAAAAAAATTACATACCTTTCCGATAGCAAGGATTTTGTTCCCTCAGATCTGACAAAAAGAGCTCCTTGTACTGTACTCCCTTGCTTCGTTCTGTCTCCGGATTTGACTTCGGATCTCCTAGATCAAGGTATCTCCTTATTTTTGGATCTGAACTCTTCAAGTTTGTTGCGGATTTGGGGGTGTTTTTGGAGGGATTTTAGGTATTTTCTAGACTAAAATTGAAGGAGGGATGTTAGGTAAGGAGTTGGGACTCCAAAACTAGGGTTTATGGGGGGCTAGGGGAGCTTTTAGACCTACTTCTCTTAGGGTTTATGATTTGATACGAAAATAGGGTGTGAGCACCTCAATTTATAGATGTTTTTTAGGGTTGATTTGGATAGAGTTAGTGTTTAATTAGAGATATTTTAATTAGAGTTGTGTTTTAGTTAAAATTATTTTAGGTAGAATTGTGTTTTAATTAGAATTATTTTAGGTAGAATTGTTTTTAAGTTAGAACTCTATTAGATAGAGTTATTATTTAATTAGAATTCTATTATGACTTTTGGTCTTATTTAATTGACTTTTAATGTTTTGACTTTAGTCTTAATTGATTGAATTTTAATATCTTGACTTCAATCTTGCTTAATTGACTTTAATTTTGACTTCAGTCTCACTTAATTGACTTTAATACCTTGACTTCAGTCTTGCTTGATTGACTTTAAATTTTTGGAGAACCCCCCTCTAAAATATCTTTAAGTCTTTGGACCCCCAAATGGAGGGGTCCTTAAAGAAATATCTCACGAACCCTCAACAATTTTGCTTGAGAGCCCGATTGATCGATTTCTTTGGTTCAAATTTTTAAATTAATTTCATCAATGTTTCACTTTAATTATTTAATATTTTATTTATTAATTTCGAATTTTTTAATTATGAAAATTATGAAATTACCGTTTTGCCCCCGGAGAGGACTTTTCACGTTTCAAGTCGGTTTTTAATGTTCTAGGATGTTTTATAATCGGTTTTTCGTAAGGAATTCAATGAGAATGTTGGTTTGTGTCATTTATGAAAATTTTTATGTGAAATGATTGTGAACTTTATGAGGGGCATTTTCGTAATTTTGTCAAATTCTGTTAAAATTTGTGAAATGATTTATTTGGTTTCGATTTATTATTTTATGTGTTTGAATGGGTTTTCCTAAGCGTAATGTAGGCTTTAGGGTTGTTTTGAGGTTAGGGGTATTTTGGTAATTCGGTCAATTTTTAGTGATTTTTATCGTGAAGCTTCTTTTTGGTCTGCAAGATGATGATTTCTATGTTTCTGGAGTCGTATTTTCCTAGCGTAGCGTGGTTTCTAAGGTTTTGTTAGTTTGAGATACCTCATCCGGATTTCTGAAACACATCTGGTAACAAAATAAAGCAATGGAATACACATCCATCATTGGGAATCATTGCGATCGGGTTGACGAGTTGATTAATCAGGCGGATGCAAAAATGGGGTGTCTACAGATGCCCCTCTTTGACAGAGGGTTGAAGCAAACTAGATAGCAAATCTATTTTGGTAGATAGTGCGATATCCGAATGCCAAAGCTAGTGACAGTTCATTTTGCAGCCTGATTTAGCAATTCGTCAGGGTGTTCGGATCCTTGAGCGTAAAACTCTCCCCGAATTAAAAGGTTGTCAGGTCCTTGAGTGTGAGCTCTCACTGACAATGTCAGATCCTCGAATTTTAGAAAATTCTCCCTGACTAATGTAAAAGTGCACGTGTGTGCAATGGTGTGATGCTTACTGAGTAAAAATGTGTCAGGTCCTAGAGATCTTCTCTCACTGACAATAATGATTCAAAATTGAGATGCACTTATGCAATGAAAACAATCATGGCAAGGTTTAACAATGTGGTAATTGGAGTCATAACATTGTAGGAACTTCATTAAATCCTATTTGAAATTCTTTTTTTAGAGTTCGAAAAAATGAGTTTCATTTATCGAATTCGAACCTATTGTAACCACGTTTCTCGGGCTAAAGGACTTAAATAATCTTGTTAATTCAATATGATTCAAACAAAGCTGGAGTCTCGTTTCTCAGACTCCGACTAAGGTTTAGAGGAACTTAAACAATCCTATTAAAATTTGAGTTTCGCTTCTCGCACTCGAATATAGTTTTGTAGGCACTTCAAAAACCTACTCATTCTATGATTCAAAGAGTTGGAGTTTCGTTTTTGGACTCGCATTTAGGTTTGTAAGCACTTCCAAAAGCCTACTCATTCTATGATTCAAAAAGTTGGAGTCTCGTTTCTCGGGCTCGAACTTAGGTTTATAGGCACTTCGAAAAGCCTATTCATTCTATGATTCAAATAGTTGGAGTCTCGTTTCTCAGACTCGAAGTTAGGTTTGTAGGCACTTCAAAAAGCCTATTCATTCTATGATTCAAAAAGTTGGAGTTTCGTTTCTCAAACTCAAACTTGGGTTTATAGGCACTTCAAAAAGCCTATTCATTCTATGATTCAAAAAAATTGGAGTTTCGTTTCTCGGACTCAAACTTAGGTTTATAGGCACTTCAAAAAGCCTATTCATTCTATGATTCAAAAAGTTGGGGTCTCATTTCTCGGACTCAAACTTAGGTTTGTAGGCACTTCAAAAAGCTTATTCATTCTATGATTCAAAAAGTTGGAGTCTCGTTTCTCGGACTCGAACTTAGGTTTATAGGCACTTCAAAAAGCCTATTCATTCTATGATTCAAAAAGTTGGAGTTTCGTTTCTCGAACTCGAACTTGGGTTTATAGGCACTTCAAAAAGCCTATTCATTCTATGATTCAAAAAGTTGGAGTTTCGTTTCTCGGACTCAAACTTAGGTTTATAGGCACTTCAAAAAGCCTATTCATTCTATGATTCAAAAAATTGGGGTCTCGTTTCTCGGACTCAAACTTAGGTTTGTAGGCACTTCAAAAAGCCTATTCATTCTATGATTCAAAAAGTTGGAGTCTCGTTTCTCGGACTCGAACTTAGGTTTATAGGCACTTCAACAAGCCCATTCATTCTATGATTCAAAAAGTTGGAGTCTCGTTTCTCGGACTCGAACTTACTAAGCTACGTTTCTCGGGCTTAGATTTATAGGAACTTAAACAATCCTATTAATTCATTTTATGATTCAAAATCGAGTTCAAAGTTTGAAAGATCAAGCCTTTATTGGCTTATCATGCATCTGGATTCATAATTATCATTGGGTTTCACCGGACTTTTAAGCTTTTGTAAGATTTTCTTTTTATCATGTGATTAAGAACAAAAACTTTGAAATTAAATGACCTTCAAAAATGCCCCTAGTTTCAAGGTTGGCTTTAACTGGGACTTGACTACGAGACTGATAGAATGGATTACGCTTGAAAAATATGGACTCTGATGTATGATAGATAGAAGAACTGACATTCTCTTAAATTTAAGACTCTTAAGATTATCATATGTGCAATAAAGAATTGATCATTTTCTTTCGAATTTTTTTTGAAAAATACTTGAGCTGGACTTAAAAAATCTTGATAAATATTAGAATAAAAGATCTTCCTCTTCAAAGTGGTTGATGATTCTACATCTTCCATTAGCGAACACTTGAACAAGTAAACATACTTTTGAAGATCCTACAATGTTCAAGATGACTTCTGATTTTTTCGACTTCAATATTGTCTTTGTCGGATGTGAGCTCTTGGTTAAAAGACAAATATCGTGGCTTGAATGGTTCTGCAGTTTCTGCACAAGCTTCCTTCTGAATTTTTCTTCTTGACGGGACCTTTCCTCCCATTTGATGATGCCCTAATTTTTGCCTAGATCGCCTCTTTAGGTTTTCAATCTAGCGGACTTTGTTTTTCTTTTTCTAATGATGCCTTGATTTTTGCCTAGGTCGCCTTTTCAGGTTTTCAATCTAGCAGGCTTTCTTTTTTATGGTTATGCCCTAAATTTTGCCTATGCCGCCTTTTCAGGTTTTCGACTTAGCGGGCTTCTCTTTTTTTCTTGATGATCTTGTATAACCAACTCGACAACTTCTCAGTTCCTTGCACCTTAACCGAGTCAATTAGCCTTCAGGAGGACTTAATAGGTGGGCTTAGGATATGGTTTAGAAAGAAAAGATATAAGGCTCAACTTCCCAAAATGCCCCTAGTTTGATATTCTCTCTTTCCTATCAATTATTTTGATTTTTTTTTCTAAATTCCCCTAGTTTGGCATTTTTTTCTTTTTATCAATTCTTTTGATTCTTTTTTCTAGTGCCCTTAGTCTGGCATTCTTTTCTTTTGAACATTTCAATAGTAGATTTTTCTTTTGGATGACACTTTCCTTAAGAGAATATATTTTTCTTTTAATGACCGGGCCTGAAGTAACTTCTCAGGTTGCCTACGTACCCCAAATATTTCTTTTCTCTTTTGGGATCAGGTCAAAACGTAGTTCATAATAAGATTTCCTCCCAAGGTTGGTTGGTGTGGTTTAGAAAGAAATAGACTATTTGATTTTTTTAGAGACTGCAAGGGGCTAAAGAAGGTTTTCTTTTTCTTGGTAAGACAGGAAAATGATTCGATCAGAGAAGGCCTCCTTTGGTGAATGCTGCTTGACTTGGTCAAAGTTTCAGGAATTCGATATCTGAATTGCTCTGTCGAGCAAGGTCTTCTTTTGAGAATGAATATTCTTCAGTCTTCTTTTGTGAAATCGAGTATGATTGAGTTTTCTAACTCTAAAACTTCGAGAAAATCTTTTATTCTCTTATGAATGAAAATTCTCCTCTTTTGAGTGAGAAACCTGGTAGATCCACTTGTAAGTCTTAGTGTCTTTGTCGATGCTTTCAACTATATCATTTTTGACCAATAATCTTTGATTTTGAAATCACTCGACTTTATGTCTTGATCTATATTTTTATACAATCCATCCATATATCCTTATGAGATCATGCAAGAAACATTGTTGAATTTCTCAAGTAAGTTTACTACTCTCTCATGTTCTCCTGAGGATAATGTATCACCAATTTGCACTTCTTGAGTGTACTCTTTAATTCTAATATTTATCAAATTTGATTAGTGAGCTTTAAGTCATTTCTCATGTTAGATTGTATGTTCAAATCATTATTACACGCATGATAATCATAAGTTTCTATATTTTATCGGAATTGAAAAAACATAGACTGACAAACTCGACTAAAATTTGAAAGTTGAAGAAAGGCTAACGTAACTGAGACAACTAACTGAATCTAAAGACTGACAAAAACTGGATTGAAACTCAAAGAAAACTCAGGGACAATTATCTACAAAGAGAGAAGGTCCTTCTGGGTGGATGGACTACTTAGACTTGACATTGGTACTTGGACTAGACGATTCTTTTGAATGACCCAAAATGACACAGATGAGGGTTTAGAACGTTTAGGGACACCTAAGATTAACTATCGATTCTGAAGGTTTGACTCTTATCCACATGATTAAAGTTTCGATATAGAATAGTCCAAGTCCGGTGGAAAATATCAAATCCAAATGCACCATAAGTCTATAGTGACCAAGAAAGTGAGAAAGGTTAGATGCGGGTCTACCCCTGATTGGGATTGAACCTTTGATCAGATAAATTAATTTGATCTTAAGATCGAATCTTTCTAGATAAAGTGGTCTGGATCTTTAAAAGTGAAACCAATTAGTCCAACTGATTTGGTATTGATCAGTTTGATCCATTTGTCCATTGGGTCAACTAGTTTAAGTGGTTCAAATTAATCAGTACATTTCACCGATTGGGTAGGACCGATATTGCGGGTTTTGTTTGATTATTCTGGATCGGTCTGCCCACCTACCTGTTGGTTGGATTGAATAAAGCAACCCAGGAACACCCATAGTCAATTCGGGTCGTGACCTATAGGAAGGCTTCTAGACTCTAGGTTTACTACGTGCAATGCATTTTTATCTAGCCACCCTTGCCCAAGCACACCTATATACCTTTCGATACGTGGTGACTTGGTTTGATATACCGTATAGGTGATAATCTAAAATCTCAATTCACTTCTCTGAAGCCAAAAACAGCCAGTTCGATCTCCAGTTGAGAGGTGGCGCACAATGCTGAGCAAGGGCCCACTTAAATACCTCTCGTCTAGAATAGACGTAGTCTATCCCCCTCGTACAGTAGGGTACAGCGGGGCAAGATCTTGCTTAGGCACCGGTTTTGACCAAGAAGTGCAATTGATATACTTAGACTATCTTTTATACCTACGGGTACGAATCAAGAGTTGTAGCTTTCATAAATGGTTTGGTATCCCACGAGAGGACCGACCACGTACTAGTACTATGTTGGCAATCGGGACATGTGACTGTGTGGCTCACAATAGGTAAAAGGCTCAGGTCGCTCCAGCCTGGGTGCATCAATATATCTCTCAGAATCACCTGATCAGACGGTATTGATGCCCCAGTTTGATATACCCTAAGGTACGTGACTGGAGTTGTGAATTTCATGAATGACGTCGCATCTCCAAAGAGATCAAGCCACGCACTAGTGCCACGTTGGCGAAATGGGACGTGTAAGTGAGTAAAACAGCAAACGTGCATGTGGTGTGTGCAAAACAGGGTAGGGTGTGCCCGGGACCTTTCTCAAACAAATGGGCCCATGGATCCAATCAAACCAATCATACATTTAATCAAAACCAAAATCATTCAAATCATATGAATATTCAATTAAGATCACATTATTCCCATCACATAAGCACATTAACATTACGATCAACATCAATCATGTATTCAAGCAAGATCATGGTAAATTAATCAATAAATATGGCATATGATAATGATCAAACAAACATTGCAATAGGCATAATTTTTATAATTTTTAAAGTCCAATCAATGATCACTTTTGGGTGATCCAAAATAAATCGAGATTCCAATAGGTGTTACATTGATGATAGAATGACAATGGTTGAGATGAGCTCACTCTCAAGAACATTAATTGTGCCAACATTAGATAAATTCAGATTTTCTGTAAATTAGAAAAATACAATCTGAAATTGCATCGATGATATCTAAGGCTCCCGATAACGAAATCGAGTGAACTCAAGTTCTAAATTAATCTACTCGACGAGATCTACATTTTATTAAGAGGTTCCCAGACTTAATTCTCATTAGAATATTCTGTAAAAAAAATTTAACGTTGCTGTCCCAACTTTCATTCAGAAATAATTTCAGATTTACAGATTGAACTTGCATCGATGATATCTAAGGCTTCCGATAACGAAATTGAGTGAACTCAGATTCTAAATTAATCTAATCGATAAGATCTACGTTTTATTAAGAGATTCCCAGACTTAATTCTCACTAGAATATTCTGTAAAAAAGTTTTAACGTTGCTGTCCCAACTTTCATTCAGAAATAATTCCAGATTTACAGATTGAACTTGCATCGATGATATCTAAGGCTTCCGATAACGAAATTGAGTGAACTCAGATTCTAAATTAATCTAATCGACGAGATCTATGTTTTATTAATAGGTTCTCAGGCTTAATTCTCACTAGAATATTCTATAAAAAAGTTTTAACGTTGCTATCCCAACTTTTATTCAGAAATAATTCCAGATTTACAGATTGAACTTGCATCGATGATATCTAAGGCTTCCAATAACGAAATTGAGTGAACTCAGATTCTAAATTAATCTACTCGACGAGATCTATATTTTATTAAAGGCTCCCATACTTAATTCTCGCTAGAATATTTCTAAAAACGTTTTAATATTTCTGTCCAACCTCCATCATTCCATCATTTTCATAGGTTAATTTGAATCTTTCATTATTTAGGAGTCATCAAAAAGTGATCCTTAATTGGAAAAAAAAAATGCAATACCCAAAATCATCTACAATCAAGATAAAAAAAATAAATAAAGAGAAAAAATAAATAAAATAAATCCAACTAAATAAAAAAAAAAAACTAGGTCATCTTGGCAATGCTCCCATACTTGGGATTTTTCAAGTTTGATCCTCAATAGTCCCCAGCGGAGTCGCCACTGAAAGCGCCCTCGATCCGTGGGGTGCGCGGATCCGCTTTTGACTCTTGAGGTTTGGGAGTCGCCACCTAGTTATTGTGGTTTAGGAACCAAACTGACTCTAACATGGATAAAAAGAACTAATCTACCACAAAAAATCTGAATTCGGGGATCATGTTACGGGGTTGGAAGGTGTTAGGCACCAACCCCGCCCGGCCAAAGCCGGTCTCTACTAACTTCCCAAATATATCACATTGTTAAAAACCTAGATAAAAATAAAAAAATTACATACCTTTCCGATAGCAAGGATTTTGTTCCCTCAGATCTGACAAAAAGAGCTCCTTGTACTGTACTCCCTTGCTTCGTTCTGTCTTCGGATTTGACTTCGGATCTCCTAGATCAAAGTATCTCCTTGTTTTTGGATCTGAACTCTTCAAGTTTGTTGTGGATTTGGGGGTGTTTTTGGAGGGATTTTAGGTATTTTCTAGACTAAAATTGAAGGAGGGATGTTAGGTAAGGAGTTGGGGCTCCAAAACTAGGGTTTATGGGGGGCTAGGGTAGCTTCTAGACCTACTTCTCTTAGGGTTTATGATTTGATACAAAAATAGGGTGTGAGCACCTCTATTTATAGATGTTTTTTAGGGTTGATTTGGATAGAGTTAGTGTTTAATTAGAGATCTTTTAATTAGAGTTGTGTTTTAGTTAAAATTATTTTAGGTAGAATTGTGTTTTAATTAGAATTGTTTTAGGTAGAATTGTTTTTAAGTTAGAACTCTATTAGATAGTGTTATTATTTAATTAGAATTCTATTATGACTTTTGGTCTTATTTAATTGACTTTTAATGTTTTGACTTTAGTCTTAATTGATTGACTTTTAATATCTTGACTTCAATCTTGCTTAATTGACTTTAATTTTGACTTCAGTCTCACTTAATTGACTTTAATACCTTGACTTCAGTCTTGCTTGATTGACTTTAAATTTTTGGAGAACCCGCCTCTAAAATATCTTTAAGTCTTTGGACCCCCAAATGGAGGGGTCCTTAAAGAAATATCTCACGAACCCTCAACAATTTTGCTTGAGAGCCCGATTGATCGATTTCTTTGGTTCAAAATTTTAAATTAATTTCATCAATGTTTCACTTTAATTATTTAATATTTTATTTATTAATTTCGAATTTTTTAATTATGAAAATTGTGAAATTACCGTTTTGCCCCCGGAGAGGACTTTTCACGTTTCAAGTCGGTTTTTAATGTTCTAGGATGTTTTATAATCGATTTTTCGTAAGGAATTCAATGAGAATGTTGGTTTGTGTCATTTATGAAAATTTTTTATGTGAAATGATTGTGAACTTTATGAGGGGCATTTTCGTAATTTTGTCAAATTCTGTTAAAATTTGTGAAAAATTTATTTGGTTTCGATTTATTATTTTATGTGTTTGAATGGGTTTTCCTAAGCGTAATGTAGGCTCTAGGGTTGTTTGAGGTTAGGGGTATTTTGGTAATTCGGTCAATTTTTAGTGATTTTTATCGTGAAGCTTCTTTTTGGTCTGCAAGATGATGATTTCTATGTTTCTGGAGTCATATTTTCCTAGCGTAGCGTGGTTTCTAAGGTTTTGTTAGTTTGAGATACCTCATCCGGATTTCTGAAACACATCTGGTAACAAAATAAAGCAATGGAATACACATCCATCATTGGGAATCATTGCGATCGGGTTGACGAGTTGATTAATCAGGCGGATGCAAAAATGGGGTGTCTACACTCCTTAACTTGATCGAAAGCTTTTTGGTATTTCTCATTCCATACTGTTAGCTCGTTCTTCTTGAGAAGCTTGAATATAGGTTCGCGCACATTGGTGAGCTGAGCGATGAATCTGCTAACATACTGAATTTTTCCTAAGAATCCTCGAATTTGCTTTTCAGTCTTAGGAGGTGCCATTTCTTGTATAGTTTTGATTTTTTTCAAGGTCTACTTGATCCTCCTTTGACTGACTACGAATCCTAATAATTTTCCAGAAGTCACTCCGAATACGTACTTTTGAGGGTTAAGGCGTAACTGGTATTTTTGGATCCTTGTAAGAAACTTCTCTAGTGCAGCGACGTGTTCCGATCGTTCTTTGGATTTCACTTTCATGTCATCTTCATAGACCTCGACCTCTTTGTGTATCATGTCGTGTAATAAAGTCGTAGCTGCTCTCTGATAAGTAGCCCCAGCATTCTTCAAACCAAAAGGCATGACTTTGTAGCAAAATGTTCTCCATTGTGTGATGAATGACGTCTTTTGCATGTCGCGAGGGTCCATCTTTATTTGGTTTTACCCCGAAAATCCATCCATAAACGAAAGCATGGTGTGCCTTGCTATATTATCGACCAATACATCTATGTGAGGCAACGAAAAATTATACTTTGGACTGGCCTTATTTAGATCTCTAAAGTCCATGCACATTCTCACTTTCTCATCTTTTTTAGGAACTAGAACTACGTTAGCGATCCATTCTGGGTACTCTACCACTTCCAAGAATCCGACATTGATCTGCTTAGTAACCTCTTTCTTAATCTTCAAAGTTCATTTTGGCTTCATACTTCGGAGTTTCTACTTTATCGATCGAGCATCGGGATGCAATAGAATCCGATGTTGAACGATATATGTACTTACTCCTGGCATGTCTTCATAAGACCACGCGAATACCTCTTTGAACTTTTTGAGCAAATCTACAATCCCTTCGCGTTCCTCGGGAGATAAGGTAACTCCAATTTGAATCTTTTGAGGATTTTTTTACTCTCGAGATCGACTAGTTTTATTTCTTCCATTACAGGTTGAGCCCAACGTTCTTCTTCTTGTTCAAGTAGTTTAATTAATTCAGTAGGAGTTTCTTTATCAGAAGATTCATCCTTCAAAGTCAGATTATCAGTTAAATCATTATTGCACTCGGGGTAATCAGAAACTTCTTCTATTTCATTAAAGATAGATAGGGTGACAGGATTTATTGCGGACTCGACAAACTCAACATGATCAGATCCGACATACAACAAATGACTCATTATATGGTAATTAGAAAGAGACCCGACTGCGGGTTTGATTACAAACTATGGGTTTTGAATACCACTATTGACTAACAAGACTAACATGTTTCCTTCTTCGAGAAACATTTGACAATATTGAGTGAATCCATGGTTGTCTGCCAATCATCTACTCCTTCGAATTCTTTAAATGCTTTGTCTTCTTCCTTGTCAGGCCAACTCATCCCAAAGAAAATCTCAAATCCTGGTTGGCGAGTACCCGTGACGTGGTCGATAAAGGGTTCTGAAAAATCATAATAAGAAAAATCTTCCCCTACTTTCACAAAGTACCCATTCAGGGTTTTACGATAAGGCTTCATGTTGATTAGATCGATGACATGCCCTTGCCTCATCGCATTCGCCTTATCTTTCCTTATCTTCCAATATCAGGCCCAGTCTTCCTTGGTAGGTTCGTACCCCAATCCGAATGTCCCAACTACTTCTTGAATGACTGGTGCAGCTTTGATCCCCTGTTGTCTACAACGCAAACCCATGCCTGGGAAGAATCTCATGCTTTTGAACATGTTGGCCACACAACAACTGAACGTATTATCGATAGGTACCAGCTCTTTTGCAGAATTGTCCCACTAAACAGCATGAATATTTTCAAATTCAAACCCGTTGAGTTGTATTTCTTTTTGTTCGGGTTAATTTCAGGCAGCGACTTATCTTTGATTTCTATTTCGTTCACAATCCCCATAATTTCAGCATCCCCATGAAATGTGATCACTAAATCGTCCTTGATGAATTTAATCTTCTGATGCAAAGTAAAAGGTACAGCCTTGATTTGAGGCAACCATGGTCTCCCTAGTAGTAAGTTCAATGATGACTGAATATCTAAGACTTGGAATTCCACAGGGAAGTCTACTATACCCGTGGATATTCGTAGTTGCAAAGTCCCTAGTACATCCTTTTTCATATTATCGTAAGCTCTGACACCTTGACTAGTTGGTTTGAAATCTTTTGTCTTTAAACCAAGACAAGTTGCGGTTTTCAGAAACAAACAATACACGTAAACAATGCATCTCATTCAAAATGCGACAAAATATCACATGGTATCGAAAAAAGAGAAAATAAAAGGTAATAATAAAAAAAATAAGATCATCTCATAACCATTTCTATGATAATCATAACACCAAAATTAACATGAAACTTCAATGTGAACGGGGGAAATTTTAACATAAAAGGGGAAGATAAAATAAAAATAAAAATAAATTAATAAAATAAAGAAGGGCTTACCTAGAATAGCGGATTGTTTCCTTCAGGTATAACTTGAAGATCGGTGAGTACTCGATTGATGTTTGTTGTGAGCGGCGAGGTTGATCTGAGAGGTATTGCAATGGGTGGAAAAGAAAAAAAAATAGTTGGGTTATGGTTTCGTGTATGAGGCCAAGAGGTGGTGGTGGCTGAGAAAGATAGATGGAGGTTGGGAGATAAAGAAAGGTTTGAGAGGGTCTGGGGCAGCAAGAGGGGTTTAGTGGAGAAAAACGCCTGGAAGGAGTGAGAGAGCTCTTTTTTTATTTATTTATATTTTTCTTTGTTGTTATTTTTAGAGAAGGAATATGAGTGGAAGACGTCAATCCAGAATCCTTTTTCTTTGCTCTCTTGCAGGTTTTATGGTGGAAAGGAAGGTGAGTTGTTGTGGAGGGTAGAATGTGAGTCTAAAGAGAAGAAGAATAAGGGCATTCAGCAATCACCGATTGGGGAAGAGGATCAAAACGTTGGAGATATGGGCTGTTGTTTATCTGTAAGAAATGAATTGCAGTAATAGAGAGAAAAGAGGGTTGTTGTTGCAGGTTTTGTTATGAAGAAGAAGAAGGGTTGAAGACATGGGTTGATGGGAGAGATCAAAGGGATGAGAGAACGAAGTTGCTGATTTTTTTTTAATGACAACCAGCCAAAATGAGCATCTTTCTCTCTGGTTTTTCTTCTTCTTCCTTTCTAAAAAAAATGTGGGACAAGAAGTATAGATTTGGAGAGAGGGAGATGAAGTGAAGATGAGGGAGATGATGCAATCAATGGTGTTGAGGCGTTATAAATGGCTGTTGTTTTTTTTTTTTCGTTTAATGGCTGCTGCTCCTAAAAATGTCTTCTTTTTTTTTTAATGGTGGCTTTTGTTGCTTATTTATGGTAGTTCCCTCATCAGTCATGGGAGAGGGAGAGTGGGGAGAGATGATGGTGGGAGAGATGGGAGAATTGGAGAAGAAGTGGGGAAGAACGTGGGTGTTGTGTGGGTGAAGAGAAAAGTTGGAGTGGAACACGTGGGGAAGAAGAAGAAATGTGGTTTCTTCTTATTTATTTACTTTTTCAATTTTTTTTAAGAATGAGAGAGGGGGATTCCACGCTACTCGTACTACGGTAATTTACTACTGTTGAGTTGTGATAGGTTAATGAATTGATTTTGCTTTCGATTGGTTGATTTCAAATTTTTTTTTATTTTAGTCGACATTTTGATTTGAAATTTAATTTGATGTTTTAAATTACATTTGAATTTGTATTTGATTTTAAATTTTTAATTTCGATTAGAATTTAATTTGAATTTTGATATTAAATTTGGTTGTTGGTTGATTTGATTTTAATTTTGATTAGTTGATCGTTCGATTTTAATTTTATTTTTACATTTTAATTGGTTGGGTAATTTTCAATTTGATTTTAATTTGAGTTTTAATGTTTAATTTGAATTTAATTTTTAATTTAAATTTTGAATGGGTTGATTAATTTGCGTTTTAATTTGAAATTAAATTGATTTTAATTTTTAATTGGTCGGTTGATTGGATTTCGATTGGTTAAGTTTTGAGTTTTAATTTGATTTTAGATTGGGTTCGATTTTAAATTTTAAATTTATTGATAGAATTTGAGTTTTAATTTGATGTTTATTACTTGAAATTTTTATTTTGGTTGATCGAATTATTATTATTATTATTATTTTTAATTTGAAATTTTTTTGATTGGATTTAATTGTTCGATTTTAATTTAGTTGTTTGATTTAATTTTAATTGTTTGATTTTAATTTTCATTATTGGATTTTTTAATTTGAATTGTTTACTTTTTAATTGAATTTATTTTTAGTTTAGATTGGATTTCGATTTACATTGTCCTAGGGATTGGGATCTCTAAATTGTAGAGTTGGATATTGAGGGGTATTTTGGTCTTTTGGCGATTTTTATAGATTTTTCTCGAACTTCTCTGTTTTCATCGATTTGAGTCTCGTTAGACTCAAAATCATATTTTGAGTGCAATGGAGGTACTTTTGAGATTTTTCGGAGGTCCGAGGTATATGAGGGGTATTTTTGTCATTTTGATGATTTTTTACGAATTTTTTTGAATTTTATCGTAAGGTTTTTTTCAGTCACTGTGTGAGTATTTTTAAGTTCTAAAGTTATATATTTCTAGCGTAGTGAGGTCTTTAAGTTATCGAATTGTGTAACGAACCTATGCGTACGTGCTTGCTAAATCAGGTGTAAGATGTAACGATCCTAAGCGTGCGTAAACTTCTATGTCGAGTCGTGACGAGTAGGGGGATGAAAGGAAACTAGAAACAGAATAAATCAAGCAATACTCACAAGCTTTCGAGTTCTTTTATGTTCATCATTAGGAATCCACAACAATCGATTGATGAATTGTCGAATTAAGTAAATGCAAAAATGGGGTGTCTACAGATGCCCCTCTTTGGTAGAGGGTGAAAGCAAACTAAATGCACAATCTATTGTGGTAGATAGTGCAACATCCAAATGTCAAAGTTAGTGACAGCTCATTTTACAGTCTGATTCGACAATTTGTCGAAGCGTCTAGATCCTTAAGGGTAACCTCTCCTTTGAAAAATGTTAGTTCCTTGAATTTTGAAAAATTCTCCTTAACTAATGCAAATGCAATGCGAGTGCACGTGTGTGTCACTGTGTAGTGTTGATTTTGAAAATATACACCTCCATTCTGCACATTCATGCTAAGAGGATAGCAAACTGTGTAAGGTCAACATAAAATCAATGCAATATATATATTTTTTTCATAAAATTAGATAAAACTGAGTAAAATCTGAGCATAAACTGAGCAGGTCTGAGAAAAATTAGAAAAATAATCTCGGTAAGTCTGAGTAAAATCTGAATAAGTCTGAGAATAATCCGAGATGAATCTCGGCGGGTCTGAGCAAAATCCGAGAAAACCCTCGGCGGTGTCAGAGTAAAATTTGAAAAAGAATCTCGGCTGGTCTGAGAAAATCTGAATAGGTCTGAGTAAAATCCGAGAAAACCCTCGATGATATCTGAGCAAAATCTAAGAAAAGCCTCGACGGTATCTGAGCAAAATCCGAGAAAGAATCTTGGCAGGTCTGAGCAGAGTCTAAGTAGGTCTGAGTAAAATCCAAGAAAACCCTCGGCAGTATCTGAGCAAAATCCGAGAAAGAATCTCGGCTGGTCTGAGCAAAATCTAAGTCGGTCTAAGTAAAATCCGAGAAAACCCTTGTCGGTATATGAGCAAAATCCAAGAAAATCCTTGGTGGTGTCTGAGCAAAATCTAAGTCGGTCTGAGTAAAATTCGAGAAAACAAACTCGGCTGTATCTGAGCAAAATCTGAGAAAACCCTCGGTGGTATCTGAGCAATCCGAGAAAACCCTCGACGGTGTCTGAACAAAATCTGAGTAGGTCTAAGTAAAATCCAAGAAAACCCTCGGTGGATTTGAGGAAAATCTGAGCAGGTCTGAGTAAAATATTGGAGTAAAAATCTCACTCCACAAGAATCATTTTTTTTTTGTCAGGTCAACATTTGAACCTCAGAGGTTTTCGAAAAATGTTATCGAAAGAGTAACCTTTAATTTCAGATCTTCCTTATCTTTTGGGGCTGGAATTGATTAGGCTTAAGAACAAAGAATGCCCCTAGTTTGATTGGACCTTATATTGGGGATAATTGAATATATTTTGAAGAGACATGCCCCTAATGTAGGGGAAAAATAAATATGCTTCCGAACAAAAGGAGAAGTGCCCCTCAATATGAAAATTAGAAGTCTTAGATTATCACAAATACAATAAGGATTCACTTTTAATTTCGACTTTATTGAAGATCATGAGTCAGGCTTATCTGTTGGAAATAAATATTCACTTTTGAGATTCATCTAGGAGATCACGTTCTTCTCCTTTGGTTCGCTTAGGAAAGTAAAATTTTTCAGATCAGTCGTAGACGAGATGCATGTGGCTTCTAAGTTTTTGCCTGACATAAACTAGGTATTGAAGCTTGGTCATTCAGATTTCTGATGCTCTGACTAGGCTCATCTTTTCAGATTCTCGGCTTGACGGAGATTTTCTTTTGATTACTCTATCTTTTGCCTAGATTGCCTGTTCAGGTTTTCAATTTAGCGAGCATGCTCTAACTTTTGCCTAGACCGTCTTTTCAGATTTTTAATCTAGTGAGCTTACAATTTTCTTTTTCTTTGCTCTGATTGTTGCCAAGGCCGTCCTTTCTGATTTTCAACCTTGCGAGCTTGCCTTAATTTTTGCCTAAGCTGCCATTTCGGGTTTTCAACCTAGCAGGTTTTTTTTTTGTTTTTGACTTCTGGAGCTACTGTCTGATTACGCTTGTTATTTTCCTCGACCTTTTCGTGCAGTACTTAGGAGGACTTCCATAGGTGGGTTTAGGAGTAGGCTAAGAAAGAAATGAGACTTGAGGCTCAAAAACCCGAATGCCCTTTGTGTGGAATTCCTTTAAAATAGTTTTCTTTCCTTCCCCATTTTGACAATTTTTTCATTGCGGGGGAACATATATATATTTTTATTTTTTGAACTGGTCGGGCCCGAAGTAACTTCTCAGGTTGCCTACGTACCCTAGAATTTTGGGATCAAACCAAAACGTAGTTCAAAAATTTCCCTTCCCTAGGTTAAGTGATCGGGCTGAGAAAGAAAAAAGGCTTTATTTTTTTATTTTTAAGATGGCTGCAAGGGACTGAGAAAGGAGATATTTAACTAGGTGACAGGAAAATTGGTTCGATCGAAGATGGCCTCCTCAAATGTAATACCGTTTGATCTGGTCAAGGTTTGTCGGTTTTGGTAATTCGACGCTATTATAATCTTGGAGTTTGACAGCTTTCCCAAGTAGTATCTCTTTGATAATAATAGGACCTCCCCAATTAAGCTTGAATTTACCAATAGGATTGAAGATGGGTGCTCGATTTTCTTTAAGTACGAGGTCTCCAGCTTGTAAGTCGCGAACTTTAACCCTTTTATCAAATGCTCGAGCGACTCTTCTCTGAGAAGATTGAACATGGTACAAAGCTCTAAGTCGTTTTTCATCGATTAAGTTCAACTCTTCGTACCGGTGACGAACCCAATCTGCTTCGGATAACTGACTTTCCATTAGAATCCGGAGGGACGGGATTTCCATTTCAACGGGTAAGACAGCTTCTATTCCGTACACTAGTGAGTAAGGGGTGGCTCCGGTGGAAGATCGTATCGAGATACAGTATGCCTAGAGCGCAAATGGTAATTTCTCAGACCAATCCCTAGGCGATTGACACATCTTCCTGATGATCGTCTTTAGATTCTTATTGACTGCTTTAACTGCTCCGTTACTTTGGGGACGGTAGGATGATGATTTGTGGTGTCGGATTTTGAACTTTTAACACAGGGAAATAAATTCAACTTTGAAATGTGACCCGTTATCAGAGATCAGTTCAGAAGGTACCCCATATCGACTGCTAATATGTGTTTGGACGAACTTGACAACTTTTGATGCAGTGAGAATAGCATATGAAGTGGCCTCTACCCATTTTGTAAAATAATCAATGGCCACAAGAATGTACTCATGTCCATTCGATGTTTTAGGTGTGATTTTGCAAATTATGTCAATACCCAAAACATAAAATGGCCATGGCGAAGTCAAACCAACTAATTGAGATGGAGGTACATGTATGAGGTTAGCATTTACTTGACATTTATGGCAGGTCTTGACCAGGTGATGACAGTCTGTTTCCATTGTTGGCCAATAATATCCCTGTCTCATGATTCGTTTGGCTAACATCTTCCCACTCATATGCGATCCACAGTCTCCGGAATGCAACTCTTCCATTAACCGTTCAGCTTGATTTTCGTCAACACATGACAAATGAATTCCATCATAAGACTTCTTATATAAGTTTCCTGCGCACAAGATGAATTGGGATGCGAATCTCTGTAGGGTTTGTCGTTCTTTCCTTGACGCTTCAACTGGGAACTCTTGGTTTTCCAATACTTTCTGGATGCCAGTGTACCATGGCTTTCCGTCAGGGAGTCGAGCAACGATGTCGACCTGATGGCAATATATAGGTTTATCTTTGATTTCGACTGTGATAGGCCTTAGTTCTATGCCTGAAGGCAAATGGATCATCGAAGAAAGAGTAGCCAGAGCGTCAGCGAATCTGTTTTCTTCCCTTGAAAGATGTTGGAACAAGATGGCTTTGAACTTCTTTATTAAATTTAGCAGATACTCGTGATAGGGTTTCAGTTTCACGTCCTTTGTTTTCCATTCTTCTAACGACTGATGTATAACAAAAGTTGAATCTCCAAATACTTCAATTTCTGTGATACCTAGATTCAAATCAGCCTCGAGTCCGGCGATGCATGCTTCGTATTCAACTGTATTATTAGTATTGGAGAAAGTTAGCTTAACAGCAATCAGAATGTGGCATCCTTCGGGGGAGAACAAGATGTCCCTATTCCAAACCTGTTCTGATTCGCCGTTCTATCAAAGTATAACTGCCATACTCTATCTCACGATTCTTCTTCAAGGTTCAGGATATTTTCATCTAGGAATTGATCGATAGGTCTTGTTCCTTCTACCATTGGGTTATCAACCAAGTATTCTGCTACCGCTCTTCCCTTGATAGACTTCTGCGTAATATGTGTAATATTGAATTCTGATAACAACAACAACCAACGTGTAGTTCTACCTATCAATGCCGATTTCTCGAAGAGATATTTTAAGGGGTCCATCCGAGATAACAGAATGACAGAATGAGAAAGCATGTAGTGCTGAAGCCTTTGAGTTGCCCATACTAGTGCCAGGCAAGTCTTTTCGAGAGCTGAATACTTTCGTTCATACTCTAACATCCTTTTGTTGATATAGTAGATGGCCATCTCTTTGTTATTGTCTTTGTCGTACTATGCCAGCATGCATCCCATAGCTTCTTCCGTGACTGACTAGTAAAGGAGAAGAGGTTCACCTGGGGTAGGTGGAACCAAAATGGACAGATTTAAGAGATATTCCTTAACTTGGCCAAAAGTGTAGACACCCCATTTTTGCACTCGCCTGATTAATCAACTCGTCAACCCGATCGCAATGGTTCCCAATAATGGATGTCTATTCTAATACTTTATTTTGTTATCAGATGTGTTTCAGAAATCCGGATAAGGTAACTCGAACTGACAAAACTGTAGAAACCATGCTACGTTATGAAAATACGATTCCACAAACATAAAAATCATCATCTTGTAGACCAAAAGAAGTTTCAAAATAAAAATCACTAAAAAATGATCAAATGACCAAAATATCCCTAATCTTAAAACATCCCTAGAGCCCACGCTACGCTTAGGAAAATCCATTTAAACACATAAAACAACAAATCGAAACCAAATAAACCACTTCGCCAATTTTCACAAAATTTGACAAACTTATGAAAATGCCCCTCATAAAATTCACGACCATTTCGCACAAAAAATTTCATAAATGATACAAACCAATATTCCCATTGAATTTTTTATGAAATATTAATTTCAAAACATCCTGAAACATTGAAAAACGATTTAAAACGTAAAAAATCATCTCCAAGGGTAAAATGATAATTTTACAATTTTAATAATTAAAAATTTTGAAATTAATAAATAAACCATTAAATAATGTAAAGTGAAACATTAATAAAATTAATTTAAAAATTTTAACCAAAAAATTGATCAATCAGGCTTTCAGGCAAAATTATTGATGGTTGCCAGGATATTTATTCAAGGACCCCTCCATTTGGGGGCCCAAAGAATTAAAGATATAATAAAAGGGGGTTTTTCAAAAATTAAAGTCAATCAAGTAAGACTAGAGTCAATCTTAAAGTCAATCAAGTAAGATTAAAGTCAAGATATTAAAAGTCAACCAAGAAAGACTAAAGTCAAAGTATTAAAGTCAATCTCATAAGACTAAAGTCAAAACCCTAATTAAAACCCTAAAAGAAACCTTAATCAAACCCTAATTCTTCTAAAAAATTTATAAATATGAGCCTCCACACCCTATTTTCGTATCCAAGGAAAAATCCTAAGAGAAGTAGGTCAAAAAGCCTCCTTAGCCTCCCATAAACCCCAATTTTGAAGCCCCAACTCTTTACCTAACACCCATACTTCAATTTTAGCTTGAAAAACACTTAGAAGCCCTTCAAAAACACCCCAAAATCTATAATAAATTCAAAGAACCCAGATCCAGGAAAGAGATATCTTGCCTCAGAGATCGAAAATCAGATCCAGAGACAGAACGGAGCAAGGAGTACGGTACAAGGAGTAGTTTTATCAGATCTGAGGGAATATAATTTTTGCGTATTGAAGGTAAAATTTATGTTATTTTTTATCTAGGTTTTGTTGTTAGCAATGTAGTCTTATTTGGGATAAGTAGAGATCGGCATTGGCCGGGCGGGGTTGGTGCCTAACACCTTCCAACCCCATAATGTGATCCCCGGATTTAGTTTTTCTTTAGTAGATTAATCTTTTATCCGTATAGAATCAGTATTCGGTTCCTAGACCGTAATAACTAGGTGGCGACTCCCAAACCTCAAGGGTCAAAAGAGGATCCGCGCAACCCCGCGAATCGAGGGAGCTTTTAGTGACAACTCCACTGGGGACCTTCGAGGATCAAACTTGAAACGCCCCAAGTATGGGATACGTCGCTAGTAGGACCTTTTTATTTGATTTTTAGTTAGTTAATTATTTGTTTATTGTATTTTATTTATTTATGTTTTTTTATATTCTTTTGGATTAATTATAGATCATGTGATTCAATTTTGAATATCCTAATCCTGCATATCATCTGTATGGTTCAATCTAATTATTTTGGTGGTTCAATCCATGGTCACTTAGGGTGACCATAAATATTGCAAGACCTCGAAAAGATAGGATGGATTGATGATTATTGAAATATAGAGTCCCCTTTGTTTAAAAAAAAAAATATAAGAGAGTTTTTTTTTTTTTATCTATTTTTTTAACAGTGAATAAAACGAAATTCTTATGGACATGTGCTTTTTTTTTAAAAAAAGGGAAGGTTTCTTAGGTGGGGACAATATTTCCTTCGATAGTTTTTATTTTTTATTTTTTCTTTTTTCAAGTATTTTTTATTCATCCTTGGACGGTATGTATCCTTATTTATTTTGTTTTTTTTTTTTTAAAAGAGAATTTTTTTTTACATACTGTCCATTAACAGCAAGAAGAAAAAACTAAAAGAAATTTTTTTGACATTTTTTAAGTGTCTGTCAACAGCAACGACGTGATGTTTGGGCTGGAGTGCCGTGAGTTTTTTTTTAAATTTTATTTCACACCCTCTTAACATAAGCAACTTGCTAATAAGTGGTGTTTTATAAGTAAAAAGTGAGAGTTTCTTTTGTCACATCATCTTCTTAAACGACTTGGGTTCATCGTTTTCAACCAAACCAAATCAGAAACTGATATTGGGTTCATCGTTTTCAACCGAACCAACTAGTTCATCGTCTTCAACTGAACTGAATCAGAAATCGATCTGGTTCACCATGTTCGATCGAACCAAATCCGAGATTGAGGTCCATCGTCTCCAACCGAACTAGATTAGAGAACAACCAGTTTCGTTCTCTCAAACCGATCGGTGTGGTTTGTTCGATAGTTGATCTGATTATGACTTAGGAAAACTAACGATTTCTTTCGAGGATTAAGCAAAGAGCTGCAAATCGATGGCTCCTCAAGAGATTCACTCAAATCTCACCGTCTTCAATGGAGACCAACTGGTTCAAATCAGAAACCGATTGGTTCAATCGCTCAAATCTGATCGGTCTAGACGGTTTACGATCCTAGCCCTCAAAGAAAACTCTTGATTTTTTTTAGAAATTTGGGATCATCAGCCCCTTTCTAACCACCTCGAGGTTACGATTTCATCAAAATCATTCTTTGTCTGTCGAAGGATTTCAGAGGTCTTTAACAGGTGGAGAGTGTTAGATTCAAAAGGAGGAATCCCAATCGAGTTTGTTTTTTAAGTGTGCTGTTTTTTTTTTTTTAAAAAGAAGAAAAAGGTTTTTGGGTCTTCTTCCACCCGATTACAAGACGCTATAAGGTTTCACCTTAATTGTTTTATCGAAGCCAAACTTCGAATTTCGTTGAAAATAAGAGGAGAATGGCAAAGAAATTAATCACCTTCGTGTTTCATCCAAGACCATTAAATATGATCAGATCTGAAAATTTGTGATGACACTCTAATTTTTGAATTCTGAATTGGCAAGATGGAAGATAACAGCGCAGATTTAGTCGCATAAGGATGTGCTCGAATATTTTGTTGGGTTCTGTGGGCATTTTTTTTTATTTTTTATTTTTTTGCTATTTTTTTTGTTAAAATTTTAGTTTTTTCCCTTTTAATAGTTCTTTTTAGATAAAAAATTTTCTTTTTATTTAAAATCAATTTCTTTAAATAAAAGAGAGATTTTTTTTCTTGGCAAAAATTTAGTTTGTTTTTTTTAGATAATTTAAAAAAAAAAAAAAAGGAATAGATCATCACTCCACAATCAACATTCAATCCTTAATTCAATGTTGTTGAAGGCTCAAATTATTCTTAGGATCACCCAAAGCAACCCTTGATTGGACCATAAAATTACAAAAATTGTGTCTATTGCAATGATTGGATATAATTGATTATTATATGATGTACTCATTGATTGATCTACCATAATTGATGTATGGAGGAGATTGCATGTTTAAATCTTAAATTGAACCATATGAATATATTTCTGATCAATGTATGCCTGCACCTGTGTGATTTAATATCTTCTCTTGTATGGTTTAAATTGGACCCATGACTTAATCTATTTTAATAAAAAAAGGTCCCGGGCACACCCCACCCTATTTTGCACACTTACACGTCCTATATAGCCAACGTGGCATTAGCGCGTGGTCCGGTCTCTTTGAAGATACGACGTCATTCATGAAAACCACAACTCCAGTCACGTACCTTAGGGTATATCAAACTGGGGCATCAATACCGTTTGATCAGGTGATTCTGAGAGGTATATTGATGCACCCAGGCTGGAGCGACCTGAGCCTTTTACCTATTGTGATCCACACAGTCACATGTCCCGATTGCCAACGTAGTACTAGTACGTGGTCGGTCCCCTCGTGGGATGCCAAACCATTTATGAAAGCTACAACTCTTGACTCGTACCCGTAGGTATATAAAAGATAATCCAAGTATATCAATTGCACTTCTTGGTCAAAACTGGTTCCTAAGCGAGATCTTGCCCCGCTATACCCTACTGTACGAGGAGGATAGACTACGTCTATTCTAGACGAGAGGTATTTAAGTGGGCCCTTGCTCAGCATCGTGCGCCACCTCTCAACTGGAGATCAAACTGGTTGTTTTTGGCTTTAGAAAAGTGAGTTGAGGTTTTAGATTATTGCCTATACAGTATATCAAACCAAGTCACCATGTATCGAGAGGTGTATAAGTGTGTTTGGGCAAGGGTGGCCAGATAAAATGCATTGCACGTAGTAAGCTTAAAGTCTAGAAACCTTCCCTGTAGGTCACGACTCGAACTTATCATCGGTGTTCCCGGGTTGTTTATTGAATGGAACATTTTGATTGATGAGTGTATGTGAATGATGTGAATGATGAGACCAGAGTGTATGATTATCCTCAAGAATAAAAAATGTTGTTTTCGAAAATTAAAATGTGTCCACCAACCCAATAAAGAATCCATTTCTTGCAAAAATTCAATAATGACCCAGTTCATCTCGATCCAACAATCATGATGGACCAGGCCATTTAAATCAAAATGGAAATCGAATTTTCAAAGAAGAAAAGGAAAATATTTTTCAGAAAAGAATTTTCCAAAAGAAGGGTTCTCTAGAAAAAATGTTTTCCAAGAAAAAATATTTTCCATAAGAACAAGATTTTCGAAATGAAAATATTTTATAAAAGAAAATAAAGAGAAAATTGATATTTTACATGGACCTTGGAAGAGTATTAAAATACCCCTTTTGTGTCAAACCAAGATGCTAGTCGCAGGCGATAACCCAATCGATCAGTTAGTCAAAACAACCGTCATAGGGATGCACCATATAGAGAAGATCAATTTTGGGAGATTCATGTTGAGGAGTGCTCTTTACTTCCACGAGTTTGAGATAGACTGGAACCTCTTACGTGCTATGGCTCAGCAATGGAACCCCTATCTTCATATATTCCATATGGGGTATATACAGTTGTACCCCACTCACGAGGATTATTGTGGCATCATGGGGATATCCACTTCAGGACCTCTAATCAGTCCCTCATTAAAGATCGGATATTCTAGTGACCTTGCCACATGACTGAACATTTCCAAGGAAGAAACCAAGGTCTTAGTTCATAACAGGAAATTGGACTTAGTACATTTACTAGGCCCGTATCACTCCCGCAGTTATCCTATCAATGTAAAACCCGAAGCCTGGCGAGCCACTAGAGACTATCGATTGTGTCTAGGAATCTTAGCCCAATACATACTGACCTCTAATAGTGATGGCTGAGCTATCCCTGAGTCCTTCATAGATATAGCCTCTCAACTCTCAAAGAAAGCCAACCCAGTACTTCTCATCCTAGTTGAAACTTTCTCAGGTCTAGATGCCATCAAAAATGGTGAACGGGAAAGCTTCAAAGGAAGCCCTTGCTTACTCTATATGTGGCTTTGTGACCGTCTCAAAATTATAGATGTTCCTCCAAACCTCGAGTATAGGCCATAACACTTTTCCAAAAGAAACCTGTTAGTACGTCACAACTCAGTCAAGTCTTGGAGCAAATGATTAGACTCTCGCCTTCCCCGTCATATCGATTTAAAATGTCCTTAGTAGATGACTGATCCCCCTGTTCTAGGAACCAAAGGATCTTACTATGTTCGTCTGATCAGTTTAGAAGAAACATCTTTTTATCATTCTAATTTGATCTCAGAACAGTACAACGTACCCATAGAGTTATCTTTACCTCAGCACAAAGCTTTATTTCCCCCCGAGCCTTTGATTGAAAAGTTAGTGCATCTCATTGAGAAGACTTGGAACAAACGCACCTTAGGGTATCCAGACGGACCAGCAGAATTCAAAGAGCCAATTGTTAGAGCCAAGAGGGTCAAGCCTGACAGCAATCTTGATGACTATCAAGACAAAGCCAAGCGTCCATGTAAAAATAGTTGAAGTCAGATTTGTTGAAAGATATTTTCTTTGTCAATCATTTTCAATAAAGCTATTTTTTCTTTTAAATATTTATTTCTTCTTTGAATGTTCATTGTATGAATGGATTAGTGCACAAACCTCAATAAAATGATTTATTAAAATGTTATCAAGAGGGTAATATCGAAATTGACTAAATTTACCGTTGATGGGGTCATATAGGATTATCATTGCACCCAAACTCAAGCGTCCACCTCCTAGTTGGAGTCGTAAGTCCAATCGGTTAGAATGAGCTACAGTACTAAGTCAACAAGCAGAGATGGCTTCAGAATCTGAACTTACAGAGATCCGTAAGATCTTGGTAGCCTTTGCCAATGATATCAACAGTATAAAAGACAAAGTGGAAGTGTTAGAACAGACCTCCGAATCAATAGGCAATCCCCTAAATGACCCAAAAGGAAAGAAGGTAGAAGAGAGACGTCCACGTGAAGTCTTCGAACTCGACGGAGACGAAGAGTATGTTGATGAAAATCTGGTGTTAGCTAACAGAATATCTCAATTAGAGTCACCTATGAAGAGTATAAAGGGTATCGATGAAATTGCAATAGGCATTAAAACTCTGAACCGTATCCCTAGAATCCATTTGCCAGAGAAGTTTGTAATACCAGAAATGGACAAGTTTAGTGATATAGGGTGTGCAAAAACACATCTTAAGGTGTATGTTACTAACATGCACACTATGGGGCTCAGCAACGAACATATGACATTGTTGTTTCAAAGAACTTTATCAGGATCAGCACTACGTTGGCTAATGTCTCAAGATCCAGTTACTGTGGGCACCTGGGAGAGCATGTCAAATGCCTTCTGGCATCAGTATAAGTACAGTACCGAGTTTGAGACTTCAAGAAGAGATTTGAAGGCAATTAAGCAGAAAAATGGGGGGACATTCACTGATTTCATTGGTCGCTGGAGGGCCAAGGCTGCCCAAATGTGGGATAGATCTTTAGAGAAGGAACAAGTAGCAATTATCCTGAAGAACCTCTCACAAAGATATGCTCAACACTTTGTAGTCCAATATCTCCCTAATTTTGAGTCCTTGTTACAAGCCGGAAGCCAACTCGGGGATGCATTTTCCCCTGGGATTTTTTCTAACCCCTCAAATAACAAGCCTAAGAAACCATATGTTCCCAAACCCAGTACCAACCAGGTCTACATAGCCAACACGTCAGCTACCCCAGCTCAACCCCCAGTCTAGACTAATAATCAAGTTCACCCAAGTCAACCTCGAACTCCACGTCAGTTTACCAATCTAGGGATGAGTCTCACGGTGGCGCTTCACAAATTGATGAAGAAAGGACTTTTTACCCCTATCCAACCCCGACCTTTACCTAATCCCTTATCAATTGGACATAATTCTAACTTGTTCTGTGAGTTCCATCAAAATTCTGGCCATCATACGAATCGATGTATCACCTTGCGCTATGCCATTCAAAACCTTATTAAAAATAAAAAGATCACAGTCCCTAGCCCAACAAATGTCACCACTAATCCACTACCTACCTATCAACCTCCACCAACCCTGAACATAGTTTTTCACACCCCATTGCCATTCGACCCATCTCTCTTATCTATCCAATCCAAGTCAAATTGCTAGTTACCCCCTTGCCGGGATAGCTTTCACTGATGAGGTTTTCACTATGAACTATGAATCATTTGATCTAATCTCAGATGATACGTATTGTTTATCCCTGCCTCGCTACAGTAGTCCCACGTTCACTAGTTACCTGTTGGCTCAAATGAACCTGAAAAGCCCAGTACCTTTGACAGATGAAGATCCATACTTGTTGATTGAAGAAGATGAGCCTTTCTCCCTCTCCTGTGATGAAGTTAGACATATGACTCGAGGGGGAAAAGTTTTTAAGTCACAAGAATTCTGTGTTGATAATCCTACAGCCCTGGCAAGAAAAGAAGGAGAAGATCCCATCAAAGAAAGCATTGAAGAAGATAACTCTATGATCAAGCAGTTGAAGAAATCAGGGGCCAATATCTCAGTATGGGGTTTACTCATGGCTTCCACTACTCATAGGGAGGCTGTTCTCAAAGTACTAAACACAACTCAAGTCTCCCTTGATACTTCTCTAGATCAGCTGGCCAACATAGTAGGGGCAACTTACGTAGATAATATCTTATCCTTCTCAGACTCAGATCTCCCAAAAGAGGGAGTAAGCCACACTAAGCCATTGCACATCATGGTTGACTGTAACGGGATGAGGGTACTTCTAGTATTAATTGATAATGGGAGTGCATTAAATGTTTACCCTTTGAAGACTGCTACTTGCCTTAGATTTGAAGCTGAAGATCTCAAGCCCACTAATCAAGGGGTTAGAGCTTATGATAACACCAAAAGGGATGTACTGGGAATTTCGCACCTTCGATTGTCCACAGGCATAGCTGAACTTTCTGTGAAATTTCAGGTTATCGATATCCAGTATTCTTTCAATTTACTGTTAGGAAGGCCATGGTTACACCAGATCAAAGCTATCCATTCCATGCTGCATCAGAAGGTCAAGTTTATCAAGGATGGGCTAGTGATTACTCTCTATGGAGATGCCAAAATTGTAGGAATTATAAACAGTACTGAAGCTGAGGATGAGCCATTGTTGGAGATTCAGCCAGAACAACAGGAAGTAGAGCTCAGTGGGTTCGAGTTTGAAAAGATATGCTCAGTCCAATGGGATCAAGTCATGAAATAATATTTTTCAATGGAAAATACTTATAACTGCCACATGGCCAATGTATTCAGGAAAATGAGATTCTTCCCTAGTATGGGCTTAGGTCGCAAGTAGGATGGTATTAAAGAGGCACCAGTGATTGAAGAGGTCATTGGCACATTCGGGCTAGGATATAAGCCTACTAAGGAAGATTGGGCCCAATACTGGAAGACAAAACGGGACAAGGCAATTGCAAAAAGGCAAAGACGAACTATGGATCCCATCAAAATGAAATGCTATCGTAAGTCCCTTAATGGCTATTTCATGAAGGAAGGAGAAGATTTTCGTTACAGTGGGTTCCCAGAGCCATTCATTGATCACATCACAAGTACTCGTCTACCGGGGTTTGAAATCTTCTTTTGCATGGAATGGCCTGTAAAGGAAGCAAGCACGGAGGTTAAAGAGAAGAAAGTTGAAGACTGGCAGCTCGATCTAAACTCCCTCAACATTGATCAGATATTTATTGAAGATCACAGTGTCCTAGTATTGTCAGTTGAGAAGGGGATCCCAAATCCTCAGTTTGTAATCAAACCCGCTGTTGGGTGTCTCTCTAACTTTCATGTAATTAGTCCCGTGTTGCACGTCAAGGTTGGGTCTGTCAGCCCCATTAGTCCTATTCAGTCTAACATGCCAGTTGAGTCCTTTATTTATGTTGATTCGCGTAAGTTAGATGTTTCTGCTGAGTCAAGTGAGTCTGTCAAGTTTGCAATGAGTCCTGTTACCCCATCTCTTTTTAATGAAATGAAAGAAATTTTTGATTACCCTGAGCGCAATAATAATTTAACTAATAATTTGACTTCGGAGGGAGAGTCTTCTGACGAAGAATCTCCTCCTAAAATAATTAAGTTACTTGAACAAGAAGAGGAACATTGGACTCAACCTCTAATAGAGAAAGTAGAGGTTATCAACCTCGGAACAAAAGAAAATCCTCAAGAAATTTAGATTGAGGTCACTTTAACTCCCGATGAACGCAAAGGGATAGTAGACTTGCTCAGAAAATTCAAAGACGTGTTCGCGTGGTCTTACGAGGATATGCCGAGAATAAGCACAGACATTGTTCAACATTGGATTCCGTTATATCCGGAATTTCTGCGTTAAAAAAATTTCTCACAAGGATTCAAAAGTACCAACTCCGCCTCAACCTACAAAAATGCGTATTTGGAGTAACTTCTGAAAATTTTTTGGGATTTGTGGTCAGTCAAAGAGGGATTGAAGTAGACTCTGTGAAGATTAAAGCTATCCAAGAGATGCCACCACCTGAGACGGAAAAGCAAATTCGAGGTTTTTTAGGTAGAATCCAGTATGTCAGCAGATTCATCGCTCAACTCACCAACGTCTGCGAACCTATTTTCAAACTTCTCAAGAAGAATGAACCAACAGTTTGGAATGAGCAATGTCAAAAGACTTTCGACCAAATCAAGGAGTATCTCTTGAACCCGCCTATTTTGGTTCCACCCACACCAGGTGAACCACTTCTTTTTATCTGTCAGTCACAAAAGAAGTTATGGGATGCATGCTTGCACAGTATAACAAAGATACTCGCAAAGAAAGGGCCATCTACTACATCAGCAAGAAGATGTTAGAGTATGAACGAAAGTATTCAGCCCTAGAAAAAGCTTGCTTGGCACTAGTATGGGATACTTAGAGACTTCGACACTATATGCTATCTCATTCAATAATCTTGTTATCTCGGATGGATCCTCTCAAGTATCTCTTTGAGAAACTGGCACTGACAGGGAGAACCACACGATGGTTGTTGTTGTTATCAGAATTTGACATCATGCACGTTACGCAAAAATCTATCAAAGGGAGAGCCGTGGCAGAATACTTGGCAGATCACACGGTAGTAGAAGGAATAAGGCATGTTGATCAGTTCCAAGAAGAGAACATCTTGCATGTTGAAGAAGAGTCTCCGAACCAAACATGGCAGTTGTATTTTGATGGAGCCGCCAATCAGAATGGGTATGGAATAGGAGCAGTCTTATTTTCTCCAGAAGGATGCCATATTCCGATTGTTATTAAGTTAGCATTCTCTAACACCAATAACACAGCCAAATATGAAGCATGCATCGCTAGACTTGAAGCTGCTTTGAATCTGGACATTATAAAAATTGAAGTTTTTGGGGATTCAACCTTGGTCATACACCAGTCATTGGAAGAATGGAAGACTATGGACGAAAAGTTGAAGCCTTATCATGATTATTTGTCAAACCTAGTGAGTAAGTTTAAAGCTATTCTGTTCTAACACTTGTCAAGGAAAGATAATAGATTTGCTGACTCGTTAGCTACTCTATCTTCAATGATCCATTTGCCCCCTGGCATGGAATTGAGGTCGATCACTGTCGAAGTCAAAAACAAACCTGCATATTATTACCAGATTAACATTGCTACTCGACTAGGAAAGCCGTAGTACACAGACATTAAAAAGGTGTTGGAAAAACAAGAATTCTCAAAAGAAGCATCGAGAAAGGAATGACAAGCACTACTAAGATTAGCATCTCAATTCATCATGTGCGTAGGATGTTTATACAAAAGGTCTTATGATGGGATTCATTTGTCGTGCGTTGATGAAGATCAAGCTGAACAGATAATGGTTGAACTACATTCAGGAGAATGCGGCCCTCACATGAGTGGGAAAATGGTAGCTAAGAAAATTATGAGACAAGGGTACTACTGGCCTACGATGGAAACAGATTGTCATCACATGGTCAAGACCTGCCACAAATGCCAAATACATGCAAATCTCATACAAGTGCCACCTTCTCGATTAGTTGGTCTAACTTCACCATGGCCATTCTTAGTTTGGGGTATTGACATTATTGGTAAAATATCGCGTAAAGCATTAAACAGGCATGAATACATTTTAGTTGCTATCGATTATTTTACTAAGTGGGTCAAAGCTGCCTCTTATGCTATCCCCACTGCGTCTCGAGTTGCAAAGTTTATCCAAACAAACATCATCAGTCGGTACGGGGTACCTTCGGAACTGATTTCTGATAACGGGTCACATTTCAAAGCTGAGGTTATTACTTTGTGTTCAAAGTTCAAAATCTCGCACCACAAATCATCTCCTTACAGCCTTCAGACTAATGGAGTAGTCGAAGCAGCTAATAAGAATCTTAAAACTATCATCAGAAAAATGTGTCAATCACATCGAGATTGATCTGAAAAACTGTCATTTGCACTATGGGCATATCGAACTTCAATTCGATCATCTACTGGAGCTACTCCCTACTCCTTAGTGTATGGAATGGAAATGGTCTTACCAGTTGAAATGAAAATTTCATCTCTCAAGGTCTTGTTGGAAATTCAGTTGTCAGAAACAGATTGGGTTCGCCAGCGGTATGAAGAATTGAATTTGATCGAAGAAAAATGACTGAGTGCTTTGTATCACGTGCAAGCTTATCAAAGAAGAGTCTCCCGTGCATTTGATAAAAATATCAAGGCCTATCACTTACAAGTCGGAGATTTAGTACTCAAAGATAATCGGACACCTATTTTTGACCCTAGAGGAAAGTTCAAACCAAATTGGGGAGGTCCGTTCATCATCAAGGAAATATTACCAGGAAAAGCTGTCAGGCTTCAAGATCATGATGGAATCAAGTTACCAGAACCAACCAACCTTGATCAAATCAAATGGTACTACATTTAAGGAGGTCATCTTTGGCCGAATCAATTTTTCCTAATACCTAGTTTCATTATTTCCTTTTTCAACCCCTTTGTAGCCTATTCAAAAAGAGAAAAATTATGCCTTCTTCTTTCTTAGCCCGATCACCTAACCTAAGGGAGGAAAAATTCGAACTACATTTTGGTCTGATCCCAAAATTCTAGGGTACGTGGGCAACCTGAGAAGTTACTTCTGGCCCAACTACATCAAAATAAAAAAATAGATTCCCCAACAAAGAAAAAAAGATCTAAAAAGAAAAAATTCAAAAGAAAAAGAAATATCATCCAAAATGGGAAAGAAAATTCAAGAAAAAATTTAAATGAAATGCCATACAAGGGGTATTTGGATTTTTGAGCCTCAAAATTCCTTTCTTTTTATGCCTAGTCCCAAGCCTACCTATAAAAGTCCTCCTAGGTACCGTGTGAAAAAGTCAAGGAAGATAACAAAGCATGATCAGACAGTAACTCCAAAAGTTCAGAGGAGAAGAAAAAAATAAAAAAATGGTGAAGCCTGCGAAGTTGAAAATTCGAAAAGGGTGACTTAGGCAAAAATTAAGGTAATATCGCAAGGTTGAAAAATCTAAAAGGACAACTTTGGCAACAATCAGAGCTAAGAAAAAAAGAAAAAGCTCGCTAGATCGAAAATCTGAAAAGGCGATCTAAGCAAAAGGTCGCTAGATTGAAAACCTGAAATGTGATCTAGGCAAAAGTTAGAGCAACAAAGAAAAACAGAAAAAAATCTCAAGCTGAGAGCGGTCCGAGCTGAAACATTAGAAGTCTGAATAATCAACTTCAATGCTTAGCTTAAATCAGGCACAGACTAAGAAGTCACAAGTATCTTATCTACAATCGATCTGAAAATGTTTACTTCCCCAAGCAAACCAAGGGAGAGAAGAGTGAATTCTAGGATGAGTCTCAAAAGGAAAATAATTGTGTTCTCTTGAGCCTAACTCAAAACCTTCAATAAAATTAATCAAAATTAAAAGTTGGATCTTTATTGCGCTTGTGGTAATCAAATATTTCAAACCTTCATACAAGGGGCATTTTCTTCTTCCTTTAAATATGTAACTTTTCCCCCTTATACTAGGGGCATTTTTTTAATTTTTGCATGATGTGTCCAATTATTTTCAATGCCATGTTTATTGTCAAACTAGGGGCATTTTATTTTTGAGCAATGTTAATCCTAAAAGATAATGAGAACCCCAAACTTAAGGTTACCCTCTTGATAATAGTTTTTCGAAAAACCTTTGAGATTCAAAAAAAATAAAAACTCAGGTTTTAAATTCATAAAACTTTTGGATAAAACCTTGAGGTTTAAACAAACGCATTTTGGATCTCACATAAGAGATAGGGCATTCATTCTGTCCCAGATCTATTCATTCCTGGATTCAACCACTCTTTTCCAGATTCATTTTCAATCATTCTTTCCTAGATTTACTCCTTCATTCTCAGTTTTACTCAGTCAGATACCGCCGAGGGTTTCTCGGAATTATGCTCAGATGCCGCCGAGGGTTTTCTCGGAATTATGCTCAGTTACCGCCGAGGGCTTTCTCAGAATTATGCTCAAATGCCGCCGAGGGTTTTCTCGGAACTATGCTCAGATGCCGCCAAGGGTTATCTAAGAATTTTTCTCAGATACCGCCCAGGATTTCTCAGAATTATGCTCAGATGTCGTCGAGGATTTTCTCAGAATTATGCTTAGTTGCCGCCGAGGGCTTTCTAGGAATTATGCTCAGATGCCGCCAAGGGTTTTCTCGGAATTATGCTCAGTTACCGCTGAGGGTTTTCTCAAAATTATGCTCAGATGCCGCCGAGGGTTTTATCAGAATTATGCTCAGATGTCGTCGAGGATTTTCTCGAAATTATGCTTAGATGCCGCCGAGGGTTATCTCGGAATGATGCTCAAATACCGCCAAGGTTTCTCAGAATTATGCTCAATTTATGCTCAGTTATATTCACTTTATGCTTAAACTCTTTGAAATTTATCTCAGATTGTAAGTCACACACTTGCACAGTTGTTATATCAGTTAAGGAGAATTTTCTAAAATTCAAGGATCTGACACTGCCAGTGAGAGCTCGGGCTCAAGGACCTGAAATTTTTTTTTTGAGTTCGGAGAGAGTTTTACCCTCAAGGATCCGAATATCCCGACGAATTGCTAAATCAAGCTGCAAAATGAACTATCACTAGCTTTAGTATTCAGATACCGCACTATCTACCAAAATAGATTTGCTATTTAGTTTGCTTCAACCCTCTGCCAAAGAGGGGCATCTATAGACACCCCATTTTTGCACTCGCCTGATTAATCAACTTGTCAACCCGATCGCAATGGTTCCCAATGATAGATGTTTATTCCAATGATTTATTTTGATATCAGATGTGTTTCAGAAATTCGGATGAGGTATCTCAAACTGACAAAACTGTAAAAACTACGCTACGCTAGGAAAATACGACTCTAGAAACATAGAAATTATCATCTTGCAGACAAAAAGAAGTTTCAAAATAAAAATCACTAAAAAATGATCAAATGACCAAAATACCCCTAACCTTAAAACATCCCTAGAGCCCACGCTATGCTTAGAAAAATCTATTCAAACACATAAAACAACAAATCGAAACCAAATAAACCACTTCGCCAATTTTCACAAAATTTGACAAAATTATGAAAATGCCCCTCATAAAATTCATGACCATTTCGCACAAAAAATTTCATAAATGATACAAACCAATATTTCCATTGAATTCATTACGAAAAACTGATTCCAAAACATCCTTGAACATTGAAAAACGACTTAAAACACAAAAAATCCTCTCCGAGGGTAAAATGATAATTTTATAATTTTAATAATAAAAATTTTTGAAATTAATAAATAAACTATTAAATAATGTAAAGTGAAACATTAATAAAATTAATTTAAAATTTTGAACCAAAAAATCGATCAATCAGGCTTTCAGGCAAAATTGTTGATGGTTGCCACGATATTTATTTAAGGACCCCTTCATCTGGGGGGCCCAAAGAATTAAAGATATAATAAAAAAGGGTTCTCCAAAAATTAAAGTCAATCAAGTAAGACTAAAGTCAAGATATTAAAAGTCAACCAAGAAAGACTAAAGTCAAAGTATTAAAGTCAATCTCATAAGACTAAAGTCAAAACCCTAATATAAACTAATCAAGTCAATTTCATAAGACTAAAGTCAAAATCCTAATCTAAACTAATCAAGTCAATCTCATAAGACTAAAGTCAAAACCCTAAAGAGTAAGTAAATATCATAAGACTAAAGTCAAAACCCTAAAAGAAACCCTAATCAAACCCTAATTTTTCTAAAAAACTTTATAAATAGGAGCCTCCACACCCTATTTTCGTATCCAAGGAAAAATCCTAAGAGAAGTAGGTCAAAAAAGCCTCCCTAGCCTCCCATAACCCCAATTTTGAAGCCCCAACTCCTTACCTAACACCCATACTTCAATTTTAGCTTGAAAACACTTAGAAACCCTTCAAAAACATCCCAAAATCCATAATAAATTCGAAGAACCCAGATCCAAGAAAGAGATATCTTGCCTCAGAGATCAGAAATCAGATCCGGAGATAGAACGGAGCAAGGAGTATGGTACAAGGAGCAGTTTTATCAGATCTGAGGGAATAGAATCTTTGTGTATTGAAGGTAAAATTTCTGTTATTTTTTATCTAGGTTTTGTTATTAGCAATGTAGTCTTATTTGAGATAAGTAGAGACCGGCATTGGCCGGGCGAGGTTGGTGCCTAACACCTTCCAACCTCGTAATGTGATCCTCAGATTCAGTTTTTCTTTAGTAAATTAGTCTTTTATCCGTGTAGAGTCAGTATTCGGTTCCTAGACTGTAATAACTAGGTGGCGACTCCCAAACCTCAAGGGTCAAAAGTGGATCCGCGCACCCCTCGGATCAATGGCGCTTTAAAAAAGCTTTTTAGCATTGCTCATTCCATACTGTCGGCTCGTTTTTCTTGAGAAGCTTGAATATAGGTTCACACACATTGGTGAGCTGAGCGATAAATCTGCTGACATACTGAATTCTGCCTAAGAACCCCCGAATCTATTTTTCAATCTTAGGAGGTGCCATTTCTTATATAGCTTTGATTTTTTCAAGGTCTACTTCGATCCCTCTTTGACTGACTAAGAATCCAAGTAATTTTTCAGAAGTCACTCCGAATACGCATTTTTGAGGGTTAAGGCGTAACTGGTATTTTTGGATCCTTATAAGAAACTTCTCTAATGCAGCGACGTGTCCCGATCGTTGTTTGGATTTCACTATCAGGTCAACCACATAGACCTCGACCTCCTTATGTATCATGTCATGCAATAAGGTCGTAGCTGCTCTCTGATAGGTAGTCCCAACGTTCTTCAAACTGAAAGGCTTGACTTTGTAGCAAAATATTCCCCATTGCATGATGAATGATGTCTTTTGCATGTCACGAGGGTCCATCTTTATCTGGTTGCACCCCAAAAACCCATCCAGAAATGAAATCATGGCGTGCCCTGCTGTATTATCAACCAATACATCTATGTGATGCAACGGAAAACTATCTTTTGGACTGGTCTTATTTAAATCTCTGAAGTCCACGCACATTCTCACTTTTCCATCTTTTTTGGGAACTGGGACTACATTAGCAATCCATTCTGGGTACTCCACCACTTCCAAGAATCCAGTATTGATCTGCTTAGTGACCTCTTCTTTAATCTTCAAAGTCTATTCTGGCTTCATACGTCGGAGTTTCTACTTTACTGGCCGAGCATCAGGATGTAATAGAATCCGATGTTGAACAATATCCGTATTTACTCTTGGCATGTCCTCATACGACCACGCAAATACGTCCTTGAATTTTCTAAGCAAATCCACTATCCCTTCGCGTTCCTCGGGAGATAAGGTGACTCTAATTTGAATCTCTTGAGTAATATCTTTAGTCCCGAGATTCACTAGTTCTATTTCTTCCATTACAGGTTGAACTCGACGTTCATCTTCTTGTTCAAGTAGTTTAATTAATTCGATAGGAGTTTCTTCATTAGAAGATTCGTCCTTCGAAATTAAATTGTCAGTTAAATCATTATTGTACTCGGGATAATCAGCAACTTCTTTTATTTCATTAAAGATAGATGGGGTGACAGGACTTACTGCAGACTCGACTGACTCATCATGACTAGACCCAACATACAACAAAGGACTCATTACATGGTAATTGGAAAGAAACCCGACTGTGGGTATGATTACAGACTGTGGGTTTTGAGCACTATTCTTGATTGACAAGACTAACACATTTCCTTCTTTGAGAAATATTTGAGTAATATTGAGTGAATCGACGGTTGTCTGCCAATCATTTGCTCTTTTGAATTCTTCAGATGCTCTATCTTCTTCCTTGCTAAGCCAACCTATCCCAAAGAAAATCTCAAATCCTGGTTGGCGAGTACCCGTGACGTGGTCGATAAAGGGTTCTGAAAAATCACAATAATGGAAATCTTCCCCTGCTTTCACAAAGTGCCCATTCAGGATTTTGCGATAACGCTTCATGTTGATTAGGTCGATGATATGTCATTGCCTCCTCGCGTTCGCCTTATCTTTTCTTATCTTCCTTGGTAGGTTCGTACCCCAATCCGAATGTCCCAACTACTTCTTGAATGGCTGGTGCAGCTTTGATCCCTTGTTGTCTACGACCCAAGCCTATGCCTGGGAAAAATCTCATGCTTTTGAACATGCTGGCCACGCAACAACTGAACGTATTATCGATAGATACCAACTCTTTCGTAGAATCATCCCACTGAATAGTATGAATATTTTCAAATTCGAACCTGCTGAGTTGTATTTCTTTTTGTTCGGGTTGAATTTCAGACAACGATTTATCCTTGGTTTCTATATCGTTCATAATCTCCATAATTTCGGTATCCCCATGAAGTGTGATCACCAAACCGTCCTTGATGAATTTAATCTTCTGATACAAAGTAGAAGGTACAGCCTTGATCTGATGCAGCCACGGTCTCCCTAGTAATAGGTTGAAGGATGACTGAATATCCAAGACTTGAAATTTCATAGGGAAGTCTGCTATACCCGTGGATATTTGTAGCTGCAAAGTCCCTAGTACACCCCTTTTCGTATAATCATAAGTTCTGACGCCTTGGCTAGTTGGTTTGAAGTCTTCTGTCTTGAACCCGAGGTAAGTTGCGGTTTTCAAAGGACAAACATTTAGGATACTTCCATTATCTACCAAGACTAGAGGGACTCCCATTCCGTTGTAATCAATGGTGATATGCAGTGGCTTTGTATGGCTTGGTCCTTCTTTCGGAAGATCTGAATCTGAGAAGGACAGACTATTTTCAGCATAGGTTGCCCCTACTATACTGGCTAATTGATCTGGAGATGTGTCGAAGGAAACTTGGGCTGTGTTTAGTGCTTTTAGAACAACTTCCCTATGAGCTATGGAGGCCATGAGCAAATCCTAAACTGAAATGTTGGCACCTGCCCTTGTTAGCTGTTTGATCACAATATCATCCTCTTTAATAGTCTCCTGAATGGGGTCTACCTTTTCTTTCCTTACCAAGGTCGCTAGATTGTCCACGCTAAGTTCCGGTGGCTTAAAGACTCTCCCTCCTCGTGTCATGTGCTTGACTTCATCACAAGAGAGTGGAAATGGCTCGTCTTCTTCGGCTGATAAGTAAGGAACTTCATCTTTTGTAGAGAATGGATTTTTTGAAATCATTTGTGCCAATAGGTAGCTGGTATATGATGGGCTATCATAGCGAGCTGGGGACAAACAATATGATTCATCTTCAGTTAAATCAAATGGCTCATGGCTTGTGGCATAGACCTCATCATTAAAAGCTATTCCGACAAGGGGATAACTTGGTGGTTTGGCGTAGATTGGATGGATGAGAGAGACTGGGTCTAATGATAGTTGGGTGTTTGAAACCATATTCAATGTTGGCGGAGGTTGATATGCAGGTAATGGATTGGTAGTGACATTTGGCGGTGTTGGGGTAGGAATGATAACTTTTTTTTATCATCAATGAGATTTTGGATGGCATGGCGGAGAGAGATGCAATGGTCAGTATGGTGACCAGGGCTTTGATGGAATTCGCAAAAAATGTTAGGGTTATGGGAAACTGGTAAGGGGTTTGGCAAAGGTCGAGACTGTAGAGAGGTGAGGAGCCCTTTTTTCAATAGTTTCTGAAAGGCTACAGTGAGGGTCATCCCTAGATTCGTGAACTGTTGAAGGGGGGCTCTACCCGAATTTGCCTGATTATTGGTTCGAGCTGGGGGTTGAATTGGGGTGGTGGAAGTGTTGGCTATATAGGCATGATTGATGTTGGGTTTGGAATTAGTGAATGGTTTTTTGCCAAAAGAGTTAGAAAGGATCCTTGAGGCAAAAACATCCTCAAGTTGGCTTCCAGCTAGTAAAAGGGATTCAAATGTGGGGAGATACTGGGCAACTAAATGCCGAGCATACCCCTATGAGAGGTTTTCAAGATGATTGCCACTTGTTCCTTTTCTGATGGTCTATCCCACATCTGTGCAGCCTTAGCCTTCCAGCGGCTAATAAAATCAGTAAATATTTCCCCATTCTTCTACTTAGTGGATTCCAAATCCCTTTGAGAAGTTTTGATTTCAGTGCTGTACTTATACTGGTGCTAGAACATCCTTGACATATTTTCCCATGTCTCTATTACAGCTGAATCTTGGGACATTAACCATAGTAGCGCTGATCTTGATAGACTACGCTGGAACAACAGTGTCATCTGTTCGTTACTGAGGCCCATTGTGCGCATGTTGGTGACATATACCTTGAGATGCGTTTTTGTGCAGCTTACTCCATTGAATTTTTTCATTTCCGGCATTACAAACTTTTCTGGCAGATAGATCTTAGGAATTTAATTCAAAGCCTCTATTCCTGTCGTAATTTCATCAATCCCTTTTATGTTCTTCACGGCTGTTTCCAACTGAGTCATTCTATTGGCTAACATTGGATTCTCATTAAAATGCTCCTCATTTTCGTCAAGCTCATAAACCTCATCCAGATTCTTAGCTGTGCTACCTTCCGGTCCCTTGCCCCTTTGATCGTCAGGCTGGTCTTTTGTTGACTTAGAGATCTTTTCTAGCACTTCTACCTTGCTTTTTATGTTATTTATATCCATTGCAAAGACTGTCAGGATCTTACAAATTTCCGCGAATTCAGATTCAGAAGCCATTTTTGATGGTTCACTTGGCGCTGATATTCTTTCCAAACGACCTGATTCTCGACTCCAACCAGGTGGTGGACGCTTAAGTTTGGACGCAATAGTATCCTTAAACCCCATCAAAGGTGAATTAAGAATTGGTCTCTTTTGATAGCATTTGCTTTTATTATTATAATTGATGAGTTGTGCTGGTCGAACTTATGTCTGATGAAGTGATTTATTGTTAATTAGGGCCTTATATAAAAAGAGACTTCTCATTAAAAATCGTACTAATGTGACAAGTGCGAACACAAAAGAAATGAGGAGACTCTCATTTTAAAGAAAAGATGACTCGATCTAGGACCCTACATGCTCTTCTACTTCTTTCTTCTGCTTCTTGAATGCTTGTTGATCTTCTGATTCAATAAGTAATCGATGGTCCCAAGTGGTAGCTATGTGTTCTACCAAGTGCATATTCAACTACTTAATAGGATGTCAATTCCTCGGGAGCATTGGGATCCATGAAGGAAATCCTATCTGTCTTGGTATCATCGTTGGGCAATAAAAAGATGTATTCAGAAGACCAGTGAGCATTACATGATCAGACCCTTTTGAAGCAAGCATGGTGCCTTCATCCATTCTTGATCCCAATCTATCCCAATTTACATATTGTGTAGTCAAATTTGAGAGTCAGTCCTTCCAGTCTTCTATGGATGCAAAGTCCACCAATGTTTCCTTTCTTGTGAATTTTTTCCATTTACTTTCCTTGATTTTCAGGAATTCTACGATGCGAAGTCGAAAACATAACCACAGATAAAACAAATGTGGACTTCCTCGAAATCCTGCCCCTCCTAGTGCATTCTCATTTGATAATCCCTCAAAAGTCTCGGCGAGAATTGTGGGACTGGGTTAACCTTGTTTTTAAGTTGTCCGACAATATCTGCAAAGAAGCCCGGTAACTGATGACCCATCCTAAATAAAACCAGAAAATATGTTGACAATACCCCCAGACATAAAGTAAAATCCCTGGCCTTCCTATGAGGTTCTGGTGCGAAATCCCCAGGATTTTCTTGTTCAGGAGTTTGGTATACTTCTAGAAATCTTCGCATGTTCAGTAAACCGTGATCTATGAATCTTCTTATTTTTTTTACTTAACTCCTAACCCTTTCGAGAGTTCTTTTGTGAATTTGGATTTCGATGGAAGACGAATCATCAGACCTAATGTGTGTATCCTCATAATATTACAATAATCTTCATGAGTTGGACAAAGTGTGACTGAACCAAAACGGAATACGTGATAATTCGGGTCCCAGAAATTGGCCGTGGCACATAAGAGGTTCCAATTGACAGTTACTGACATGAGAAAGAATACGCTTTGAAGTCCATATGCACCAAAGTTGTACTTTTCGACGGTGGTGAACGCATCTAAAGCTCTTTCCATCAACAATTGTACATCATCATGAGCCATCTAACCAAAAGAAACTAACTCTCATTACTGACACATTAAGCCACGTCTATATTTTGGTACGATCTTTAATGTGATTCAACCATTTTAATTAAAGGTCTGATCCATTAAATAGAATTTGTCAGAAAAAAAGTTCAGTTATCACATTTGGACCGATTTTATCTAATGGATTCAAAAAACAATATATCACCTTATTGACATTTAATTGAAAAAATTAACTTGATCGGCTTGTATATTGATCCGAAAGATCGACTTACCAATTGGGCTAGTGGGTTGAAAAATGATTGGCCAACACAACTTTTCAATTACAATTATTGGGTTGGATTGATATTGCGGGTTCCATTTGAGCGGTGTGGATCAGTCCACCCACTTACTTTTTGGTTAGTTTAGAGAAAAGCAACCCAGGAGTACTTATGGCCGATTCGAGTCGTGAACTAATTGGACTGCACCTAAGTTCTAGGCTTTCTATATGATTGAGGCTAAGTTAGGACAAAGCTTAGGTCACTTCAGCCCGAAGCACCAATATACTATTCCAGTTTTACCTGGTCAAGCAGCACGTGGTGCTCCAATTTGATATACCCGAAGGTACTGTACTGAAGTTATAGCGTTCACGGGCGTCCCCCGTATCCTGAAGGACCAGGTTAGCTTAAATCCGCTTACTGGGTTTATAAGGACATGATATGATGCAAATATGCGTATGCATGCTCGTGAGTGTGTCCAAAAGGACAAAGTGTGCCCGGGACATTTTTCGCAAATATCCAACCATTCAAATTAAATACATTCAATCATCAAACCAATCAACAGAGATAAATAATTGAATATATCTAATCACATGCCAATGAAAGAAAGGACTAAATCTAGCCTAATCTAAGAGTCTCATTGAGTCAACTGGATTTACTCGAGGAAAAAATCAACCTAAAGATAGTCTTGGATTGGGTCAAGTTTGACCTTAAAGTACCCAGTGGAGTTGCCACTGAAATCGCCTCGACCCCAGCCGTCTCGCTAAATAGCAGATACAGGGTCCGATCTATGTATCTACTGAAATCGCCTTGACCCCGGCCATCTAGCTAAATAACGGATACGGGGTCCGATCTATGTATCTCGGGGATTTTTTAAAGAATCAGGAGTCGCCACCTAGTTTAGGTCTAGGAACAAAAATTAACTCCAAATGGATATGGGTCGGTCTATGGATCAGAAAGATGGGTAAGGGGTCATGTTACGAATTTCAGAAGGTGTTAGGCACTGAACCCGCCTGATCAAGATGATCAGTCTCTATTGCGATCCAAAAATATCTTACGGTCAACATTCAAAGACTAAAAGTCAAACTAAGGTCCAATCATCATCAAATTACATCGGATTTATTAAACATATCCTACGGTTAAAATAATTACAAGATTTAATAAGGCATACATGGCACCAAAAATTAATGGATCAATTAGATCATATTTTGAACAATATGAAATCGATTTTCAATGCCGTAAGATTAGTGAATTGGCTCATTGACGATATTTTATCAAAGAGATTCGATTTTTGAATCACCACGTGCATTAAAATCAGTGGGTTTTTGAATCCATAAATTTTATTATCAAATAAATCTTGATTTTTGAAATGTTACGTGTATTAAAATCAATGAGTCAACTCACATGCTCGATTTTATAGAAAATCTCAATTTGAAATATCCAATGTATACAAAAAAATCAGTGAATCGACTCATGCGTCCATTTTGTGGGAAAATTCAACTTTAAATTTTTAATGTACACAAACTCAGTGATTCAACTCGATAATTTTGATTGAAGAAAAATATTAATTGTCACGTGCATATCAAATAAATCTATCAACATTAATCAACGAAGCTCTATTTTTGAAATGCCACGTGTATTAAAATCAATGAATCAACCCACATATTTTTAACTAAAGAAATTCAATTTTTGAATTGCCACGTGCGTCCTACAATCAGTGAGTCGACTCGCAATTTGTTAATCAAAAGAATCTTAATTTTTTTTTAATTGCCACATGTATTAAATCAATGATTCAACCCACATGCCTAATTTAAAAATAAAATCGATTCAAATTTTCAGTGTCCCAAAATCAGCGAGTCAACTCATAATTTTTATTGTGAAAAATTGATTTTTTATTTTTATCTTTCGGGTACACCATTAATTTTTATTGAGTCGATTAATATCGACATTAATGAGTTGACCCGACAACATCAAAAAGTGACGAATCAACCCGATAAATATTAACACTCAATGAGTCGGTCCATCAACTTAGTATATGTGAATTGATTCAATCGATCTATTAATCAAAAAAATATGGGTGAATTGATACACTAATATTTCGAAAACTCGAAAATTGTCATTAGTGCTACGTATACCCCAAAAATCAATGAATTAGTTTAGATGCATAAAAATACGCAATCAAGAATCACTAAAATAAATAACAAGATGGAGGCATAAAAAAATATATATATCTTCCTAACCTGTCACCATGCAAAAATAAAACATAAAATATATGCCTCTAACCTATCTCCATGCAAAAATAAAATGAAACATATAAAAGAGAGTAAAAGTCTAATCTTATCGATAAAAACTCAAAACCGCATAAAGTAAATTTTTTTTTTAATTCTATTGATAAGCAAACATAAGGAATACATAAGAGAATTTCTAATCCTACCGATGTACATGAGCAAATAAGAAAATAAGATTTCATAAAATTGTTTTCCTAATCTTATTGACATGCGGAAACAAATAACACACAAACAATGCATCTCGTTCAAAATACGACAAAATATCACATGGTATCGAAAAAAGAGAAAAGAAAAGGTAATAATAAAAAAATATAAGATCATCTCATAACCATTTCTATGATAATCATAACACCAAAATTAATATGAAACTTCAATGTGAACGGGGGAAATTTTAACATAAAAGGGGAAGATAAAATAAAAATAAAAATAAATAAATAAAATAAAGAAGGGCTTACCTAAGAATAGCGAATTGTTTCCTTCAGGTATAACTCGAAGATCGGTGAGTACTCGATTGATGTTTGCTGTGAGCGGGGAGGTTGATCCGAGAGGTATTGCAATGGGTGGAAAAGAAAAAAAAAATAGCTGGGTTACGGTTTCGTGTATGAGGCCAAGTGGTGGTGGTGGCTGAGAGAGATAGATGGAGGTTGGGAGATAAAGAAAGGTCTGAGACGGTGTGGGGCAGCAAGAGGGGTTTGAAGGAGAAAAACGTCTAGAAGGAGTGAGAGAGCTCTTTTTTTATTTTTTATTTTTCTTTGCTGTTGTTTTTAGAGAAGGAATATGAGTGGAAGACGTCAATCCAGAATCCTTTTTCTTTGCTCTCTTGCAGGTTTTATGGTGGAGAGGAAGGTGAGTTGCTGTGGAGGGTAAAATGTGAGTCTAATGGAGAGGAAGAATAAGGGCATTCAGTAATCACTGATTAGGGAAGAGGGACATCAAAATGTTGGAGATATGGGCTGTTGTTGGTCTGTAAGAAATGAAGTGCAGTAATAGAGAGAAAAGAGGGCTGTTGTTGCAGGTTTTGTTGTGAAGAAGAAGAAGGGTTGAAGACGTGCGTTGATGGTAGAGATCGAAGGGATGAGAGAAACGAAGTTGCTGATTTTTTTTTTAATGGCAGCCAGCCAAAATGAACACCTTTCTCTCTGGTTTTTCTTCTTCTTCCTTTCTAAAAAAATTGTGGGACAACAAGGATAGATTTGGAGAGCGGGAGATGAAGTGAAGATAAGGGAGATGATGCAATCAATGGTGTTGAGGCGTTGTAAATGGCTACTATTTTTTTTTCATTTAATGGCTGATGCTCCTAAAAACATCTTCTTCTTTTTTTTGAATGGTGGCTTTTGTTGCTTATTTATGGCAGTTCCCTCATCAGTCATGGGAGAGGGAGAGTGAGAAGAGATGATGGTGGGAGAGATGGGAGAATTGGAGAAGAAGTGGGGAAGAACATGGGTGCTGTGTGGGGAAGAAGAAGAAACGTGGTTTCTTTTTTTTTTTTTTTTTTTTTGAATTTTTTTTTAAAAGAATGAGAGAGGGGAATTCCACGCTACTCGTACTATGGTAATTTACTACTATTGAGTTGTGATTGGTTAATGAATTGATTTTGCTTCCAATTGGTTGATTTCGAAATTTTTTTATTTTAGTCGACATTTTGATTTGAAATTTAATTTGATGTTTTAAATTACATTTGAATTTTTATTTGATTTTAAATTTTGAATTTTGATTAGAATTTAATTTGAATTTTGATATTAAATTTGGTTGTTAGTTGATTTGATTTTAATTTTTGTTTGGTTGATCGTTCGATTTTAATTTTATTTTTTACATTTTAATTGGTTGGGTGATTTTCAATTTGATTTTAATTTGAGTTTTAATTGTTTAATTTGAATTTAATTTTTAATTTAAATTTTGAACGGGTTGATTAATTTGCATTTTAATTTGAAATTTAAATTGATTTTAATTTTTAATTGGTCGGTTGATTGGATTTCGATTGGTTAAGTTTTGAGTTTTAATTTGATTTTAGATTGGGTTCGATTTTAAATTTTAAATTTATTGATAGAATTTGAGTTTAATTTTGATGGTTGATTACTTGAAATTTTTATTTTAGTTGATTGAATTTTTTTATTATTATTATTTTTGATTTGAAATTTTTTTTTGATTGGATTTAATTGTTCGATTTTAATTTTAGTTGTTTGATTTAATTTTAATTGTTTGATTTTAATTTTAATTATTTGGATTTTTTAATTTGAATTGTTTAATTTTTAATTTGAATTTTATTTTTAGTTTAGATTGAATTTCGATTTACATTGTCCTAGGGATCGGGATTTCTAAATTGTAGAGTTGGATATTGAGGGGTATTTTGGTTTTTTGGTGATTTTTACAGATTTTTCTCGAACTTCTCTGTTTTCATCGATTTGGGTCTCGTTAAACTCGAAATCACATTCTGAATGCAATGGAGGTACTTTCAAGATTTTGCAGTGGTCCGAGGTATTGAAAGCGCCCTCGATCCGCGGGGTACGCGGATCCGCTTTTGACCCTTGAGGTTTGGGAGTCGCCACCTAGTTTAGGTCTAGGAACCATAAATGACTCTACAATGGATAAAAAAGAACTAATCTACATAGAAATCTGAATCCGGGGATCATGTTACGGGGTTGGAAGGTGTTAGGCACCAACCCTGCCCGGCCAATGCCGGTCTCTACTTATCCCAAATAGATCTACATCGCTAATGATAAACTAGATTAAAAAAAATAATAAAAATTTACCTTTGATCTACAAAGGTGCTATTCCCTCAGATCTGAAAATGAACAGTTCCTTGTACCGTACTCCTTGCTTCGTTTTGTCTCCGGATCTGATTCCTGATCTCCGAGGCAAGGTGTCTCTTACTTGGATCTGGATGCTTTGAATTTGTGGTGGATTTTTGGGGTGTTTTTGAGAGGTTTTTGGGTGTTTTTTAGGCTAAAATCGGAGTAGGGGTGTTAGGGAAGGAGTTGGGGCTCCAAAATTAGGATTTTGGGGAGGTTATAGAGGCTTCTTCACCTACTTTTTCTAGGGTTTTTTCTTTGATACGAAAATGGGGTGTGGAGGCTCTTATTTATAAAGTTTTTTAGAAGCATTAGGGTTTGATTAGGGTTTCTTTTAGGGTTTCAATTAGGGTTTTGACTTAGTCTTTAGGGTTTTAGGGTTTTGACTTTAGTCTTATGAGATTGACTTGATTAGTTTTAGATTAGGGTTTGGATTTAGGGTTTTGACCTTAGTCTTATGAGATTGACTTGATTAGGGTTTTGATTTAGGGTTTTGACCTTAGTCTTATGAGATTGACTCGATTAGTTTAGATTAAGGTTTTGACTTTGGTCTTAATTGATTGACTTTTAATATCTTGACTTTAGTCTTGCTTAATTGACTTTAATTTTGACTTCAGTCTCACTTGATTGACTTTAATACCTTGACTTCAGTCTTGCTTGATTTACTTTTAATTTTTGGAGAACCTCCCTCTAAAATATCTGTAATTCTTTGGATCCCCAAATGGAGGGGTCCTTAAAGAAATATCCCACGAACCCTCAACAATTTTGCCTGAGGGTCCAATTAATCGATTTTTGAGGTTCAAAGTTTTGAATTAATTTCATTAATGTTTCACTTTAAATATTTAATGTTTTATTTATTAATTTCGAATTTTTTAATTATGAGAATTGTGAAATTACCGTTTTGCCCCCGGAGAGGACTTTTCACGTTTCAAGTCGGTTTTTAATGTTCTAGGATGTTTTAGAATCGGTTTTTCGTAAGGAATTCAATGAGAATGTTAGTTTGTGTTATTTATGAAAATTTTTATGTGAAATTATTGTGAATTTTATGAGGGGCATTTTCGTAATTTTGTCAAATTCTGTTAAAATTGGTGAAATGATTTATTTGGTTCCGATTTGTTATTTTATGTGTTCGAGAGAGTTTTCCTAAGCGTAACGTAGGCTCTAGGGTTGTTTTGAGGTTAGGGGTATTTTGGTAATTTAATCATTTTTAGTGATTTTTATCGTGAAGCTTCTTTTTGGTTTGCAAGATGATGATTTCTAGGTTTCTGGAGTCGCATTTTCCTAGCGTAGCGTGGTTTCTAAGTTTTGTCAGTTTGAGATACCTCATCCGGATTTCTGAAACATATCTGGTAACAAAATAAAGCATTGGAATAGACATCCATCATTGGGAACCTTTGCGATCGGGTTGACGACTTGATTAATCAGGCGGATGCAAAAATGGGGTGTCTACAGGTATATGAGGGGTATTTTCGTAATTTTGATAATTTTTTACCGATTTTTTTGAATTTTATCGTAAGGTTTCTTTCAGTCACTGTGTAAGTATTTTTAAGTTCTAAAATTATATTTTTCTAGCATAGCGAGGTCTCTAAATTATCGAATTGTGTAACGAACCTATGCGTACGTGCTTGCTAAGTCAGGTGTAAGATGTAGCGATCCTAAGCATGCGTAAACTTCTATGTCGCGTCGTGACGAGTAGGGGGATGAAAGGAAACTAGAAACAGAAGAAATCAAGCAGTACTCACAAGCTTTCGAGTTCTTTTATGTTCATCATTAGGAATCCATAACAATCGATTGACGAATTGTCAAATTAGGCAAATGCAAAAATGGGGTGTCTACAAATGACCCTCTTTTGTAGAGGGTGGAAGCAAACTAAATTTCCAATCTATTGTGGTAGATAGTGCGACATTTGAATGCCAAAGCTAGTGACAGTTCATTTTGCAGCTTGATTAGACAATTTGTCGAAACGTCCAGATCCTTGAGGGTAACCTCTCCTTGGAAAAATGTCAGATCCTTGAATTTTGAAAAATTCTCCTTGACTAATACAAATGCAATACGAGTGCACGTGTGTGTCACTGTGTAGTGATGATTTTGAAAATACACACCTCCATTCTGCACATTCATGCTAAGAGGATAACAAACTGTGTAAACTCAACATAAAATCAGTGTAACATATTTTTTTTCATAAAATCAGATAAAACTGAGTAAAATCTGAGCATAAACTGAGCAGGTCTGAGTAAAATCTGAGTAAGTCTGAGAATAATCCAATATGAATCTCGGCGGGTCTGAGCAAATTCTGAGAAAACCCTCGGCGATGTCTGAGCAAAATCCAAGAAAGAATCTCGGCTGGTCTAAGCAAAATCTGAGTAGGTCTGAGTAAAATTCGAGAAAACCTTCGACGGTATCTGAGAAAAATCCGAGAAAACCCTCGGCGGTATCTAAGCAAAATTCGAGAAAGAATCTTGGCAGGTCTGAGTAAAATCCGAAAAAGAATCTCGACAGGTCTGAGCAGAGTCTGAGTAGGTCTGAGCAAAATTCGAGAAAACCCTCGGTCATATCTAAACATAATCCGAGAAAACCCTCGGTGGTATCTGAGCAAAATTCAAGAAAGAATCTCGACAGGTCTGAGTAAAATTCGAGAAAAAATCTCAGTAGGTCTGAGCAAAATTTGAGTCGGTTTTAGTAAAATCCGAGGTTCGCATTTGTCATACGTTCGTCACTGAGACCAATTGTGCGCATGTTGGTGACATATACCTTAAGATGCGTTTTTGCGCAGCCTACTCTATTGGATTTTTTCCATTTCTGGCATGACAAACTTCTCGGGCAGACGGATCTTAAAGATTTGATTCAGAGCCTCTATTCCTACAGCGATTTTATCAATCTTTTTTATGTTCTTCACAGCTTTTTCCAACTGAGTCATTTTGTTGGCTAATATCGAATTTTCATTAAAGTGCTCCTCATTTCCATCAAGCTGATAAACCTCATCCAGATTCTTAGTCGTGCTACCTTCTGGTCCCTTGCCCCTCTGATCGTCAGGTTGGTCTCTTGTTGACTTAGAGATCTTTTTTAGTACTTCTACCTTGCTCTTTATGCTGTTCATATCCATTGCAAAGACCGCCAAGATCTTACGGATTTTCACGAGTTCAGATTCAGAAGCCATTTTTGATGGTTCACTTGGTGCTGATGTTCTTTCCAAACGATCTGACTCTCGACTCCAACTAGGTGGCAGAGGCTTAAGTTTGGGCGCAATAGTATCATGAAACCCCATCAAAGGTGAATTAAGAATTTGTGGTAGGTAAATGATCCCCTTTGATAGTATTTGCTTTTATTATTATAATTGATGAGTTGTACTGGTCGAACTTATGTCTGATGAGGTGATTTATTGTTAATTAGGGTCTTATATAAAAGAGATTTCTCATTAAAAATCGTACCAATGAGACAAATGCGAATAAAAAAGCAATGAGGAGACTCTCCTCTTAAAGCAAAGATGACTCAATCTAGGATGCTACATGCTCTTCTACTTTTCACTTCTGCTTCTTGAATGCTTGTTGATCTTCTGATTCAATAAGTAACCGATGGTCCCAAGCGCTAGCTATGTGTTCTACCAAGTGCACAGTCAGCTCCTTAATAGGATGTCGATTCCTCGGGAGCATTAGGATCCATAAAGGGGATCATATCTGTCTTGGTATCATCCTTGGGCAATAAAAAGATGTATGCAGCAGACTAATGAGCATTATATGATCAGACCCTTTTGAAGCAAGCACGGTGCCTTCATCCATTCTTCATCCCAATCTATCCCAATTTACATCTTGTGTAGTCAAATTTAAGAGCCAATCCTTTTAGTCTTCTATGGATGTAAAGTTCACCAATGTTTCCTTTCTTGTGAATTTTTCCCCTTTATTTTCCTTGATTTGTGAGAACTCTGTGATGCGAAGTCGAATACATAACCACAGATAAAGAAAATGTGGACTTTCTTGAAATCCTGTCCCTCCTGGTGAATTCTCATTTGATAATCCCTCAAAAGTCTCGACGAGTATTATGGGGACTGGGTTAACCTTGTTTTTAAGTTGTTCGGCAATATCTGCGAAGAAGCCCAGCAACTGATGACCCATTCTAAATGAAACCAGAAAATATGTTAACAAACCCCCAGACATAAAGTAAAATCCCTGGCCTTCCTGTGTGATTTTGGAGCGAAATTCACAGGATTTTCTTGTTTAGGAGTTTGGTAAACTTCTAGGAGTCTCTGCATGTTTAGTAAATTGTGATCTGTGAATCTTCTTGATTTTTTTGGCTTAACTCCTAACCCTTTCAAGAGTTTTTTTGTGAATTTGGATTTCAATGGAAGACGAATCATTGGACCTAATGTGCTTATCCCCATAATATTACAATAATCTTCTTGAGTTGGACAAAGTGTGACTGAACCAAAATAGAATACGTGATAATTCGGGTCCCAGAAGTTGGTCGCGACACATAAGAGGTTCCAATTGACAGTTACTGACTTGAGAGAGAATACGCTTTGAAGTCCATATGCACCAAAATTGTACTTTTCAACAGTGTTGAACGCATCTAAAGTTCTTTCCATCAACAATTGTACATCATCATGAGTCATCTAACCAAAAAGCTAACTCTCATTACTGACACATTAAAAACAAGGAACGTCTATATTTTAGTACAATCTTTAATGTGATTCAATCATTTTAATTTAAAGAAAGGTCTGATCAATTGAATAGAATTGGTTAGAAAAAGAAGTTCAGTTATCACATTTGGACCGATTCTACCCAATGGGTTCAAAAAACGATATATCACCTTATTGACATTTTTTAAACCAATTAACTTGATCGGCTCGTATATTGATCTAAAAAATCAACTTACCAATCGGGCTAATGGGTTAGAAAATGATTGGTCAACACAACTTCTCAATTACATTTATTGGGTTGGATCGATGTTGCAGGTTCAATTTGAGCGATGTGGATCAGCCCACCCACTTACCTTTTGGTTAGTTTAAAGAAAAGCAACCCGAGAGCACTTATGGTCTATTCGAGTCGTTGCTTAATAGGACCACACCTAAGTTCTAAGCTTTCTATATAATTGAGACTAGGTTAGGACAAAGCTTAAGTCACTTCAGCCCGAAACACCGATATACTATTCCAATTTTACCTGGTCAAGCAGTACGTGGTGCTTCAGTTTGATATACCCGAATGTACTGTACTGAAGTTGTAGCGTTCACAGGCATCTCCGTGTCCCGAAGAACCAGGTTAGCTTAGATCCAGCTACTGGGTTTATAAGGACATGACATGATGCAAATATGTGTATACATACTCGTGAGTGTGTGTAAAGGCATAAAGTGCGCCTGGGGCGTTTTTTGTAAATATCCAACCATTCAAATTAAATAAATCCAATCATCAAACCAATCAACAGAGATAAATAATTGAATATATATAATTACATACCAATGAAAAAAATGACCAAATCTAGTCTAATCTAAGAGTCTCATTGAGTCAACTAGGTTGACTCGAGGAAAAAATCAACCTAAGGATAGTCTTGAATCAAGTCAAGTTTGACCCTCAAGTCCCCATTGGAGTCGCCACTGAAATCGCCTCGACGTCGACTTTTTTGCTAAATAGCGGATTAGGGGTCCGATCTATGTATCTTGAGGATTTTAAAAGAATAGGGAGTCGCTACCTAGTTAGGTCTAGGAACCAAACTTAACTCCAAATGGATATGGGTCAATCCACGGATTAGAGAAATGGGTAAGGGATCAGGTTACGGGTTTCGGAAGGTGTTTGGCACCGAACTCGCCCGATCGAGATGATCGATCTCTACTTCGATCCAAAACTAACCTATGGTCAAAAGAATAAGATTTGGGTCAAGACCATGGTCCAATCATCATCAAATCGCATCGGATTTACTAAACAAATCCTATGACTAAAATAATTACATTATTTCTCGAATTTCGTATAAAGAAAATCCACGATTTAATAAGGCTTACATGGTACCAAAAATTAATGGATTAATCCGATCATATTTTGAATAATATGAAATCGATTTTTAATGTTACATATATAAAATTAGTGAATTGGCTCATTGATAAAAATTTATTAATCAAAGAAACTCGATTTTTGAAATGTCACGTGTATTAAAATCAACGAGTGGACTCAAAGATTTTTTTATCAAAGAAACTCGATTTTTGAAATGTCACGTATATTAAAATCAACGAGTCGACTCACATGCCCGATTTTATAGAAAATCTGAATTTGGAACTTCCAATGCACACAAAAATCAGTGAGTTGACTCGCAATTTGTTAATCAAAGATTCTTGATTTTTTTTTTGGAATCACCACGTGTATTAAATCAGTGAGTTAACCCACGTGCCTAATTTAAAAATAAAATCGATTCAAATTTTCAATGTCCCCAAAATCAGTGAGTTGAATCACAATTTGTTAATCAAAAGAATCTTTTTTTTTTTAATTGCCAGGTCTATTAAATCGGTGATTTAACCCACGTGCCTAATTTAAAAAAAAAAATCGATTCAAATTTTCAATGTCCCCAAAATCAATGAGTCGACTCACAATTTGTTAATAAAAAGAATCTTAATTTTTTTTTTTGGAATTGCCACATGTATTAAATCGGTGATTTAACCCACGTACCTAATTTAAAAAAAAAATCGATTAAAATTTTCAATGTCCCCAAAATCAGTGAGTCGACTCGCAATTTGTTAATCAAAAAAATCTTAATTTTTTTTTGGAATCGCCACGTGTATTAAATCGGTGATTTAACCTACGTGCCTAATTTAAAAAAAATTCGATTCAAATTTTCAATGTCCCCAAAATCAGTGAGTCGACTCGCAATTTGTTAATCAAAAGAACCTTGATATTTTTTAGAATCACCACGTGTATTAAATCAGTGAATCGACTCGGTAGATATCAACAATCAATGAACCGGTCCACTAACTTGAAAATAACGAGTTGGCCCAATCAATCTATCAACAAAAATGGTCGAATCGATCCATTATTTTTTTGAAAAATTAAAGGTTGCCATTAATACCACGTATACCCCCAAAATCAATGAATTAATTCGGATGCATAAAATTATGCAATCAAGAATAAAAAAATAATAAATACATAAATAAGGAAAAGAAAATTTACCTTCGTCTAATGATTTTGGAGGCTTGAATTCCTTCAAATAGAACCTCGAAATAGCGTATGGCACCAAAAGGTGTAGGAAGAAAATCATGACTGCTATGGGGTGCCCAATAAATCAGAGAGGTAGCGTTCTCACCAAGTAGAAGACGCCAAAGAGAGAGAGAGAGAGAGAGTAGCAAAAGGGGGCTGTGATCAGTTGTAAAATGTGAGAGAGAGGCTGTACAAATCGTGATGAATGGGTAACGTTTGGGGCTGCTATAATGTGATGAAATGAGTTGAAAAATCGCAATGAATGGGTGATGTTTAGGGTTGTGAAAATGTGATGAAAGAGGCTAAAAAATCGTGCTAAATGGATGATGTTTGGGGCTGTGATAATATGATGAAAGATGCTAAAAAAATCGTGATAAATGATTAACGTTTGGAGCTGTGATAATGTGACAAAAGAGATGATGTTTGTGGCTATTGAAGAAGATGATAATGGGACTGTTAGGGACGGTGGTTGGGGCTGTTGAAGAAGTGTAGAAGAGAGATGCTATTGCAGACCAAATAGAAATGGGTGCTAGGTAGCAAGAATGTGAGATAGATGGTGCAGTTGTGAAGTTGCAATTTTTTTTTTTAAAACAGCCAAAACATTTTTTTTCTCTTCATCCAAAAGCCCCCTAATCAACACATCCTCCTCCCCAAGTAGTTGTTGTTTTTGTAGGGAAGGTAATGGTTGCAAGCATTTTTTTTATGAAAAAGAGGAAATGGATAGACTGATAGAGAGGTTGGGAGGGCTGTTGCAGTTGAAGAGGATGAAGCAGAGAACGAATGAAGAAGGTTGCTGGGCCTTTGTGAGTGCTATGGAGAGCTGAATTAATGGATGAGGCATTGGTACAATGATGGAGTCATGGTATGATAGAGAAGAAGAGAAAGACTGAGGAGGTGAGACCAAGTAAAGGAAAGGAAAGGGAAGTGGGAGCTGCTATGATAAAATCGTGAGCGTGTGGGGCTGAGAGTAGTGAGGTGAGGGTGAGGACAACATGGCTGTAACGTGTCGCTGCTGTATTTTTTTCCAAAAAAACAAAAAAAATGAGGAAGAAGATGTGGAGTAGGTTTTTTCTCTTTTTTTTTCTATCGAAGGCAGCCAAAATATCTCCCCCTTTTTCGTTGCTTCCCCACCTCCTTTAAGCTGGTTCCTCCATAAGATGTGAAAGAGGGAGAGATGGAAGAAATAGGAGAATGGGGTAGTTATGGAGAGTGGGGTATACATTTGGATAAGAAGATGGGAGAGTGCCCACGTCTCTTCTTTTTTTTTTTTTAATTTTTAATTTTTAATTTTTTTATTTATTTTGGAGAATGAGAGGTGGTGATCCCACGCTACTCATAGTACGGTAATTTCTCGCTAATGAGTTGTGATTGGTTGAATTTTTTATTTGAACTTGAATTTTGGATTTGTCAAAAAAAAAATTTTGCATTCCGATTTTGGTTGGTTTAATTTCAATTTGATTCATTTTTAATTTCGATTTGAGTTTTTATTGTTTAATTTGAGCTTAATTTTTAATTTAAATTTTAAACGGGTTGATTAATTTAAATTTTAATTGGTCGGTTAAGTGTATTTTAATTTGTTGATTGCACTTTGATTAGTCGATTTGGTTGATTGATTTTAAAATTTTAATTCAATTTTACATTTTGATTTTTAACTTGATTTTTAATTTGATTTTGATTTTGATTTTTTATTTTAATTGGTTTATTGATTTTTAATTTAAATGTAATTTTTATTTTGTATTTTAATTGAAGTTTAATTTGATTTTACGATTTTAAATTGATTTATATTTTGAATTTTAATTGGATCTTAGTTAAATTTTCAATTTGAATTTTATTTTAGTTTAATTTTTTATTTGAATTTAATTTTCCTACGGATCAAGGTCTCTATGTTGGAGTTAGATGTTAAGGGGTGTTTTGGTCATTTTTACGATTTTTAATAATTTTTCTTTAATTTCTCTATTTTTATTAGTTTGGGTCTCGTTAAACTCGAAATCACATTCTGATTGCAATGGAGGTACTTTCGAGATTTTTCGGGGGTCCCAAATTTATGAGGGGCATTTTTGTCATTTTGTTAATTTTTTATAGATTTTCCTCAAATTTCTCTGTTTTCATTGATTTGGGTCCCGTTAGACTCGAAATCACATTCTAAGTGCAATGGAGGTATTTTTGAGATTTTTCGGAGGTCCAAAATTTATAAGGGGTATTTTCGTCATTTTGATGATTTTTTTACAAATTTATCTGTGTTCATCGATTTAGGTCCCGTTAGACTCGAAATCACATTCTGAGTGCAATAGAGGTACTTTTGAGACTTTTTAAAGATCCAAAATTTATGAAGGGTATTTTTATCATTTTTGTGATTTTTACAAATTTTTAAGGGTTTCAGCGTGATGTTTCTTTCAGTCCCTGTGTGATTATTTATAAGTCTCAAATCTATATTTTCCTAGCGTAGCGAGGTCTCTACGTTATCGAACTGTGTAGCGAACCTATGTGTATATGCTTGTTAAGTCGGGTGTAAGGTGTAATGATCCTAAGCGTGCGTAACTTTCTATGTTGAATCGTGACGAGTATGGGGGATGAAAAGACTAGAAACAGAAGGAATCAAGCAGTACTCACAAGTCTTCGAGTTATTTTATGTTCATCATTAGGAATCCACAACAACTAGGTGACGAATTGTCGAATTAGACAGATGCAAAAATGGGGTGTCTACAGATGTTTGACTTTTCCTTAGAGACCTTGATCCCTAGAAAATGTGACTAAAAATAAATTTCTGAAAGAAAATCTAGAAATCTTGTGCCTAGAAAAATTAAAATTATCACATAAAATGATGATTTTCGCTGCGTGGAATGACACTTATCACCATATAAAATGATCAAAAAATTTAAACTTGGATTCAAAATTAAAAAAAAATATATATATATATATTAAAATTAATCTTAAATTGGAAAAATTGAAACATTAATTTTAAACTTCAAAAAAAAAAAGTGGTCGTCAAATCCCCATGAGTCACATTGCAAATTTTACTTATCACGTCTGAATTCAAGAAAACATGAAGCAATTGGTGGGGTGTTAATAATATTTCTTTAAATATAATTGTGGGATTCATTAACTCCAAACCATAAAACCGTGACCCCTCCTTAACTTAAAATTTAAAATTAATCAATCCGTCAATGTAAAATTAAAGTTGATCAAATCAATCACAAATTCATCTGATTAATCAAACATTCGATTAAAACCTAATTCATCCCATCAAATCTCAAAATCATCAATCATTTAAATTTACCCTTGACTAACCATAAAATATCAACCAAGGAGATTAAGTAAAATCTTAAAATCAATCAGACTTCGATCAATCGAAATCACCTAAAATAGATAATCAATTTCATATTAAGCTAATCAAAACAACATGTGCAACACGGAAGCATGGGATCGCTTCTCACATTCTTCACATTCTCAAATACATGCGTCGAACAAAATAGATAAGAAAGAAAAAAAAAACTAAAAATCTCACACGTGAACCGAATTTAGATCCCACTCATATGTTATGGAAATCTCTCATAAAAAAAGATTTGTAAAATCATGAGGATTGAAAAGATTTGAAAAAATTGAAAATATATAGGAAGGCTAAATTTGTCCATTGAAGAGGAGAAGAATAACGAAATCTATAGTTTTTTTTCTCTTCTCCTTTTAATGTTTTTTTAGATGGTCTAAAAAAAACTGAAAAAATCTGCACAAGATCACAATCTAAAGAAAGCCATGCAAGAAACAAATGTAAAGAAAAACTGCATTAGAAATCAAAATAGCAATAAAAAAAAGAATCAAAAGGAGAAAAAGATAAAAAGAGAAAAAGATAAAAAATCTACATAAAATCATGATCTCCTCTATAAAAGAAGAGTCGTGCAAGAAAGAAAGAGGGCAGTAAGAAACGTGGAGAAAAAAATATGGTAAACATAAGGCTAAAAAAATCAACAAAAAAGAACGTGGAGAAAAAAAAAGAGGAAGTTGACCTTACCTTAGGCTACTTCCAAGCACAACAAACCCCCAAGGGCCTCTTCTCCCTCTTTTTTCTTCCATAGTTCCTGTAGACACCCAAATTTGACCGGTCCCTCGATGCAAAATACCCCAAAAATCGTAAAAATTGGAATGCGCTCCAAGGCCCAAACCTACAAAAATACAATGTATTTTGTCATCCTATTTTCAATAAACGGTCCAAGGCTACTCACGTGGCCCATGGACCCAAACACCTCACCACCCTTCTACATTCTTAAACTCAACCCAATACAAGCCCAAAACCATTCTTATTCTACACTTCCCAACCCAACCTAAAGCCATCACCTAAGCCCATTTAAATTAATCTTATCCATCAATACACCCAAGCCCAACCTACAACCCAACCATTCTTTAATCCATTCCATTACCAAAGCCCAAAGCCCAACTCATTACCCAAACCCAACCCAACATCACAACCAATCACCACAATCATCAAGGTGGGACACATGTCACCACCTCAACTCACATCCCTCATCCCCAACCTATCCTATCACATTTTCTCTAAATATTATCTACCCACACCTCCAACCTACACGTCCCCCCTAACTATCCTATCTATCTTCTCAAATTAAATACTTACAACCTACACCTCTCCCTAACCTACTATCATCACTCCCTACTAATCAACCATCACCTTCCCTTAATCTACCCTCATCATTCCCTACAAAACTCATATCTACAATCTAAACTTATACCCCTCCTCTCAAATCAAACACTCATCTTCCCCATCAACTTATCTCAACCCTTCATTTTCACCCATTTTAACACATGGCATCATCTCCCTCTCCCTCCCAAAATATCACCAACCACCCTCCATTCTCTTAAACCAAACACCATTCAATCACAACCACCATCTTAAACACCCATCATCTCACCTCACCAAACACTCCACCTAAATGAGTTGGGTAGGATCCAAACCATTTGGGTTGTAAATAATCCATTTAACCCCCATTCCCTAAATACCCTCCAATCTCCTCTAAATTACACCCATTTCTCTCTCAAACTTATAATCATTCTATCATTTTTCTTTATTTCATCCAACTCTACCCCTCAAAATAACTCCCAAATTCTATAAAAACCCCCTCATTCTCAACTCTCAAAATCGAATGAAAAATTAAGAAAATACCCTTTAAAAATATAACTCTCTCCACTCTCAACTCACCTCACTACTCTCAACTCTCAACTCTCAACTTTTTCTCAAACAAATCAAAAAAAAAAAAAAAAAACACATCTTTGAATATCAAGATTAGATCAATGTTGGTTTGAACAAAGAACACCCCCTCTAACTTCCCTCTTCTACTCATCCCCTTCTCTACACCTATGCGCACACCATGAATGATTTGAGCCATCGAAGGGTCCCTTTTTCAATAAGGGTGCCCTCAATAGATTGAATCAACATCAAAACCCCTCATATTTGAAGGCACATATCGGATTTTTCGATTCTTTTTCTTATTTTATTTTTACTTTCAAAAAGTGACCGAATCTGAGGTTACCACCAAACGGTAGATGGAGTAGGGTGCCTAACACCTTTCCTACTCTATAAAATGGACCCCCTTACCTAGAGTATAAGGTTGGACCATGTACCTTATCCGTACAAGATTCATCAAATGTCCTAAAAAATATGATTTTTTGAAAAAATGCAATCCAAGTGACCATTTACACCCATTTCAAATATGAATGGTGGTGACTCCAAAACAATCCCAAAGTGGAAGGATATTTCAAAATGATGAAATTCTCATGTCCATAGTTCCCTATCAATGTAGTACCCCTCTTTTTCTTCTTTTCTATTGCTACCATTAACTTTTTTTTCTCTCAATCCTCGCCATATCATAGACCTCCATTAGCATATCTATCTCCTTCGTTGATCATGCACAGACCTTTATTCAACTTTTTTTTAGGGGTAATGGGCTTAAGGGTTGGGTTGTATTTGGTTAGATTAAGGTATAAGTAAGATTGGGTTGGGTTGAGAGGTGTTATGATGATAACACAAAAAGGGGAGGAATTTTTAGCCCATGGGCCAAGAAAAAAGGGCCCTAAGCCATTTATATGAAAATTTTACAAGTTTTTTAGAGGTTTGGGTCTTGGTACCCATTTCAATTTTAGGTATTTTTGGGCATTTTACATAGATGGTATGTTCAAATTTGGGTGTCTATAGCTCTGATATCAAGTTGTTAGGCTTCTATTTTGTTTACAGATTTTTTTAGGAAAATCTCGATCAAACTGGAATTAGCAACACCCCTTAAGAATAGTAGAAAAGCACACAGAGTAAGCAATAAAGAATTGACCCTTATTCTAGCTTAGAGGAAAGAGGCACTAGAAAAAAATCTCGTCCACTTTTGAATTATTAAAACAAGACCATGGCCTTCTCTTCCAACGAAGGAATTTCTTCCACCGAGAAGAGTACCTCTGTTAGAATACGGATGAGATCAAAAACGCCATCATTGGGGCAAACAATGCAATAGCTTCGGTTAGAGCAAAGCCCAAAATGGCATAACCAAATGATTGTTTAGCCAATGATGGATTTCTAGCCACGGAATGGATCGAGGAACTAAGGACGTTTCCAATACCGACAGCAGCTCCCGCTGAAGCAATTGTAGCTGCTCCGGCACCTATTGATTTTGCACCTTCTAACATCTCGAGTCGAGAATTCTCGTCACGCTTTTCCTTCGCGATTTCCTGGATTCCTCGTCTTGTAAATAGGATCGGGCTTTTTCAAACTATTCAATGGCTCGTCCACGTAATTCTTCTGAATTTCAAATAATACTCAAGATTATCTATTTTCGATTATCTAATAAATCACTTAATAAAAGTAGACTTGAGGACTTCCTTATTCTCCACTTTGATTAGAAACGCAGTACCACCGATGAAGTTCCATATGCCGAAATTCGACTCTTTTGACAGAACAAGGGATCCAATAGAGCATGTCATACACTACAGAAACATGATGATCTTACACCAAGGAGATGACGCTCTGATCTGCAAGTTGTTCCCTTCAACTCTTCGGTCAGGAGCACTTTCTTGGTTTCAGGGTCTACTATTTGGAACAATTGAAAATTTTCAACAGTTAGAGGAAATCTTCGTGGCCCAATATATCCATAATAGAAGGAGGAAGGTCAGAGTCAACGTCCTGTTCTATTTGCAACAGGAAGAAAATGAAAGTGTTTGGGATTTCACGGTAGAAAATCCAGACGATGGTACGGTAGTTCAGGTGTACGTGAACGCAATCATACCAGGAACAGGGTTGCATGAAGAGCTTGTAACAAACCCTCTAAAAATTATGGAGGACCTTTATGTAGTGGTCCAAAAATTTATGTTAAGCACGGTGCCATCAATTAACACAAATCACGGGAAAATGAGGAAGCCACAGTGACGGAAAAGAAAAGAGCAAGGGAGCAAACAAGCCAAAGTTCATGGATTTCAAAAAGAGTCCTAACGCCACTAACGATGAGGCTTTTTGAGATATTGATGCACATCAGGGACAATCCAAGTTTCAAACCAGTCTCTTCGAATCACCGGGGGCTCCTAGGAATGCCTTACTACGAGTCTAGACACCCCATTTTCGCACTCACCTGATTAATCAACTCGTCAATCCAATTGCAACGGTTCCCACTGATGGATGTTTATTCCAATGCTTTATTTGTTACTAGATGTGTTTCAGAAATTCGGATGAGGTATCTCGAACTAACAAAACTGTAGAAATCACACTACGCTAGGAAAATATAACCCCAAAAATATAGAAATCATCATTTTTCAGACAAAAAGAAGCTTCACGATAAAAATCACTAAAAAATAACCAAATTACCAAAATACCCCTAACCTCAAAACATCCCTAAAGCCTACATTACACTTATAAAAATCCTTTCAAACACACAAAACAACAAATTGAAATCAAATAAATTATTTCGCCAATTTTCACAAAATTCGATAAAATTATGAAAATACCCCTCATAAAGTTCACGACATTTCCCACAAATTTTTTTATAAATGATAAAAACCAATATTCTCATTGAATTCCTTATGAAAAATAGATTTCAAAACATCATGGAACATTAAAAAATGACTTAAAACGTAAAAAATTATTTTCGAGGGCAAAATGATAATTTTATAATTTTAATAATTAAAAATTCTAAAATTAATAATTAAAACATCAGTTAATGTAAAGTGAAATCCAAATTAAAATTCAAGTTAATCAAGTAAGACTTAAGTCAAAATCCTAAAGTCAAGTCAATCAAGTAAGACTTAAGTCAAAATCTTAAAGTCAAGTCAATCAAATAAGAATTAAGTCAAAATCCTAAATTCAAGTCAATCAAGTAAGACTTAAGTCAACATCTTAATTTCAAGTCAATCAAGTGGGACTTAAGTCAAAACCCTAAATCAATCTAATAAGACCAAAGTCAAAACCCTAATAGAATTCTAATTAAACTCAAAAACTATCTACAAGAATTCTAATTAAACTCTAAAACTATCTAAAAGAAACCTAATTAAACTCTAAAACTATCTAATAGAATTCTAATTAAATTATAAAACTATCTAACATAATTCTAATTAAACACTAACTCTATTTAAAAATAATTCTAATTAAACACTAACTCTATCTAAAATAATGATAATTAAAAACTAACTCTACCTAAAAAGCACTTTAAAAAATCTATAAATAAGGGTCCCTACAACCTATTTTCGTATCAAAAAATAAATCCTAAGAAAAGTAGGTCAAAAAGCTTCCCTAGTCTCCCATAAACCCTAATTTTGAAGTCCTAACTCCTTACCTAACATCCATACCCCAATTTTAGCTTAAAAAATACTTTAAAACCCCTAAAAAATACTCAAAAATCCCTAAACAAATCAGAAATATTCATATCTTAGAAGGAGGTACTTCGTCTTGGAGGTCTGAAGTAAATCCAATGATAGAACAAAGTGAGGAGTACTATACGAGGAGTTGTTCTATCAGATCTAAGGGAACAAAATCGTTGCATTGCAAAGGTAAATATTGTTATTTTATTATTATTATTATTTAGGTATTTTTAGCAACGTAATCATTTTTTGAGAATTAATAGAGACCGACGTTTGTCGGACGGGGTTGGTACCTAACACCTTCCAACCCCGTAACGTGATCCCCAGACTCAGTATTTTTTTAGTAGATTGGTTATTTTTATCCGTTTCGAGTCGATGTTCGGTTCCTAGACCGTAATAACTAGGTGGCAACTCCCAAACCTCAAAGTCAAAAGTAGATCCGCATACCCCGTGGATCGAGGGCACTTTCAGAGAGTATCATAAGGTGGAAGACCACCCGATCGACAACTGTTGGAAGTTAAAACATGTCATTTAGGATATGATCGACGTAGGAAAGCTCTAGAGGTATGTAGCAACAGCCACAGAAGATTCGAGGATATGAGACTTGTCGCCACCACCGCCTTGAGAACTTCCAGCTTAGGAAGATAAAAGTTGGAGAGTGGTGAAGACAATAGTGACTGACAAATCATCGGGGTTTCGCATTATTCAAATATCAAGAAGGTACAACATGATTGGGATATCTATCAAGTGACCGAAGGAGTCGTGGTGGCATAGGTACCAGAGTCGGTATAGGGGAGCAAGGCAACAATATTTACACCTAAAGATTTAGAGGGGGTGTCAAGTCCCCACAACGACGCTCTGGTAGTGATCCCCGGAAGTAGGTCTAGTTTATTTGAGAAGGGTACTCATTGACGTAGGAAGTACAGTCGATATTCTGTTCTTATCAGTTGTTGAATAAATGAGTGTGCTTGGGGGGATGGAATGGTCTAAGTTCAGTATCTACGGATTTAGTGGAAGCTCAGTGATCCCCACCGGAGAGCTTACCCTATCCATGTTAGTCAGTCCGAAAGTTATTATGACAAGGTTCGTGGTGGTCAATTCTGACTCAACGTATAATGCCATCATCGGAAGGAGGTGGATACACTCGATGCAGGCTGTACCCTCCACGTTCCATCAAGTTCTGTGTTTCCCAACCCCATGGGGGCATGGAGATCAGTATATGGCCCGACAATGTGTTTCCTGTGCGATAGAAGAGGAAAGGAAAAAAGAACATCAAGAGAAAATGGAGAAGGTAAAAAGCAATACCTCCGACCTTAATGAGCAATAGCAACTACAGAACACCTAGCAGGCAAGCCGGGTGTCAACAGTAGAGCAGGTAATAGAGGTGGATTTAGGAGGGGATGGTATGCATCAAACTTTCATCAGGTCAGAAATGAGCAAGAAAGAGACAGACAACATGGTTGAGTTTTTAAAAAAGAATAAAGATGTTTTTGTAAGGTTATTTGAGGATATGCCTGGTATCGACCCTCAGATACTAAGTCATAATTGCATGTGGACCCCAGCGTCCGACCTTTTCAGCAGAAACCACAGAGGTTGGCACCAATGTTGAGATAAGTTATAAATGAGGAAGTAGAAAAGCTTTTGAAAGCCAGGTTCATTAGAGAGGTGCAGCTCTCAACATTGATCGCGAACATAGTAGCAGTACCAAAAAAGGATGATTGGGTAAGAGTCTGTATTGATTTCACTAATCTAAATCAGGCATGTCCTAAAGACAGATTCCCATTTCTAAGGACCGATCGTTTGATAGATGCTACAACTATGCATGAAAGACTTTTGTTTATGGATGGGTACTCAGGTTACAATCAGATCTTCTTGGCTCCCAAAGATCAGGAGAAAATCACCTTTATCACTGAACAAGAGTTGTTCTGTTATATTGTGATGTCATTCGAATTCAAGAACTCGAGGCTACTTACTAGAGGCTAGTCACGAGGATGTTCAAAGATAAATTGGGTCATACCATGGAAATTTACATCGATGGTATGCTGGTAAAAAGAAATTGAGTAGAAGATCATATAACTCACCTGAAAGATACAGTCATTCATTTAAGAGAATATAAGATGCGCCTCAACCCTAAGAAATGTACGTTTGGGGTTTCTTCTGGAAAATTCCTAGGGTACATGGTCACGAAAAGAGGAATAGAGACTTACCTAGACCAGATAAGGGCGTTGACAGAAATAGCTTTACCAACCAACTTAAAACAAGTACAGAAATTGGCAAGATGAATAACCGTACTTAGCAGATTCGTATCAAGGTCATCAGATAAGTGCAGACCTGTTCTCACTATTGACAAAGGGGACATGGTTTGTATGGTTAGAAGAATGTGAGAAAGCCTTCCTAGACCTAAAGACATACCTCGGATCACCACCCATCCTCTGCAAACCAAAATATGGGAAAATTTTAGGGATGTACTTAGCTGCCACGCCTACAGCAATTAGTTCCATCCTCTTCAGGACAGAAGGAAGGAAATAGTTACATATATACTTCGTGAGTAAGTCGTTGGGAGCTTTGAAAGAGAAGTATAACTAAATGGAGAAAATCGGTCTCGTCTTGTTATATTCATCCCAAAAGTTCAGACCCTACTTTTAAGCCTATAGGGTCAGGATTATTATGAATTATCCACTCCAAGAGGTACTGCGCAGAGTCAAAAAATCCAAGAGGATAGCTAAGTGGGTTGTCATGCTAGTAGAATTTGATCTCGTCTTCCAACCAAGAAGTGCTCAAAAGTGGCCAGTGGTTGCCGACCTTCTAGTTGATTTTCCTGTCGAAAATCCTTATTGGGAGGAAGAAGAGGAAGTGGACGCACCCGAATAAGATGTGCCTGATCCAATGAGCCCCAAGATAGGTTGGAGGTTATTTATTGATGGATAGACAAACTTTAGTGGATCAGGATCAAGTATGGTGTTGGTAACGCCCAGTAACGATCGACTCGAAAAAGTAGTGAAATTGGGATTTGGGGCATCAAATAACAAACTAGAATACGAGGCAGTAATTAGTGGTTTGAAAATAGCTTAGGATTTAAAAATAAGGGAACTACAGTAGTACTAAGACTCGCAACTCGTAGTTGGACAATGTGAAAGAACCTTCCTGGTGAAGGATGACAGAATGGAAAAATACACAAAACTCATCCAGAGAAAGATGGCAAGTTTTGATAAAGTAAAAATATCAAGGATATTTCGAAACAACAATCGCCATGCAGATTCATTAGCGTACATAGCCTCGATGCTCGGAGATTCAGAGGGTCAAAGCATTCCTATTGAATTCCAAGCTAGGATAAGCATCGACCTGGATAGAAAGGGAGACTGCATGGTAATAAATCCAGGTCCCAGTTGGAAGGATGAGATTGTGAATTTCCTCAAATCAGGAATAGCGTAGGAAAAAAAGAAGACAGCATGGAAGCTAAAAAGGAAAGAAGGTCAGTACATCTTTATTGAAGGGAAACTCTATCGGATTTCTTTCGAAGGACCTCACCTGAGGTGTGTTGATCGGGAAGAAGCACAACTAATTCTTAGGGAAATACATAAAGGGGTTTGTAGGAATCATTCAGGAGGTAGGTCACTGGCACATAAGGTACTCACAAAAGGGTATTATAGGCCCAACATGCAAGAAGATGCCAAGAAATACGTACAAAAGTGTGATAAGTACCAAAAGCATACCTCCCTGATATGGTAGCCCTCGAAAGAACTTCACCCGATTCGCAGTCCATGGCCCTTTTCCATATGAGGACTCAATATCATGGGACCTTTCCCCCGTGCCACAGGAAAAGGGAGTTCTTACTCGTAAAAACAAATATTTCCCTAAGTGGATAGAGGCCATCCCACTCGTCGGAATTCGGGAAGAGGAAGTAGTAAAGTTTCTCTGGGAACACATAATAACCAGGTTTAGAATACCATACGTTGTTATAACAGACAATGGGAAATAGTTCAGGGGCAAGTAGGCCATTGCCTACAACCAGGAGTATGGGATCTGCAGCTTGAGCTCATCTCTAAGATATCCCCAGGGGAACGATCAAGTGGAAGCATCCAACAAATCAATATTACAACTCTGAAGAAAAGGTTGGACGAGAAGAAAGGGCTATGGGCTGATGAATTACATAACGTACTTTGGGCATACAGAACTACAACGCGAAGAAGGGCTGGAGCCTCTCCTTTCTCCCTCACTTATGGGACAGAAGCAGTAATCCCGACTGAAGTCCAAGTACCCACAGGAAGAAGCCAAGTGGCTAGTTATTTAATGAATGAATAGTTGTTGGTCCGAAACTTAGACAGGATGGATGAGATATGAAAAAGAGTAATAGAGAACCTCCGGAGGTATCACCAAGAGCTGAAAATGTCGTACGATCGGAAGATGTACAGAAGAGTGTTTAGGCCAGGAGATCTTGTATTAAGGAAAGTCTTCCAAAACACGCAATTACCAAACAACGGGAAGCTCGATGAGAATTGGGAAGGTCCGTATGTGATTGACAAGATAGGGGAAGGGGGGCATACTACTTAAAGACAATGGCTGGGGATTCAATCAGCTCACCATGGGATGCCTTCAACCTAAAAAGATATTTCCAATAAGAATTGAGTATAGTATGGTGGGTAGAATCTTTGTTTAATTTTTTTACCATTTATTTTAAAATAACATGAAATAATGTTTATGCTCTTAAAGATTTCTTATTATGAGCATGTTTGAAAGATTTCTTAGTGCTTACCTAGGTTACTTTGAAGGAAAATGCCAAAATGTCTTTGAAAGCGCCCTCGATCCGCGGGGTGTGCGGATCCGCTTTTGACCCTTGAGGTTTGGGAGTCGCCACCTAGTTATTGCGGTCTAGGAACCAAATTGACCATACAATGGATAAAAAGAATTAATCTACTATAGAAATCTGAATCCGGGGATCATGTTACGGGGTTGGAAGGTGTTAGGCACCAACCCCGCCTGGCCAATGCCGGTCTCTACTAATCCCAAATAGATCTACATTGCTAATGATAAACCTAGATTAAAAAAAAATAAAAAAAAAGTTTACCTTTGATCTACAAAAGTGTTATTCCCTCAGATCTGGTTAGAATGGCTCCTTGTACCGTATTCCTTACTTCGTTCTATCTCCGGATCTGATTCCTGATCTCCGAGGTAAGGTATCTCCTTCTTGGATCTGGGTGTTTCGAATTTATTGTGGATTTTTGGGATGTTTTTGAGAGGTTTTTGGGTGTTTTTTAGGCTAAAATCGGAGTAGGGGTGTTAGGGAAGGAGTTGGGACTCCAAAATTAGGGTTTTGGGGAGGCTATGGAGGCTTCTTTACCTACTTTTCCTAGGGTTTTTTCTTTGATACGAAAATAAGGTGTGGAGGCTCCTATTTATAAAAATTTTAGAAGCATTAGGATTTGATTAGGGTTTCTTTTTAGGGTTTCAATTAGGGTTTAGACTTTGGTCTCATGAGATGGACTTAGTCATTAGGGTTTTGACTTAGGGTTTTGACTTTAGTCTTATGAGATTGACTTAATTAGATTAGGGTTTTGATTTAGGATTTGACTTTAGTCTTATGAGATTGACTTGATTAGTTGAGATTAAGGTTTTGATTTAGGGTTTTGACTTTAGTCTTATGAGATTGACTTTAATACTTGACTTTTAGTCTTACTTAATTAACTTTAATTTTGACTTTAGTCTTATTTGATTGACTTTAATATCTTGACTTTTAGTCTTGCTTGATTGACTTTAAATTTTTGGAGAACCCTTCTCTATTATATCTTTAATTCTTTGGACCCCCAAATGGAAAGGTCCTTAAAGAAATATCTTACGAACCCTCAACAATTTTGCCTGAAAGCCTGATTGATCGATGTTTTTATTCATATTTTAAAATTAATTTTATTAATGTTTCACTTTAATTATTTAATGTTTTATTTATTAATTTCAAATTTTTTAATTATGAAAATTATGAAATTACTGTTTTGCCCCCGAAGAGGACTTTTCACGTTTTAAGTCGGTTTTTAATGTTTTAGGATGTTTTAGAATCGATTTTTCGTAAGAAATTCAATGGAAATATTAGTTAGTGTCATTTATGAAATTTTTTGTGTGAAATGGTTGTGAACTTTATGAGGGGCATTTTCGTAATTTTGTCAAATTCTGTGAAAATTGGCTAAACGATTTATTTGTTTCGATTTATTATTTTATGTGTTTGAATGGGTTTTCCTAAGCGTAATGTAGGCTCTAGGGTTGTTTTGATGTTAGGGGTATTTTGGTAATTTGATAGTTTTTTAGTGATTTTTATCGTGAAGCTTCTTTTTGTCTGAAAAATGATGATTTCTATGTTTCTGGAGTCGTATTTTCCTAGCGTAGCGTGGTTTCTAAGGTTTTGTTAGTTTGAGATACCTCATCCAGATTTCTGAAACACATCTGGTAACAAAATAAAGCAACGGAATACACATCCATCATTGGGAATCATTGCGATCAGGTTGATGAGTTGATTAATCAGGCGGATACAAAAATAGGGTGTTTCCAGATGCCCCTCTTTGGCAGAGGGTTGATGTAAACTAGATAGCAAATCTACTTTGGTAGATAGTGCGATATCCGAATGCCAAAGCTAGTGACAGTTCATTTTGCAGCCTGATTTAGCAATTCGTGAAGGTGTTCGGATCCTTGAGCGTAAAACTCTCCCCGAACTAAAAGGTTGTCAGGTCCTCAAGCGTGAGCTTTCACTAACAGTGTCAGATTCTTGAATTTTAAAGAATTCTCCTTGACTAAAAAGTGCAAGTGTGAGTGTGTGTACTGTGTGAAACTGAGTAAAAATGTGCCATGTCCCAGAGATCTTCTCTCACTGACAATAATGATTCAAAATTGAAATGTATTTATGCAACGAAAGCAATCATGGCAAGGTTGAACAATAAAGTAATTGGAGTCATAACAATGTAGGAACTTCGTTAAATCATATTTTAAATTCTTTTTTTAGAGCACGAAAAGGTATGAGTCTCGTTTATAGGACTTGAACCTATTGTAGCCACGCTAACAATCCTGTTAATTCAATATGATTCAAACAAAGCTGGAGTCTCGTTTCTCGGACTCTAGATAAGGTTTACGGGAACTTAAACAATCCTATTAAATATAGAGTCTCGTTTCTCGGACTCGAGCTAAGGTTTGCAGGCACTTCAAAAAGCCTATGATTCAAAACGTTGGAGTCTCGTTTCTCAGACTCGAACTTAGGTTTATAGGCACTTCAAAAAACCTATATATTATTCAAAAAGTTGGAGTCTCGTTTCTCGCACTCGAACTTAGATTTATAGGCACTTCAAAAAGCCTATTCATTCTATGATTCAAAAAGTTGGAGTCTCGTTTCTCGGACTCGAACTTAGGTTTATAGGCGCTTCAAAAAGCCTATTCATTCTATGATTCAAAAAGTTGGAGTTTCGTTTCTCAAACTCGAACTTGGGTTTATAGGCACTTCAAAAAGCCTATTCATTCTATGATTCAAAAAAATTGAAGTTTCGTTTCTCGGACTCAAACTTAGGTTTATAGGCACTTCAAAAAGCCTATTCATTCTATGATTCAAAAGTTAGGGTCTTGTTTCTCGGACTCAAACTTAGGTTTGTAGGCACTTCAAAAAGCCTATTCATTCTATGATTCAAAAAGTTAGAGTCTCGTTTCTCGGACTCGAACTTAGATTTATAGGCACTTCAAAAAGCCTATTCATTTTATGATTCAAAAAGTTGGAGTTTCGTTTCTCGAACTCGAACTTGGGTTTATAGGCACTTCAAAAAGCCTATTCATTCTATGATTCAAAAAGTTGGAGTTTCGTTTCTCGGACTCAAACTTAGGTTTATAGGCACTTCAAAAAGCCTATTCATTCTATGATTCAAAAAGTTGGGGTCTCGTTTCTCGGACTCAAACTTAGGTTTGTAGGCACTTCAAAAAGCCTATTCATTCTATGATTCAAAAAGTTGGAGTCTCGTTTCTCGGACTCGAACTTAGGTTTATAGGCACTTCAACAAGCCCATTCATTCTATGATTCGAAAAGTTGGACTCTCGTTTCTTGGACTCGAACTTACTAAGCTACGTTTCTCGGGCTTAGATTTATAGGAACTTAAACAATCCTATTAATTCATTTTATGATTCAAAATCGACTTTAAAGTTTGAAAGATCAAGCCTTTATTGGCTTATCATGCATCTGGATTCATAATTATCATTGGGTTTCACCAGACTTTTAAGCTTTTGTAAGATTTTTTTTTATCATGTGATTAAGAACAAAAACTTTGAAATTAAATGACCTTCAAAAATGCCCCTAGTTTCAAGGTTGGCTTTAACTGAGACTTGACTACGAGACTAATGGAATGGATTACGCTTGGACTCTAATGTATGACAGATAGAAGCACTGACATTCTCTTAAATTTAAGACTCTTAAGATTATCATATGTGCAATAAGGAATTCGAACATTTTCTTTTTGAGTATCTTTTAAAAAATGCTTGAGCTGGACTTAAAAAATCTTGATAAATATTAGAATAGAAGATCTTCCTCCTCAAAGTGGTTGATGATTCTACATTTTCCATTAGCGAACACTTGAACAAGTAAACATACTTTTGAAGATCCTACAATGTTCAAGATGACTTCTGATTTTTTTTCGACTTCAATATTGTCTTTGTCGGATGTGAGCTCTTGGCTAAAAGACAAATATCGTGGCTTGAATGGTTCTGCAGTTTCTGCACAAGCTTCCTTCTGAATTTTCTTCTTCACGGGACCTTTCCTCCCATATGATGATACCCTAATTTTTGCCTAGATCGCCTCTTTAGGTTTTCAATCTAGCGGGCTTTGTTTTTTTTTTCTTCTGATGATGCCTTGATTTTTGCCTAGGTCGCATTTTCAGGTTTTCAACCTAGCAGGCTTTCTTTTTTATGGTTATGCCCTAAATTTTGCCTAAGCCACCTTTTCAGGTTTTCAACTTAGCGGGCTTCTTTTTTTTCTTGATGATCTTGTATAACCAACTCGACAACTTCTTAGTTCCCTGCACCTTAACCGAGTCAATTAGCCTTCAGGAGGACTTAATAGGTGGGCTTAGGATATGGTTTAGAAAGAAAAGATATAAGGCTCAACTTTCCAAAATGTCCCTAGTTTGATATTCTCTTTTTTCTATCAATTATTTTGATTTTTTTTTCTAAATGCCCCTAGTTTGGCATTTTTTCTTTTTATCAATTCTTTTGATTCTTTTTTCTAATGCCCCTAGTTTGACATTCTTTTCTTTTAAACCTTTCAATAGGGGATTTTCCTTTTGGATAATACTTTCCTTAAGAGAATTTTTTTTTTCATGACCGGGCCTGAAGTAACTTCTCAAGTTGCCTACGTACCCCAAATATTTCTTTTCTCTTTTGGGATCAGGTCAAAACGTAGTTCATACTAAGATTCCCTCCCAAGGTTGGTCGGCGTGGTTTAGAAAAAAAATGCTATTGATTTTTTTTAAAGGCTGCGAGGGGCTAAAGAAGGTTATCTTCATCTTGGTAAGACAGGAAAATGGTTCGACCAATGAATGCCTCCTTTTGTGAAATACTACTTGATTTGGTCAAGGTTTTAGGAACTTGATGTCTTGATTGCTCTATCGAGTAAGGTCTTCTTTTGCGAATGAGTCTTCAATCTTCTTCTGAGAAAGAGTAATCTTCAGTCTTCTTTTACGGAGTTGAGTGAGACTGAGTTCTTTGTATTTTTCATTGACTCGTTCAACTATTTCCAAACTTCAAAAGAAATCTCATATTCTTTTGTGAATGATAACTTTCTTCACTTGTGTAAAAAACATGGTAGATCCACTTGTAAGTCTTAGCATCTTTGTTGATGCTTTCAGTTATATTATCTTTGACCGATAATCTTTGACTTTGAAATCACTTTTGACTTGATCTATGTTTTTGTGTAATTCATCCATATATCCTTATGAGATCATGCAAGAAATATTGTTGAATTTCTCAAGTAAGTTTACTATTCTCTCATGTTCTGTTGAGGATAATGTATCACCAATTTGCACTTCTTGAGTGTACTCTTTAATTCCAATGTTTATTAAGTTCAGTTAGTGAGCTTTAAGTCATTTCTCATTTTAGATTTTATGTTCACATCATTATTGCACACAAGATAATCAAAAGCTTCTTTATTTATTGGAATTGAAAAGAACATAGACTGACAAACCTTACTAAAACCCAAAAATAAAGATGACTAACTGAATTCAAAGACTGACGCAACTAAAGCTAAAAAAAACTATTACATCATTACGAATGGAGGGACATAATTCTAGAGTCTATGCCACTTCAGTTATCTTTGATGGATGACTTGAATTTTCCTGTTTTTACTATCTCTTCATATTCTTGTCATATGCGGGACAACCCATTGCTTCAATAATTTCTCTATTCTTCAGTCTGTCACTGCCTTAGGGTAGTTGAGTTCATTCTTGCATGGAGCGAATGCACTGTTTAGACCGATTGGGTGAATGAAGGAAATTGGGTCAACTGATTCAGGTTTGGATATTGATATTAGGTTCAGAGTAGGAGGGGTTGATTTTGAAAGGTAGGCAAAGGGTTAGTCTTAACATTGGGAGTAGTAGGAGTGGGTATGGTGACTTTTCCTTGCTCAATAAGGTCTTGGATAGCATGTCGGAGAGTAATACACCTGTCAAGAATATGACCAGGCATCTGATGGAATTCACAGAATTGCCCATTATCCATGTTTGGGGGAAGAGGATTAGGTAAAGGCTTAGGTTGTAAAGGTGCCAGCAATCCCCTTTTCATCAATTTTTGATAAGCAACACTAAGGGACATTCCAAGATTGGCAAACTGTCTCGTAGGCTTAGCTTGTGAAGGTTGAGTAGCTTGTGGAGATAGTGCGAAGGAGGAGTTGGCTACTTGTAAGGAATTGACATTAGGTTTGAAATGTTTGGGTTTTGACTCAGACGAGTTACCAAAAAGTCCCGAAGAGTAAGCATCTTCAACTTGATTTCCAGCCTCAAGGAGGGATTGAAAAGTAGGCAAGTATTGAGGCATCAAGTACTTGGCATAATTTGGAGTGAGATTCCTGAGGATAATCTTGATTTGTTCCTTCTCTTGAGGTCGGTCCCACAGTTGAGCGGCTTTAGCTCTCCATCGAGCAATGAACTCAGTGAAAGTTTCTCTGGGTTTCTGTTTAGTAGTTTCTAGGTCTCTTCTTGTAAGTTCAATATCTGTGTTGAATGAGTACCGACTAATAAACTCCTTCATCAATTCATGCTATGTTCTTACCCGAGATGAGTCCAATGACATTAACCAGCGTAGTGCAAGACCTGTCAGGGTTCTTTGAAAAAGTTGAGCCATCTGTTCTTCACTTAAACCCTGAGATTGCATTATGCCAACATATACTTTTAAGTGAGTCCTAGGGCATCCAATACCGTCAAACTTCTCCATATCAGGCATTGTGAACTTTTCTGGTAGACGGACCGTGGGAAACAAGGTCATTGACCCTAATCCAAGAGTAAGATCATCAGGGTCTTTGATGTTCTTCAAAGCAGTTTCAACTTGAGTTATTCGATGAGCTAGGACAGGGTCGACGTGTAACTGATCATCTTCTTGGTTTTCAACGAGGTCAAACACATCCTGAGGTTCTATAGCTTTATCTTTTCCCTTTTCAATTTTCAGGGATTCAATTTGTGTTTGGACAGAGGCAATAATCTGGGCTTGAAAAGATTCTAAAATCTGACGGAGCGCAGCTTCATCCATGGTACTCGTTTCTTCTTGTGGCAATGACTGACTACTTGGCAATGGTACTCTAGAAAGACGACTCTTTTCACGGACCCAAAGTGGTACAGATGGAGGTTTAGAACGTTTAGGACCAATTATCACCTGATTGGAAGTAAACCAAGGTTAACCATTGACTCTAAAGGTTTGACTCTTAACTACATGATTAAAGTTTTGACATAAAATAGTCCAAGTCTGATGAAAAATCGAATCCAAATGCACCATAAGTCTATAATGACCAAGAAAGTGAGAAATGTTAGATGCGGGTCTACCCCTGATTGGGATTGAACCTTTGATCAGATAAATTAATTTGATCTTAAGATCGAATCTTTCTAGATAAAGTGGTCTGGATCTTTAAAAGTGAAACCAATTAGTCCAACTGATTTGGTATCGATCAGTTTGATCCATTTGTCCATTGGGTCAACTTGTTTAAGTGGTTCAAATTAATCGGTACATTTCACCGATTGGGTCGGACCGATGTTGTGGGTTTTGTTTGGTTATTCTGGATTAGTTTGCCCACCTACCTATTGGTTGGATTGAATAAAGCAACCTGGGAACACCCATAGTCAGTTCGGGTCGTGACATATAGGAAGGCTTTTAGACTCTAGGTTTACTACGTGCAATGCATTTTTATCTAGCCACCCTTGCCCAAGCACACCTATACACCTCTCGATACGTGGTGACTTGGTTTGATATACCGTATAGGTGATAATCTAAAACCTCAATTCACTTCTCTGAAGCCAAAAACAGCCAATTTGATCTCCAGTTGAGAGGTGGCGCACAATGCTAAGCAAGGGCCCACTTAAATACCTCTCGTCTAGAATAGACGTAGTCTATCCCCCTCGTACAGTAGGTTACAGCGGGGCAAGATCTTGCTTAGGCACCGGTTTTGACCAAGAAGTACAATTGATATACTTGGATTATCTTTTATATACCTATGGGTACGAGTCAAGAGTTGTAGTTTTCATAAATGGTTTGGCATCCCACGAGGGGACCGACCACGTATTAGTACTACGTTGGCAATCGGGACATGTGACTGTGTGGCTCACAATAGGTAAAAGGCTCAGGTCGCTCCAGCCTGGGTGCATCAATATATCTTTCAGAATCACCTGATCAGACGGTATTGATGCCCCCAGTTTGATATACCCTAAGGTACGTGACTGGAGTTGTGGGTTTCATGAATGACGTCGCATCTCCGAAGAGACCGGGCCACGCACTAGTGCCACGTTGGCTAAATGGGACGTGTAAGTGAGTAAAACAGCAAACGTGCATGTGGTGTGTGCAAAACAGGGTGGGGTGTGCCCGGGACCTTTTTCAAACAAATGGGCCCATGGATCCAATCAAACCAATCATACATTTAATCAAAATCAAAATCATTCAAATCATATGAATATTCAATTAAGATCACATTATTCCCATCACATAAGCACATTAACATTACGATCAACATCAATCATGTATTTCAAGCAAGATCATGGTAAATTAATCAATAAATATGGCATATGATAATAATCAAACAAACATTGCAATAGGCATAATTTTTATAATTTTTAAGGTCCAATCAATGATCACTTTTGAGTGATCCAAAATAAATCGAGATTCCAATAGGTGTTACATTGATGATAGAATGACAATGGTTGAGATGAGCTCACTCTCAAGAACATTAATTGTGCCAACATTAGATAAATTCAGATTTTCTGTGAATTAGGAAAATACAATCTGAACTTGCATCGATGATATCTAAGGCTCCTGATAACGAAATCGAGTGAACTCAAGTTCTAAATTAATATACTCGATGAGATCTACATTTTATTAATAGGTGTCCAGACTTAGTTCTCACCAGAATATTCTGTAAAAACGTTTTAACGTTGTTGTCCCAACTTTCATTCAGAAATAATTCCAAATTTACAGATTGAACTTGCATCGATGATATCTAAGGCTTCCGATAACGAAATTGAGTGAACTCAAGTTCTAAATTAATCTATTCGATGAGATCTATGTTTTATTAATAAGTTCCCAGACTTAATTCTCACTAGAATGTTCTGTAAAAAAGTTTTAACATTGTTGTCCCAACTTTCATTCAGAAATAATTCCAGATTTACAGATTAAACTTGTATCGATGATATCTAAGGCTTCCGATAACGAAATTGAGTGAACTCAGATTCTAAATTAATCTACTCGACGAGATCTATATTTTATTAAGAGGCTCCCAAACTTAATTCTCACTAGAATATTCTCTAAAAAAGTTTTAACATTGCTGTCCCAACTTTCATTCAGAAATAATTCCAGATTTACAGATTGAACTTGCATCGATGATATCTTAGGCTTCCGATAACGAAATTGAGTGAACTCAGATTCTAAATTAATCTACTCGACAAGATCTATGTTTTATTAAGAGGCTCTCAGACTTAATTCTCACTAGAATATTTTCTAAAAACGTTTTAATATTTCTGTCCAACCTTCATCATTCCATCATTATCATAGGTCAATTTGAATCTTTCACTATTTAGGGGTTATCAAAAAGTGATCCTTAATTGGAAAAAAAAATGCAATACCCAAAATCATCTACAATCAAGACAACAAAATAAGTAAACAGAAAAAATAAATAAAATAAATCCAACTAAATAATAAAAAAAAACTAGGTCATCTTGGCAATGCTCCCATACTTGGGGTTTTTCAAGTTTGATCCTCAATAGTCCCCAGTGGAGTCGCCACTGAAAGCGCCCTCGATCCGCGGGGTGCGCGGATCCGCTTTTGACCCTTGAGGTTTGGGAGTCGCCACCTAGTTATTGCGGTCTAGGAACCAAATTGACCCTACAATGGATAAAAAGAACTAATCTACTATAGAAATCTGAATCCGAGGATCATGTTACGGGGTTGGAAGGTGTTAGGCACCAACCCCGCCCGGCCAATGCCGGTCTCTACTTATCCCAAATAGATCTACATTGCAATGATAAACCTAGATTTAAAAAAAATTAAAAAAAAAGTTTACCTTTGATCTGCAAAAGTGTTATTCCCTCAGATCTGGTTAGAATGGCTCCTTGTACCGTATTCCTTACTTCGTTCTATCTCCGGATCTGATTCCTGATCTTCGAGGTAAGGTATCTCCTTCTTGGATCTGGGTGCTTCAAATTTGTTGTAGATTTTTGGGATGTTTTTGAGAGGTTTTTTGGTATTTTTTAGGTTAAAATCGGAGTAGGGGTGTTAGGGAAGGAGTTGGGGCTCCAAAATTAAGGTTTTGGGGAGGCTATGGAGGCTTCTTTACCTACTTTTCCTAGGGTTTTTTCTTTGATACGAAAATAGGGTGTGGAGGCTCCTATTTATAAAAATTTTAGAAGCATTAGGGTTTCTTTTTAGGGTTTCAATTAGGGTTTAGACTTTGGTCTCATGAGATGGACTTAGTCATTAGGGTTTTGACTTAGGGTTTTGACTTTAGTCTTATGAGATTGACTTGATTAGATTAGGATTTTGATTTAGGATTTGACTTTAGTCTTATGAGATTGACTTGATTAGTTGAGATTAAGGTTTTGATTTAGGATTTGACTTTAGTCTTATGAGATTGACTTTAATACTTGACTTTAGTCTTACTTAATTAACTTTAATTTTGACTTTAGTCTTATTTGATTGACTTTAATATCTTGACTTTAGTCTTGCTTGATTGACTTTAAATTTTTGGAGAACCCCTCTCTATTATATCTTTAATTCTTTGGACACCCAAATGGAAAGGTCCTTAAAGAAATATCTTACGAACCCTCAACAATTTTGCCTGAAAGCCTGATTGATCGATTTTTTTGTTCATATTTTAAAATTAATTTTATTAATGTTTCACTTTAATTATTTAATGTTTTATTTATTAATTTCGAATTTTTTAATTATGAAAATTATGAAATTACTGTTTTGCCCCCGAAGAGGACTTTTCACGTTTTAAGTCAGTTTTTAATGTTTTAGGATGTTTTAGAATCGATTTTTCGTAAGAAATTCAATGGAAATATTAGTTAGTGTCATTTATGAAATTTTTTGTGTGAAATGGTTGTGAACTTTATGAGGGGCATTTTCGTAATTTTGTCGAATTCTGTGAAAATTGGCTAAACGATTTATTTGGTTTCGATTTATTATTTTATGTGTTTGAATGGGTTTTCCTAAGCGTAATGTAGGCTCTAGGGTTGTTTTGATGTTAGGGGTATTTTGGTAATTTGATAGTTTTTTAGTGATTTTTATCGTGAAGCTTCTTTTTGTCTAAAAAATGATGATTTCTATGTTTTTGGAGTCGTATTTTCCTAGCGTAGCGTGTTTTCTAAGGTTTTGTTAGTTTGAGATACCTCATCCGGATTTCTGAAACACATCTGGTAACAAAATAAAGCAACGGAATACACATCCATCATTGGGAATCATTGCAATCGGGTTGACGAGTTGATTAATCAGGCGGATACAAAAATGGGGTGTCTACAGTCTCTCTACCTGAGTATCACTCTATGAGGTGAGTGGCCCAAAATTCTAATAAGGTCGATCCCCATGTGGACCCGAGTGTCACTCTATGAGCTGAGTGGCACAAAATCCTAATAAGGTCAAACCCCATGTAGGTCCGGGTGTCATTCCATGAGCTGAATAGCATGAAATCCTAATAACGTCCTTCCCCATGTGGGCCTGAGTGTCACTTTATGAGCTAAGTGGCACGAAATCCTAATAAGGTCGGTCCTCGTGTAGGCCCGAGTGGCACGAAATCCAAATAAGGTCGGTTCCCATATGGGCCCAAGTGTTACTCTATGAGGTGAGTAGCATGAAATCCTAATAAGGTTGGACCACATGCGGGTCCGAGTACCACTCTATGAGGTAAGTAGCAATATCTAGGAAGATAACCACTTAAGAGGATAAGGCGCGCAGATCCTTGGATTCTTTGGATTTGAGCGCAATATCTTAGGAAAGTTCCTAATTTCAAGGGATTAGGCGTTGATCTTTTCAAAAAAGGAAATAAAATAAGAAGGAAACGATAAAAAGGGAAAGGGGATTCTATAAATAAAGAAAAAGATACATAACAAAGGTATGCGATGTTAACCCAAAAAAAAGATAAAGAACAATTCCTAGAAAATTGTTGAAAAAATCTAACTTTGGCATCAGAGACTCTGTTTTTCAGGGAAAAAGGCCAAATCGAGGACAAAATCACCAAGAAAGATCCTAGAAATTTAGATGGACCTCGAGGCTCGGTTGTCATCGAAGATATCACCACAAAAAATGCCACAACTATTGGCACTGTCTGTGGGAATGAAAGAAAGAAACGCAACGTACACATGGCCAACACTAGACATACAGGAAGAAAAATAGCGACAAGGACAGATGATGTGGGAGTTGCAGGAAATGCTAATCCGCCAGCAGTAGTAAAGCGAATGAAGGGAGAACGCAATCGAGATGAATAGGATGATCTGTCGACATGGGGCATTCAACAGTTGCTAGATCAGAGGAGATTTGCAGCAAAACCTAGATCATCAATCGAAGGCAATACGAGAACTTAGAAGGGAGAACGAGCATCTCAGATAGCAAAGGAGAGAGGAATCGAGGAACCACGAAGGAACTGGGAGAGAGGGAGGTTAGTATTCCGGGGACCATGATCCTGAAGTAAGAAATAAAGGAAATCGAGTCATCACGGAGCAAGACACACCATCAAACCCCCTTACTATAGGGGAAGTGGAGAATCTGCTCAAACACAGAGAAAAAGATGCGACAAAATGAGGACAAGTAGGTAGACTTGCCCAATCAATTGTTAGAGACTTGAGGACTTCCCCATTCTCCACTGCGATTAGAAACGTCGTACCAACCGAGGAAGTTTCATATGTCGAAGTTCGACTCTTTTGATGGGACGAGGGACCCAATAGAGCATGTCATGCATTGAGGAACCTAGTAAAGCATGTCATGCACTACAGAAACATGATGATCTTGCAACAAGGAGATGACGCTCTAATCTGCATGTTGTTCCCTTTTACTAATCGGTCAAGAGCACTTTCTTAGTTTCAGGGTGGTCTCCCGTCTAGAACAATTGAAAATTTTCAGCAATTAGAGGAAATCTTCGTGGCCCAATATATCCATAATAGGAGGAGAAAGGTCAGAGTCAACGTCCTATTCTATTTGCAACAGGAAGAAAAATAGAGTGTCCGGGATTTCATGGCTTGATTTAGGGGCCAACTTCTCTCAGTGGAAAATCCAGACAATGGTATGGTAGTTCAGGCGTACGTGAACACAATCATACCAGGAACCATATTGTATGAAGAGCTAGTAACAAACCCTCCATAAAGGATGGAGGACCTTTATGTAATGATCGAAAATTTTATTACTTTGGAGGAAACTTTAAATAGCAACTCTCGAGAAACCTTAGCAATGTCAAGCATGGTGCCATCAGTTAACACAGATCACAAGAAAATGAGGAAGGAGGAAGCCACGGTGACGGAAAAGAAAAAAATAAGGGAGCAAATAAGCCGAAGTTCATGGATTTCAAATATAGTCCTAACGCCGCTGATGATGAAGCCTTCTGAGATATTGAGGCACATCAGGGACGATCCGAGTTTCAAACCAGCCCCTCCAAATTATTAGGAGTGGCCAGGAATGCCTTACTATAAGTATCATAAGGTGGAAGACCACCTGATCAACAACTGTTGGAAGTTGAAGCATGTCATCCAGGATATGATCGACGTAGGAAAGCTCTGGAGGTATGTAACAATAGTCACAAAAGATCCGAGAATACGAGACTTGCCACTACCACCGTCGCGAGAACTTCTAACTCAAGGAGATAAAAGTAGATGAGTAGTGAATACAATAGTGGTAGAACTAGCAACAAATAAATCATCGAGGGTTCCACGTCATTTAAAGATCAGGAAGGTGCAACATGATCAGGAGATCTATCAATTGACTGAAGGAGTCATCGTGGCTCAGGTACCAGAATCAGTATGGGGGAGCAAGGAATCAGTATTCACACCCAAAGATTTGGAGGGGGTGTCCAGTTCCCACAGACGGTGCCATTTGTGGGCATTTTTTGTGGTGATCTCTTCGATGACGATCGAGCCTCGAGGTCTGTTTAGGTTTCTAGGATCCTCCTTAGTGATTTTCCCTTCAATTTGGCCTTCTTCCCTAAAAAACAAAGCCTCCAATGCCAAATTTAGATTCCTTCAACAATTTTTTAGAAATTATTTTTTATCCTTTTTTGGGGGTTAACATCGCATACCTTTGCTATGTATCGTTTTCTTTATTTATAGAGCCCCCTTTCATGTTTTATCGTATCCTTCTTATCTCATTTCCTTCTTTGAAAAGGTCAATGCCTAATCCTTTGAAATTAAGAACTTTCCTAAGATATTGCGCTCAAATATAGAGAATCCAGGGATCTACGCACCTTATCCTCTTAGGTTGTTATCATCCTAGATTGTACCCAACCTGTAGAACATTTTTCTGACCCACGCGTTTTCTCCTATGGTTGAAGGATTTATTTGGGGGCATTTTTTGTGGTGATTTCTTCGATGATAATTGAGCGTTGGGTTTCTAAGATCCTCCTTGGTGATTTTCCTCTTGATTTGGCCTTATTCCCTGAAAAATAGAGCCTCTGATGGCAAAATTAGGTTTCTTCAACAATTTTCTAGAAATTGTTATTTATCTTTTTTTTTAGTTAACATCGCATACCTTTTCTATGTATCATTTTCTTTATTTATAGAGCCCCCTTTCCTCTTTTATCGTTTCTTTCTTATCTCCTTTCCTTATTTGAAAAGGTCAATGCCTAATCCCTTATAATTAGGAACTTTTCTAAGATATTGCGCTCAAATCCAGACAATCCAGGGATCTGCACACCTTATCCTCTTGAGTGGTTATCCTCCTAGATCGTACCCAACCTGTGGAACATTTTTTCGACCCACGCATTTTCTCTTGTGGTTGAAGGATTTATTCATTCACAACGCCCCCTCTCAAAAAGTCAAGAGAGTCTTGAGTTTCCGAAAATCTTAGTGAAATTGCTTCAACTGATGTTTCAAATACCTAATCCTTGATGCACGATCTCTGAGATATATGACTCTTGATATACCAGACATCACGCATTAAATGAATCGCGTGGTCCCAACTTGCGCACTTATTATCCTTTCCACGTGTCCCTGACTGGTAGGTCTGCGATTTTTGAAACGTCATCTCATTATGCCTAGTATTATATACAGCCGCCTAACATTCCGAACAGTTGAAAAAAAAAAGTCCACATGGCATCCCTACATTAGTTGGGCACAGCACGCGAGGCATTCGGTATCCTCGTTTGTGGAGCGCAATGATGATTATGACAGCCCATAATGTGCCCTCCTCCCTAGACAACTCTGACCCTTGGATACAACATGAATCTCAATGATATTTTCTTATAAAAACAACTCTTTCTTTCTTCATTTTCACTTTTCTTTAGTTTTGTGAGTCGAAGTGCTGCTAGTTTCTCTCCAATTCTTCATCCCACTATTTCACATTGTCGTCCAGCTTATCTCCAAGATATCCCCAGGGGAACGATTAAGCGGAAGCATCCAACAAAGCAATATTGTAGAATCTGAAGAAAAGGTTGGACGAGAAGAAAGGGCTATGGGCTGACTAATTGCATAGCGTTCTTTGGGCATACAGAACTACAGTGCGAAGAGGGACTAGAGCCTCTCCTTTTTCCCTAACTTATGGGATAGAAGCAGTAATCCTGACCGAAGTCCAAGTACCCACAAGAAGAAATCGAGTGGCTAACGATTTAGTGAATGAAGAGCTATTAGCCCGAAACTTAGACTGGTGGACGAGACACGAGAAAGTGTACTAAAAAGGCTCAGGAGGTATCACCAGGAGTTGAAAAGGTCATATGATCGGAAGATGCACAGAAGAGTATTTAGGCCAGGAGATCTTGTACTAAGGAAAGTCTTCCAGAACACATAGTTACCCAACAACGAAAAGCTCGATGAGAACTGGGAAGGTCCGTACGTGATTGACAAGATAGGGGAAACGGGAGCATACTACTTAAAGGCAATGGCTGGGGATTCAATCAACTCACCATGGAATACCTTAATCCTGAAAAAACATTTCCAATAAAAATTGAGTCTAGTATGGTGGGTAGAATCTTTGCTTAAGTTTTTTTCCATTTATTTTAAAATAACATGAAATAATGTTTATGCTCTTAAAGATTTCTTATTATGTACAAGTTTGGAAAGATTTCTTAATGCTTGCCTAGGTAACTTTGAAGGAAAATGCCAAAACATCTCTTCACCCGAGTATCACTTTATGAGGTGAGTGGCACAAAATTTTAATAAGATCAGTTCCTATGTGGGCCCAAGTGTCACTCTATGAGGTGAGTGGCACGAAATCCTAATAAGGTTGGATCCTATGTGGGCCCTAGTGTCACTTTATGAGGTGAGTGGCCCAAAATCCTAATAAAGTCGGTCCCCATGTGGGCTTGAGTATCATTCTATAAGGTGAGTGACACAAAATCTTAATAAGGTCAGATCTCATGCGGGCCTGAATTTTCTATAAGGTGGATGACACGAAATCCTAATAAGGTTTGTTCCCATGGGAGCTCGAACGTCACTCTATGGGAAGTCCAAGTGTTACTTTTTATGGTAAGAAACATAAATAAAGACAAAGGAAAATGGTTGGTCAGAAGACTATAAAGAAAACTAAATAGGAAATATTGGTAAAACAGAAACTTTCATTGTATGAAATTTACATGGATGGAGAAATGTCCAGGCACACCAAGTAGAAATTTTCATCGCTACACCAAGGATTACATATAAAAAAGAGAGCAGACGTTGCTGTTGTTGGATGATGCAGTAGGGTCAGCAGTAGGAAAATCGTTTACAAAGAAAAGCTAATTTTCTATGAGATTGTTGTTGCTGGATGGTGTAGTAAGGTCAGTGGAAAGAGGCATCTGAGAAGCAAATGGAGGATGGGAGGATGCCCGGAGTTCACAAAAATTGACTTCCAACTTTGTGGACAGCTTCCTCTCCTCTTCCAATGCTTCATCCCACTCCTTTACATTGTCATTCAGCTACTTCTGTAGATCAACCCTCTGTTCTTCAAGGACTTTTTTTTCCTCTTAGGCCTTTTTTTCACACGGTCCAGTCGACTTTCGAAGGTGAGAGAACTCTGAGCCATTTTGTCATGCAAGCTTGTAAGTTTCTCTTGAAAACCCTACACTTAACCCTTGAGGCTAGAGATCTCTTTATCCTTCGCCTCCAATGATTGGTGAGAAGAAAGACCTTCTTTGAGGGTATCGACCCTGCTCCTAGCCAAGACAAACAGTTTGTGTAGGACCTGAATAATGAAACCGTTCAATGGAGTGTAAGACAGAAGAATAAATGGAAAAAAATCAAAGGGATGGAGAAACAGGGCACCTTAGTCATATGGCTGCAAATGTCATCCAGAAAGACCACCGGATCCTTCTCTAAAAGGTCAGCAGTGGCCTCTGCAAGAAGGAGGCTCCCTTCAACTAGACCCCGAGCAACTTTGGCATCTAAGAGGGTTGAAGCATCAATAGGGACCTTCACCAACAAAACCTTCTCCTTAGGAGCAAAGCTTGAAGGGCAAGAGTTCTCAGTAGAAGTGTCTGTCGGAAGAGGTTGATACCGCTTTATATTTTTTTTCCAGGTGTATCATGCTAGGAGAGGTAGTTGGCTAGATTGTTCTTTAGCCCCTAGCTGAATAACGGATGGGGAATCAGGGGCAAAAATGGAAGGGTCGATGGGAGGAACGATAGATATTGGGGTAGGTAAAGCCTCAGGGGTAAAGTGCTTGCGCACAAAAGATTTTTGAGTTATTAGTTAAGACACCATTTCTTCTTCAAACTTGGAATCAAAGTTTCCAAGGACAAAGGAGGAAAAGGTAGTGGGAGAAAGGATGGTTGTTTGAGGGCGAGATTGAGATGATCTCTCCCTTGGTTTGGGAAGGGTGGTGAATAGAAAGCTCATTAAAAGGGAAGTTAGTTTTTCCCTGAACTCCTTGTCAGAAAGAATGGTTTCAAGAATGGGGACGGGAGGAGGACGCTTATCTTTAACACCTGTAAAGGAAAAATGAGTTAGCCAAAGAATAAGGAAACCAACGATTATTAAGAGAAGGCACATTGGATATTCTTACCCGTCCACTTGAAATAATAGTTCTTCAGGATAGGAGTGGACTGTCCCTTAGCATACTCCCAGGAGCCCGTGAGTTTGACAGGGTACAGAAATCACTCTTTGTCTGTCTCGGGAAGTTGGAACAGAACTTACTTCCCGTCCTTTCCTCTTCATTAAATAAAAGAACCCAGGCCATTTGGGGGCATTAGAAAGCTTGTATTGGGCCCAGATGTCAATAAGGCCAAGCTTCTGGTCTTCAGGAATTCTGGAGTTCATCAGCTCGATCATAAAAATCAAGCAGAAGAAATTCCTAGTCATCTGACCGAAAGCTTTGTGATAGAAGTTCAAGACCTCACGGGTCAGTGGGGACAAGGGGACTTTGAAACCAACTTTGAACTGACCCCAAAGGACAATGGTGGTGTCTTTTTCCCAAGTCTCATTGGGGCCAGGGAAGTCGCACGACTCCGTGACTACAAACTCCGGAATGGAGTAGGTAAACCAGAAATCGTCCATGAAGGGTTTGGCAAGAGTGTACGATTTTTTGCCCATGGTGATTTTGGGAGAAGTTCTTAGTAGAAGAATGGAAATAAAGATATAAGAAAAAGAAAGAATGAGGGGTACATTGAGTAAGAAAAAATATAAAGAAAAAAGAGGCTTTGATTGAAAAATTAGCTAAGAGAAACCAACAGCACTTCGACTCACAAAACCAGAGAATAGTGAGAATGAAGAAGGAAAGAGCTGTTTTTATAAGAAAAATATCCTTGAGATTCATGTTGTATCAAAGGGTCAGAGTTGTATAGGGAGGATGGCACAATATGGGCTATCATAATCATCATTGCGCCCCACAAACGAGGCAACCAAACGCCTCGCGCGTCATGCCCATCTAATATAGGGATGCCATGTGGAAATTTTTTTCCAACCGTTTGGAATGTCAGGAGGCTGTATTTAATGCTAGGCATAAGGAGATGACGTTTCAAAAATCGCAAACCTACCAATCAGGGATACGTGGAAAGGATAATAAGTGCGCACATTGGGATCACAAGATTCATTTAATGTGTGACGTCAGATACATCAAAAGTCATATATCTCAGAGATCGTGCATTAGGGATCAAGTATTTGAAACATCAGTTGAAGCAATTTCACAAAGGTTCTCGGAAACTCAAGACTCTCTTGACCTTTCTAGAGGGAGCATTATGGAGGAATAAATCATTCAACCACAAGAGAAAACGACGTGGATCAAAAAAATGTTCCACAGGTCAGGTACGATCTAAGAGGATAACCACCCAAGAGGATAAGGTGCACAGATCCCTCGATTCTCTGGATTTGAGTGCGATATCTTAGGAAAATTTCTAAGTTCAAGGGATTAGGCATTGACCTTTTCAAAGAAGGAAATGATAAAAGAGGAAAGGATGCTCTACAAATAAAGAAAACGATACATAGCAAAGGTATGCGATGTTAACCCAAAAAAAAAAAAAGATAAAGAAAAATTTCTAGAAAATTGTTGAAGAAATCTAACTTTGGCATCAGAGGCTCTGTTTTTCAGGGAAGAAGGCTAAATCGAGGGGAAAATCACCAAGGAGGATCCTAGAAACCTAGACGAACATAGAAGCTTGGTCATCATCGAAGAGATCATCACAAAAAAGTACCCCCACAGGCACCACTATCGTAAATTGTCAAGCTCAATCCAAGCAATAGCCTAACTTGAGCCCAAATATGTGAGGCCCAATAGAGTTAATAAATCCAATCCATCATGAGAATAACTTTTGCCAATTAACTAATCTCATATTTTAAGAATTAATTATGGATTGGAGTTGTAACTCATTGTACTGGCCCAATGTCATAAAATTCTTAAGCACATAAGCCCAAACCTTCTATTCTCAAGGCTTTTTAACTGGCTAACCCAACTGTTTTGGTCCCATCTGAAAATCCAAATCATGGGAATATCCATCAATTCATCTTCATTTTTTTTTCAATTATTGAAGTTCCCAATTCATAGTCTACAAATTTATTTTCCCCACATGATCTCCATTTTTCATTATTCATTATCTCTATTGTGAGGAAATCAAACCACATGATCCCATCGAATGCTCTTGGAAGATATCATAACAACCTGATCTAGTATACTATCAGCTCTGATAGACTCCATGATGAGTAGGATGCAACTGTGATGGCTTTCACAGATAAGCCACCAATAACATGATGAACATTTTTCGGCAACATCAACCATTCAATAATGAGATCAAGGGTAGATTTTAAATATAAAAAATTACATATTTCTTATTCAAAGGAAGATGCGATTGAGGAAGGGTATTAAGGTATAATAGGATTGGCTTATAATAAGATTCATTGTGATGCACAAAATATCTTATCATGAAGATAAAGATAGCAATACATTAGATTTAACTAGATTAGGATATGATTTGTTTGGGATAGAGTTTTTTTCTATATAAACCTTTTGGTTCTTGTAATTATTATCCAAGTAACTATAAAATCTCATTCATTTACCGTATTACAGACAAAAATGTCTACAAACTAGTAAAGATGTGCCATGTGTGTTTTGAAACCTGAGAATCTCAACAACTAATTCCTTTAAATATTTCAGAAAAAGATAAACTCATTCCACAAACTAGTCTTATCGAACTTCAATAAAATTGGATGACCGTTCCCAGAACAGTAGTAGGAAAAATTGGGTTTGAACATGGCTTAAGCAATTGGTATTGAACTAAAAAATTTGTGAAAGGAACTATATTTCCCCTAGAAGCCTTAAAAATTGGAAGCAAGTGATTTGATTGGAAGAGTTAAGGGATCTAAAAGTTACTGTTGGTGTTGTGTTCCTTGGGTTGGTCCAAGCCTATAAGGGAGCCCCAAACTCACTTAAGTGCACCTAAGTGAGTGCAGCAAGTTCTCTAGAATTTTTAGTATTTTTTTTTCAATGGGAAGGAGAGGAGGAGGGCTCCCAAGATAAGAAGAATAGAAGAGAAATAAGAGGGAGAATAGAACAAGGTGTTAAAGTTTTTCTTGAAAGCTATCATTGATGCTTAAGAACAAGATTTTGATAAAGAGATCTTGTTCTTGATTCCATCACGGTATATTGAATCTTTTCCAAGATGTTTTGTAGTGAGGTCTGTTAAAGAATAATTCAAAAATCAATTAGGCCCGGTCCAAGTGTCTGTATTGTTGGGTCGGTCCAAGGTAGTTTGGGTTGGGCTTGTAACTTACGTAAGTGGCCCACTTATGTGCTACTTCTAAAAATGGTTTTATTCTTTTGTTGTAAGAAGTCTAAGTCTTTTATAGAGAAGAGAGTAGAGAAAAAAAAGAAAAAGAAATCTAAGAGATGAGAGGTTGAGAGGTTTGGGAAGATTGAGATCTAAAAAAAGGTGGATTTAAGTGATAAAGGAAGTCTTTGTATCGATTTGCCCCATTTTTTTCATAGAGAAATCGAACTCTAACACTCATACCTTCGTAGACGTAGTCATTGGGTGAATCACGTAAAATCTCGTATTGTGTGTATTGTGTTCTTACTCTTTTCTTTGTGTGGTTGTTTATCTCTTTTGCATTTGCTACTATTAGTTGGGTTACCTTTTATTGCCATTATCAAATAAGATCTTGGAAAGTGCAGCATATAAGGTGTTTGGTGAACTAACCAATAGATATTTGACCAAATTACTAAGTGAGCTTCACAAGGGTGTTCACATATACAACAAGGTCATCTTTGTTGTTGAAGTTAGAAAGTGATAACCCTTGTATTTCTTCAATTTCTTGTAATACTTCAAACTTTGGACAAGAGCTTGAGAAGAATATCATTGTACCATTTTTTTAATAATGAAGATTGTTCAGAATTGTCTCATGATTTTTCCCTTTCACATGGGGAGGCTTTTCCACATAAAACCTTAGTGTTGTATGATTTGTCTTCTATGTATTTGGTCAATTGCCTCTTAGATTTTTTTTTTTTCACTTGATTATTTTGTGATTTGATTTGATAATTGCATTTTCCTTATCTAGTTGATTGTCTCTTTACTACACATATAGTCAGAAAGATTCTCATCCTACCCCCAACAATTAGAAGCGTGTGGTTATGCAGCATTAATAAGCTCTTTCAGATCCCACTCCTTGATGATGTCCAAGATTTGGGCCCAAGCCAGGCCCATGGAGAATGAAACATCACATACATGGGGAAGTGTCATTGAAAGAAATGTTTTCATGCTTGATAGATGTATTTTTCTCGAAATTCAAAGAATAATAGTTATTTAGCCTTAGGTCTTAATATCTATATCCTAGTTTCTATACTTCATGACAAGGGTTGTTATTAAGAAAAGAAGAAAACAAAAACTATTTATAAAAGGGTGGTACAGTTTTGTGAGAGGCATAGAAATAAGAGTTTAAAGAGTTTTTTGAAATTTTTTTTTGTGAAAGAATTTGGAGTTGAGAGATTCCCCCATCTAATCTATCATTGTGCTTTTGTAATGATCTTTGCATCCATTGTAGACACTCCAAAATTGCGCTTTTGAGCACTTTTCATGACAACTACCAAGAAAAATCAACGTTTTTGAAGAAATCTAAGAGCAAGATCCTTTCCAAATTTTAGCTTCTTTTAGCTAGGTCTTGGGATTTTATTTCTAGGCTTAAAAGCATATGGGCATTCCTTTTTTTTTTTTTTTTTTTGAGCTCAAGAGAGACTATTTGGTGGAGATTCTCAACCCCTCGGTGAGGATAGGAGTTTTTCTTTTTATTTTAATTTTAATGATTGCGGGTGCAATTGACAACTTTGGATGTAGGTACTCCTCTTAAGATAAACATAATAAATAAAAATAAAATTTATTATTAAAATTAGTTAGAACTAAGTGGTGGAGAAGTTAAAGACTCCTTCGAATTTGAGTCCAACAACTTGGGTGGAGGCGGCTTCGCTTCTTTACAAGAGATTGAGCAGAAAGTCTTAATTAATGACTTTGTTAAAGTTTCAAGTCGTGGAGAATGAGATGCTTTCGAAGTAGGCACCCCGCTTCGTTGACCCTCGCATACGTCAAGTTTGGGAAATCTTAAGGTTAAATATGTCATTATGTTACCTAAAGTTCCACACTTCTTCCACTTTGTTAGTAGTTTTATCAAATATTTGAGAAATTACTTACGGAGTGATTTCTTTCCAAATACCATAGTCCAAAAATTCACAAAATTAAAAAAAAAAAAAATTCGTAAACTCCTCCAAATAAGGATTGCAGGATTAATTCCGCTTCATCAATTAATCCTCAACTATGATAACATTTTTACCCTTCACCCACAAAATTTTAATTTTTTCAATATTCAACTTTGCATAACAATATGGGTTTTTAAGGGGAGTTGAAGATGTCGGATTTTGGCTAGAAACCCAAAGACATCATTTGTACATTTCCAAAAAAATTTCTAATTTTTGTTTTGAAACCTTCCCAAATTTATTTTAATTAATCGAATTGAAGTGTTGTCCAATAATATTACAAAATCTGAATATTATATAAATATCCCAACTTTTCAATGGACTAGATCGACGGTAACTTGATGGTCCAGTTAGTAAATTTTTTCTTTCTTAATGCCGCCCCTCACCCCCTTATAAATTTTTAGATCGATAATTCAATTGTTGAGATCCACAATTCAAATTATTGAGATAAGCCTTTGGTTCAATCGTCGAGATTAACGATTATAAATTGTCGATATCAACATTTGAACATGAATCATCTAGATCAATGATTCAAATTGTCCAAATGGACGATTTGAATTGTCGATCTAGATGATTTTGATTTGGCATTCTATAGGTGTGAGAGGGCCTTAAGAACAAAAGATTATATTTACTAGGTTATTAGGATACCGCCCCAAAATATTTTAATGATTATATATGATTCATGCAATTGTGTTCTAAAATGCATGTAAATCAATTTATAACAAACAAAAAAAATCGAGGGTTTGCAATTTTGGACCGATAAGTGATTAATGTCCATAGGTCACGAGTTTGATACCTAGTGTAGACAATGCGAGGTTCACAACTTTTTGGAATTTTGATCTCATCTACGTGTGTTAAGGACTCGCTACCATTGATTAGAGCCTAGAAACTCATTTCTAAGGCCTGATTTACAAAAAATTTAAGGAGAAATATATGTTAATTCCCTAATTAGATATAATGCACACATAGTTTCTCTTTATTCATAATTTTCGTATTTATTAAGATCTGGATCTAATTAAGCTATTTATTTGTTGACATATCAAAAGTACGGGACACAAAGGATAGATGTGAAAAAATTACAAGGATCTACTGTACTCCAAAATCCAAAATAAAGGCCTAGCCTAAACCTTAGGACCAAGGGGTCCACTAAAGTCGCGACGCGATAAAGAACCCTAGCATCATGGTAAAGGTGGTGAATTGGAAGCAAGAATCGCGCTGACGTATTGATTACGCAAAAGAGCACGAAAGAATTAGGATTAGGATTTTTTACTATTACAAATATTTTCGATTAGAAATAAGCACGCTAACTTCCCTCTATAAATAAGACCAATACCAAAGCCAAAAAAATATCTCTCTTTCCATCACACTCTTCTCTTCCCATTCTCAGTTTAGGTTTAATTTTTAGTTCCAGTTTCTTTCCAAGCATTGTAAATAGAGGAGGAGCAATCACCATCAATTCAAGATCAATAAAAGCAAAGTATTTCTTTTCTCTTCTCTTTTCATTTTTTATTTTTTTATTTTTATGCTTTTACTATTCTTGTAAAGATTTGTGCCTAGACCTTCATTAGAAAGGTCAAGGATATCAGAGCAAGATGATTATGAATATATAATTTGTATTTTATATGTCCATGTTTTAACTATTATATGTGATTTACTTTTAATTGATAGTTATTAAAAACTATTTCGGGTTGCCATGAGCTTCGATGATTTAAACTTAGATTAGGTTAAGTTAAATCATGCTTAGTTTTTGGTAGTTTAACTTAGTTCTTTATAATCAATCGGTTTAAAAGTAATCATAACTTTCAAGTGAATGTTTTTGTTTTTATCAAATTAAATTTTCCGATCTATAATATTAGATTGTTGATTAGATCGAGATAAGGGATAAAAAACAACCAATCTTTTCTATGATTGTTGGTTCTGGTAGATTTGACCGATCTAAGTCTTTTTTACATTGTGATATTTGTTTTTCCTATTTATACTATTTTTTTAAATAGTGTAATCTTCATCAAATCAGGTTTTTATTAGTTACGTTAAATCTTAATCGTTTTAAGTTAAAGTATTGAATCAATGTTCTCTCTGTAAATTGACCCATTGTTTGCCAAGGTTTTAATTATCTTTGTACTCTATTTATTTTATGTGATAATCTGCGACAAGCAACCAGTCAAAAGTTTGAGTGTGTGATTGGACAACACAAAAGAGTTTTTGAATTTTTTATTTTATTTTTTTTGGCTTATGGTGACTCACGTATCCAAAGGATAAGGGGAAGGTATACTTAAAGAACTAAACAAGGAGGTTCGGTTGAAGAAAAGGAGGTGTTAGGCACCTTGTCCTTCACATCAGGTGATGGTTACCAGTGATTGGCCATAGGTGAAGTAAGAAACTCATTTTTGAGATTTTAAAGATAGAAGGGATTATAAAGAGAATAAAGAAAAATCAACTATAGTTTTGTTTTATGAAATGGAAAAATAAACTTGGTGAGCAAGCTAAATCTAGAAGTGGGTGGATGTTGGATTTTTTATGAGCTTGGGACTTGAGTGAAAATCCACATGGATTTCACTCCCTTGACTTTCAAAGCTCTTTTAAACATTTATGTGTTCACATAAAAGTCTTTTTTTGTTGGTTTAGCTCTTATGAGGCATCCATGGATTGGACACCACCATAGTTGAACTGGAGACCTTTATGTATACTTTGTGTCCTTTTTGGGATTATTTTTGTTGGCTTGGGAGTTAGATATGAATTTATAAGGATCCACACCTTAGCTCATAGTCTTTTAGAAGGGTGGTATGTGTATATTGTGTATGCATAAATGGACTTATAAGGATAAGATTACCTCATAGAGGGTTTACTCTCTAGTACTTAAGCCATTAAAATAAATGAAAACAACTAGAAATTTAAAGTGCATAAAAACAAAATAAACTATAACAACACTATTTAAAATTTGAAATGCTCTCTATGGAGCTTATTAAGGACTTATAGGGGGATATTACATCACAATGAGGGTATGCTCTCTACCACCTAAGCTTTTCAACTAAAGAAACTTAGAATTCTATATTATCAAAAAATAAAGAAACTTGAAAATAAAAAATAGGGGTGAGATAGAAGTGGATAGGGGGGTAATTATTACATAAAAGAAAACAAAAAATTAAATATACTCCCCTCATTGGTCTCTTCTTCATCTTTTTTTATTTTAGCTTTTTGGATATTTGAGATTATATTTAGACAAAATTTTGGGATACTAGAGAGCTTTAAGAAGGAAAATAAATAGAGTTTTGAATGACTTGAGATCCTCTCCCATTTATTTTCGATAAGGGTTCTATTTATATGCTTTTTGAAAACCTTGGAGGATAAACTTGTCCAAATTCCTAGAGTTCTTATTATTCCCAACAAAACCTCAAAGAATAACTCTAACTACCCTTCACCACATTGCCCTTGATTATCTTTTACACCTCTATGAGTCTAATCAATCATGATCATCAATGGGTAGGTGTAATTGCACTATTATTATAGAGAATTCTAAATGATGGATAGAAGTGTCATAATCCCTTGACTTTAGGTCAAACTTTAGAAAACTATGCTAGATGTCATGTAATTTAGTGCTTGATTTTTGGACTTTCTAGATATTCTACCTAACTAGGCTTCTAACAACCTTGGGTTAAGAGAGTCTTTGCACACAAATTCTAGAGCATTCTCTTCATAGACATGAGATTTTCGAGTCCGAAGATCTCTACTACTTGGATATGGAGTCTCCACCATTCGTTTTAAAAAATGGTATGAATGGACATCCGAAAAATAGTTTCAAAATTTTATTTTGTTTGTAGTGACTCTCGTACAGATAATGGCCATTGGTCCACCTAAGATCATGGTTTTCAATATCATTACCTCATGTATCATCATGGTCTTCGTTATCATCATCATCACCGTTATTATCATTATCATCAGCATTTCCTTTTATTTTTAAAATGGGTTACATGCCAGACAAGTGGAAAATGACCTCAATCCCCTCATCTTCATCTCCTCATCTCTCACATCATCGCCATCAAAATTTTATTGATCGTCATCATCATCATAATTATCACCCACATCGTCGTAATCGTTACCATCACCGTCATCGTTGTTATCATCATCATCATCTCTTTATATTTTTCAAATTGATGATAAACCTTAGTGTTTTATATACACCATACAAAAAAAAGACCTCATTACCCTCGCATCCTCCTTATCACTATTGTTATCATCATCATTTATGATTTTAAAATTCAATATTATTTTGGGTGAAGTTGTCTCAGATCTTTGTTAAATTCTATTTATATCATTTAGTTTTGTGTCCATCTCACTGTTACTTTGCCAAATGGAAAATGGCCTCAATTCCCTTCTCCTCATTTCATCATCACAATCAAGATTTTCTTTACCGTCATCACCTACACTGACAGAGCCTCTGTTTTATGGGATTAACTAGCTAAGGAGAACATCTGTTTATGATGAATTTCCTTGATTTCTTCTGCAATGGTTAAACATTTAAAAACAAGTTAAAAGACTAACAACTTCCTTAAAACTATGACTGATTTAACAAGACTCTTAATCCACATACGAGAGATAATCAACAAGACTCTTAACAACTAAGGAAATATCAAGCAATAGATGGAGATAAGATCTACAAATCAGATCTTCTACAAGATACATTGGCTATATGTGTCACACCTACCACGTGACTAAGACGTTAGTGTTGTAGCAATACACCCTTGTTGAAATTTGACATGACCTCAAGTTATAAAATATGGAAATCAAGCCACAAAATCTTCATAATCTTCCCAAGTAGCATCTTCCTCTAGTTGGTCTTTCCAATGTATCAAAAGCCTCGTAACTGCCTGATTTTGTTTCTTAAAAATTTCTCTGTCAAGAATTTTGGCGAGTTGTAAGGCATGTGTGTCTTGGTAATCCAATGGAGGTAATGTTGTACTTGTTATTGCCGAATCACCAACTCTACCTTTACATTTCAACAACGACACATGGAAAATTGGATGAATCTTCAGACTCTTCAGGCAGTGTCAATTTATATGCTACTAATCCTACCCACGCTGTGACTTGATATGGTCCATAGAACTATGGGGCCAATTTTTGCTCTCTTTTATGTCCAAGGGATTGCTAATGGTAGGGCTGAAACTTAAGGAATGCCCAATCACCAATGTTAAATGTTATTTCAGTATGATGGCAATTGATTTGTACATTCATTTTATTTTGAGCTGCTTCAAGGTTTTCCTTGAGATGTTTAAGTTTTAAGTAGCTTATCACGATCACATAAATTTGAGTCAACCGAATTTACACGATTTGAACCAGAAATGTATGTGTCTATACAAGGTGGAAGACGTCCCTACATAGGTTGAAAGGGAGACATCTTGATAGAGTTGTGGTAAGAAATGTTGCACCAGAATTCAGCCCAAGTAAACCATTTTGTCTATTGATGTGGGAGACGGATTGTAAAACTCCTTTAGGATTGTTCTATGGATCGGTTAACTACTTCTATTTGCCCATCTGATTGGGGATGATATGCTGAACTTCTACATAGTTTCATACCTTGGATAGTAAAATAAGATTTTCAGGAATGGCTAATGAACACCATATACCTATCACTCACGATGGATCTTGGCATTCCATGTAATTTAGTAATATCTCGTGTGAAAAATTCTACAATAATTGAAATTGTGTATGAATGAGCCAAAAGGGTGAAGAGAGCATATTTACTGAATTGATCCACCACAACCATGATTGAGCTATTTTTAGCTAAAGTCGGGAGTCAATCAATAAAGTCCCTGGACACATCGGTCTATATCTCCATGGGAATTGTTAAAGGTTGCAATAGGTTAGGTGGAGCTATAGTTTCATATTTGGTGCGTTGACATACTTCACATTCAATCACATACCTTTTTGTTGGTTTTTTAGTTCCTTTCCAGTAAAAATTTGTGGCTACCCTTTTGTAGGTGTGTAAGAACACAGAATAACCACCAATTGGTGATGTATGAAATTCATGTAAGTTTTTTGCACCATGGAGAAGTTGATGGTAGTACAATCTAGCCCTTATAACAAAGGATGTCGTTGTAGACAGAATAATATGGAACTGATGATGAGTCCTCTTGTAGTCATCGGATGATGCTATTGAGACCTACATCTTGTAGGTTTTCTTTGATGATGTCATCCATAGCTGAAAAAATAGGAGTAGATATCGCATACACTTCTATTTCCTCATGCAAACAAGATAATGCATCTGCTACCACGTTTTATTTTTCGGGATGGTAAACTATTTCAAGTCATACACCAGATATACGTGATTTAGTCAACTACGTGATATAAATCAACAAGAACACAAGAATCTCACAAGTCACGAGATATACTTGGTTCTGTCAAAGCATCGGCATACGTCTACGGGCGAAAACAACAATTTCATTATATTAACCAAAGAAGAACTAGGTTACAATTTCTCTCTCTGTCTCTCGTATATCTCTTATACCATTTAGGGTTTCATCTCTTACCTTTATATACTTAAGGTTACAAAGAGGTTAAATGGGTCGAATCCAAATCCAAAGCAAATGGGCCCAATATTTTGCCCGGGGGGCTTCGCCTCCATACCCTTAATAATGGTGGGGAAACCCCATACATTACCAACTAAACGGGTCGTTAATGGATCATCAAAAAATCCAGGTTGAATCCACGAAAATCTTCATATACAAGAATAAAAGACATAATCCAACACACTTCTATTTCCTCATGAAAATGAGATAATACTTCTACTACCACATTTTCTTTTCTAAGGTGGTAAACTATTTCAAGTCATACCCCAGTAGTTTTGTGAGCCACTTCTGTTCAATTGTGCTTATTCTTTTCTCTATGAAGTACTTGAGGGTGAGATGGTCAGTGAGGATCTAAAAGTGTCTTCCGAGAAAATGTGGTCGTGATTTTGATATATCAAGACAGTGGCCATCATCTCCTTGTCATAAACAGATAGCCTAAGATGTTTTTTAGCCAATGATTTGCTAAGATAAGCCAAAGGTTAACCTCTTTGTGATAATACTGCTCCATTGCCAAAACCTGATGCATCACATTCGATGAAGAACTCTTGTAAAAAATTTGGAAGTACCCATATTGGTGTAGTTGATAAAGACTTCTTTAATGCTTCAAAGCCTTTTCAGGTTGAGCTGACCAGAAAAAAGAATCCTTACATAAGATTTGAGTGAGTGGGGCTGCAATTTTACCATAGCCTTTAACAAATTTGCAATAGTACCTTGTTAGCCCCAAAAAATCTCGTAAGGATTTGAGATATGAGGGGCTTTGAACACTGCTTCATGGCTTCAATTTTTGATGGATCAACTTGAACACCCTTGTCTGAAATGATATAACCAAGGTACTCCACTAACTTTTAAGCAAAATAACATTTGGTTCTTTGGACAAATAATTGGTGTTTTCTTAGTGTTTTGAATATTATAACCAAATGATCGATGTGGGTCTCCGATTTGAATTGTAGACAAGAATATCTGCAAAGAAAACCAGTACAAATTGTTTGAGATAAGGACTAAAAACCTCATTCATGAGACTTTAGAAGGAGGCAGGTGCATTAAAAAGTCCAAATAGCATTACAAATTCCATTTTTGGAGTGTCGGAATCAATTACTCAAATTTGGTGATAACTAGACCGAAGGTTTAGTTTTGAAAAAATCGAGGCTCCGTAAAGCTCATCTAATAGCTCATCAATGATAGGTATTGGGTACGTAGCTTTCATAGTGATATTACCATAGCCTTTACCAAATTTGCAATATTACCTTATTAGCCCCAAAAATTCTCGTAAGGATTTGAGTTATGAGGGCTTTGAACACTGCTTCATGGCTTCAATTTTTAATGGATCAACTTGAACACCCTTGATATAACCAAAGTACTCCACTAATTTTTGAGAAAAATAACATTTGGTTCTTTGGACAAATAATTGGTGTTTCCTTAGTGTTTTGAATATTATAACCAAATGATCGATGTTGGTCTCCGATTTGAATTGTAGACAAGAATATCCTCAAAGAAAACTATTACAAATTGTTTGAGATAAGTACTAAAAACCTCATTCATGAGACTTTAGAAGGAGGCAGGTGCAATAAAAAGTTCAAATAGCATTACAAATTCCATTTTTGGAGTGTCGGCATCAATTACTCAAATTTGGTGATAACTAGACCGAAGGTCTAGTTTTGAAAAAATCGAGGCTCCGTAGAACTCATCTAATAGCTCATCAATGATAGGTATTGGGTACTTATCTTTCATAGTGATATTGTTGAGTTACCTAACGCACATGCGCTATGCCCCATCTTTCTTTTTAACCAATAGAACTAGAGATGAAAATGGACTAATACAAGGTCTTATGATACCAGAATCACACATTTCCTTCACAATCTTTTCAATTTCATTCTTTTGAAAATATAGGTAGCTATAAGGCCTTGCACTGGTGGGAGTACTGCCTGAAAATAGTAAGATTCGATGGTCTTGAATCCAATTAGGGGGCATCTTTGTAGGCTCATTGAACACATCAGTGAATTTTTGTAATAACAAGGTAATTGAATCAAAGAGAGAATATCCCATTCTATTTGAGTTTAGAAGGAAAGGGACTATGATCTCGTGTTTCGCAACCCACGTTACATTAGTAGATCATTAATTATTTTTTTTAAATTTTGATTGATTGATTAATTTTTTAATTTTTAATTTTGGTTTGACTTTAATTTGATAGATTAATTGTGTTTCACTTTTCAATCTTGATTAGTTTATTAGACTAAGATTCAATTGGTTGATTATGTTTTGATTTGATTTTATTGATTGATTGGATTTTAACTTAAACGTTGATCGATTGATTGGATTTTGATTTAAATGTTGATGGGTTGATTAAATTTTGGATTGAATATTGATTTAAAATTTTCAAGTTGATCATTTGAATTTTAATTTTCATTTCAATTTAAATTGTTTTTAAGTTCGTTGTTTTACTTCGGTTTTCCTAAGAGCCAAGGTTTATATGTTCAAGTTGGAGATCGAGAGGACGTTTTGGTCATTTTACGATCTTTTTATAAATTTCTCCGATTTCAACGATTTGGGTTCCGTTAGACTCAAAATCTCATTTTGAGTGCAATAAAGGTACTTTCGAGACTTTTCAGAGATCCAAAATTTATGAGGGGTATTTTCATTATTTTATTAAGTTTTGTCCATTTTATTGAATTTTGGCGTGAAATTTCTTTTGATCCCAATGTGATTATTTCTATGTCTTGAGGTCACATTTTCTTAGCGTAGTGAGGTCTCTAAGTTATCCAAATGTGTAGCGAACCTAAGCGTACGTGCTTGCTAAGTTGGGTGGAAAGTGTAGCGATCTTAAGCGTGTGTAATTCTATGTCACGTGGTTAGGAGAAAGAAAAAAATAGAATTAGAAGACAGGGGGAATTGGAAAGATGTTTCTCACAAACTTTCGAGTTATTTACGCTCATCATTAGGAATCTGCAGCAACTGAGTGATTAATCGCCAAGTTAGACGAATGCAAAAATGGGGTGTCTACAAATGCCCCTCTTTGGTAGAGGATGGGAGCAAATTGGATGGTAAATCTATTTTGGTAGATAATGCAACATCTGAATGTCAAAATCAATGACATTTTATTTTTGCAATCTGATTTGGTGGTTTGTCGGGGCGTCCAGATCCTTGAAGGCAAGTTTTTCCTGGACTAAAAATGTCAGATCCTCGAATTTTGAAAAATTCTCCTTGACTTATGCAAAAGTGCATGTGTGTGCAATGGTGTGATGCTCACGAAGTAGTTTCATCGGATTATTGAGAATAAACTCTCTTCGATAACAACAACTGTCAGGTCCTCAAGATCTTTTCTCGTTGACGATGATGATTCAGATTGAAATACACATGTAATGAAAGCAGTCAAACAGTATTGAATTATGGTAAGTTTGGGCAACAAGATAATCAGAATCAAGGGATGTAGGAACTTCATTAAATCCTATTTGTAATTCTTTTTTAGAGTTCGAAAAAGTTGGAGTCTCGCTTATTGGATTCAAGCTTATTAGAGCCACATTTTTCGGGCTAAAGTTTGTAAGAACTTAAAAAATCCTATTCAAGTTGGAGTTTCATTTCTCGGACTCAGGCTAAAGTTTAGAGGAACTTAAACAATCCCATTAATTCATTTTATGATTCAAATAAAGTTGGAGTCTCATTTCTCAGACTCTAGCTATAGTTTATAGAAACTTAAATAATCCCGTTAATTCATTTTATGATTCAAACAAAGCTAGAATCTCGCTTCTCAGACTTTGGCTAAGGTTTATAGGAACTTAAACAAACCTATCACAGTTGGAGTCTCGCTTCTCGAACTCGAACTTGTTGGAGTCATGTTTCTCGGGCTGAGGTTCGCAAGAACTTAAACAATCATGTTAATTTAAACAAAGCTGGAGTCTCATTTCTCAGACTCTGGCTAAGGTTTACAGGAACTTAAACAATCCTATCAAAGTTGGAGTCTCAATTCTCAGACTCGAACTTGTTGGAGCCATGTTTCTTAAGCTAAGGTTTGTAGGAACTTAAACAATCCTGCTAATTCGATCTGCGATTCAAGCAAAGCTGGAGTCTCATCTCTCAAACTCTAGCTAAGGTTTACAGGAACTTAAAAAATCATGTTAAAGTTGGAGTCTCGCTTCTCAGACTCGAACTTCCTAGAGCCATGCTTCTCAGGCTTTGATTAATTAATGACTCGATATTATCGAGTTCACGGATTGGGAGATTGGGCATTTATTGGCTTATCATGCATCTGGATTCATAATTATCATTAGACTTCATTGGACTTTTAAGCTTTTGAATAAGATTTTTCTTTTTTATCATGAGATCAAGAATGAAAACTTTGGGATCATAGTTATTCTAAAAAATGTCTCTAGTTTCAAGGTTGACTTCTAATTGAAACTTGACTATGAAACTGATGGAATGGACTACGCTTAAAAAAAATGGGCTCTGATATATGACACATAGAAAAACTGACATTCCTTTAAATTTAAAACTCTTAAGATTATCATATGTGCAATAAGGGATCAATCATTTTCTTTTGAATTTCTTTTGAAAAATGCTGGAATGGACTTAAAAATCTTGATAAATATTGGAATAGCAGATCTTTCTCTTCAAAGTTGTCAATGATTCTATATTTTCTTTTGACGAACACTTGGACAAGTAAACATATTCTTAAACATATTTTCTCTTCAATGTTCAAGATGGTTTCTGAGTTTCTTCGACTTCAACATTTTTATCATCGGATGTGAGTTCTTGGCTGAAAAACAATTGTTGTGGCTTGAATGTTTTTGCATTTTCCAATTCCGATGTAAACTTTTCTTCTGAATTTTCTTCTCAATGGGATATTTCCTCCTATTTGATGATGTCCTAATTTTTGCTTATATTGCCTCTTCAGGTTATCAATCTAGCGGGTTTTATTTTTCTTTTTCTGATAATGCCTTGATTTTTGTCTGGGTTGCCTTTTCAGGTTTTCAACCTAGCAAGCTTGCTTTTTTTTTGTTATGCCCTAACTTTTGCCTAAGTCGCCCTTTCGAATTTTCAACTTAACAAACCCTCATTTCCTCTTAATGATCTCAAATATTCAACTCAACAGCTTTTTGGTTCTTGAACCTTAACCGAATCAATTAGCATTCAGGAGGACTTAGCAGGTGGGCTTAGGATATGATTTAGAAAGAAAAGGTATAAAGCTCAACTTCACAAAATGCCTCTTGTCTAATATTCTCCTTTTTGGTCAACTCTTTTGAGTCTCTCTCTTTTCTAGTGCCCCTAGTTAGGCATTTTTTTGTCAATTCTTTTATTCTACTTTTTTTCAATACCCCTAGTTTGGCATTATCCCCTTTTTTATCTTTCAACAGGAGATTTTTTTTTTGACACTTTCTTTTAGAGAATGTATATTTTATTATTGTTGTGATCGAGCCTGAAGTAACTTCTCAGGTTGCCTACGTACCCCAAATCTTTATTTTCTTTTTTGAGATCCGGTCAAAATATAGTTCATACAAGATTTCCCTCCCAAGGTTAATTGGTGTGATTTAGAAAGAAGAGACTATTGATTTTTTTTAAGGCTGCAAGGGGCTAAAGAAGGTTACATTTTTTTTTTGTAAGATAAGAGAATGGTTCAGCCAAAAAAGGCCTCCTTTAGTGAAATGTTATTTGATCTAGTCAAGGTTCCAGGAACTTGATTTCGATTACTCTGTCGAATGAGGTCTTCTTTTGAGAATGAACCGCCTTCAATTTTCTTTTGTAAAATCAAGTATGATCAAGTTTTTCGTATTCGACTATTCAATTCTTCTAGAATTCCAAGAAAATCTTTTATTCCTTTAGAAAACTTTCCTCTCTTGAGTGAAAAATATGGTGAATCCACTTATAAATCCTAACACTTTTGTTAATGGTTTCAACTGCATGATTCTTGATCGATAGTCTTTGACTTTGAAGTTCACCTTCGACTTTATGTCTTGATCTACTTCGGTGCAATCTGTTCTGACGAAAGGTGATGTGATGCTCATACTCAAAATATCCTCATAAGACCATGTGAGAACACTATTGAATTTCAAGTAATTTTATTATTCTCTCATGCTCCTTTGAGGGTAGTGTAGTATCAATTTATACTTTTCAAGTATACTCTTTAATTCTAATATTTATCAAGGTCGATTAGTAAGCTCTGAGTCATTTCTCATATCAAATTTTATGTTCACATTATTATTGCACGCATGATAATCAAAAGCTTCTTTATTTTATTAGAATAAAAGAACATAGACCGACAAACTTGACTAAAAGTTAAAAATTAATAAATCCTAACATAATGGAATTGACCAACTGAATTTAAAGACTAACACAACTAACACTTAAGCAAAAACTCAAAATGGGGATATGATTCTGAATGGAAGGAAACAACACTAGGGTCTATGTCACTTTGGATATCTTCACGATGGATGATTTGGGCTTGTCCGCTTTTTTCACATCTTCATATTTTGATTCAAGCATGTTTGATGCTGGATAACCCAATGCTTCAATACTTTCCTCATTTTTCAGTTTTATCACTGCCTTAGGATAAGTGGGTTCATTCTGGCATAGTAAAGATGCATTATTAAGACCAATTGAGTGAATGAAGGAAATCATTGATTCGAGTTTGGATATGGATATAAAGTTCAGAGCAGGTGGGGGTCGATTTTGAAAGGTAGGCAAAGGGTTAGTCTTAACATTGAGAGTAGTTGGAATGGGTATGGTGACTTTTCCTTGTTCGATAAGGTCTTGAATAACATGCACCTATCAAGAACATGACCTAACATCTGATGGAATTTACAAAAGTATCCATTTTCCAAGTTTAAAGGGAGAGGATTAAGTAAATGCTTAGGTTGCAGTGGTGTTAGCAATCTCCTTTTCATCAATTTTTAATAAGCAACACTAAGGGATATTCTAAGATTAGAGAATTGTCTTCTAAACTTGGCTAGTGAGGACTGAGTAGCTTGAGGCACTAAGGCGAAAGAGGTGTTGGCTACTTGTAAGGAATTGGCACTGGACTTAAAATTTTTGGATTTTGACTTAGATGAGTTACCAAAAACTCCCGAAGAGTAGGCATCCTCAACTTGGTTTCCAACCTCAATGAGGGATTAAAAAATATGAAGGTATTGAGGCATCAGATACTTGGTATAGTTTGGAGTGAGATTCTTAAGGATGATCTTGACTTGTTCTTTTTCCTAAGGTCGGTCCCATAATTGAGCGACTTTAACTCTCCACCGAGCATTAAACTCAATGAAGGTTTCCCCGGGCTTCTGCTTAGGTGTTTCTGAATATCTTCTTGTGAGTTTAATATTCATGTTAAATAAATACCGACCAATAAATTCCTTCATCAATTCATACTATATTCTTACCCGAGATGAATCTAGTGACATTAACCAATGTAAGGTAGGACCTGTAAAGGTTCTCTGAAAAAGTTGAACCATCTATTCGCCACTCAGACCTTGGGATTACCTGATGCCGACATATACCTTCAAATGAGTCATAAGGCATCCAGCTCCATCGGACTTCTCTATGTCCAGCATTAAGAAGTTCTCTAGCAGACGTACCGTGGAAAATAATGTCATTGCCCCTAATCTGAGAGCAAGATCGTCAAGGTCCTTGATATTCTTCAATGCAATTTTTAATTGAGTTATTCGATGAGCCAAGACAAGTTCGACAGGTAAATGATCATCTTCTAGGTATTTAATAAGGTTAAATACAGCCTGAGATTCTACAACTTTATCCTTCTTCTTTTCAGTTTTCAAGACCTCAATTTGTGTCTTAACAGAAATAATAATCTGTGCTTGAAAAGATTTCAAAATTTAACGGAGTGATGTTTCGTCCATGGCACTTGTTTCTTCTTGTGACAAGAATTGACTACTTGGGTTTGACAAATGTACTCTAGTAAGACGACTCCTTTCACGAACGCAAAGTGGCACAAATTGTGGTTTAGAACGCTTAGAAGCTATTATTACTTGATTAGAAGTAAACCAAAATTAACTATTGACTCTGAAGGTTGGACTCTTAATCACATGATAAAAAGTTTGACATTAATTAGCCCAAGTCTGGTGATAAACATTGAGTCCAAATGCATTTTAAGTCTATAGAGATCACAAGGGTGAAAGAGGTTAATTACGAGTCTACCCCTAGTTGGGGTTGAACTTTGGGTTAGACTAATTAGTTTGACTACTTAATTGCATCTTCTTAGCGTGCATTAGGTTGAGTCTTTAAACCTAAAAACTAATTGGTCCAATCAGTTTGGTGTTGATCGATTAAATCCATTTGCCAATTAGGCCAACTGGTTTAACTGGTTCAATCTGATTGGCGTATTTTACCAATTGGTTCGTACCAATATTGTGGGTTTAATTTGAATAGTGTGGATCAGTCTGCCCACTTACTTTTTGGTTAGATTAAATAGAGCTACCCGAAAACACTCATGATCGATTTGAGTCGTGACCTAATGGGACCGCACTTAAATTCAAGGTTCTAAGCTCACTATATGATTAAAGCTAAGTTAGGACAAAGCTTAGGTTACTTCAGTTCGAAACACCGATATATTATCTCAGTTTCACTTAGTCAAATAGTACATGGTGCTCCAATTTGATATACCCGATGATACTGTACTGAAGATGTAGTGTTCACTATCATCCCTCATGTCCTGAAGGACAGGATTAACTTGGATCCGGCTACAGGATTTATAAGGACATGTCATGATGCAAACATGAATATGCATACTTGTGGGTGTGTTTAAAGGGATAAAGTACGTCCGAGGCGTTTTCATTAATATCCAACCATATAATCCACATACATTCAATCAATAAATCAATCGAAAAAAATAAACAATTGATTACATCCAATCACATACTAATGAAAAAAAGGACAAAATCTAGCATAATCTAAGAGTCTCTTTAAGTCAACTAGGTTGACTCGAGCAAAAAGTCAACCTGATAATAGTCTTGGATTAGATCAAACCCTAAAATCCTTAGTGGAGTTGTCATTGAAATCGCCTCAACCAGTTTTCACTAAATAGTGAATAGGGGTCCGATTGGTAAATTGAAAATTTTTTTGGGAAAAGGGAGTCGCTACCTAGTTTAAGTTTAAGAACCATAGATAACTCCAAAATGGATCGGGTCGGTCAATGTGTAAGAAAAATAGGTAAGGGGTCAAATTATGAGTGTCGGAAGATGTTAAACACCGAACCCTCCCGATCGAGATGACCGGCCTCTACTACAATCCAAATTATCCTACGATCAACAGGTAAAAACTAAAATCAAGTTAGGGTCCCATCATCATCAAATTATATAGAATGTGCTAAATGAATCTCATGGCCAATATTTTCCCAAATATCACATAATTTTTCGAATTTTGCATAAAAATGAAAATATTTGAAAAGCCTTAATTTTGACATATGCTTCAAAGTCCACGCGACAATATTTCAATTACAAATCTAAATATACAAAATTTTTCTAAATCGACTAAAATAAGAATTTGCAAAAATTTTCTAAAATGAAAAATTGGGAATATGAAATTTCTAGTTTGGGAATTCATGGAGTTTCTAAATTAAAAATTAGAAATTTTCTAAATTGTGAGTTTATAAAAATATGAGAAGCTCCCAAATCAAAAACTTGGAAACATAAACTTCCCGAAATAGAAATTTCTAAATATGAGAGTCCCAAATTAAAAGTTTGTAAAAAGGATTTTCCAAATTAGAGAATTATTAATATTGGACTTCCCAAATTAACAATTTAGAAATATTAATTTTTTTTAAATAGAAAATCATGATTTTAGGAAAGTCACAAAACCAATGAAAAATCCATAAATCCCCAAAATTAGCAAGCTATGATTTTTTTTTAAGAATCAATTTTTACCACGTGTGAATTCTACGAATTTCGCATAGTGAAATCTCACGTTTGATAATGCTTACGTGCACTAAAAAATTGATGAATTAATTTGGACACATTTTAGAAAAGATAAAATCAATTTTGATGCCACGTGCACACAAATTAGTGAGTCGACTCATTGATGACATTTTAAAAAGTAAAAATGAATTTTCACTCCCCTATGCCCACAAAATTAATAAGTTAACTTAACATAAATTTCATAAAAAAATCAATTTTGAGATTCTTATGCACACACAAATTAGTGAGTTAACCCGATGTCCAGTTTATGAAAAAATTGATTTTGAGATCCCTATACACACACAAATCAGTGAGTCAACCATTCGCACATAAGTACAATTTTTATCCAAAGAATGTAGGACAAATTACAAACACTCGGTAGATCAACAAATTGGCGAATCAATAACCCATGTGTATAAAAAATTTTAAATCAAAATGTTAGGGACATGGGACCAAGAGTCATTTGTTCACATACATACGTAAAATTGAATTTTTGAACAAAAATAGGAACATATTACAAATTAATGAATCAACTATTCACATGTGTATGCAAAGATCTTGAATGAAAAATCATGAACATATTGCAAATTAATCGAATCAAAAGAAAACATAGACACGTAGTAAGTCAATGAATTAGAAATTCATATTTGGATGCAAAATCTTTGACTTCAAAAATAAAGGAACACGTGGCACATCTATAAACCAAAACTCATGCATACGTTTAACATTTTTTGATCGAAGAAAATTAAAACACGTGATGAAACGAAAGTGCAGAGAAAAGAATGAATAAAAATACGAAATTAAAAAAAAAGAAAAACACAAAAAAAAATGTTACCTTTGTGATAAAAGGTGGTTACTACGATTCCTTTAAAATTGAGAAGCGTGTGGTTATAAAAGAGGAAGAGGATGAAATGAGGTCTGAAAACGATAGAGGAGTATGGCGATATGAAACCAATATAATAGAGGAATTAGAGATGATGAAGTCGCGTTAATAGATGTGACAAAAGGAAATTTTGTTGGTTGCGTGGTGAAGATGATAATAGAGATGGCTATGGCTGCAATGGGACGTTAAGAAGAGAGGATGAAGAGAAGATGATGAGGGCTGTTGTGTGCGTGAGACGGCTGTGATATGTGAAGCTAATGCATTAATATGTAATGTTAGTATGATTTTGTGATGGTATGAGTATTGGTAATGGTTGAGCATGAGTGAGAAACAAATATGGAATGGAGGTAGGGGAGGAGAGGGTTGAGATATTGCTGATAGAGAACGTGTTTCGGGCTGTAATGGTGATGTTTTGGGCCAAGGTTGGGACTGTTGTAGGGATAGGTTTTGGGATTGGTTATGGGGCTGTTATGGATGGTGGGGTGCTGGTTTAATGGAGAAGAAAAGTGGGTAGCAAGGAGGAAAAAAAAGTTCATGTTGTTACGTGTAGCTGGGTGATGGAGGTAAATGCAAATCTTCTAATTTCTTTATCTTTCCTTATTTCCTTATTCTCTTTGTTTCTCATTAGAAGGAAAAGGACTATGATCCCGTGCTTCACAACCCACGGTATGTTGGTGAATCATTAATTTTTTTTATTTTTAATTTTGATTGATTAATTAATTTTTTTTATTTTTAATTTTGATTGATTAATTAATTTTTTTTTTATTTTTAATTTTGGTTGGACTTAAATTTGATGGGTTAATTGTGTTTCACATTTCAATCTTGATTGGTTGATTAAATTAAGATTCAATTGGTTGATTATGTTTTAATTTGATTTGATTGGTTGATTGGATTTTAACTTAAACGTTGATCGATTGATTGGATTTTAATTTAAATGTTGATGGGTTGATTAAATTTTGGATTGAATATTGATTTAAAATTTCAAGTTGATTTGAATTTTAATTTTCATTGCAATTTAAAATTTTTTAAGTTGGTTGTGTTATTTCGATTTTTCTAAGAGCCAAGGTCTCTATGTTCAAGTTGGACATCGATGGGCGTTTTGATCATTTTATGATTTTTTCATCAATTTCTCCGATTTCAACAATTTGGGTTCCATTAGACTCGAAATCCCATTCTGAGTGCAATGGAAGTACTTTCGAGAATTTTCGGGGGTTCTAAATTCATGAGGGGATTTTAATCATTTTATCAATTTTTGTCCATTTTATTGAATTTTGACGTGAAGTTTCTTTTGGTCTCAATGTGATTATTTCTACGTCTTAAGATCATATTTTCCTAGCGTAGCGAGGTCTCTAAGTTATCCAAATGTGTAACGAACCTAAGCGTACGTGCTTGTTAAGTTAGGTGGAAAGTGTAGTGATCCTAAACATGCCTAATTCTATGTCACATGGCCAGGAGAAAGAAGATAATAGAATTAGAAGACAGGAGCAATTAGAAGAATGCTTCTCACAAGCTTGCAAGTTCTTTGCATTCATCATTAAGAATCCGCAGCAATCGGGTGATGAATCACCAATTCAGGTGGATGCAAAAATGGGATGTCTACACTCTCGAATTAGAATTGTTCTTAATGTAATCCAAGAAAGGTTGGTCGTCCCAAATACTAATAAAAGTAGTCGGAAACTCAGTTTGTATGAGATAGTCTAATTGAGAGACTAAGCAAATGAAGATACCTTCAGCTACATTAGCACTTTTAACATCAAAGACTTGATCACCAATGTTATAATCCTTACTACCAGTGGACACAACAATCTTATTGCCAACTTTATTTAACTCCTCATAATTGAGGGGTCATTTTTAATATTTATTATGTTCTTTTAACCTAAACATTGGATGCCTCTATCATTGTGAAACTTTTTTAATTATTGTACTGATCAGGAAATTTCTTTGATTATCGATTAGGGGAAGGTGGTCATGTAATTTGTTATGATTGTAAACATTGAGAGAAAACTTGGGTTTGGAAGGAACTCACTTGTAAGCTTTCTGTCTTTGTTTTATGATTACTTGAGAATGGAGAAACTCATTGCCCTTGTTTTTTTAATTCTTAGTACTTTGTGAGCTAATTTTATTTTTTATTGTATCACCAAGTAGTATAAATATTTTGAATGGAATTTAAGTTTACTAGTAATTGGTGGTTATGGGTTGAGACCTAATTGGCAAACAATTGTATTATGGTTCTAAATTATTGCTGGGAAAAAGTTTCTCCATGCAAACCTTTCCATTTTCATGAGTTTCTATAATGAATTTCAAGGTATTGATTAGATTTCAATGTTTTATTGTTGAAATTGATATTATATTCCATTCTATACAGACTATCTAAAAGAACATCTTTTCTTTTTTGGCTAAGCAAGCAAATATGAGATATATTAAGAAGAAAAAAAAAAGCTTTAATTTATGTCTTGGAAATGGAAGATTTATTTTATCCCTTCAGAGAGCCTTTCTAACCATTACAAGTAGGTCTAAATTAGAGTAGAAAGTCCATGATCTTTGATTCTCTCTGGCATAACTTGCCAAGGCATCAGTCACCATGTTGCCTTCTCTCCATGTATAAGTAAATCTTCAGTTACACCTTGAAGCATATCTTCTTGTGTAGACTAGGCATCCCTCTAAATTCTAGGAATTCTTCTTCATCTCAGCCCATTCACTACTAGACTAGAGTCTAGCTCAATAGGTTCACTTTGATTCTCCCTCTAAGTGATTGTTTTCATTGTATCTACTTCAATCTGATTTCAAATGGCGGATTGTTGGTTTTCTATAGGTGCACATAATAAGGTGACTTAGTATTATAACAGCCCCTTAATTGGGTTTTCCTTTATGTTGGTCTACCTCTCCATTGAAGCTAATCTTAACTTTATTCCATTTTGTCTAGAATCATAATCCTATGGTTATATTTCCATTTAATTTGTTTTATTTTCAGTTTCAGAAATTACTTAATCCAGTTATTTACAGTTTTATATTATTTTTTGCAGTTATTGATGTGCTTGACTACCAATCAAGGGTATTTTTTATAATTCTTGTATAGGTATGTATTTGTATATGTACGTATATATCTTGTTGAGGAGATTAATGTTTTAAATGATAGAGAAAAGGTTTTGAGTGTTTTATGTTATAACTAGAGATCTATAAGGTTGTAATATACTTAAGAATACTCTAAGTTGGCTATGTGTAACTAATGATGTAAATATAAATGTACGTTTGTTTTAATGAAACATTACAAGAACAATATAATTGCAAGTTTTAATTTTTTTTTCTAGTTATAGATACCAACCGTTTTTTACTGAAAATTTGACAGACCTAAATCATTGTAATTTTTTTAATAAAATTATTATTAAAAAAGGATTATTAAGGGCAGTTTTTAAACGCCACTAATTCAAGTTTAGATACTTTTAAACACAAATTTTAATATTATTTACAACGGTTACTAACCACCACTAATTTCAATTTTGCTATTTTAAAATATATTATTAATAATATTGACGACGGTCAAATTAATCGCCTCTAATACATTATTTAGTGGTGGTTTACAAGAAATGTTGTTAATACGAGGCATTGCCGATAGTTTTGAAACCGCCAGTAATAAACAAATACATTTGAACTTAAGGTTTTATCGGCAATAGGTAACCATCGATAATGAGTTAGAGAACTGCCTTAAAAAGTATTCTATTACTAGAGGTTATAGAACCACAATTAACACCACCACTATAACTTTCCTCGACGTCATAATTGCCAGCGAAAACCAAACTGCCGTTGATACTTAATTCCGGTGTTTCGTTTACTTTTCGTGACTGTTTTCAGTCGTCATTGAAGACTTTTTATTTTGTAGTGTACTTTCAATACTAACTGGTTTTTCATAAACAAACAACTAAACTAACACTTTTAATTTTACTTTAATATTCTTCTCTAGACCTATATATAATCAACATCAATAAAACAAATACAAGTGAAATTCACAACAAATGAGCAAAATTTCTTCCTCTAACAAATGGGTTTTCTATAAGATTATATATATATATATATATATATATAATAAAATAAAAACACAAAATTCTCAAGAGTCCCACATACAAATTGATAAAATACAAAAACTAGTATTATAAAAAATAAATAAAGCAAAAGAAGAATAAGAAGTATAAATTGGATTTACCTCATATGGGCTTGTTCTCTCTTCAAATTCAATGGATTCATGCTTTCATGTGAAATTCTTCTTAGTTTGGCCCTCATTCACTTTGAAAGCTTGCTATACTAAAATCAAATTACCAAAGAGAAGATGAGAGAGTGTGTGTGTGGCATCCCAAAAATGCTAACACAAATCCCTATGTCAAGTCTTAAGGTACAAGATGGCGCCTCGAGACTTCAACATGGCCCCATCTGTTGATGTTAGCATTCCACAACACACCTATTAAACCATACACAACATCTTGTATATATAAAATGGGGTAACAATGAAAGCCAAAATACATCGAATAACATAAAATAAATCAGAGTGCAGAAGGTGCAACAATATACAAGATTACAAAAATGTACCCTCACTCTAACATGAACCTTACACTCGACCCCAAAATTTATATACATCCTGGATGAAACTGACAATGCTAATGGGTGAAGCCCTAATGTTCACCAAGCAACAGAATGTGGTCGTCATTCTGACCCACCAGATAATCCTCACTTAACGGCTCTACGATTGCCGCACCAACTACAGATTATGAAGCTAAAAAAAATATAAAGTAAAGGATAAGTAACAATGGTTACCCAGTAAGTCCACTCATAATTCCTACTAATAACCTCTCCTAAACATAAACGAGTAAACATACTGAAATATTTCAATACATGTAAAGTTTTACAAAACAAACTATGATTAACTAGTACATATAACTAGGGATGAGCAACTAAACATTTTAAAACTCATATTACATCAATCAATAATATTTACTATAACATTTTCTTCTTATACAAATCTAATTGATAAAATAGAAACATTTAACAAACATTTCATTTTATAATTCAAAATAAAACAACATAAACATAATACACACTGGTTGAATGTGGAATTAGAAAGTTGGGATTCACGACTAGATTACTCCTAGTCGGGACATAATGTTGCAATACTATACTAATTTTTAATTCCTGATTTTGTGGTCGATAGATGCAATGTACCATGCTTAGTTAACTATTTATCCGGTTCAGACTGGCCATTTGACGTGACCATAAGCAAGGGGTCTCTTATCGACGTGTTAAGATGCTTGACTACTATAAATTATAGTAATCACTAACCAATCATCTTCATTTATGCCTATCAGGCATGTACATCCTCATTATACATCCCATTCGTGTACGAACACCTTTAAATTACAAGTTCATTGGTAAAGATAGAGATGAATAAACCCGGATTCCAGTTGTAACTTCATTTTTATTCACGTCCCATACCATGTATGAGCTTGGTTGTCCATACCATACATCGTAGGATAGTACATTACTCTGAATGATATGGCAAACTATCTTTTCAAATATTCACAAGCTCTTTAAAAGCTCACAAAATAGCTACATATACATATATCATTTTTTTTCTTGAAAATAAAATAGAAACTAACATTACAAGGTTGAGAATGGATATCTAGTTTCCTACCATGCAACAATTGCCCACCGGCCTAAAATAAATAACAGTACGAAAATTTAACTACACCTTCTACTACAGAAAAGAAATAAATATGCAACCAAAATAATTTAACCATGGATATCCATTCATCAACCCACATACAATACAATAATGTAAAATGCAGACATCATCTTTTGGGTGTGATTTTGAAATTTTACCATTTCATCTATTTTTCTCCTTTTTCGATATTTATACTTTTTAATTTTTAAAATAAATTCATTTTCTTGGTGTTTGTCAACCCAATCCAATTTCATTTAATATCAAATCATTTTTTTACTTTTAAAACTTATTTTCATCATTTATATTGAAAAATTACAAAATTTTGGTCAAGATGGGGTCCAAGTAGTTACACGGAACCAAAATTGTCAAAATGAGATTTGACGACATGTGGAGGTGGTAGAATCATGTTTCTGGCGGTGGCATTACTAGAATGGCCTGAGGTAGGTAGAGGTGGCACCGTCAACTCCTGCCTCTAGCACTAAACAATGCACGAAAAACTAGATTTTTCTTTCGATTTTTTGGTCTTTCATTGATTTTTTGACACACCATCCTACCCACGTAGAAATTGTTTAAAACACAATTAAAGGTATCAAATACATTTTCATGAATTTGAAATAATGAAAAAAAATCTATGTTTTGGAATACATCATAAGTTTCAATAAAATCCTAAGTGCAATTTTCACAATCTGTGATTACCAATAGGAATTGAGAGTCCCTTACCAATGCTCGTGGTTGTTGAAAATGATGAACTAATATGAAAATTGAGGTTGACAGCATGAAAATCAAAGTTGTATGGACTTGGGTGCAAACAAACGATGATTTTGAAAAGATATTGATGACAATGCTTACTTTTCCTTCTATGATGGAAGACAAGTCTGCTTTCAAATAGATGATGCCTCAAGTAGAGTATGTCAAAACCCACTCGTTAGTTTTTGGTGAGAGACGAAGAAGGAGAAAAAAAACTAGGATCAATGATAGTAGAAACGTAGAGCTCATCGATGCCGACAACTTTTTCTTTTACGGCGAAGCTCAATAACGACTCAATTAGGACTAATCTAGAAGAGAAGAAGTTGAAACCCTTGGGTTAGAGTTTTGAATCTTTGGATAAGAAATTAAATGAAATAAAAGAATAAGTTTATTGTTTTACAAAAAGAACTGGAAAGGTATTTTGGTATTTTTCAGTTGTTTCTATTTTTAGCGGTAACTCAACTTCCTAGACTCAGAAAATGACAAATGAATACTTCATTTTGAATAATTTTTCATTGCGGACTTAATGGTGCGATTGAATTTTACTCTATCTAACGAAATTCATCTTTTTAGGTTTCACCTAACACGAAATTTGAGAATTTCATAAATTTTTTGTCCAAACTCATATTTAAGTGTACTTATAAGCTAACTTATGTTTTTCGACCATTTTGAATCCAATGACAGTGTTAGTTTTTGTTAAAACTAAACAGAACAAAATCTGAGTGTTTTACTCTAAGTCCCACTTTTAGAATTTTCTCAAAATTTTACTATTTAATTTCTTTGAGATACAAATTAAAAACTCAGGATATTACATTCTCCCCCCTTAATAAAAATTTCATCATCGAAATTGAAATCACACATTTGTCTCAGAATAGTTCTAGATACTTAGCCTGCATCTCTGTCTCTTTCTCCTAGGTAGCTTCTTCAATGTTGTGGTGTATTCACAGTTCCTTGACTATAAGAATAGACTTGGACCTGAGTTTCTTTACTCTACTATCAAGTATCTATGTTACACATTTCTCATAGGTTAAGTTTTCGTTTACCTTTAAAACCCATAAATCAACCACATGTAAAGGATCTGACAAATACTTCTTCAACATGGAGACGTAAAACACATTGTGAACCTACTCAAGTTGTGGTGGTAAAATCAGTCTGTAAGCTATTGGTCCTATCCATTCAACTACTTCAAACGGTCCCACAATTTGTGGCTTTAATTTATCCTTCACACCAAACTTGGAGATTTCCTTTCGGGACGATACTTTCAAGAGCACTTTATTCCCAACTTGGAATTTCAAAGGTATGCGCCGCTTATTTACATAGGTCTTCTATCTATTCTAAATAATTTTTTGTCTATCTCGTATAATGCGTACTGTCTCACTAGTCTCTTTTATAATTTTCGATCCCAACACCATGGTATCTCTTACTTTGCCCAATATATTGGTGATCGACATGGCCTACCGTATAAAACTTCGAAGGGTGTCATGTCGATACTAACTTGAAAACCATTATTGTAGGAAAACTTTACCAATGGTAAGTGACATTTCCAACCTCTTCCAAAATTTGAAACACATGCCCGCAGCATGTCTTCTAAAATCTAAATCACTCGCTCAGACTATCCATCAAACTGTGGATAAAAAGTCGTTCTAAAATTCAACTAAGTACCCATGGTTTTGTGTAAACTCTTCAAGAATCAAGAAGTAAATCTAGGATCCCTGTTTGACACAATAAAAATTGGCACTCCATGCAGTCAAACTATCTTAGCTATCTATATCTAGTTCAATCTATCAACACCGAATGAGACTTGAATCAGAATGATGTGTGTCGATTTCGTCAGTTGATTAACAATCACCCATATGGTGTTTTACCCGTTACTGGCTCTCGGTAACCCTATTACAAAGTCTATAGTTAATTGGTCCCACTTCCATTTCGCTATAGGTAATGGTTGGAGTAAGCCTACTGAGTTGTGGTGTTGTATCTTGATCTGCTAATATGTCAAGCATCTACTTACATATTCTACAACTATCTTTTTCACATCTAAAAATCAAAATTTTCTTTACAAATCTTTATACATTTTCGTATCTCTTGGGTGGATAGAATATCGGGAACAGTGTGTTTTACCTAAAACATCGGATCTCAATTGCGAGTCCTATGGTACCCACATCTTGTTCTTGAATGTGAGAACTTCATTTGATCTCTTCGATCAATCTAAGTCTGTTAGTTCCCTAACTCTCGATTCGTATTCTTCCACATTTTTATCTACTTTCTAGGTTTCCCTAACTCGTACTATCAACTCATTTTCGATCCTCAATGTATCCAGATACATATGCGAACTATACCTTTCTCTCAAAGTCTCAAACACTATTTTTGTGGCTTGTTCAAACAACTACCATTCTTTTTTCATCATATGAGCTATAATGTTCTTGCTCAACACGTCGACAACTACATTTCCTTTTCCCGGGTGATACTCAAGGATAAAGTCGTAATAATTTAGGTATCCCATCCAATGTCATTGTCTCATATTTAATTCTCGCAACAAGAATTATGTACTTGAGGCTCTCATGATCGGAGAATACTTCAAACTTTTCTCCGTATAGGTAATGTCTCCAAATGCATAGTGCAAACACTATAGCGACCAACTTAAGATCATGAACAAGATAGTTCTTCTCATGATTCTTTAACTTCCTAGATGTGTACACCACTACCTTCCCAAATTATATCCATATAGCTCCCAAACCAATCCCGGGGGCATCAATAAATATCATCAAACCTTTACCCATAATTAGAGCTGTCATTAATCTTTTCTTCAATTCTTGAAATGCAATTTCGTAATTGTCATCCCACTCAAACTGAACATTTTTCTACGTCAGCCTTGTCAACAGTGCTACAAGAGTGGAGAATCCCTCAATAAATCTTCGATAGTAACCTACCATCCCAAGGAAATGTGTGATACCTGTCATTGTCTTTGGTTGTTTCCATGTTAGCATGATTTCAACTTTGGAAAGGTCTACTGCTATCCCTTCACTAGACACTATATGCCCAAAGAATTTCACTTTCCGAAGTCAGAACTCACACTTGCTGAACTTGGCATATATCTTATACTCTCATAAACTTTGTAGTATGATTCTGGGGTACTTTTCGTGATCCTCCCTCAACTTAAAGTAGACTAGGTTGTCATCTATGAATACAATGATAAACTTGTTGAGGTACTCTAAAATATCTAGTACATAAGATCCGTAAATGTTGTTAGTGCATTTGTCAAATCGAAAGGCATCACTAAATACTTGAAGTGTCCTAACCTGGTCAGAAATGCAGTATTTGAAATATCCACCTCCCGAATTCTCAACTAGTGGTACCCAGATCACAAATCGATCTTAGAGAAATATTAGGCACTTTATAGTTTGTCAAATAGGTCATTGATACGCGGAAGTGGATACTTATTCTTGATGGTCACTTGATTCAGCTTTTGGTAGTCGATGTATAATCGAAAGGACCTACCATTCTTCTTACCAAATAGAACCGATACTCCCCAGGGTGAGGAACTCGGTCAAATAAACCCTAGGCTCATAAGCTTATCAATCTGTGTTTTCAACTCTTGAGTTTCTACTGGGGCTATTCAGTAGGGTGTAATAAAAATGGACTCTCTGCCTAGCACTAAATCTATCGAGAATTCAATCTTGCAACACCATGGTAAACCCAGTAATTCATCTGGAAAAACATCCTTAAATTCTCAGATTACCTCTACCATATCCACTGACTTGTTTATCTTTGATACTTTCAAAGTTCCCAACTAGTTGTACAAAGGACCGTCTCTTATATATTTGGATCCTTGAACCTTGACTCTCAGATAACCCGACCTCCTAAAAATAGTTGATCTTGCAAAGCAGTCGACATGGGCATGGTTCTGTACTAGCAAATCTATTCCTAAGATAATGTCGAAATCGCAACCATCTAATGTCATGAGATCGGTAATCATCTCCTGGTCCTCTATCCTAATTATACAGTTTCGACATAGTTTCTGGACTATCTGTCAATCCCGCAACGGTGTAGATAGTTTCATTACCTACCCCATATCAAAAATTTCGAATTCAAGCAACCATGCAATCTCAGTGGAAATGTATGATCTAGATGAACTAGTATCGAATAAAACTCGAATCTTAATATTAAAAATAAAGATTGTACCTTCCAACACCTCGTCCAAAATGGGTATCTCCTCCTAAGCCAGATGATAAATCCTGTCATGAGGTCTAAGGAAATCTCTCCTGAAATGTCTTGTATGGCCGCACGTGAAACATGTCGACGGTCCCGCCTGTATAGACCTATGTGGAGTAGATGATCATTAAACTAGGGTTTACGGTCTCTAGATCTGCCTGATTGGTACCATTGGACCTGATGACCACACTAGAGCCCCAATTGCTTTAACACTTAGCGGTGGAGGAACTTAGTACTGTAGATATACTAACCTAAAAGCACTTGGCTTCGAATACATCAGCATCTTGGCTAGATCAAATCTAGAAAGGAAGAAAGCCCGGGGTTGACTGATCTACCCCTAGAAATCTGTAACACGCTCAACCCTCTGAGCTTGATTCACCATGTCACGATAGCTAGTGGTCTCAATCACCAATATCCTAGCCTTTAGGTAGGGTTGCAGTCCTCTGAAAAATCTACATGACTTTTACAGGTCAATCGGAATAAACTCAAGCACATCTCGTAATAATCTAGTGAATTTCAATTCGTAGTATATAACGGATAGATTGTCTTGCACCAACCTTGAAAAATCTTGGTGCTTGATTTTTCAAATAGTCTTGGATATAAATCTGTCTAGCAACATATTCTCAAAATTCGCCCAATCAAATGGTCAATCTCCCAAAACATTCCTCTTGGAACATCACCATGACTGGCATCCCCATTTAACTTGAATGTTGCCACCGCCACCCACTGATCTCTCGGGCACTGTATGGTGCTTAAAATCTCTTAGGTCTTCAAAACCTACTCCTCAATTTCAGCTAGGTTGGAAAAACTTTTAAATGTCGATGGACGTAATCCTTGAAAGTTTTGTAGCCACATCCTCAGATCTGTCTATGCCTAAGGTTAGGGAGTCTCACATTCTTCAATGATACAACCTGTGGTCGTGGTTCCTGGGGTGGACTAGGGTCGGTCCCCTATAAAGAAGCTTGGCGCTCTCTTAACCATCCCTCAGCTAGTCTATCATGTGACTCTAGTATTTCTTCCCTTAACTTATTCTGAGACTTAGATATCTGTTCCATGAGTGACATTAGTTGGGCTATCAGATTGGGAGTCTGACTCGAAGCCTGTGCTATCTCTGCTGTGTTATAGCCCCTACCTCGTCCACTTATCTCATATGTATATCACCAACAAAATACTTATCCGAATAAGGCCAAAGTCATTCTTATCAAAATATTAATTATTGCCTTAACAATGTGAAAGCGCCTTCGATCCGTGGGATGCGTGATTTTTGAGGTTTGGGAGTCGTCACCTAGTTATTACGGTCTAGGAACCAAACACTAACTCTAAAAGGTAAATAACATTAATCTACGAAAGAAAATACGGATCCGGGGATCATGTTACGGGGTTGGAAGGTGTTAGGCACCAACCCCGCCCGACAAACGCCGATCTCTACTTTTCTCAAATAAAACTACATTACTAAAAGATCTAAATAAATAATAAAAAAATAAGAATGAAAAATACCTAGATGATCACAACGATAGTTCCCTCAGAGTTGGCGGAGAGATTCCTTACTTGTGATTCCTTGCTTCATTTTCATTACTGAATCTGCTTCGGATCTCCAAGATGTAGTATCTTCTCTTTAGATCTAAGTACTTCTTAATTTTTGATAAATTTCTGAGTATTTTTAAAGGATTTCTAGGTATTTTTTGAGTAAAAGTTGAGGGTTGGATGATAGGTAAGGAGTTATGACTTCAAAATTAAGGTTTAGAAAGGTTGGGGAGCCTTTTTGACCTACTTTTTCTAGGATTTTCTCTTGGATACCAAAATAGGTTGTAGAAACCCCTATTTATAGATTTTTTTAAGAACTTTTTAGATAAAGTTAGAGTTAGATTATGTTTCTTTTAGATAATTTTAGAGTTTAATTAGAATTCTTTTAGATAGTTTTAGAGTTTAATTAGAATTCTTTTAGGATTAGGGTTTAATTAGAATTCTATTAGGGTTAAGGTTTGACTTTGGTCTTATTAGATTGATTAGGATTTTGACTTAAGTATCACTTGATTGACTAGAATTTAGGGTTTTGACTTAAGTCTTACTTGATTGACTTGATTTTAGGATTTTGACTTAAGTCTTTAATTAATTGACTTTAATTTTAATTAGGATTTCATTTTACATTAATTAATATTTTAATTATTAATTTTGAAAATTTTAATTATTAAAATTGTAAAATTATCGTTTTGCCATCGGAGAGGACTTTTTGCATTTTAAGTCGTTTTTCAATGTTTTAGGATGTTTTTAAATCAATTTTTCATAAGGAATTTAATGAGAATATTAGTTTGTGTCATTTATGAAATTTTTTGTGCGAAATGATCATGAACTTTATGAGAAGTATTTTTATAATTTTGTCGAATTTTGTAAAAATTGGTGAAATAGTTTATTTGGTTTCGATTCGTTGTTTTATGTGTTTGAAAGAATTTTTCCTAATCGTAATGTAGGCTCTAAAGATGTTTTGAGGTTAAGGGTATTTTGATAATTTGGTCATTTTTTAGTGATTTTTATCGTAAAACTTCTTTTTGTCTGCAAGATGATGATTTCTATATTTTTGGGGTTATATTTTCCTAGTGTAGCATGATTTCTACAGTTTTGTTAGTTTGAGATACCTCATCCGAATTTCTGAAGCATATCTAATAACAAACAAAGCATTGAAATAACCATCCATCATTGGTAATCGTCGCGATCAGGTTGACAAGTTGATTAATCAGGCAAATGCAAAATTGGGGTGTCTACACAAGGAATTTAATAATGAACACCATTTTCATTACTAACAGAATGAACCTAGAATCCTATCCTAGGCTTACTATGCTCTATGGACTTCAAGAAATAAAAGAACTCGTAATCCCAATACGGAACTACTAATGAACTCTAATACCACTCTGTGACACCTCGAAAATGCTAGCATAAATCCCTATGTCAAGTCATAAGGTACAAGATGACACTTCGACACTTCGGCATGACCCCATCTGTTCATGTTAGCATTCCATGGCACAACTACCTGTTAAACCATACACAATATCTTGTATATACAAAATAGAGTACCAACGAAAGTCAAAATACATCGAATAGCATGAAATATATTAGAGTGTGAAAGGTACAACAATATAAAAGATTACAAAAATGTACCCTCACTCTAACATGAACCTAACACTCAACCCCAAAATTTATATACATCCTGGAGGAAACTGACGATGTTAATAGGTATAGCCCTAATGCTCACCAAGTAATAGATTCTAGTCATCATTCTGACCCACCAGATAATCCTCGTTCGATGGCTCTACAACTGCCTTATCAACTGAAAGCTCTGAAGTTAAAAAAATAGGAAAGAAAGGATGAGTAACAATAGTTACCTAGCAGATCCACAAATAATTCCTACTAATAAACTCTCCAAAACATAAACGAGTAAGTATATTGAAACATTTCAATACATGCAAAATTTTACAAAATAAACTACGATTAATTGATACATATAGCTAGGGATGGACAACTAAATATTTTAAAACTCATATTACATCAATTAACGGTACTTATTATAACATTTTCTTCTTATTCAAATCTACTTGACAAAATAAAAATATTTAACATGCCTTTCATTTTATAATTCAAAATAAAGCAACAAATACCTAATACACATTAGTAGAGTAGTAGGATTAGAAAGCTAGGATTCAAGATTGGATCGCTCTCAGTCGGGACATAATGTTACAATACTTTATTGACTTTTATTTCTTGATTTTATAGTCGATCGATACAAAAAACTACCCTTGATTGACCATTTATTCAGCTTAGACTGGCTGTTTGACATGATCGTAAGAAATGGATCTCTTTTCGACGTATCAAGACGTTTGACTACTATAAATTGTTAGTGATCACTGACCAATCATATTTGTTTATACCTATTTGGCGTGCATGTGATTCCCATTATATATCCTCATTCGTATACGATCACATTTACATTACAAATTCACTAGTAAAGATAGAAATGAATAAATCTAGATTACAGTTGTGACTCTACTCTCATACATATCCCATATCTCATATGAGCTTGGTTGTCCCTACCGTATATCCCAAGATAGTACATCACTCTTAATGATATGACAAACTATCCCTTCAAGTATTCACAAGCTCTTTAAAAGCTCACCAAATAGCTACATATACATATATCATTTTTTTTTCTTGAAAATAAAATAAAAATTAACATTACAAAGTTGAGAATAGATATCCAGTTTTCTACCAAGCAATAGTGGTCCACCGGCCTAAAATAAATAACAGTACGAAAATAAAACTATGTCTTGCGCTACAGAAAAGAAATAAATGTGCAATCAAAATAATTTAACCTTGGATATTCGTTCATCAACCCATACACAATATAACAATGTAAAATGCAAACATCACCCCTTGGGTGTGATTCTGACATTTTACCGTTTCGTTCCTTTTTTCTTTTTTTCGATATTTGTACTTTTCAATTTTTTGAACAAATTCATTTTCTCAATGTTTGTCAATCCAATCCAATTTCATTCAATATCAAATCATTTTTCAATTTTTAAAATTTATTTTTATCATTTATATTGAAAATTTATGAAAATTTGGTCAAAACATGGTCTGAACAGTTTCATGGAACCAAAACTGTCAAAATGAGGTATGGCAGCAAGTAAAAGTGGCACTACCAGCTATTGCCCCCAGCATTGAACAATGCACGAAAATTGATTTTTACTTTCGATTTTTGGGTCTTTCATCGATTCTTCGACACACCATCCCACCCACGTAGAAATTTTTTAAAACTCAATTAAAAGCATCAAATACATACAATTTTCATGAATTTGAAATAACTGAAAAGAATCTATGTTTTGAAACACATCACAAGTTTCGATAAAATCCTAAATGTAATTTTCACAATCTATGATTACCAATAAGAATTGAGAATCCCTTACCAATGTTCATGATTGTCGAAAATGATGAACTAGCATGGAAATCAAGATTGATAGCACAAAAATTGAGGTTGTATGGACTTGGGTGCAAAAAAATGATGATTTTGTGAAGATCTTGTTGATGACGATCACTTTCCTTCTACGATAGAGGACGAGTCTGCCTTCTACTAGTTTTTGGTGAGAAATGAAAAAAGAAAAAGGGAAACTATGATCAAGGAGGGCAAAAACATAGAGTTCGTCGACGCTAGTAACTTTTTCTTCTATGACGAAGTTCAATGATGACTTGATTGCGACGAATCTAGAAGAGAAGAGGTTGAAACCCTTTGGTTAGAGTCAGCTAAGGATTTAGTTCTTTAGAGAATAAATGAAATGAAATAAAAGAATAAGTTTATTCTTTTATAAAAAGGGTTGGAGGGGTATTTTGGTATTTTATATTTGTTTATATTTTTGGCAATAACTTGACTTTTCGAGCTCGAAAAATGACAAATGAATACTACATTCTGAATAATTTTTCATTGTGGACCTAATGGTATGATCAAATTTTACTAATTCTCTCTCTAATAAATATTTATTTTTTTAGGTACTACTCGACACAAAATTCGAGGATTTCATAACTTTTCTATCCAAACTTGTATTTGAGTATGCTTATAGGCTAACTTATGTTTTTGGCCATTTTGAATTCAATGGAAAAGTTAGTTTTTGTTAAAAATGAACATAAGAAAATCTTAGTATTTTACTCTAAGTCCTAATTTTAATATTTGCTCCAAATTTCACTATTTCATTTCCTCAATATACGAATGAAAAACTTGGGGTATTATAGAGAGGAAACCTTATGGTCACTAGAGAACCTGACGATCTTCATCTATGATTTTGTTAGAGATTGATCGAAGTGCATCGCGATAGAGAAGAAAGGTTAGGGTTGTTGTTTCTAGGATTTTGGAAGAGGAAAATCCAAAATTGATTTGATTTTTTTTCTTTAGTTTTAAGTGCATAGGAAAATAATTCTGATGTGGCAATGTGGATGATGTGGTAGAGAATCTCAAGATGTGTAGTTGCACTCTAATAGTTGATGAGGTCATTCGCATGGTTCTTTCCCACGAACGAGCGTGAGAGAGCCAGACTCTTAAACTTAAAGCCATCAATTTGAATTTTATGATGTGGATCTCACTCCAAGGTTTGTCGGGTAACAAACTTGATAAAATGTGGTTTGGTGGGTGACAAACTTCATAAAAGTAAAGTTCCTTTGGAATTGTGTAACACCCCGTGTTTTGTAACTCGTATCTCGAAGATATCAGATAGTGTTAATTCGAGAAATATTCTGAAAAGATAACTTAGAGTAAAGTATCCGGATCATGCTATGTTTATTTTTGTTGAAAATTGACTTCGCCATTAGTTTCGTAATGATTGTAATATATACTTTAGCCTGTAAGCAAGTTTGAGTTCAAGTTCGGGTGGAAAAGTTAATCAATCCTCGAATTTCATGTTGAACAAGATCAAAAATAAAAAAATTTTGTTAAAGAAAGAATCAGGAAGATTCAAGCACACCATCAGGACTGCAATGAAAAATTATTCAAAATGGTATACATGTTTGTCATTTTTCGAGTTCGGATAGTTAAGTTAAGATCGAAACTAGAAATGATGGGAAAATTACAAGTATGCCCTCAACTTCTTATAAAAGAAAGCAAAGTTTATTTCTTTCCTATTTATTTCCCTCTTCTCTAAAGAACCCACACATCAACTCTTTTCTCAACCTAGGGTTCTCCTCTCTTCACCTCAAGATTCGTTGAGAAGGAATGATCATTGAAACCCGACGAAGAAGACAAAATTGTTGGCAACGATGATAGCTACAACCTCATCTTATTTGTTAACCCATTCACATTCGTTTTCCTCACCCTCCATTAAAAATCAGCAAGCAAATTAGGTTATCATCAAACTCGGAGCTTCAACTTGTTAGTAAACACTCGTCTTCTAGTGTAGAAGTAAAGGAGAGTGTTGTCGTCGAAGGAATTGCAAACCCTCGCTCACTTTGCACCAAATTCAACCCAACAGCGATTCTTTTTCCACCAACCTTGATTATTGTACGAGTTCATTACTTTCGGCGTCCACAAAGCAAGTAAGGGACTTTCAATTCCTATTGGTAATTTAGATTTCGAAATGTGCATTTAGGTTTTACAAAACTTGTTAGTTGTTTGTAAATCGTAGAAATATTTATTAAACACTCAATCCATGATTAGGATTAGAGATTGGACATTGTTTTATGAATTTTAAGTGTTGAATTCGTGGGTGGGTTGAAGGGTTTGAAGAACGGAACAAAGATCCAAAGAATGGATCGAAAAACCCAAAAATTTGCGAGAAATTCAATGTTGTCTGTAGGATCGTCGGTCCCACCGACACCCATCGATGACCATTCTGTCGATTCCACCAACAAAATGAAGCTTCTACCGTCGAAAATTATCTTCTGTCGATAGGAACCGTCAGTTCTACCGACAGAACACCCTTCTACCGCCGACAGTATATTTTGAGTCAAAATCAGACTCTGACTCTTGGACTGTGATCCTTATGACTTGCACATGACTTTCAACCCTTTTTTACTTTCCATTTACTTTAAGTTCTATAATGAAATTAAGGTTTTACCCCCCATTTCAGAACAATGGAAATGGTTTCGAGATCCGAATCTCAAAGAATCAAAATCCAAATTTTGGTTTAAAGAACAAAACGTATATTTTAACGTTTTCGACAAATTTTTAAAATGTAATAACTTTTGTATTACTTTGAATTAGATTACAAAAAATTATATGGTGTCGAATCTCGTGATCGAGACTTTCATTTTCAAAAACCCATTTTCAATTTCGAGAACTTTAAAAAATTGAGTTTCCGACACTTAGCCAAATTTTTACTAGCTTTCATTATTTTTAACAAATTTGGTCCCATGCATCGTCGGGACCTCGTTTTGAATAAACCTTGATGGTTTCCAATGGAAAGACCGAAAATGACTATAAAAGATTGGAAATGAATGGTTTGACTTGAAAAGACGAAAAATGAGAATGTCGAGAGAATGAAAAAGGGAATAAACAGTAAAATGTCATAATCACACCCGAGGGGTGATGTCTGTATTTTACATTGTATGTTGTTTGTAGGTTGGTGAAAGGATATCCAAGTTATTAATAAAAGGGTTGCATGTTTATTTAAGATTATGTTAGCGCGTGCGCTGAGTACTGTTATTTATTTTAGGCTGGGAGGTCATAGTTGCATGGTAGAAACTAGATATCCATTCTCAACCCTGTTTTGTTGATTTCTCTTTTGTTTTAAATGAAAAATCATATACATATATATATATATATATATATATATATATATATATTATATATATATATATATATACATAGCTATTTTGTTAGATGTTAAAAGGTTTGTGAATGCCTGAAGGGATAGTGCGTCACATCATCTGGAGGGGTGCACTGTCCTGGGATGTACGGTAGGGACCACCAAGCTCATATGTAGTATGAGATGCGTATGAAAGTGGAGTCACAACTAGAGTCTGGGTTCATTCATTTCCTATCTTTACTAGTGAACGTGTATTGTAAAGGTGATCGTATACGAGTGAAGTGTTATTTTGAGAATCACATGCACGCCTGAAATAACACTAACAATCTAATAGTAGTCAAACGTTCTGACACATTGAAAAGAGACCCATTGCTTACGGTCACATCAAACGGCTTGCCTGAACCGGATAAATGGTCACCAGTGTGGTAAGTGCAGCGACCAGCCACAAAATCAGGAATTAAAAGTCAGATTTACGTTGTAACATCATGTCTCGACTGGGAGCGATCCAGTCGTGAATTCCAACGCTCAAATTCCATTACTCCACCACTTATACTATGTATCTGTGTTATATTTCAAATTATAAACTGAAAAGCATGTCAACTATTTCAATGTTGTCAACTGTATTTGCATAAATGGAAAATATATAATGAGTATGGATGATTGATGCTATGTGTAATTTTTAAACTGTTTAATTGTTCATCCCTAGCTATATGTACCAGTTAATAGTAATTTCAATTGTAAAACTTGCATGTTTTGAAATGATGCAATATGATTATTCGATCACGTTAGGTTAGGTTATTAGTAGGAATTATTTGTGCACCTACTGAGTAACCATTGTTACTCACCCTTTCCTTCCATATTTTTTTTAGTTGCAGAGCCTACAATTGGTGAAGCGGGTGTTGAGCCATTAGCCGAGGAACATCTGGTCTGTCAGATCAACTAGAGTCCGTTATCCAATGAGCATCATGATTACTTCTACTAGGAGTCTGTTCGTCCTAGGAGAGGTCTATGTTTTTGGGGCCGAGTACTAGGTCTATGTTAGAGTGAGGAAAATTTAATAATCTTGTATTCCTTTATTCCTTTTTGCGCAGCTTTGACCTCGTTTTATGTTGTTCATAAATTTTTTCATCTTCCGTTTCTTATTCATGGTGAATATGTTGCTTTATACAGGATTGTTTAGATCTGGTTTATTAGGTTTGAGTTCCGTGAAACACTAACATAAACAGAGGAAACCATGCCGAAATTTCGAGGTGTCACCTAGTGCCTCGAGGCGACCTTGGGATTTGTGTTAGCATTTGGCGGGACATCACAAATTACCGGAACTCCAATGAGTTTTTGTAATAAAAATTCAACAATTCAATTTGTCGATAAATCTCTATATTTCAAAATGAATAAATTTGAAACAAAAGGTTATCAAAACTATAGCATTAATAAATATAGTTAGATACAACATAGTACATTGTACCCTCAATTTAGTAAATTGCATTTGCAACTGACAACTTTCAGCAAATATAATTTAATGGGAAAATTATAAATAAATAAAAACCTACTAAAAAATATTTTTTAAAAAAGTAACACTTTTTTAAAATTTATTAAAGGAACCAAAATTGGCTCTTTAAGGACTAATTTTTTTAATGAAAAAATTAAAAATTTTGATCCTTAAAAGGCCAAAAAAAAAAATTTATTAAATTTTTTTATAAAAAAAGTCAACAATTGTGGTGTCATTTTAAAAAAATATATATATTAAAATTAAAAAAAAAAAAAAAAAACTTTCAACCCTTTAAAGGCTATTTTTTGCTCTTTTTTTTAATTTCAAACTTTTGACCGATTTTTTTTGGAAAAGAGTCAACTTTAATTTCGGTCGAAATACTCACAACACCCCCTTTCCTCTTCTTCTCTCTTATTTCTGAATTCGACTTACTTCCTTTTCTATCAACATTTATTTTGATTCCCTCTTCTTCCTCAAGTCTTGTTTTCCTACTGATTGATCCAAGTAATTATTTAATTTAATTTGAAGATCGTGATCAAGATCAGTTTGTTGAAATGAAAGTGTGATTCTAGATTCAATTTGCTGAAATGAAATTTATGTAGCTAACCACACTTAGGGGCTAATAAGATGATGAAGAAGCTGATCAGTAGTGGCATCAGAACTACTAATTATTTAGCTTTTGACCAATATTATCTTTAAAACCTTATCTCAAATAGAGGTCATTCTAAAATTTCATTTGGGGATTAGATAGGTATATATGTTGCCGACACAAGATCAATGTTATTAAAATCCTATATTTATGAATTTGAATGATATGATTTTAATGAAATAATTTAATTCCTATATATATATAAGTCTTGGATGTTTATGTAAATCTTAAGATTTAGAAAATTCAGATCAACTGATAATTTCTAACCATGTTATTTATTTAACTAGAAATGATCGAGTCGAATGACAATATATTACTCATTTAACGAATAGAAATATCACCAATCAAGCTAATTCTTCATAAGTCCAAGTTATCAAGTTGTTTTTCATGTGGGTCCACCATTGTAAAACTTCAATTCTTTGAAACCTAAAATTATTGTCTATTAAAGTGTACTTTAGTAAGATCAACATACTTTTAATATGTGTCTAATAATTTCAAAGATTTAAGCATGTATGTAACCCTTTGATCATATCAATCATTTCTTTTCGAGAAGCATAAGAGCATTAAGAAAAAAATCATTAATCTTAACTTCTCACATAATCCAAAGTTAAAAGTCAAATCTTTGATTCAATCTATGATCTTATTATATTATTATTACCTAAAACCTTTCTGGTTAAAGCAATAAATAATAGTTACCCAACGTTAACATGCTTGACAAGGCTATTTTTGCCAATTCAACACGTTTAAAAAAAAAATTCCCCTAATTAGACACCAAGTTTTAAAAAGGGGAAATTATAAAAAAAACCTATTAAAATTTTTTTTTTTTTTGAATTTATCAAAAAGAATCAAAATCAGCCCTTTAAGATCAAAATCTCGTTTGACTATATCATTTATTAAAATTGATTATATTACATTAAGATCACGATCACGATGTTGTTATAACCAATCGGTAGAGTTAATAAGTAAAATAGATGAAAACTAATGATGGGAGTATTCTTGAAGGTCCAACTATAGATGTTATAACCGATCAACAAGGTTATATATCGAGTGATATTTGGATAGGACAAGTTAGAATTTTTATTTTAAAAATTAACAATGTTAATTGATTAGAATTATATAATTATTTAATAATTAATTTTATAATTATGCAGATTGACTACAATTATCATTTATGAGTTGCTATATCATTCGTAAGTTTTTAAAGATTGGGACATTAGTGGTCTACGAGAGTCCATTTCTGCTACTGTTAGTTTTGAACATTACTAGTGCATTTGGTGGATACATCATGATTCATACATTTACTATACATTAGCTGAGAGATTTTGTTTCACCTTCCATTTGGAGAAATGACCATTACATTAGAGGACACTTTCCATTGTCTATAACTGAAGACCAACGAGTACTTTATTGTTGTGTCACGTACGATGAGAAAAGAATATCCCAATCTTATCTATGAATATCTTAGAATTCTACCTATTGTTGATGGAAGTTCTCCTTATAGTTCTATTAGACTTACATGGCTACGTGATACATTTAAGAGATTGCCAGATAGATAGATGTCTATAAATAAGATAAATTTTAATTTTTTTATTATTATAAAAATATCAATATATTTTACTAATATAATAATATAATTTATATATATATATATATATATATATATATATATATATATATATAATATATATATATATATATATATATATATATATATATATATATATATATATATAAATTTATTAATATTTTACTTTATTTCAAGTATATCAATATATTTGTGCATATCTATTGGCATTATGTAAAACCACATTATTTTTAAATGATCAGGTAGTACTGTTGATAATAATTTACTTAATTTATTTAGAGATCTATCTATTATGTCATGTTATGCTTGGGATGCAACTGTTCTTGCATTTTTGTATTATTTTCTTAGTAAATTTATAAGAAATGAAGGGAAACGACCATCAAGACTTATTAAATGTACACCATTATTACAAGTATGGGCATACGAATGATTACCAATAGGTAAGTTCATACTTAAGAGTGATAATTTTCCATTCCCTCAAGCATGTAGATGGATGACGCATAATAGGCCATATATTGGTAATCCGCATCATAGTGTATTACCATATCAAACTAAATTGGATTTTCTTCTTCCCTCTATGGTAAATATAAATACTTTTAATTTATATGTTTAATTAGACTACTATTATGATATTTATTCTTATTTATTTATTTATTCTTTTTTAGGTTATATAGACCTCATATCTTCATATTATAGATGAAGATATAGAGATTATATGTATAGCCTGTAATTTGAGCCTGCACCGATCATGTATAGTATTTTTACACATTGTATTTTATCATCCAACGGATCAATGTATGCGATAATTTAGTTTACAACAACTTATCCCAGGTCCTATCCAATGATGGGCTACAATAGGGAGAAGAGGAGCAATACGTATTACAGTAATAATAGATTGGGAAGAAAGATTTGTTAGATTTCACGTATATAATCAATTATGTCAAAACTTACAAGGTAATTTTAAAAACTAAAGTTCAATTATGTCAATTATGTTAATTATGTTACAATTTACATTGTAATTTAAAAAAAAAATATAGTTGAATGGCTATTCGAAGAGTTTCAAAGATGATATAGTTGTCCTTAGATGCATAATCCAATACTGTATTTTTTTGAGTTGCGATATATGCCTTGTGGTTATATGGATGACTTGTGTGCATTATATAAAGAAAGATGTTATAATGTGGTAAATTATAATATTTGTTTTAATCATTTGATTTTTTTAAATAAAAATATATATCTAACATACCAATTTATTTTTCAGACCGATGTTCTTAATTATTTAACTCCTCAGATCCGTGAGATGGATGTCCATGGACGAGTCATAGATCAGTTAGAAGCTATTGTCGCGACCTTGACATTGTTATTACCTTTTTCACTTTAAATATTTAGATCGAGTGAGTCAGTCTATACAGTTTCACAACGTTGACGTGAGCTTAAACCTGTGTGGCGCCCCGTCGAACACTAACACAAATCCCCATGTCAGATTTCAAGGTACGAGGTGGCACTTCAAAATTTCGGCATGGTCTCCTCTGTTTATGTTAGCATTCCAAGGCGATTCAACCTGCACCTGATAAACGACATACAATCCTGCATATAACAAACAAAATATAATACTAACGGAAGCCTATATACGTCTAATAATGTTCGATAGATCAGAGTGCGGAAGAAGAAAAATTATATACAGGATTATACAAAATTCCTCACTCTAACAGAATTCCTAACACTCAAGACAAATCCATAAGACTACTTGGAGAAACTGACACCACTAGGGGGTATAGTCCTAGTACTTACCAGGTGACGGACTCTAGTTGTCTATCTGACCAACCAGATGATCCTCATTCGTTTTCTACACTTGTTTCGCCAAGCTTCAGATCTGAAACTAAAAAAAATAGAGAAGGAAATGGTGAGTAACAATGGTTACCCAGTAAGGAAGCAACAATTTCTGCCAATAACCTCTCCTAACATGAACGAATAAACATACTGAATCATTTTAAAGTAAACAAAATTTTACAGAATAAACTACGATTAACTGGTACATATAGCCAGGGATGAGCAACTAAACATTTTAAAACTGACATCACATCAATCAGCATTACTCACTATAACATTCTCTTTTTATACAAATCTAATTGATCAAATGGAAACATTAAACATGCATTTCATTTTATATATCAAAATAAGCAACAAATACATAATACACAATGGTGGAGTATTGGAATTAGAGTGTTGGGATTCACGACTGGATCGCTCCCAGTCGGGACATGATGTTACAATTTCTCTCTGGCTTTTAGTTCCTGATTTTGTGGCCGGTCGCTGCACTTACCACACTTGGTTGACCATTTATCCAGCTCAGGCTGGCCGTTTGACGTGACCGTAAGCAATGGGTCTCTTTTCGATGTGTCAGAACGTTCGACTACTATAGATTGTTAGTGATCACTGACTAATCATCTTCGTCTATGCCTATCAGGCGTACATGTGATTTCCAAAGATACAAACCATTCGTATACGACCACATTTACATTACAAATTCACTGGTAAAGATAGAGAGGAATAAACCCGAATTCCAATTGTGACTCCACTCTCATACGCGTCTCATACCACGTATGAGTTTGGTGGTCCCTACCGTACATCCCAGGATAGTACACCACTCCGGATGATATGATGCACTATCCCTTCAGGCATTCACAAACTCTTTAACAGCTCACAAAATAGCTACTTATATATATTATTTTCATTTGAAAACAAAAGATAAATTAACAATACAAGGTTGAGAATAGATATCCAGTTTCCTACCATGTAAGTGTGGCCACCCGGCCTAAAATAAATAACATAACAGAGCGCCTCGCGCTAACAGAAAGTAAATAAACATGCAACCAGTAACATTATCCCTGGATATCCGTTCACCAACCTGCATACAACACAACAACGTAAAATGCAGACATCACCCCTCGGGTGTGACTGACATTTTACCGTTTCATACCCTTTTTCCCTTTTTTCGACTTTTACAGTTTTCAATCTCTTCATAAAATATCCATTTTCTGATATTCATCAACTCAATATGAGTTCATTGAATATTAAATCACATTTTTCAACTATAGAATTTATTTCTATCAATAATATTAAAAAAATATACAAATTTCATATCAAAACGGGGTCCGAGCAGTGCACAAGACCCAATTTATGGCAATAACCCGTTAAAATACCCTACCGACGTATAATTTATTAAAAATACAATTAAACATATCAAACATGCAATTTCTGGCGTGAATTTTTGAAATAACAAAATAATTATATATTTTAAAAATACATCCAAATTTTTCGATAAAATCCTAAATGCAATTTTCACAATCTAGATTACTAATAGAAATTGAGAGTTCCTTACAATCACTAGGCGACGGAATTGAAGTACGTGCGCGGAAATCGAGGCGAACGACGCAGAAATCGAGACGGACCGAACTTCGAAGCGGCTGATTTTCGAAACTGGCTTGGTGGTTTCGAAGATCTCGATGTGCTCGTCTCTTCTCCCTTCTACGGCGAAAGACGGTTTGACCTCGAAATCGATGAAAACCGAGGTCAAAGTTACGAAATCTCCGTATAAAAATATGGCTGATTTTTGACTATACGGGGTGAAAAAGACGAGAAAACGGAAGGAATTTGATTGGGTTGTGTAGAGAATGAGGCTGCAGACGTTTCTCCCTTCTGCGTTGGAAGACGGTTTGACCCCGAAACGGACGAAATCCGAAGTCAAAGTTTCGAAATTTCCGTATCCAAATATGGCTGAGTTTTGACGATATCGGGTGAAATAGAAAGTGAAACGAAAAAAGGTTGGGTGGGTTTTGTAGATGTCGAAGCTGCGGACATTTCTCCCTTCTGCGTCGATCGTCGACGACGAGCCGTTTGTGAGAGATTTGAGATGGAAGATCGAAGAGAAAAAAAAAATTTGTTTTTTTTTTATATGTCTCGGCCGTATGGACGCGTTGGGGAAGATGACATATAAAAAAAATTAAAATTATTATTTAAATAAAATGTGGGACGAATTCGGTATTTTGTCAATTGTTTCGATCGATGATAACTTGATCATCCGGACTCCAAAACTGACAAATGAATACTCTATTTCGCCTAAATTTTCGTTCCGGATCTAATGGTGTAGTCAATTTCTACAAATTTTATCTCTAAAAAAAATTTACATTTTTGGCTTGAGGTGACCCCTAAACTTGATGTCGTTTTCGTTTTTGGCGATAATTCGACTTCTTGATCTCAAAAAATGAAAAATAAATAGTCTATGTTGAATAATTTTTTGTTATGAACCCAATGGTATGATCGAATTTTAAAAGTTATTCCTCTAACAAAAAGTCACTGTTTTAGCTTGGTCCGACCCGGTAATCGAGGATCTTGCAACTTTTATATTCGGACTCGCATTTGAGCGTGCTTACAGGCTAAACTATGTTTTTCGATCATTTTGAATCTAATGGTGAAGCCAGATTTCATTAAAAATGATCAGAAATATCCTAAAATTTTACCCCTAAGTCCCACTTTCAAGATTTTATTAAAATTTCACTATTTATTTCCTCGAGATACGAATTAAAAATTCGGGATTTTACAACCTGTACCTAAGCTTGAATATGAACTTGAGGATGAGGATAAGGATGATGATGAACATGAGGATGATGGAAAGAATGGGGAGGAGGAAGGGGTTGATGAGGAGTCTAGAGAGTAGTAAGATGAAGAGTCTAGAGAGCAATAAGATGATGAGACTGGATATCACACGCAGATCAGTCAGGGGAATATATATTTCAGTACATGTTGATCAGGATAAGGAAATGGTGCATGCAAATTTCGGCATAAGTTATTTTTCATCTTTGTTGGGTCCCCATTATAACATGTGCTCACCGTTTTCTCCTTTAAAACCATATTATACACAATACTCACAAACTCCACAAGCTTCACATTTTCAATTATCTGAGTTTGCACATGAATATCAAATGCAATGCCCACATACTTCACAAATTTCATATTATGAGTCATCTTAATACCCATCTGTTAAAGATTTAGGCATCGTTTTACTTAGGCGTAATCCAAGAAGAAACCTGCCTAAAAAATCTACTTGAAAGTTATTGAAAGGTGATTATAGTCGAGGCAAGCATTGTCGTTGTTAGTCATTTATTACATTATATATTATGATTTATTGTTTGTTTTCCTTGTGATTAAGTTTAAATCCGAAATATTTATCATGTAAGTTACATTTTAGATTCAAAATATTTATTATGTGATTAAGTTTAGATTCGAAAAAAAAAATCACAAATCAATTATTTGCTACATTATTTATTTTGTTAAATAAAATAACATAATTAAAGTAAAAGATATTCAATATTTGTTTACGAGATTCATTGCATAATATGACAACTACGTCACCGGACTCTTACGAACCAATATATTATTTTCATACGTACATATTACATCTCAACTTACAAACTGATATACAAAATTAAACACGAATATTAAAAAAAATTATAATTATTTTTAAATTAAATTTCTATATATGGATCGATTGTGTCCAATATTTATGCAACGACTATAATGTAATGGTCACACATCTTGAACGTTAGTCTTTCTTCTGTTTATCTTTAGACAACCAAGTCAGTGTCGAGTAATATGAAGTAAAATTTATTTTTCTCATTGCGGGGGATTTTTTAACTCATATGGATCTGGAATACCTTCCATGAAAATTACATAACATTATTTATATCTTTCAACATTAAATTCGTTAGAACAAAATTGATATTTATCTGATTTTTTCATATCACATACTTTAATTCCATGTTGATATGGAATAAATGTTTGAGCCCATTTGCTACACGTACACTATCATTATCCATTTGGAGTACGAATCTTATATCATTAATAGTTAAAAGTTTACAACTAATAGTTTTTTGTATTCTTTTTCGAATTTTATTTTTTATCTTTAGAAGTAATTACGAATCCCAAGTAAGACTTTTAATTTACGTCTATTATGTAATTCAATTATTTTACACCTAATACATTTTAATAATTCGATTATTGGTTTCATATGCAATTTCATTATCTATGAATTAAAACTTTCATTTGTATTTAATATTATTATTCTAAAATGCGGTGTTGGAGAATGACTTACTGCCTAATGGATTAATGCATATGTCGAATCTTCTTATGATATTATCTAATTATATATTTCAATATTTTCTTTTTTAATTAATTATAATTTTATTTTATAGTTAACTTTAGTATAAACTTTTAGTTATTTTTTCTAAAAATTTACAAAATAAATTTGATTTATAATTTTTTTTTCATTTATTTGAAAATGTTAAATGTAAAAAAAAAATGAAATGATGAAGGAACACATTTATCAACTGCAAATATTATTCTTTTTTGTTTATCTGAAATAAATGAAATTTTGTTAAAATCATAAGGTCTAAATGACATTTCAAAACAATTTAAAAATCATTCCCAATTATCTTAATTTTCTTGTCCAACTATTATATATGCAAGTGGAAAAATATCATAATTTAGGTTGTGAGCAACCACAACAAGTAATATGCCTTGATATTTATCTTTTAATAATATATCATTTAATCCCATAATTGGTAAAAATCTATTTCTAAAATCATCTATAGATGCTTTAAAAAATATAAAAATACGTTGAAAATGATTATTTGAACTAATTTTAAGAAAACAAAAGCTTTTCAAATTTGTTTTTAAAATAATTTGACAATAATATTCAATATTTTTATATACCTCAACTTAACAATTATGTATTTCATGATTGGTGTTTTCCCCCCTTGCTTTCCAAACTTTTATATATGTGATAGATATATTATATTCATCTTTAATATCAGTCACTATAGATTGTGGATAATAAAATTAATTATTCATTACACGGGTTAATATTTTATTTTTTATTCAATTATTACTAACTTGAGGATGAGGTTGTGTGTTTATTCTACCTATACATGTACGAGTTGTATTAAATTTACATATAGTAAATAAATCACCATTTGTAAATTTTTTGGCGTATATACTCCAATCACAGATTGGAACATCGCATTTAATTATAATTTTTTCTCTTACTTCAATTAAATTATTGAAAATTTTACCAATATAAATATCAAATATATTTTCATTATTGTTTTGATGACGAACTCAAATTGTTATCAATAAATCCATATTGAAATCATTTTGTATTACAACATTAGGTTGAGTTGTACCATACGTAACATTATGATCTATATCAATATTTTGATATTGATTTGATAAGCTAGATATTAACAATAATTTGATTAATACGTTACAAATTTTTCATGTTATATCACAAAAATATTTATATTTTGAAAATTTTGATTATAATTTAATATATATTCCCAAGTTCCTTGATAAAAAATATCAATTAAATTTTTTTTGTTATCTAAATTGATAACTGACCTTATTGAAAATTGTTGTCGAGTATTATATATTGAAAAAATAAGAGTTTTTAGCTCTAAGTGTGTAATTTTTAATGAAGTTCATAAAAATCGTGTATTTTCATCAATATACGTAATACATTCAACATAATCTTCATATTGACAAATAGTTATTCTTGAAGACATATTCGACGTAACTATGAGAGAATAAAAATAATAAGAATTATGAGAAAAATAAAAAAAGTGAGAATTGTAAAAGACTAAGAGTGTGAGATATGTATATATATAACGGTCAAAAAAATAAAAAATTAATTTAAATTTATTTTTGATATATTTTTTTTAATTTTTAATTAAAAAATGATGCCACGATTGTTAATTTTTTAAAAAAAGGGCAAAAAATTTTAATTAAAAAAATGATGTTGCAATTGTTGATGTTTTTGTTAATTTTTTTTAATAAAAAAAAATTTGGTCTTTTAAGAGTCAAAATTTTTAATTTTTTTAAAAAATGACAACGTTACTGTTGATTTTTTTAACAAAAATAAAATTGGACTTTTTAAGGGTGGTTTGAAAATTTTAAATTTTAAATTAAAAAAAATTGACCCTTTAAGGATCCATTTTAATTTCTTTTGATATATTTTAAAATTTCTTTTTTTTGATAGGTTTTTTTTTTTTATATTTATAATTTCCCCTAATTTAATTATATTTTCATACATATCTCTTCACCACTCCTTAGTCTGTACTCCCCATAGTTTTGATTTTTAGTTCAGAAAATTAGCAGATTTTCGAGGATTTGCAGACACGAGTTCGTCGTCTTCTCCCCTGGTTTTGGCTTTATCTACTGTTGGGGTTCATGCATTTTGTTTCGAAAAGTACCAGAAATGTTGCGCCTTTCGAACCATTCGCGGAGATTTCTAGATTTTCAGTCCGAATTCGTAGAATCGATGGATTTATGTGGTTTTTAGCTCTGCAATTTGAAGTTTTTGTCTTCCAGCAGCTCAATCCCAACTGTTCGATTTCCAATTAAGGGAGAAATCTCTATAGTTGGTTCTGTTGTGAGTATGTCGGTTAGGGTTCTTTTTTGGATAAATTAGAGTTCTAATGGTGAAATCTAAGGTTTTTGACGTTTGAATTGGGGAAGAAATTAGGGTTTTATTTTGGGGAAAAGTAATTTCTTGGAGATTTTACGGTTTATAGAATTTTCACTGTTGGTTCTGTTCTGACTTCTGAGTTTGTCTGTTAGGATTTTTTATTTTTTATTTTTTATTTTGCTATAAATTAGGATTCTAATGGTGAAATCTGAGGTTTTTGGCGTTTGAATTGGGGAGGAAATTAGAGTTTCACTTTGGGGAAAAGAAAGCTTACTGGAGAATATTTAGAACTAAAAGAGTTTTATCGGTGAGGATGGATGACAGCTATTCAACTAGAGAAAAGGGTATTATTGGTAATTGGGATTCTCCATCCCAAGCTCAGATAGAGGATTTTATGCCATTGGAGGGAGGAATTGAGAACCCAATTTCAGTGGATTCACTGCAAAACCTTTCAGAGCTCATGAATTACGATACTTATCCCGAATCTGCAGATCATGTTCTACCAATATATGGTTTATCCACTGTTCAACAAATGTCTGATAGTTTTGATTCTTTCGCCGGGTTGAATTTCACTTCTCAAAGCACTGGTGTCTTTCCTATAAATGATGGTTGTACTTCTAGTTTTCCGTCGAATTCTGCTTGCACGGATGAATCTGGTTTTAAAAGAAGAAATGTATCTTTCCATGCAGTGAGTGCTTCAAATATGGAAAATCCTGTGATTCCAAGGCCGCTTGGGTCTTCGCTTACTGAAAAAATGCTTAGAGCAATGTCCTTGTTCAAAGAATCCTGTGGAGGGGGCATTCTTACTCAAGTTTGGGCGCCTGTCAACCATGGTGACAAGTTTCTTTTAAGTACTTACCAGCAACCTTACCTATTAGACCAAATGCTTGCCGGTTATCGTGAAATATCTAGGGACTTTACCTTTGATGCAAAAGAAATGCCCGGTTCGTTTCTGGGGCTTCCTGGACGTGTATTTAGTTCTAGAGTGCCGGAATGGACTTCAAATGTGGTCTATTATGGTAAGGATGAATTCTTGCGTGTAAATCATGCGCTTGACCATCAAGTCCGCGGATCTCTTGCCTTACCGATTTTCAATCCCCATGATCAATCATGTTGTGCTGTGCTGGAACTCGTCACCGTGAACGAGAAACCCAATTTTGATACAGAGATGGAAATTGTTCGTCGCGCTCTTCAGGTTAATTGTACTCCTCCCTGGATTTACTTACTGTAAACTCTTATTGTTGTCTTGCTTGCATTCATTCACTTTTAATATGGTCCCAAGATTAGCTTCCTGTAGACATTGGCTGTTGGGTCTTGTAGCGATCATATTCTCAGATGGAACTGACTGCTACGTGATACAGAGTTGCCACCATTCATTGAGTTAACTGGATGTGAATGACCACCCGATTTAATTTGATTTTTAAAATGATTTATTTTTCTGGCGAGTTGAGTCGGGGAAAACTACGAATCTTTGATTCGGGTTTGGGGGAAAATTGTCAGTCTTTTCAGCGTAGGGTCTGTCAGTAGTATTTTGGTCAATTCAAAAAAATTATAGGTTTTGGGTGAGGGACCTAAGTTTGTCGTTTCTAGAGTTTATTAGGTTGTTTTGGGTCAAGTTTGATCGAATTTCGAAGTTGTTTGTCATGCACTCTCCAAAATATCCCTTTCCAAATTCTCTCTCTCTTCTCCTCTTTCCACTTCTGGCTTTTTCTCAATCTCTCTCGATCTTTTTTGTTGTTGTTGATAAGTACCAATGTTGGCTCTGGTGTGTGCAGTTTTGGGGTGTTTACAGGTCTGATCTTGTATTTTTTTGGGGAAACTCTCTCAGGAGTTTAAAGGTGTATTCTTTGAAGAGTTTGTTTTTAGATGGGAGTAAGTGTGCTCCAATTAGGCTTCTCTTTTCTTTCTTTGTGGTCGTCCATCTCGATGGCCTGTTGCTCTTTGTAATTTCTTCTTGCTTTGGAATAAATTTATACTCATCCAAAAAAAAAAAACTACATAGATATAAATCATTGAAAAATCATTGTCATTTCTGTCCTAACACTGATTCTTTGCAGGCTGTAAACTTAAGGACCATTGCAACGCCTCGAGTACCTCCTCAGGTAGTCATCAACTCCATCTCTTGGTCTTTCTGATCCAAGAAAATCTCACAATAGGAAGTAATATGCATGGTTTAAAGTTTTGTACCATCTCAGAATGTTTTGGTCCAGACATTCAAGTTTCAGCTGAGACCAGAATGAGGCATTGACTCTGACACTTTTGAGTGTTTCAGGAATGACTCGGATTGTGTCAGAGAGTCTCAGTTGAAACAATCTTTGGTTTTCTCCTGACATAGATGAGCATTTAAACCTCGGTACCATGTATTAATCACACATCTCTACGATTCTTTGCAATTTTCTTATGGTCATCTTTATTTTGTAGTGCTTCTCAAAGAGCCAAAGAGCTGTCTTATCTGAGATACTTGATGTTTCTAGAGCTGTTTGTCACGCACATAGGTTACCATTAGCCCTGACATGGATCCCTTGTAGCTATCATGGTGGGTTTAAAGATGAATATGTGGGAGTGTTTGTGAAAGAGGGTAATACTAGCTCAAGCGAAAGAAGTATACTGTGTGTTGAGGAAACAGCATGCTATGCGAACAACACAAAGATGCAAGGGTTTGTGCTTGCATGTATGGAACATTACCTTGAGAAAGGTCAAGGTATCGCTGGAAAAGCTCTTCAATCAAACCGTCCCATTTTCTCCTCCAATGTTAAGGGATTTAATATAAAAGAGTATCCTCTTGTACATCATGCACGTAAATTTGGTCTAAATGCTGCTGTTGCAATCAGGCTAAGGAGCACCTATACAGGCACTGATGATTACATATTAGAGTTAGTTCTCCCTGTGAACTGCAAAGGGAGTTTTGAGCAGCAAATGTTGTTAAACAACCTGTCAAGTACCATGCAGAGGTTTTGTAGAAGTTTGAGAACCGTTTCTGATGAGGAATTAACTGGAGGTGAAGATGGCACAATGGTAGGGATGCAGAAGGGAGTAGAACTGAGTATCCCATCAAGTGTTCTACCTCGGAAAAGCTGTCAACCATCCGTACCAGGTTGCAAACTAGAAACAGGTGAAAGGGTGACCTCGTGGGTTCCTATATCCGAAAGTGATGGAATGACCACAAATGTTCCTCAGAAGCAGGTGTGATCTTTGTTTATATCTTCTTCTGGATGAATGGGTTGCATATTGTTTTTCTAAAACTTTTGGATTTGAGTCTAGAAATTATCTTTTCACTTTTATGTATCCTATAATTTAGAATTCTGGAACAAAGATATATTCTTTGTGATAAACTTTTTTACAGTTTACATCTGTAAACTTGTATGGAGTTTCGAATGAGTAAATTGATGTTACACATTGTGTAACTTACACGATGCTGGCCTACCAGTGGCTTACTATCACATCATTAAATATGTATTTACTGCTTCATCTATGTTCTTTTGGCCTTCCTATCATGCTCGAAATTGGAAAACCATATCCCTACAAGTGAAACATTTAGCTATAAAAATAAGTTGTTTTCAACCACTCCCACTTTATGGTTTTAGATTGTCTTCTTTTAGTAAAGATCCCAAGTGCCTAATGATGTAGAATCACTTATTACATGAGGGCCTTGGGATCTTGCTTGCTTAGTTGAGTGTACCTACAAACTCAAACCTACAAAAGTAATGTTTTTCTTTTATAACATCTCTTGTATATGTATGTGTGTTGTGTGTGTGTGTGTCTTGGGGTGGGGGGCGGGGAGGGATCTCGTGTTTTCACAGTTAGGATCATGCGTTTTTTCCACGAGTAATTCTTCATGAGTCATTAGAATCTAACCCTATATATATATATATATATATATAAACACACACAAATAAAACTATTTTATTGAGTAAGAAGAAAAATAAAAGAGGTCGAGCTGACCTCCAGAGAACAAGCCAAGAAATTAATTACTATTTTTACACAACTAATTCCACCTAAACAAGAAATCTTTGAAATATACACCCCTAAACTCCTTAAAACACTAGCACCAATAAAATAAAAAGCTCAAAATGTTGATGATGACTTTGCAAAGAGTGCTTCTTTCCTTCCAAGATGTTGTAATTTCTATCCTTCTAGATGGCCCCAACACACAATTGAAGGAACCAGGCTTCACTGGATCATGTCCTTGCTTAAGAACATCTCACGATCCTAGGATTGAAATTACAACAAAATTGAAGAGGGAAAACAACATGAAAACCGAAATAGAGACAAGAAGTGGGCCCAAATCTTTGTCAAATAACTACCAATCTACAATGCGAAAGGAGGTGATTGGTGGACTAACCACTGAAGCAAAATGGAAGAGTTTGTTGATAGAAATAACTCCTATAGACATAATTTTTTCCATATTTAATTTTTGGTTGAATGTGCCTTATGATGATGATAATTAGTTTTAAAAACTACTTAACATACTTTCATATACTGTTCACGTGTTGCATAGCTATACTTATTTGTAACATAGTGTTACGAACCTGGAAATTAAAATAATTAAAAAAATAGAAAACTAATAACTATTTTTTTGATATGGCCACTTTGAGGGGGTCGAACCTCGTTACATCTTGCCTCTTCGAGGGGGCAAAACCTCCTATAAGATTTCTCCCAAATATTTCTTTTCTTCTCCTCCAACCTAAATCCCTAAACCCTTATTTATAACCTACTTCCCCAAAAGATAAGATTAGAAGATAAACCTACCGTAGCTAATTAAACCCAAAATCCTATTAAATAGGATATTATTTACTAAATCCCTAATTTTATTCATCTAATAGATAGGGGTTGTAACATTCCACCACCCTTGGAAGAAACCTGTCCTCAAGGTTAACTTGAAAATTCATTGTAGGATCTTTAAATCTTTCATTGATCACAATCAGTTCTTCAAGTCTTGCTGTCTTTGAATCGTCATGTGAATGCGATGTAGTTCTCGAATAGTTGTGAAAGTAAAGGTGACTGCTTCAAGGGGTTTTTCCTCCATCCTTTGCTTTTATAACATTCTCGTCCTCCACAGAACCCACCACCTTTAGCCCAAGAAAGTGCTCTGAGACCAATTGTTACGAGCTTGATAATTAAAAAATAATTTAAAAAATAGAAAACTAATAACTATTTTATTGATATGAGGGGTCGAACTTCGTTACATCTTACCTCTTCTAGGGGGAGAAGCCTCCTATAGTATTTCTCCCAAATATTTCTTCTCTTCTCCTATAACCTAAATCCCTAAACCCTTATTTAGAACCTAGTTCCCCAAAAGATAAGGATTAGAAGATAAATTTCCGCAACTAATCAAAGTCCTAATCAAACCCAAAATCCTATTAAATAGGATATTATTTACTAAATCCCTAATTTTATTCATTTAATAGATAATGGTTGTAACACATAGATATACTTATTGAACATATGGTTGTTTGGAAACATGTTTATTTTATTACACATGTAAGACATTGGTCAGAGATGACCTTTCCTTTATTTGGGTAGAAGTGTTTGGATTTGCTTCACCCCTCTTTTTCTCAAATAGCTCACATATCTCTTGGTCTGGTAAGGCCTCTTATCCATGGTCCAAAATTTTGCTCCGTTTTGGAATGTTTGGTCAGAACATCTCAATTTTGGCCGAGACCTTAACAGAACATTGACCCCAAAATATTGAATGTTTTGGTCGAGATTAACCAAAACATTGCCTCAAGAAGATATGCTAAACCTTGCACCTAGCAATAATTACTTTCTGACTACATAGGAAATTGCTGAAGTTGCATGCAGGCTGTTAGACAAACAAATTGATCACGGGGAATTTTTCTTCATGAGAAGCATCCACCACATAGAAATCTTTATTGTAATGTACTAGAAGCCTGGCTCTCTATTATTGAGAAACTCCCATTCCAAGAGGAAATAACACTATGGTTCATTGTTATGAACTATTTATATGACTAAGCAGAAGTTTGAATGCTTGAAACTTTGAAGTTCTTACAGTACCTTTACTCAAATTGTAGATAAGTGGCTCAAAGAGACAACAGGAGAAAAAGCGTACAACAGAGAGGAATATTAGCTTGAGCGTTCTTCAGCAACACTTTTCGGGAAGCCTTAAGGATGCTGCTAAAAGTATTGGTGGTAAGAATTTTTAACATACATATCATGCCATGCTTATCGGTCAAAACCATTAATTGATAGGTACCATAGGGGAGAACTCCATCCTAGGAGCGAGCCTGAACAGGTACTCTTTTTTTTTTTCTCCCTATGGGTCTGATCAGATAATCCTCATCCTCGGATGAAGTGCACCTCTTGTACAATAAAAAGAAGTTACACATGATATTCCCATCACGTGTTTTGTACATCAGTAGGGTCATCCAGTGGTGTTGGCTTACATAATTTCTATAGGGCTCCAATTCATGGGTGAGCTGGAGCCCTAATGAATATGATCAGATCATCCTCACTATCTGATGAAGTGCACCTTTTGTACAACAAAAAGAAGTTACATATTATAAAATTCCCATCAAGTCTGTTATATATCAATAGTGTCATACAATGGTGTTGGCTTACATAAATTCTATGACCCCAATTGGTGTATGATTTGGAACCCTCATGCATGCATGGTAAGGCCTGAAGGATATCAATATAAGAAGTTCTGCAGTATTCACCATTTTCAATAAAGTTTGATAAGATTGTATAGAAACTCAAGTGTTCAATTAGTAAAAAATATGGTTTTAGTTGAAGACAGTCAATTTACTTCTAAGTGATTGGTTTCTGCAGTTTGCCCTACTACGCTTAAAAGGATATGCAGACAACATGGAATTTTGAGGTGGCCATCTCGCAAGATAAACAAGGTTAACCGCTCATTAAGGAAGATACAAACTGTGATTGAATCCGTGCAAGGTGTAGAGGGAGGATTGAAGTTTGACCCCATCACAGGGGGGCTTGTTACAGCCTCCATGGTACAAGATCTGGAGATGAACAACACCATTTTGTCTTCTCCCCAAAACTTGACTGCCAGAATTCCAGAATCAACATCCCAAGATGTAATATCAGTATTTTCGGTCCCTGACATTGAGGGTGAGAGTTTACTCGTGAAATGTGAAGGGGATGCTTGTTCTGTGGATGGACACCAAGAAGGGGAGGAAGGGAATATACTTCTCTCTAATATGTCTGAGGGAGAGAAAGAGAGAGAGAAAGTTAATGTGCCGATAATTGACTGTGGCGATGGTTCCAAATTTGTGGCTTTAGACACTAAATTGTTGCAGCCAGTTAACCTCGAAACGATGACATGGGGATGTTCTAAAGATTTTTCACCAGGTTCGTATCCCTCAAAGGAGAGGTGCAATTTACAGGGTTTGAATGGGGGAGTTTTGAGTTTAGAGAGCTCTAACTGCCAGACCACGTCTCGATGTTCAAGCTCTATGGAAGCAGCCGATGAGATAGATACTAGAATGGAAGGTGATGATGGGCTAGTCGAACATAATCAAACGACTTCTGGCACGACGGATTCTTCATATGCCTCCGAGTCAATGTTGGATGGCAGTGCATCGACCTCCCCAACTTTACATTTTCAGCAACGCTCTAAAATTAAAACTTGTGTCAAAAACAGTGGATTTGTGATCATTGTGAAGGCTAGTTATAACGAAGACATTGCAAGATTCAAGTTTGAACCAAGCACAGGCTGTTTCCAATTGTTCGAGGAAGTTGGGAAGAGGTTCAAGCTGTCTTCTGGGACATTCCAACTCAAGTATTTGGACGATGAGGAGGAATGGGTGATGTTGGCAAGCGACTATGATTTGCAGGAATCTTTAGAGGTATTGGAGTTTACTGGGTCTCGAAACCTTAGGCTCCTGGTCCGTGATTTGCCTAGTGTGGTCGGCAGCTTCATCAGTAGCAAGTCCTTGTAAACAACAGACTCGTAAGTTGAGATTTAGAGATTTAGGTAGATCCTGCTTGGATGCTGTTTGCAAGAAGAAGCTGCTTGCTGTCAAAGGTGGGGTTTGGAAACCCCATCCATCTAAAATACACATGTATATTGTAGAGGTGGTAGTGGAGGTTATATCTGTTAGATGGCTTGAAGCATATGACATGGCAGTGCTCTGGTACTGATTGCATAGAACTGTGGTGTACAGGAAGGCATGGAAGGTTTATGTGTAACATGTTATAGTCTCGCAATAATTTATATCCTAATGTGCATAGCTTTTTTGTTTTTTGTTTTCTGTTTTTTTTATTATTATTGTGTGTGGGCAATGGAGAGCATAGGTATATTAAGCTGAGATTAGAAACTACAAGCACCATAGAGTATTTATTCTTTGGTTATCATAAAAATTCTTTGGTTATCATAAAAAAAAACTGTAGAGTGTTTTCTATAAGGTTATATCTTCCACACTTGGACGAACAAAAGTCCTAGTTGATATTGAAGAAAAGGATGTAGTCCTAGCCAGCCAAAATGGCGAGCTACAAGTTGAAGAATTGTGAATGGTCAGATTTTTATAAATCACTTTCGATGAGGTTAGAAGTTTCGGAATAGGCTGATTTTTGGCAAGGATGATCTCCTCATCATAGAGATCATCCTCACAAAGAATCGTTCCATTCTGAAACCAGTAACCCATACATTGAAAAAATGTTTGGCTATCTAACCACCCATACATGCATACACACACATGTGCACACCTCCTTTAAAAAACTATTGTCAAATTCAATTAAAGAAGTCGTAACTTGCAAACTAATAAAAACATGATACTTGAATTTCAACTTTCAAATTCATAAAAAAAAAAAGTTTTAAAACATATTTTAGACTATAATTGTTCAAATGGTAAAAGTATAAAACTAAAAAAAGAAATGGGAAGATTAATCAATCCAAGCATGGCCTTTTGCCACATGGAATCTCCCTGAAGCCTTTGTTTTTGAGTTGAAATGCTAGATCCGTCAACCTAACTTACCTGGGATGAAGCAGATGTTGCAATGAGGGTTGTGCAAAAGTATTCTAAACATGTAAAATAGTTGAGTAATTAGAAGTCCTTTGAATGGATTCTTTGAAGGAAAATGTAACCCTACGAAAAGTGTCGTAGTTAGTCTCCGGAAGATCAACACCAATCTCTAGGACATTTTTTTTCTATATATATTTTTTTAAAGTCTTGAACTTAGATTATAAAAGTTATTTAATCATACAATGTAATTTCAATTGATTCGTTTAGAAATTGTGATTTCAATAGTCTTAATTCGTGGTTTCGCAAAAATCGATTCCAGGATTGTAAGTATAGAGATCATGGATTTAAAATTTTGGAAACAGGGTTTATGTTAATTTTTGGGAAGCGCGGTTTTCTAAATAAGTGAGAGCAAACTGCGGTTTGAGAGCGGGAATGTTGGCCTAGTTAGAAGGTTTGGGTTACTTAGAGTACACTCATTTGGACAGGTCAATTGGTATATGAATCGAATAAAATTGAGCCATTGCAATTTGGAGTGGTGTGCTTGGATAGACCATTTCGTGTCATAGCAAACAACTATCATGAAATTGCACTCAAGAAACAAATGTTTCGTTGTGTATGTGCCCCATTGGAATTAATAGGAATATTGATGATTCCATGGTCATGGAAGGGCTTTAATCTTTCTTCTGTTGGGGCAAGACCACTGAAACATGGCCTATTGCTGTGGAAATGACATGAAGATATAGAGTAGCTTAAGATTGAAATTGCAAAAAACAGTGGATTTGCTTTTACAAATTGCTCTTGATATAAAAACCATGTTTTTCCTGTTCTTTCTTTATGCATTGGAGCAAAACTTTGCTATCAATGAAGCCAACGCCAACGGAGCCCTCTCCACATTTTACTCATGTCTTCCTCTCTAAACACATATATTCTCAAGGAAAGCGATCAATTGTTTCTGACTGGGGAGCTCTGCAAGGACTCAGCAAATTTCTTGTTAGCGAATCCAATATCTACCTCGGGGTCGTGGAGCTTTGGAGCCAATGATTTCTTGTGAAGAGGGAGTGACATCTGGTGCAAAATGTGTTAGGACTCCTCATACGTATCGGACTCCTCCAACTCCTATGTATCGGACTCCTCCCAGATTCATTTTATTTTAGTAGTTCTCTTACTTTAGGAATCCATAGTTGATATTAGTAAGACTCTTATTTGTTTTTCTGTTAGTAGGACTCTTCTTTGCTTTCTGTCGTTGATGTGATAAACTCTATAAATTAAAGAATGTTTTTCATAATTCTGATAATGAGATAAATTTAATTTTTGGAGGAAGATCCCCCTTGAAGTTGGATAAAATTTAGTCTTAGGATCCAAGGATCCTATCATCTAGTATTAAAGCAAAAGCTCTTGGTGCCAAAGATGGTGACTGTTAAGGAGCTGAGTGAGAGAATCGACTTGTTCGACCCTTGGTTTGATCAAATAAACACTGATATTCACGAGTTGAAAGAAGGGATGCAGGCGATTCAAGCCATCCTGGAGCGTTTGGTTGCAAATCAACCACTAGTTCGGGAAGCACCATGTGCTCCTGTTAATGTACAACAAAGAGTAGAAAATCAACAAGGCGGCATACCAATACAAGGTCATTCGCTTCGTATTGATTTTCCAAGATTCGACGGGGATGATCTAGAAGGATGGATTTTTTGGGCTGAACAGTATCAAAAGTTGAACGGCTTGACCGATGAACAGATGGTTTCTGTGGCCTTGGTTCACCTAACCGGAGATTTCATAGCATGATATCGTTGGATGTCTCGTTCGATCAGATTATTGTCATGGACCCAATTCACTCGAGCCATATGCTCTCGCTTTGGTTCACGGGAATTCGCAGATCCAGGCACAGCAATAGCTAAACTTAAACAAATCGATACAGTTTGCAAATTGCAGGGTCCATTTGAGAAGCTTGCCAATTTAGTTACTCGTTTACCAGAGTCATTCTTAATTAGTTGCTTCATCTTGGGGTTGTGCAACGACATACGTGCTGGCGTTCAGCTATTTCGGCCTGGCCTCACTAACCAAAGCATTTGACTTGGCTACTTGCCAAGAAGAAACAATTAAGGGAACTCAAGAATTTTCTTTACGTTGACCACTTACTAAGCCTATTGTTGCTCGGCCTATTCCGGCTTCTAACTCTGTCACTACAACAACACATCCTCCGATTCGACGACTTACAGTTGAGGAGCGAGCAAATTGAACGACGTAAGAAGGGCTTATGTTTTGATAATGACGAACTCCTCAAACCCGGGCACCATTGCAAGCAGCCACAACTTTTGCTTCTTGAAGGAGACGTGAGACCGAGAATGACGAGGACAACACGGAGCTTGAGATATCTCTTCACGCTAATACGGGCTCTAATAGACCATGCACTATGCCCCTTACAGGCTATTTAAAACGGCGTTTAGTTACAATTTTAGTCGACTCCGGATCAACCCATAACGTCTTGCATCCATCACTAGCTCGACAATGTGTCTGTTTGTTATCTAAGTCTGATCCCATACAAGCTACATCACCAATGGAGGTACCCTCTTTAGCCACGGTATCTGTTGAAATGTGTGTATCACCTCCAAGGGTACGAATTCAAGTTTGATTTTTTCTTACTACCAGTCAGTGGATGTGATATGCTTTTGGGTGCGGAATGGCTTCGTTCCCTAGGTACCATTACATGGAATTTTGAACAATTAGTTATGAACTTTATGATTGATAAGAAGACCTAAACATTGATAGGTAACGGTTCCCCATTGAATCCGTTGCCAACCAAAGGGAGTTGCATTGCTTATTCCTGCAGGCCAATCTTCTCAATGATTCTATGCTGCCACCAGCTATTCTTAGAATTCTTACTAAATTTTCCAACACTTTTAGCGAGCTCAATGGACTACCTCCTCCACGTGCACATGATCACCATATACCATTGGTTCCCGGTAGCTCACCAACCAATGTAAGGCCTTATCAGTATCTACATTTTCAAAAGGCAGTAGTTGATAAAATTGTAAGAGAAATGATTGAGGCTGGGTTAATCTGTCCTAGTTACTCTTCTTCGGTATTACTGGTGCGCAAGAAGGATGGCTCGTGGCATATGTGTGTTTGGATTATAGGGCTCTTTACAACATTATCCATATCCCATTCCGGTGATCAATGAGCTATTTGATGAATTGCACAGGGTGATAGTTTTTTCAAAGCTTGAACTTCGCTCCGGGTATCATTAGATTTGCCATCATGAACCAGATATTCAAAAGACAGCTTTTCGGTCACATGACGGGCACTACGAGTTTCTTGTGATGCTTTCACCCGCAACTTTCCAAAATCTCATGAATGAAATGTTTTGGCCTTATCTAAGGAGGTTCGTGCTAGTATTCTTTGATAATATTTTGGTTTATAGTTTTTCCATGCAAGAACACGTTGAGCATCTTTCATTGGTTTTGCAACGTCTTTGCCAACACCAATTGTACGTAAACCATTCCAAGTGTTCCTTTGCTTAGTCCTCCATTGATTACTTGGGACATGTCATTTCTGGTAGTGGTGTACAAGTTGATCCAGAAAAAATTTGATCCGTTCTTGAATGGCCGAAACCTATAACTCCTAAGGTTATGAGGGGATTCCTTGGCCCTACCGGGTACTACTGTAAGTTTGTAAAAGACTATGGGAAACTAGCAGCCCCTTTAAGTAATATGCTCAAGAAAGATTCTTTAAATTGGTCTACGGAACCAGAACCCGCATTTGAATTGTTGAAGAAAACTATGACATCCACGTTGGTGTTAGCCCTACCTGATTTTTCTAAGGAATTTGTGCTGGAATGTGGTGCTTGTGACGGTGACATAGGGGCTGTTTTGATGCAAAAGGGATGACCATTAGCCTTTGCAAGTAAGGCACCGTCCGAAAAAAATTTGAACTTATCCATTTACGATAAAGAGATGTTGGTCATTGTCTTTGCAGTTAATAAATGGCGGCCATACTTGTTGGGTAGACATTTTAAGATTCTCACTGATCACTGTAGCCTTAAAATAATTTTTATAACAACATGTTTCCTCTTTTGAGCAACAAAAGGGGGTGACCAAGCTACTTGGGTAATGATGATTATGAAATTCTTTATCGCAAGGGAACCAAAAATATCGTTGCCGATGCTCTCTCTAGGCAATTTGAAGATACCCAAATATTCGCTATCACACAACCACTTTTTTTCTGGAATCCATAACATTAGTGTTGATTGCTACAACGACCCAGATATGGCGGCCATCATTAATCGTCTTCAACACTCTTTGTCCCCGAATCCACATTATACTCTAGTCAATGGTATTTTACGATATCGTGGACGCATTGTTGTTCCATCTACTTCTCCATGGTGTTCTAAAATTCTGATGGAATTCCATGCTTCTCCTATTGGTGGTCATTCGGGTTTCCTACGTATGTATAAACGGATTACTAGCAATGTTTACTAGAAGGGCCTTAAATGTTCTACCAAGCAATTTGTGGCTGTAGACACCCCATTTTTGCATCCGCCTGATTAATCAACTCGTCAACCCGATCGCAATGATTCCCAATGATGGATGTGTATTCCATTGCTTTATTTTGTTACCAGATATGTTTCAGAAATCCGGATGAGGTATCTCGAACTGACAAAACTTAGAAATCACACTACGCTAGGTAAATACGACCCCAGAAACATAGAAATCATCATCTTGCAAACCAAAAAGAAACTTCACGATAAAAATCACTAAAAACTATCAAATTACCGAAATACCCCTAACCTCAAAACAACCCTAGAGCCTACGTTACGCTTAGAAAAATTCATTCAAACACATAAAACAACAAATCGAAACCAAATAAATCATTTCGCCAATTTTCACAGAATTCGACAAAATTACGAAAATGCCCCTCATAAAGTTCACGACCATTTCACACAAAAAATTTCATAAATAACACAAAATAATATTTCCATTGAATTCCTTACGAAAAATTGATTCTAAAACATCCTAGAACATTAAAAACCGACTTAAAACGTGAAAAGTCCTCTCCGGGGGCAAAACGGTAATTTCACAATTTTCATAATTAAAAAATTCGAAATTAATAAATAAAACATTAAATAATTAAAGTGAAACATTAATGAAATTAATTTAAAATTTTGAACCTAAAAAATCGATCAATCGGGCTCTCAGGCAAAATTGTTGAGGGTTCGTGGGATATTTCTTTAAGGACCCCTCCATTTGGGGGTCCAAAGAATTAAAGAAATAATGAAGGGGGTTCTCCAAAAATCAAATTAAATCAAACAAGACTAAAGTCAAGGAATTAAAGTCAATTAAGTGAGACTGAAGTCAAAATTAAAGTCAATTAAGCAAGACTGAAGTCAAGATATTAAAAGTCAATCAATTAAGACTAAAGTCAAAACATTAAAAGTCAATCAAATAAGACCAAAAGTCATAATAGAATTCTAATTAAATAATAACTCTATCTAATAGAGTTCTAACTTAAAAATAATTCTACCTAAAACAATTTGAATTAAAACACAATTCTACCTAAAATAATTCTAATTAAAATACAATTCTACCTAAAACAAGTCAAATTAAAACACAACTCTAATTAAAAGATCTCTAATTAAACACTAACTCTATCCAAATCAACCCCTAAAAACATCTATAAATAGAGGTGCTCACACCCTATTTTCGTATCAAATCATAAACCCTAAGAGAAGTAGGTCTAGAAGCTCCCCTAGCCCCCCATAAACCTTAGTTTTGGAGCCCCAACTCCTTAGCTAACATCCCTCCTTCAATTTTAGTCTAGAAAACACCCAAAAGCCTTCTAAAAACATCCCCAAATCCGCAACGAACTTGAAGAGTTCAGATTCAAAAACAAGGAGATACCTTGCCTCGGAGATCCGAAGTCAAATCCGGAAGCAGAACGAAGCAAGGGAGCACGGTACAAGGAGTTCTTTTTGTCAGATCTGAGGGAACCAAGTCCTTGCCATCGGAAAGGTAAACCTTTTATTTTTATTTATTTTCTTATCTAGGTTTTAGCAATGTAATTTACTTGGGAATTTAGTAGAGACCGGCTGTGGCCGGGCGGGGTTGGTGCCTTACACCTTCCAACCCCGTAACTTGATCCCCGAATTCAGTTTTTTTTTGTTTTAGATTAGTTTTTATCCGTTTAGAGTCATTGATCGGTTCCTAGACCGTAATAACTAGGTGGCGACTCCCATACCTCAAGGGTCAAAAGCGGATCCGCGCACCCCGCGGATCGAGGGCGCTTTCAGTGGCGACTCCGCTGGGGACTATTGAGGATCAAACTTGAAAAACCCCAAGTATGGGAGCATTGCCAAGATGACCTAGTTTTTTTTTTATTTAGTTGGATTTATTTTATTTATTTTTTCTCTTTATTTATTTTTTTATCTTGATTGTAGATGATTTTGGGTATTGTATTTTTTTTCCAATTAAGGATTACTTTTTGATGACTCCTAAATAATGAAAGATTCAAATTAACCTATGAAAATGATGGAATGATGGAGGTTGGACAGAAATATTAAAACGTTTTTAGAGAATATTCTAGAGGGAATTAAGTCTGGGAGCCTGTTAATAAAATATAGATCTCGTCGAGTAGATTAATTTAGAATCTGAGTTCACTCAATTTCGTTATCGGAAGCCTTAGATATCATCGATGCAAGTTCAATCTGTAAATCTGAAATTATTTCTGAATGAAAGTTGGGACAGCAACGTTAAAACTTTTTTACAGAATATTCTAGTGAGATCTAAGTCTGGGAACCTCTTAATAAAACGTAGATATCGTCGAGTAGATTAATTTAGAATCTGAGTTCACTCAATTTCGTTATCGGAAGTCTTAGATATCATCGATGCAAGTTCAATCTGTAAATCTGGAATTATTTCTGAATGAAAGTTGGGACAGCAACGTTAAAACTTTTTTACAGAATATTCTAGTGAGAATTAAGTCTGGGAACCTCTTAATAAAATGTAGATCTCGTCGAGTAGATTAATTTAGAATCTGATTTCACTCAATTTAGTTATCAGAAGCCTTAGATATCATCGATGAAAGTTCAATCTGTAAATCTGGAATTATTTCTGAATGAAAGTTGGGACAGCAAAGTTAAAACTTTTTTACAGAACATTCTGGTGAGAATTAAGTCTAGGCACCTATTAATAAAATGTAGATCTCATCGAGTAGATTAATTTAGAACTTGAGTTCACTCGATTTCGTTACCGGGAGCCTTAGATATCATCGATGCAAGTTCAGATTGTATTTTCCTAATTTACAGAAAATCTGAATTTATCTAATGTTGGCACAATTAATGTTCTTGAGAGTGAGCTCATCTCAACCATTGTCATTCTATCATCAATGTAACACCTATTGGAATCTCGATTTATTTTGGAACACCCAAAAGTGATCATTGATTGGACCTTAAAAATTATGCCTATTGCAATGTTTGTTTGATCATTATCATATGCCATATTTATTGATTAATTTACCATGATCTTGCTTGAAATACATGATTGATGTTGATCGTAATGTTAATGTGCTTATGTGATGGGAATAATGTGATCTTAATTGAATATTCATATGATTTGAATGATTTTGGTTTTGATTAAATGTATGATTGGTTTGATTGGATCCATGGGCCCATTTGTTTGAAAAAGGTCCCGGGCACACCCCACCCTGTTTTGCACACACCACATGCACGTTTACTGTTTTACTCACTTACACGTCCCATTTAGCCAACGTGGCACTAGTGCGTGGCCCGGTCTCTTCGGAGATGCGACGTCATTCATGAAATCCACAACTCCAGTCACGTACCTTAGGGTATATCAAACTAGGGGCATCAATACCATCTGATCAGGTGATTCTGAGAAGTATGTTGATGCACCCAGGCTGGAGCGACCTGAGCCTTTGACCTATTGTAAGCCACACAGTCACATGTCCCGATTGCCAACGTAGTACTAATACGTGGTCGGTCCCCTCGTGGGATGCCAAACCATTTATGAAAGCTACAACTCTTAACTTGTACCCATAGGTATAAAAAGATAATCTAAGTATATCAATTGCACTTCTTGGTCAAAACCGGTGCCTAAGCAAGATCTTGCCCCGCTGTACCCTACTGTACGAGGGGGATAGACTACGTCTATTCTAGACGAGAGGTATTTAAGTGGGCCCTTCCTCAGCATTGTGCGCCACCTCTCAACTGGAGATCGAACTGGCTGTTTTTGACTTCAGAGAAGTGAATTGAGGTTTTAGATTATCACCTATACGGTATATCAAACCAAGTCACCACGTATCGAAAGGTATATAGGTGTGCTTAGGCAAGGGTGGCTAGATAAAAATGCATTGCACGTAGTAAACCTAGAGTCTAGAAGCCTTCCTATAAGTCACGACCCGAATTGACTATGGGTGTTCCTGGGTTGCGTTATTCAATCCAACCAACAGGTAGGTGGGCAGACCGATCCAGAATAATCAAACAAAACTCGCAATATCGGTCCTACCCAATCGGTGAAATGTACTGATTAATTTGAACCACTTAAACCAGTTGACCCAATGGACAAATGGATCAAACTGATCAATACCAAATCAGTTGGACTAATTGGTTTCACTTTTAAAGATCCAGACCACTTTATCTAGAAAGATTCGATCTTAAGATCAAATTAATTTATCTGATCAAAGGTTCAATCCCAATCAGGGGTAGACCCGCATCTAACATTTCTCACTTTCTTGGTCACTATAGACTTATGGTGCATTTGGATTTGATATTTTCCACCGGACTTGGGCTATTCTATATCGAAACTTTAATCATGTGGATAAGAGTCAAACCTTCAGAATCGATGGTTAATCTTAGGTGTCCCTAAACGTTCTAAACCCTCATCTGTGTCATTTTGGGTCATTCAAAAGAATCGTCTAGTCCAAGTACCAATGTCAAGTCTAAGTAGTCCATCCACCCAGAAGGACCTTATCTCTTTGTAGATAATTGTCCCTGAGTTTTCTTTGAGTTTCAATCCAGTTTTTGTCAGTCTTTAGATCCAGTTAGTTGTCTCAGTTACGTTAGCCTTTCTTCATCTTTCAAATTTTAGTCGAGTTTGTCAGTCTATGTTTTTTCAATTCCAATAAAATATAGAAGCTTATGATTATCATGCGTGTAATAATGATTTGAACATACAATCTAACATGAGAAATGACTTAAAGCTCACTAATCAAATTTGATAAATATTGGAATTAAATAGTACACTCAAGAAGTGCAAATTGGTGATACATTATCCTCAGGAGAACATGAGAGAGTAGTAAACTTACTTGAGAAATTCAACAATGTTTCTTGCATGATCTCATAAGGATATATGGATGGATTGTATAAAAATATAGATCAAGACATAAAGTCGAGTGATTTCAAAGTCAAAGGTTATTGGTCAAAAATGATATAGTTGAAAGCATCGACAAAGACACTAAGACTTACAAGTGGATCTACCAGGTTTCTCACTCAAAAGAGGAGAATTTTCATTCATAAGAGAATAAAAGATTTTCTCGAAGTTTTAGAGTTAGAAAACTCAATCATACTCGATTTCACAAAAGAAGACTGAAGAATATTCATTCTCAAAAGAAGACCTTGCTCGATAGAGCAATTCAGATATCGAATTCCTGAAACTTTGACCAAGTCAAGCAGCATTCACCAAAGGAGGCCTTCTCTGGTCGAACCATTTTCCTATCTTACCAAGAAAAAAAAAACCTTCTTTAGCCCCTTGCAGCCTCTAAAAAAATCAAATAGCCTATTTCTTTCTAAACCACACCAACCAACCTTGGGAGGGAATCTTATTATGAACTACGTTTTGACCTGATCCCAAAAGGAAAAAAAGAAATATTTGGGGTACGTAGGCAACCTGAGAAGTTACTTTAGGCCCGGTCATTAAAAGAAAAATGTATTCTCTTAAGGAAAGTGTCATCCAAAAGAAAAATCTACTATTGAAATGTTCAAAAGAAAAGAATGCCAAACTAAGGGCATTAGAAAAAAGAATCAAAAGAATTGATAAAAAGAAAATAATGCCAAACTAGGGGCATTTAGAAAAAAAAATCAAAATAATTGATAGAAAAGAGAGAATATCAAACTAGGGGCATCTTGGGAAGTTGAGCCTTATATCTTTTTTTTCTAAACCATATCCTAAGCCCACCTATTAAGTCCTCCTGAAGGCTAATTGACTCGGTTAAAGTGCAGGGAACTGAGAAGTTGTCGAGTTTGTTATACAAGATCATCAAGAAAAAAAAGAGAAGCCCGCTAAGTCGAAAACCTGAAAAGACGGCTTAGGCAAAATTTAGGGCATAACCATAAAAAAGAAAGCCTGCTAGGTTGAAAACCTGAAAAGGCGACCTAGGCAAAAATCAAGGCATCATCAGAAAAAGAAAAACAAAGCCCGCTAGATTGAAAACCTAAAGAGGCGATCTAGGCAAAAATTAAGGCATCATCAAATGGGAAGAAAGGTCCCGTCAAAAAGAAAAATTCAGAAGGAAGCTTGTGCAGAAACTGCAGAACCATTAAAGCCACGATATTTGTCTTTTAGCCAAGAGCTCACATCCGACAAAGACAATATTGAAGTCGAAAAAAATCAGAAGTCATCTTGAACATTGTAGGTTCTTCAAAAGTATGTTTACTTGTTCAAGTGTTCGCTAATGGAAGATGTAGAATCATCAACCACTTTGAAGAGGAAGATCTTTTATTCTAATATTTATCAAGATTTTTTAAATCCAGCTTAAGCATTTTTCAAAAGAAATTCGAAAGAAAATGATCAATTCTTTATTGCACATATGATAATCTTAAGAGTCTTAAATTTAAGAGAATGTCAGTTCTTCTATCTATCATACATCAGAGTCCATATTTTTCAAGCGTAATCCATTCCATCAGTCTCGTAGTCAAGTCCCAATTAAAGCCAACCTTGAAACTAGGGGCATTTTTGAAGGTCATTTAATTCCAAAATTTTTGTTCTTAATCACATGATAAAAAGAAAATCATACAAAAGCTTAAAAGTCCGGCGAAACCCAATGATAATTACGAATCCAGATGCATGATAAGCCAATAAAGGCCTGATCTTTCAAACTTTGAGCTCGATTTTGAATCATATAATCAATTAATAGGATTGTTTAAGTTCCTATAAATCTAAGCCCGAGAAACGTGGCTTAGTAAGTTCGAGTCCGAGAAACGAGACTCCAACCTTTTTGAATCCTAGATGAATAGGCTTTTTGAAGTGCCTATAAACCTAAGTTTGAGTCCGAGAAACGAGACCCCAACTTTTTGAATCATAGAATGAATAGGCTTTTTGAAGTGCCTATAAACTTAAGTTTGAGTCTGAGAAACGAAACTCCAACTTTTTGAATCATAGAATGAATAGGCTTTTTGAAGTGCCTATAAACCCAAGTTCGAGTTCGAGAAACGAAACTCCAACTTTTTGAGTCATAAAATGAATAGGCTTTTTGAAGTGCCTACAAACCTAAATTCAAGTCCGAGAAATGAGACTCCAACTTTTTGAATCATAGAATGAATAGGCTTTTTGAAGTGCCTACAAACCTAAGTTCGAGTCTGAGAAACGAGACTCCAACTATTTGAATCATAGAATGAATAGGCTTTTTGAAGTGCCTACAAACCTAAGTTCGAGTCTGAGAAACGAGACTCCAACTATTTGAATCATAGAATGAATAGGCTTTTCGAAGTGCCTATAAACCTAAGTTCGAGCCCGAGAAATGAGACTCCAACCTTTTGAATCATAGAATGAGTAGGCTTTTGGAAGTGCTTACAAACCTAAGTGCGAGTCCGAGAAACGAGACTCCAACTTTTTGAATCATAGAATGAGCAGGTTTTTTGAAGTGCCTACAAAACTAGGTTCGAGTGCGAGAAGCGAAACTACAATTTTAATAGGATTGTTTAAGTTCCTCTAAACCTTAGTCGGAGTTCGAGAAACGAGACTCCAGCTTTGTTTGAATCATATTGAATTAACAAGATTATTTAAGTCCTTTAGCCCGAGAAGCGTGGTTACAATAGGTTCGAATTCGATAAATGAAACTCATTTTTTCTAACTCTAAAAAAGAATTTCAAATGGGATTTAATGAAGTTCCTACAATGTTATGACTTCAATTACCACATTGTTAAACCTTGCCATGATTGTTTTCATTGCATAAGTGCATCTCAATTTTGAATCATTATTGTCAGTGAGAGAAGATCTCTAGGACCAGACACATTTTTACTCAGTAAGCATCACACCATTGCACACATGTGCACTTTTACATTAGTCAGGGAGAATTTTCTAAAATTTGAGGATCTGACACTGTCAGTGAGAGCTCACACTCAAGGACCTGACAACCTTTTAATTCGGGGAGAGCTTTACCCTCAAGGATCCGAACACCGACGAATTGCTAAATCAGGCTGCAAAATGAACTGTCACTAGCTTTGGCATTCGGATATCGCACTATCTACCAAAATAGATTTGCTATCTAGTTTGCTTCAACCCTCTGTCAAAGAGGGGCATCTGTAGACACCCCATTTTTGCATCCGCCTGATTAATCAACTCGTCAACCCGATCGCAATGATTCCCAATGATGGATGTGTATTCCATTGCTTTATTTTGTTACCAGATATGTTTCAGAAATCCGGATGAGGTATCTCGAACTGACAAAACTTAGAAATCACACTACGCTAGGTAAATACGACCCCAGAAACATAGAAATCATCATCTTGCAAACCAAAAAGAAACTTCACGATAAAAATCACTAAAAACTATCAAATTACCGAAATACCCCTAACCTCAAAACAACCCTAGAGCCTACGTTACGCTTAGAAAAATTCATTCAAACACATAAAACAACAAATCGAAACCAAATAAATCATTTCGCCAATTTTCACAGAATTCGACAAAATTACGAAAATGCCCCTCATAAAGTTCACGACCATTTCACACAAAAAATTTCATAAATAACACAAAATAATATTTCCATTGAATTCCTTACGAAAAATTGATTCTAAAACATCCTAGAACATTAAAAACCGACTTAAAACGTGAAAAGTCCTCTCCGGGGGCAAAACGGTAATTTCACAATTTTCATAATTAAAAAATTCGAAATTAATAAATAAAACATTAAATAATTAAAGTGAAACATTAATGAAATTAATTTAAAATTTTGAACCTAAAAAATCGATCAATCGGGCTCTCAGGCAAAATTGTTGAGGGTTCGTGGGATATTTCTTTAAGGACCCCTCCATTTGGGGGTCCAAAGAATTAAAGAAATAATGAAGGGGGTTCTCCAAAAATCAAATTAAATCAAGCAAGACTAAAGTCAAGGAATTAAAGTCAATTAAGTGAGACTGAAGTCAAAATTAAAGTCAATTAAGCAAGACTGAAGTCAAGATATTAAAAGTCAATCAATTAAGACTAAAGTCAAAACATTAAAAGTCAATCAAATAAGACCAAAAGTCATAATAGAATTCTAATTAAATAATAACTCTATCTAATAGAGTTCTAACTTAAAAATAATTCTACCTAAAACAATTTGAATTAAAACACAATTCTACCTAAAATAATTCTAATTAAAATACAATTCTACCTAAAACAAGTCAAATTAAAACACAACTCTAATTAAAAGATCTCTAATTAAACACTAACTCTATCCAAATCAACCCCTAAAAACATCTATAAATAGAGGTGCTCACACCCTATTTTCGTATCAAATCATAAACCCTAAGAGAAGTAGGTCTAGAAGCTCCCCTAGCCCCCCATAAACCCTAGTTTTGGAGCCCCAACTCCTTAGCTAACATCCCTCCTTCAATTTTAGTCTAGAAAACACCCAAAAGCCTTCTAAAAACATCCCCAAATCCGCAACGAACTTGAAGAGTTCAGATTCAAAAACAAGGAGATACCTTGCCTCGGAGATCCGAAGTCAAATCCGGAAGCAGAACGAAGCAAGGGAGCACGGTACAAGGAGTTCTTTTTGTCAGATCTGAGGGAACCAAGTCCTTGCCATCGGAAAGGTAAACCTTTTATTTTTATTTATTTTCTTATCTAGGTTTTAGCAATGTAATTTACTTGGGAATTTAGTAGAGACCGGCTGTGGCCGGGCGGGGTTGGTGCCTTACACCTTCCAACCCCGTAACTTGATCCCCGAATTCAGTTTTTTTTTGTTTTAGATTAGTTTTTATCCGTTTAGAGTCATTGATCGGTTCCTAGACCGTAATAACTAGGTGGCGACTCCCATACCTCAAGGGTCAAAAGCGGATCTGCGCACCCCGCGGATCGAGAGCGCTTTCAGTGGCGGAATGTGATATATGTCAGCGCAATAAGGCGGAATTGGTCTCTCCTCCTGGTCTTCTACAACCACTTGCATTCCGGATCAGGTATGGATGGATGTCTCCATGGACTTCAGTGATAAGTTGCCTCCTTGAAAAACTTCTATTTTGATTAAGGTGGACTGTTTATCTAAGAACGCCCATTTCAGTGCGCTCAAGCATCCTTATTTGGCGTCATTAGTGGTTGAAATCTTTATTCGTGATGTTGCTAAACTCCATGGAATGCCACGTTCAATTGTTAGTGATCGGGATCCACTATTTACTAGTTAATTTTGGGAGGTTTATTTTGAAATGCAAGGCTCACAATTGTGTCGAAGCTCTGCATACCATCCTCAATCTGATGGGCAGACCAAGGTGGTGAATTGTTCTCGAGGCTTATTTGCGTTGTTTTGCTAGCCAATGTCCTTCCTCGTGCTCCACATGGCTTACTTGGGCTGAATGGTGGTATAACACATCGCATAATGCTTCCATAAAGATGTCCCCATTCGAAGTTGTTTATGGGAATTCGCCACCTCGTCTTACTTTATATTTGTTGGGTACCATGACAGTCCATTCAGTTGATTTGGCACTTCGTGACCGTGACTCAATTTTAAAATTGCTTAAGGAAAATTTTGCAAGTAGCACAGGCTCGTATGAAATACTTTGCGGATCAAAAGCGCACAGAACGTTCTTCAACATGGGAGATTGGGTTTTCCTTTGTATACAACCTTATCGCCAACTTACGCTTGCTTTGGGTGGCTTCCATAAACTATCGTGTCGATACTATGGCCCTTTTCAGATTCTCTCACGCATTGGGGATGTGGCTTACACGTTGGACCTCCCATCAAATTGTCGAATTCACCTTGTCTTTCATGTATCATGCCTCAAGAAGAAATTGGGATCTCATGTTCCAGCACTTGCTCATCTACCTCTATTACAGATTATGTCACATTCGTTTGGAAGCCATAACAAATTTTGGACTGTGGAATTTTTAAAAAGCACAATTGGTTCTCTGGGAGGGTCTCTCTCATGAAGATGCAACTTGGGAAGATTATGATGCGTTTGTTGCCCGTTTTCCAGATTTTTCGACTTGAGGACTTGTCGATTCTCTAGGGGGGTGGGATGTTAGGATTCCTCATATGTATCGGACTCCTCCTAGATTCATTCTACTTTAGTAATTCTCTTACTTTAGGAATCCATAGTTGATACTAGTAGGACTCCTATTTATTTTTCTGTTAGTAGGACTCTTCTTTCCTTCCTGTCATTGGTGTGATAAACTCTATAAATTAGAGAATGTTATTCATAATTCTGATAATGAAATAAATTAAGTTTTTGGAGGAAGATCCCCCTTGAAGTTGGATCAAATTTATTCTTAGGATCTAAGGATCCTATCAAAATGTAAGGCCAATAAGATCAGGTTTTTTGTGTGCTATTTTTCTTGCAGGGTTCCATGGTGTTTTATGGAAGCATGGGGAGGAAGCTGAAGGGATTGATTCTCTTCAATTTTTCTCTTGTGTGTTCTTTAGTACTCAATAACAGTTCCGGATATGGGCCAATCTTCTTGTAGCATGCCATACATGTACCCGGATTAGAGTTCCCTTGATACTTGTTCCTGTGTTTAGTGTCCTTGAAGGATTCTGCAATGAGCTTCACTACGTGTCACTAATGTCAATTCAACTTCATTTAGATGTTGCGTCATCATAGTTTTCTTCATTTATACTCTTTGTTCCCTTGCTTTGTTGGATTCTAGGAATAACATTAAGCACAATGACAGCAGTCCTCTTGGACACAAATGCATCATCTCCTTGTTTGCTTGGCATTCATTTGCAGGACCTAAAACAACCTTTAATTTCTAAGTACTTCACTCCTTAACTGGAGTACCCCGAATTTGTGAAATGGGCATGATACAGGTGCACCATGTAAGTAGAGTTGCTCGGGTGAGTCCATTTTTACTGTTGGATCATTTTTTTCTATTGATATAATGCAAAGCAACACAAGATCGGGTTTTCATTATTATCCTTCCACACTTATCTTGAGGAATGAAGGTATGATTAAATACTCAATCGCATGTCTCTCTACTTGATTAATTAAAGAACGTCCGTTTTGAAGATTGCAGTAGCAAAACACCAATCTGTTTGAGAGGGCCTTGCTTTATTTTTAATGCCAAGCTTTATCCATTGGTTAGTTAATATTAAATTGTTTTATGCGTGGAAGCAATTTAACAGATGGTATGCTTCTAAGAGAAGCTATGGTGGATGAAATTTTGGAATATGCCTTTAAAGTGATTGTTCTTGATGTGGCTTATGAAAGGTCTTTTAGCAACAAATGTTCTATTCCGGCTTCTTAATGAACTTCTGAGAAATAAACCTAATCTGAAACTGATTGTAAATTGTAGTTGTGGTTGGTTGCATTATTTGATCTTTATTGAGTTAGTTTTTAGAATGTTTGTTTATGGTTGGTGTAGATACACAAGCTTTGAAAACTTTGGGGGTTTGAGCCCATCTACACGGGTTTAAGAGTTGCCATCATTCAATTAAGGTATGAATGGGCACCATAAAAAAAGTTTTGAAATCTATTTTTTTTAGCTTGTAGTGACTTTCATATCCAAAAGATAGGGAAAATGTCTTTTTAGAGATTCTATGGTAAGGGAGTTCAGTTGAGGGACAAGTAAGGTGTTAGGCACTTTGTCCCCTCCACCCCCCCAAATCCTAAGATGATTATGATTACCAATTGTTGATTAAAATTGAAATTTGAAACTCATTTTTTGGATTTTGAAAATAGAGGAAATTATAGAGTTAAGGAAATTGACTATAGTTTTGTTTTAGAAAATGAGCAAAATTAAGACAATTAGCAAGTCCCTACTAGAAGTAGGGGCTTGTTGGATTTTTTGTGAGCTTGAGACTTTGATGGAAATCCACATGGATTTCATCATTTGGAGTTTCAAAGTTTAAAAACTAGCTTATGTGCTCCTTTGGGAGACTTTGTTTATTGATTTAACCCTTTGGTGAGATTCATAACTTGAACTACACCATGTAGTAATCAAGACTACATGCATGAGATTTTGTTCATTTTTAAACTGTTTTTGTTGACTCCAAAGGTCAGACATAGATTCACAAGAACCTACACCCACACTTCTAGTCTTCGTATAAGTGGCCATGCGCAAAGTGTATGCATGTGATGGACTTATCAAGAGAAGATTACCTCTAACGAGAGTTTACCTTCAAAAGAAGCAAGATAAAAAATAATTATTCTAGAATTGAAATTATAAGGAATTAAAAGCATCTATGCTATAGAAATTAAATTTCATTAGAGTAAACAAAAGTAAATAACCTAACATAATGCTCTTAAGGAGCTTATTGAGGACTTATTGGGGGATATTACCTCAAAGAAGGATTACTCTCTGTCCCCAAGCCACTAGCTAGAAAATTAAAGGAAGTTACATTATTAAAGTTGAAAGCTTGTTAATAAATAATAAAAAATGCTTGAAAGTTAAAAAGGGGTAGTAAGAATAGGGAGATTAGATGGGGAAAATGGAGGGTTTAACCCCACCTTGGTCTTCTTATTCTCTTTCTTCTTCTTTTTATTCTTCTTCGGTTTTTCTTCTATGGATTTTGAGATAGGTTTGAGAGAATGGGAAGGTTTAAAGAGGTTTGAGAGACATTTAGGCATAATCTTGAATTAGAAAATGAGCTCTTCCATTTTCTTTGGAAGGGTCTCTTATTTATAGGATTTTGGGAAACCCTCGGGATAACTTGATCCTAAATCTTCAAGTTCCCAATAATTTCACTAAAACCTTCATGAAAAATCACAATTACTCTTCCCCTCTTTGGCTTTGATGGTCTCTTACTCACCTATGGGTCTCAACAATCATGACCATCAATGGGTTAGATGATAAAAGCTAAAAAGTTCTAAAGAATTCTTGGTGGAAGTTAGAATAGTCCTAAGACCTTGACCTTGAAATGGTATGTAATTATGTAGTTGGTTTTTGGACTTTTTAGACATTTAGCCTAACTAACTTTCTAATAACCTAGGGATATTCTAGTCCTTGTGCACAAGTTCTAGAGAATTCTCTAGGGTGGATAGAATGGTCATGATCCTTGAAAGATGGTCAAATTATCTTGAATAAAAGGAATTTTAGTAGAATTGGTGGTAGGATTAATGGGCACAAGAGTAAATCATCAAGCTAAAAATAATGTGATTAGGTAGGTAATAACACTCATGTGGGGACCAATACTTGACCAAAGGTCCTTATTAGAAGAAGTTGGTGAATTACTTGAAAAACAAGGTGAAGGAATTACTTAGAGAACTAATGCAAGGATGAAAGGGCAAAATGGTGTGGTATCTTGAGGGAAAAGTCATTAAGGAGAGGGATTAGGGAGGTCATCTTTCCTAATAAAATTCAAGCACACATAGGTCTTAACTGTCCAATAGAATTGGTTGAACCTAAGGTTCTACCATACCAAAATAGCCTTTGGTGTGGGTGAGGTCATTTCAAGATTAAATATGGCCTTGCCGAAGGTAAGGTTTGAGCAGGTTTAAAATTTCCTTTGAAAATGGCCTTCGGGCCATCTAACTTCTTGAAAGATGGATTTTAAATTTTTTGAAAAATTCCTTGGGTCAAGCCTATTTTTGGAAGGTTTTTAACTCATGGGCTCAGGCTAGGTAAAAATGGGGTGTCTCAGTTGGTACTTGATATGTATAAGAAGCAGCTACAAGGACTAAGCACAAAGAACCTGTTTCAAGCTCGACTTTCATGCATCTCTTAGAGAAGGATCTGGTCGTGCACCTTGAGTCAAAGCTTTTGAGAATTTCAAGGTAAACCTTTGGAAGGTCCCCAACTGAGGTAGATTTCAATACTCTATCCTCTTGTAAGTTCTTTAAATTCTTCAAGTTTTTTTCTTGCATGATTAAGGAGATTGATTGTAGAAAACCCATTTTTATTTTATTGATTATTTTCTTCTTGTAAACTATCTAGGATGAGATTTTAGTTTTACCAGAATCAATTTCAAGAAACTGCTCATAAAGCCTGAATCGCTCTGATCGATACTTTGTTATCTTGGAAATGCATTTATGACTAAGTAACGTAGCTAATAACACACTGATCTCAGTCCTTTTCTTTATAATATAATATATTGCTTTTACTTCCCCATAGAAACCACAAAACTTGCTTGAGAAACAAATTGAAGGTCTCCGTTTCCCATAGCTGTGATCAATGCTACCTAGATGAATTACCAAGTCAGATGGCATTACAGGAGCTGAAGAACAAATATGTGGGGAAACTAAATGTTTTCAGATTAAGGCCCCACACTGCTATAAAATTTTCATGAAAAATGTTAACATACTTCATTCATCGATCTATTCTTTTCCATGATGTGAATTTAAGGTTTTTTACCTTATGAAAATAATACGGATTATTAGCAAGTACGTCTTTTTCTAAATCTGTGATCCATAATCACCATTTCACTTGGATTTTCAAAAAAAATAAAAATAAATTATCATTTGGAATACAACTCCCAAAATACAGTTACTATTTGTAGCTCATGCCCAACATGGTGAAGGCCAATGCTGAAGTAGATGCATGGGCCAATTGACCTCTATGTATCATCGTCATTTGCTTCCATTGCCATGTAATATTGAGAATGCAGGTTGTAATCATCAATAAATTTTGTTTTTCCCCCTATATAAATAGTGGATCTAAATTATTGTACATAGTCAATTTGCATGTCGAAGAGCTTACAATTTCTTGCTCTCTGTGTTGAAGGGCCCTATCGAATAAATTTGCAGTATCCTTGGTTCTCTATATTGCAGTTCAGCCCAGGATCCTTTCATCTCTGTCTGTCACATTTGGTTCCTGAGGTATGCAATCTCATAAACCAACCAATGCCACCTTTGACTGTGTTTACTCTCATAATCTTTTGTTGACAGGTTTTCCATTTGTTGTCATGGTTAGCAGAATCATGTCATTAAAGTCATATAACTTCAAAAATTAGTCCAATTGCTTTTGAGTGGTTGTGCCCATTACAAGCGGATTTTTGCACAGTTCAATTGACATGAGCTGTTGAACTGCAGCTATGTGAGCGCACGACTCAATTTTGTATAGCAATAATGCTAAGTGTATATGGGTGATAGTCATTGTAATTTGTACTTATTTTCAGCAATCAAGTATGTTTCTCCCTCACCTTAATCGATTTACTTCTGTAATTATCAATCAAAATTGATGATTCTGATCGGAAATAAACTCATTATGGGTTTGGATCTTAAAAGTCCTCATAATCATCAGTGAGACAAAATGGTGCTTTCATTGTGTAATGTAGTTTTGGTTTAGGATCGTTGATCAAAATATTCATCAACGAAAAAGTTAATTTATTTCATTTTTAATCCAATTTTCTTTCTAGAACCGATAAGAAAAGCCCAAGCTGATCCATGTTGAGAGAGATGAACTTGGACAGTTCGCATGTAATTTATATTCCATCTCCTTTTATATCAATGGCACTAGGTACAAGAACAATATAGGATTTCTAGAGAAGTACAGTATGATTTTTTAGGTAGAAAAATCAAGGGCTTATAAAAGATATTGAAGATGGCTTTCCAAAACCTCATCTTCTTACTTCAAAAAAAAGAACACTCTTCATTATATCCCCAAAATCAGCCATCTGTAACTTTAGAGTAATGTTTTTTACCTTCATTTTTACTCTTGAATGGCTTTCCTCATAAGCCTTCAAACATCATAAACAAAATAGGATTTTTAGAACATGATGTTTTGGGTAGAAACTTAAGGGTTTCTACAAGACATTGAAGATGGTGGGTTTAAGATGAGATAAATGGGTTAAAAAATAATTTACCCTAGAGATTAATAACTGAAGATGAAAAAAATTTAGGGTGAATTTTTCAAACTTAAGATTTTATCTTTTTCAACCTCCAGACATCAAGAAAAGGATAGGATTTTTGGAGAAAGAAAAGGTTGAGTTTTGGAGTTGAAAAATCAAGCATATTGAACATGTTGGATTGAAGATAAGGTTAAACACAATTTATCCTACAAGTTAATAACTTTATTATGGAGATTATTGACGAACCATCGTTTGTAGTACGAGCTCAATATTGTCAAAGAAAGATATCAAAATTATCAACCATCATTAACACTTAGTCCTCACTAACAAAATATCATGGCTTCGCCCCTATACACCCTAGGTACTCTATGCATGTATGTATTAATCCAACAAGAATTTGATCAATGATCTAAACTTTTTCTAAGAAATAAGAAATTAGTCGAATCAGTTTGGTCGATATGTGAGGATTCACAAGTGCACTGACAAAAGTTGGGTTAGTTTGATGGAGTGGAAGGAAAGTTGGAGTCAGGAAGGTCTGAGAGTGGTGTCTCAAGGTTTCAAGAGCTTCTGGGGCAAGAGGGGAGGTCCAAAGGGCAGCGAGGGAACCGGGATGGGGAAGGAAGGGGTTTGGAATGAAGATGGAGGCAGGTAGTGGTCTATGAGGTCGATCTTCTGACGGTTGAGTGGTCAGTCTTAAGCAAAGCCCTGAGAGCGAGACTAAAAGGACTTGTCCTCCATGGGTTCTAATATATGATTGGGTTTGTGTCAATATTAACATATCAATAAATATAATGGCTACTCTTGAACTGGATATTTTGAACTTGTTTTGTGATACTTTCTTATAATTACAACTCCAGTGTTTGGTTGCCTGTGAGAATTTACTCTGGAGCTATATAGAAATCAGACTTGGATGATAATCATTATCATCTTTGTTGCATCATAATAGGTAGAGAGTTGTCAGTCCTTAAAAAATGAGAGTTGTCAGCTGTCACCCCCTAATTCTCTGCTTCAAATGGTCGATGGGAGTTTTATTAAGATTTCAATTGTTGAGATTTAGTTTTGTTTATTTTAAGATGGTGTAGAGGTGATCTTGAGTTACTTCTGACAACTCAGCTTCATCGTTCTGTTGAATACTCCCTGCTCCTCATGTCAAGTGACGGTACCGATGTGGTACCTACCAAAATTCCCCGACAATTAAGTTAGCTCTCTAGAAAAACAGTAATAAGCTCTCAATCTCTTCGAAAGGACCCCCTTCACTATTAACTTCCTCTCCTATTTATAGAGTACCTAGAGATCTTCTTATAATGGAAGTCTCGTTATGATCCTTGATCTTCAAGGATCTTCATATGGGAATCCCTTACTATTCGGGGAAGTTACCTGATCTGGAATGAGTCCATACTATTCACATTATTATCCTTCGAGATTCCTAGGATCTTCCCTGAAATCAGGAGGTTTGACTAGCTTTGGTGTTGATGCGTAACCCTTCCCTGCTCTGCTTACTATGCAGAGCAGAGGTTAGATGTTTTTCCTTTCCTTCCATTTGGGCTGGCTGCCTTAGATATTACACTGAGCAGAGTAAAGCCACTATGCTGAATGTTTCTGCTCTGTTTATATATGGACACGTGTAGGGTCCAGATGCTTTACAGCTTTTACCCATTAAAGTTACCCCCTCGAGATGGCGTTAACATCAATCGTCATCTCGTGAAACGGTATCTCTTCCGAATAGATTTCATTGAATGGCATGCACGCTTAAAGCCTCATCATTGTGCCGTCTTATCTCATCAATGAATTGTCATTTTGAATTTCAAACAATGCAATCGTTTGAGAACCACCCTACCTTGCGTTGCCACATGTCCCACTAGGTCATTTGCTGCTATTAATAACCCTTGCCTATAAATAGAGGGACTTGGGGATTCGGCTGATCTTTATCTCCTTTCTCTTCCTTGTTGCATTAGAGCTCCTGAAGAAAAAAAGTCCTAAATCTCTGCAACTTTCTTCCCTAACTTCTTTGAGGTAAACCCCTCTTCTTCTTTTTATTTCTTTTTCTAAATGACAATGTGATACTGTAGCTACTCTTTATAAAGCCTATTTCATCTCCAGAGATGTCAAAATTAGGCTTTGTGCATACTTCATAGAACGTCGTGCTAGGAAGATTGTAGTTTACTCAGGCCAAATCATTGCTGGCCTGCATTTTCCAACCGAATCAATAGGACCCTAGGCCAAATGTCTGATAATTTTTACAGGCTTGTGGCTGTTGTGGAGAAAATGGGTGTCACCCCGAATGTCTTCCTGTCCAAGTACAATCTTAAGGCCATCTCTCATTGTACTAGGTATTATTTCATGTCTTCTAAGCCTGGAGGCCAGGCCTGTAAGGAATTCAACCCGAAATTCCAAACCTGTGAGAAACAAGAAATAGAGGAAAAACACACACGTCGAAAAAGAAAACAATCACACGCACAAGACAGTATTTACGTGGTTCGGCAATTTGCCTACGTCCACGAAGTTGTAGAGATTTCACTATTTCGAGAAGAATTACAAAAGTGCGGCTCTAGTCTCAAAGACGACAACCAAAACCTTAAAAAAACCCTAATCACCAAAAACGGCTTTTATATACTGCGCACAAGATACACAATGGGTTACAAAACAGGCCCCAAAAAAAATTTTCCGGGGGCGTTGCCCCTGGGCCCCCAGGAGGCTTATCCATAAGTGCTCCGGCTTGGGCCTATCGGCCCAAGCCTCCACTCCATGGATTAAGCCTCAGAAAATATCCCATCAAAATACCACACAAACATTATTCGGGTCAGGTCGGGTCGTCAACCGGATCAAAATATAACTAGGCTCCACAAAGCCCAACAAATCTCCCACTTGGAGACTAGTTCAACCACCAACATCAACTGCAATCTTCCAAAACACAATCCCTCATCCCTACAACTCATCCTCCTGTCCTCAAGCTAGAAGACCAACTGAAGCTGCACACAGCTTCAGCTTCTCAATAGTGACACCCTCAATCAACATGTCTGCCGGGTTTTTAGATCCACAAATCTTCTCGAGTATAATCAACTTATCTTCAACAAGGTACCGGATAAAGTGGTATTTTGTTTGTATATGTTTCGACTTTGAATGAAAAGCCAAATTTTTAGCAAGAAAAATTGCACTCTGACTGTCACTGTGTAGAATACCCATCTCCTGTTTCTTGTCCAATTCATCTAAGAAACCATGTAGCCAAATCATCTCCTTCCCAGCTTCAGTTGCTGTAACATACTCAGCTTCTGTAGTAGACAAAGTAACAATCTTTTGTAAATTTGAAGCCCAGGATATAGCTGTACCACCCAGAGTAAATACAAACCCTGCAGTACTCTTTCTGCTATCAACATCACCAGCAAAATCAGCATCTACATAACCCTGCAGTTTCAAACTTGCACCTGTGAAGCAAAGACATGTATCTGATGAACCCCTAAGGTATCTCAGAATCCACTTGACTGCCTCCCAATGCTGTTTTCCAGGTCTACTCATGAATCTGCTCACAACTCCCACTGCATGTGCGATGTCTGGTCTTGTACACACCATAGCATACATCAAGCTGCCAATAGCTGAGGCATAAGGCACCTTGCTCATTTGACCCCTTTCTTCTTCTGTCTTCGGTGATTGTTCTTTGCTTAGCTTGAAATGACTGCCCAAAGGTGTGCTCACTGGTTTAGCTTCATTCATGTTAAATCTGCTAAGAATTTTCTTCACATACTCTGACTGTGAAAGCTTCAATGTACCATTAGCCTTGTCTCTAATGATTCTCATACCAAGGATTTGCTTTGCAGCTCCCAAATCCTTCATTGCAAATTGTTTTGACAATTCCTTTTTCAGATTATTAATCTCTTTAATGCTAGACCCTGCAATAAGCATATCATCCACATACAACAGTAAAATGATGTAAGAATTGTCAAAAGACTTAACATAGCAACAGTGATCAGCTTCACATCTCTTGAACCCAATTCTATGCATGAAGCTGTCAAATTTCTTGTACCACTGTCTAGGAGCTTGTTTTAGGCCATACAAGCTCTTTCTCAATTTGCATACTAGATTCTCTTGTCCCTGAACAGTAAACCCTTCTGGCTGAATCATATAAATGTCTTCCTCCAAGTCACCATGAAGGAATGCCGTCTTCACATCTAACTGCTCAAGATGTAAGTTTTCTGCAGCCACCATTCCCAGCACCAATCTAATTGTTGACATCTTCACAACTGGAGAAAATATTTCTGTGTAGTCAATGCCCTCTTTCTGCTGGAACCCTTTAACAACTAATCTGGCCTTGTAACGTTTGCTACCATCATGCTCATTCTTTATTCTGTATACCCACTTGTTGTGCAAAGCCTTCTTTCCTACTGGCAATTTTGTCAGTTCCCATGTCTGATTCTCCAACAAGGAATCCATCTCATCCTTCATGGCTAACTCCCATTTGCTTGAATTCTCATCTTACAAGGCTTCATCATAACATTCTGGCTCACCACCATCAGTCAGCAAGAGATAATTTAGAGCGGGTGAATAACGTTGTGGAGGTCTAGTGGTCCTGGAAGATCTGCGAACTTCAACTACAGGTGTACTCTGATCTACCTGTGAATCTACATTCTCCTTATCTTCTCCACCCATTTTTCGAATAGTACTTTCAGTCAATTCATCTAAGTTGACAAACTCAGATTTATTATGATCTATCTCTGTAACATCTGGCACTACATTTGACCTGTCCTTATACATAACCTGTTCATTAAATATCACATTTCTACTTCTGATGATTTTCCTGTTTTGTTCATCCCAAAACCTATAGCCAAATTTCTCATCACCATAGCCAATGAAAAAACATATTTTTGATTTTGCATCAAGTTTACTACGAGCATCAGAATCAATATGAATATAAGAAACACAACCAAAAACTTTTAAATGGGAAAATTTCACCTCTTTTCCGCTCCAAACCTCCTCAGGAAGTTTGAATTCCATGGGAACTGATGGTCCTCGGTTTATCAGATAAGCTGCAGTGCTAACAGCATCAGCCCAGAAAGTTTTTGGTAGTCCAGCATGCAACCTCATACTCCTAGCACGCTCATTGAGAGTTCTGTTCATGCGCTCAGCCACACCATTCTGTTGTGGTGTCCTAGGAATGGTCTTTTCCATCCTAATTCCCTGTGCAGCACAGTACTCACTGAATCCTCCATCTATGTACTCTCCTCCATTATCTGATCTCAAACATTTTAGTTTCAAGCCTGTTTCTGTCTCAACCATAGCCTTCCACTTCTTAAAAATTTCAAATACATCAGATTTATTTTTCAGAAAATAAACCCATACCTTTCTGCTTGAGTCATCAATGAAGGTGATGTAGTACCTTGAACCTCCAAGGGATGCGACCGGAGAAGGCCCCCACAAATCAGTGTGTACTAACTCCAATTTTTCAGCCTTCGGTGTTCTGCTAGTTTTCAAAAAACTCACCCTTTTCTGCTTTCCTAAAATGCAGCTTTCACACATGTCAAAGTCAATGGACTTTAATTCTGGTAGCTTTCCTCTTGACAACAGCATCTTCATCCCTTTCTCACTCATGTGCCCAAGCCTGCGATGCCACAGGTTTGTGTCAGTACTTGCTTAAGCAATTGCAACTGTATCTCTTGGACTTGAGGTCATATATAAAGTGCCAGTCTTCTTTCCACGAGCTAATACTCTAGCTCCCTTTGTAACCTTCCAAGTACCACCAACAAATAGTATTGCATGCCCTTCATCATCAAGTTGTCCAACAGAGATCAGATTCCTCCTTAAGTCAGGAATATGTCGAACCTTCTCCAGTAGCCAAACAGACCCATTGGGCAACAGTATTCGGACGTCTCCCATACCCACAACATCCAAGGCTGAACCATCAGCCAAATACACCTTACCAAAATCACCTGCAACATAATTTTGTATGATTTCTCGGTGTGGAGTGGTATGAAACGAAGCTCCTGAGTCCAAAACCCAATCATCAAGTGGACTGTCTACTGCAAGAAGTAATGCATCCTGTACCTCTTCTGTTACAGCATTAGCAGAATCATCTTCATTCTTCTTCTTAGGACTTTTGCATTGCCTCTTAAAGTGACCTGTTTTCCCACAATTCCAGCATTGTACTTGTTGGCCTGATCTAGATTTACTTCGGTTCCGATTAAAATTTCTGGATTTTGATCTGCCCCGATTTGAATTTCTATCATTTCCTCTGCCTCTTGTCTCAAGGTTTAGGGCAGAACCAGATCCTGAGGTTTCGCCTGCATCTCTTCTGCGAATCTCTTCAGCCAAAATTAAATCTCGTATGTCATTGTACTTCAACTTTTCTTTTCCTGTAGAATTGCTCACTGCCATCCTCATTGCCTCCCAACTGTTTGGTAAAGAAGCCAAAACGATCAGTGCACGGATCTCATCATCAAAATCAATTTCTACAGACGACAATTGATTTGTGATAGTGTTAAATTCATTCAGATGTTGTGCTACTGATGCATTCTCTGCCATCTTCAGATTGAACAGTTTCTTCATCAGATGCACCTTGTTGTTTGCTGACGGCTTTTCATACATACCAGACAAAGCCTTCATCAAATCTGCTGTGGTTTTCTCCTTTACAACATTGTGTGCAACAGACCTAGACAGAGTTAACCTAATAACTCCTAGTACCTGTCTGTCAAGAAGAGCCCATTCATCAGCCTTCATAGTCTCAGGTTTTTCTCCCAAAAGAGGTAGATGCAATTTCTTCCCATAAAGATAATCTTCAATCTGCATCCTCCAATACGCAAAGTCTGTGCCATCGAACTTTTCTATTCCAGACGCCTTTCCTGCTTCCTCTACCATTGCTCCCACTCAAACCTAACCCTAGGCTCTGATACCAGTTGTAAGGAATTCAACCCGAAATTCCAAACCTGTGAGAAACAAGAAATAGAGGAAAAACACACACGTCGAAAAAGAAAACAATCACACGCACAAGACAGTATTTACGTGGTTCGGCAATTTGCCTACGTCCATGGAGTTGTAGAGATTTCACTATTTCGAGAAGAATTACAAAAGTGCGACTCTAGTCTCAAAGATGACAAGGCCTTGGTGACCCTCCCTAGTTTTGACGAAGTATGGCATATAGACCCCTTAATTATCTCTAGGGATTGGGAGTTTGGGGCTGGTGTCACAAAAGAAGGGTATCAAGTCCCTAAAACCTTCCAAGGTAGATATTTCTACCGTTCCTTAAGGATTCATGTTAGGGTACCAACAGTAACTCATCCTGCTTTCTATTGATTTTTTCAGAGGTTTCTACTCAAACTATTGTTGAGGTCAAGAAGAAACAATGGGACATGGAAAGAAGCAAGGAGAAAAGGAAGAAAAAAAAAAGGCTGAGAAGGCAGCTCGGTTCCAAGAAACTGCTCCTCTTATACCCCCTACTTGCCTTATTGAACAAGATTCTGAATGCTTTTCCCTTCATTCGAGTCCTTTTAGAATATAGCTTTGTCCTCCTAATTACCCTATAGACACCCCATTTTTGCGTTTGCTTAATAAATCAACTCTTAACCAAATTGCATTGGTTCCCGATGATGGACAAATATTCTAAAGGTTTTTGTTCGTCACTTGACATGTTTCCAAAACTCAGATGAGATATTTTATGCAAATAATCCTTACGCTAGGAAAATGTGATTCAAAACATAGAAATCATCATTTTTGGAACTAAAAGAAACTTTATGAGAAAATCGTCAAAATTGACCAAATTACTAGAATACCCTTGATGCCAAAACATCCCTAGAGGCTACATTACACTTAAGAAGACCTTTTTGAACACATAAAATGACAACTTGGAACCAAAGAAATTGTTTCGCTAATTTTCACAAAATTTAATAAAATTGTCGAAATGCCCATCGTACTCATTTCATGCCAAATATATATATATGAAACAAGCTGCCATCTCCAATGAATTCCTTGTGAAAAATCAATTCTGGAATATCCCAAAATGTCAACAAAAAAAAAAAAAAGAAAGGACATCTCAATGCAAAAGCCCTTTTTGAGGGTAGAATGATAATTTTTCAATCTTAAAAATCTTAATTAATATAAAGTGAAATTTTAATATATCAAATTAAAAAATAGTTTAAAAAATAAATACAATTAATTAAGTCCATGGGGCAATTTCAAGTGACGACTCATTTATTCAAGTGGGCCCACCTGACATTTAATTAAAGAACACTATATTGGGAGTCTCAAAGAATTTAAAATAATTAAATAAACCTTCTATTAGAGGATTATACAAAAATAAAAAATTATAATTCTACATTGCTTAAATAAATCAAATTCAAATAAAAATTGTTTTAATCTTATCTAAAACTAGTTAAAGATTAATTAGAGATGGACTCTATCTAGAAGAGACCTTATCTAATTCTAATCCTATTAAAAACTTCTATAAAAAGGCAAGTCTACCACCAAATCTCACAAGTCTTCAAAAACTGTAGAGAAAATAAGTTAGAAACTTTCCAGAAAACTCCTAAATTTTGATTGGTTGATCGATTTAATGTTTGTTTGATATTTGATATATGTTGATCTTGATTGTTGATGTATGTGTTCCATGATGATTTTTTATTCAATTATCTAACCTGGCCCATGGGCCCATTCATTCAAAAAAGGCCCTAGATGTACCCCATCCCTTGCACACAGTCACGAGCATGCATACATATGTTTGGATAATGACATAACCCCATAAGCCCCGTAGTCGGATCTAAGTTAACTTGATTTTTTAGGACATGTGGGACGCACGTGACTGCTACAACTTCAATACAGTACCTTCGGATATATCAAATTGAAACACAATGTACTTTTTAACCAAGTGAAACTAGGAGGTATATTAGTGTTTCGAATTGGAATGACTTAAGTTTTGTCCTATCCTAACCTCAATCATGTAGTGAGTTTAGAAACCAGAATTTAAATGCGGTCCCATTAAGTCACAACTCGAATCGACCATGGGTCTTCCCGAGTTATTTTCTTTCAATCCAACCAATAGGTAAGTGGAGGATCGGTCCATACCACTCAATCCAAACCCATAATATAGGTCTGACCCAATTAAATCAACCCAATCCAATTAATGGAATAATATCAGTTCAAACTAAATCAGTTGGCCCAATTGACAAATGGATCTAACCAATTCACACTATATCAGTTGGAATAATTGATTTTTGATTCAAACCATTCAATCCAGTTAAATCCAATGGATTGAACCAGTTTTTTTTTACCTAATCAGTTGACCCATTTGCGCAATTGGATTCGATCCATTCTTGTCAAACCGAATGGACCAATTAATTACTTCAGTTGAAACATTTAGTTCAACACATTGGGTAAGGCCAACCGAGTAAATTTATGAACCCGAATCAGATTAATGAATACACCAATAAAAAATTAGATTGAAATGGTTTGGCATATTTTATTAATGAACTGTCAGAGTTTGTTATTTGAGAGTTTTATAATGTAATTGTCTTTGGTCTTGAAAAATTTTCACGATGATCTTGATAAAGAATAATTTACTTCAAATCTAAAAGAAGGTTGAAAGAGGAAGAAACATCAAAAGATGCTGAAAAAGAAGATCAAGTAGATAGCATTATATTTTGAGTCAAAAGGTATTTTTAATGAGAAGATAATGTCCTTTTCCGATTTTGAGTTCACAATTCATTATTCATCGTGTAAATGCCAAGTCATTCAACATAATAAAATATCTTCCAACTAGTGCATCATTTAACTTCGATTTATTTTTCAAACCAATCAATTGATTTTTTTTTTTTTAATTGGCGAAACCTTCTTTTTCTTAACAAATATATTTCATCATTTTGATGAGCCCAAGTTCTATCAATGATGTATTTGGACTCTAGTGACCTCAAACTTAGAAAAATTCATTCAAATTTTCAAAATCAGAGGGTTTAACTCAGTGATTTCTTGAATCAAGCCACGATTACTCCAAGACATTCTAAAGTATTGTGTATGTCACCTTGGTTTTGTCATAAAAGGTGTCTCAAAAAGATACCATCACCGAGGTCAAAGAATCACCAAAAAAGTATATTGTCAGGTCGCAAAGTAAGTTTTGTAATGGAAGCAAAGATGAAGGAATTTCAACAAATGGATGAGCGCATTTCAAATCTAGTTGGATGATCTTAAAGCTAAAAGGATCCACTTCAGGCACAAGTTTATGGTGAGAACCTGCAACATGTCACAATATCCTTAGATTTGAATGAAAATGATGAGGATGTCATAAACTCCGCTTTGGCTTGTTGAATGATTAAAATGGAAGTTGCATTGAAAAATATGAGTACTATGGATAACTTATCTTTGAGTATGGAGGCAATGACTTTGTTCCTTGGAGTTCGATTGCCAAACAAGTTCATTATGCTTGAAATAAAAAAAAAAATCAATGGTGTAGGGTGTGCGAAGATTCATCTCAAGATTTACATCAAAAATATGAAATCACAAGGGTTGAGTAAGGAATAAATGAGCAACTCTTCCAGAGGACCTTATATGAATCCGCTTTATGTTGGTTGATGTCCCTCGAATCTTCTCGAGTCAGAACATTGATTGATTTGATGAAGGAGTTTTTATGGTAGTACAAGTACGCCATAGGGCTAGAATTGTCATGAAGAGACCTCGAGACGACAAGGTAGTAAACATGGGAAACATTCACTACATTCATTGCTCGATGGAGGACTAAAGTAGCCCAACTATGAGATCGTCCCTTGGAGAAAGAGCAAATCAAGACCACTTTGAAAAACCTGAACCCAACCATCTGACTCCTAATGACGCAATATTTCCCAACTTTTGAGTCCCTCCTAGAAGCCAGGAGTTAAGTGAAGGATGCATTGTCCTCATGAATCTTCGATATTTCTGATAATCCAAAAGGCAAGAGACCCGCCAACTATTCCTGCACCAATGCAAACACATTACAATTGGCAAAAGCAAACATTATACCAGTCCAATGGTTTAGTCAACCCCCTGTCCAATAGCTTAGCCAACAACCTGTCTAGCCATTTTACCAAATCCGAGCCTAGCAATAGCAAGTCCAGTCATTCAACCAACCTTTTAACCCACAATTCATGCAACTTATGCCCAAGAGGCAATTCTCTGAATTGGGGATGACTCCAAATAGTGTCTTGCAAAAACTTAGGAAAAGCGGTCTTACACCCCTCGTTCAATTCACAATCCTCTCCCATACAATTACAGAACTAACCAATTCTGTGAATACCATCAAGGGGCTGGCCATCTTACTGATAGATGTATAACATTATGTCATATTGTCCAAGATTTTATCGATCAAAAGAAGGTTACAGGCCTCCCCCATAGCCTAATGTCACTACCAACCCTTTGCCAAATTACCGAAATCAACTACCCCTACCTTAAATATCATATCATCCATCAATCGGAATCCATTTGAACTAGCCACCTTGATCCATCTAATTAGGCCCAACAACCTTTGACAGCGCACACCTCTAAACTGTCCAAAATTGACCTCTTGTCTCAAGATCATGAAAAGCCCTATTGTTTGTCTCCCTTACATTTAGAAGAATTTGAGGAAGGTGCTCGTTTAGAGCTAAGCCAATTTGAGACCGCCATATATGTATAAATGCCAGAGTGCAAAGAAAGACTAGCATGTGTCCATAAGCACGAAAAGTAGAGTTATACTATTGAGGCCCCTTACGTTCTCTTGGCCAACTATCCTATTATAGTAATTGGGTGGAGTGTTGAAGAATTTTCTAGCGCTCAAGAGTTGGCATAACTCGACTAGACATAATCAGATTCTCAAGAAACATAAAAAATTGGGGAACAAGATTGACAAGCAAAGGTAGATTCCCTTGACATCCAACAACTGTTCCTCGAAGATGCCTAGGGTGACATAGATTTTGTGTGGTAGTCACTTCTGTTGGTTTAAATCCATAATTTGTGTTTTTCATGCTCAAGTTGTCAAGTCAGTAGTTTTTAGAGGTTTGTTCGTAGATTAGTTCCAATTTAGTTAACTCATGTAAGTTTTTTGGGGCAACTTATTTTTCAATCAAGTTAGCAAGATTCTTTGTTCAAGTATGTTTTAATGTTCAAGTCTTCCATCTAAAATAAAAGAAGTTTTTCAATTATTTTGTGCGCAACAATGAAGTTTTTAACTTTGGATTTGAATAACTAAATTTAAAAATAAATAATTAATTAATTAAAAAAAAAAATAGAGTTAAGATGATCCTCAAGAGATGTGAATTAAAACTGCCCTATCTCTAGAAGAATATGAGGAAATAATGAACTCTACTCTAGGAGTTCAAGGATGTTTTCTCATAGTCCTATAAGGATATGCTAGGCACAAATATCAATGTTATCCAATGTCAAATTTCTTTATGTCCAAATAACTAGCCAATCAATTGAATGTTACATGAAAGGGGAAAGAATCCTTGAAACTAGATCACTATGGAACATACCATCGATGGAAGGAAAGACTGAAATAAGAATGGTGAAACTCCAAAGGTAAACATGATATACGTAAATGAACGCCTAAATATTACTCGTTCAGATTTGTAACATCAAACTAGATTAAACACCTAAAGAATCATTGGCAGGATACGATGTTCACAAATATCGAGTTCAAAATCCCTCATCATGGATGTTAGGGAAGGAAATGTCAAAATCACTACGCTTGGGGCAAAGACCATTCTGCCTATGAAAATACAATATCTAAGATCAAATGGATTTGTGCCCGATTTGAAAAACCTAACCTTACTAAAGAAGGATTTCTCGAACACCTAGTGAAAATACAATATCTAAGATCAAATGGATTTGTACTCGATTTTAGGAAATTTGAGCCTTTATCCCATTTCTTCCTAAACCCTATCCTAAGCCCGTCTACAAAGTCCTCCTGAGTATCATTTGATTTGGTCAAGGTGGAAGGATTTCAAAATATTTTTGAACAAGATCTCTTAGGCCTAATGTAGAAGAGAATAGCCCGTTAGGTTGAAAACTCGAAAGGGCAACTTAAGCAAAAGTTAGGGCAATACTAGAAAAATTGTGAAAATCCATTAGATTGAAAACCCGAAAGGGCGACCTAAGAAATAGGTAAGACATCCAAAAAGGAAAAATCAAGATCACTTGATTGAAAATCTAAAAAGATGATCTGGACAAAAATCAAGACAAAATCAAAAGAAAAAAGTCTCACTAAATTGAAAATTTGAAAGAACGATCCAAGTGACAAGGAAAAAAGATAGAATCCCTAAAAGTTCATCTCTTCAATAGAGAATTTAACTTAAGTGAAAGGCAATGTTGGTGTCCAAGCTAGCGAATACTCATAAATAATCGAAATCATCTCAGATCTTCAAATTTTGTTAATTTGACTAAATGATCCAAAAGGGAAAAGGCAGATCAGTTTCAATCTTCAAAAAAAAAAAAAAAAATTAAGTTAATATTGTATACATTATAATCTTAAGAGTCTTGAAATTTCAAAAAGATATCTTCGTTTGATTCAATGTGTCGTTTGAGTCTATCATGTCTTGTCCATCATGCCAAATTGGTAATCTAGTCTCTATCCTAAACTAGGGGAATTTTTTTTTCCAAAAAATCATACCTGCCAGTGGTTTCCAGTCAGCTACTAGTTAACTAAAGTTGTGTTATTTCAAGCAATCGTGTCTTGATGAGAATCAGTCATCAAAATAAGTTCAGATATATCATAATCGGATTTATCAAAAGAAGCCCATCATCTCAAGCCAAAGAAAGCAAACTTGATCAATTCAAATCTATGTGCATTTAGTCCAATAATCTTCCTTGATTGAATCTTGCATTTAAAGAAATATCCAATAGATACAGAGCCCAAAGACACTAAGGCTTCACATTTTTGGAGTCCAAAGAAATTGAGAATCCAACAGGTTTAAGCTTGAAGAAATTGAAATTTTAACAATTCAAAGTCTGAAGAAATGTAGACTTCATCAAACTGAAGCCCGAAGAAACAGAGGCTTCACTATTCCAATTCTAAAGAAATTATTACTTCATCAATTTCAAAGTCCAAAGAAATAGTGACTCCAATAGGTCTGAACCCAAAGATACCGAGGCTTCACAATTCAAAGTCCGAAGATACCGATACTTTATTAAACTGAAGTCCGAAGAAACACAAGCTTCACTATTCAAAGTCCAAAGAAATCATAACTTCATCAAATTTAAGCTTGAAAAAATTGTAACTTCAACAATCAGAGTCCAAAGAAATCGTGACTTCATTTAAGTTTAAGCTCACAAAAACTGACTTCAATAATTAGAGTCCAAAGAAATCATAACTTCAAGTTTAAACTCAAACAAAACAATCAAAGATATATGTAGTAAACTTGTTGTCTTCCACAGCTTAGTGTTTTCTATGGATTGCCTTGATCACAAGATAAATTGTTGATTATTTAAGATTTATATTTAGTAATGAAGCATTTTCCAAGAGAGGGAAGTACAGGGTATGAATGGCTCCATATCTTAGAGAGGGTGAGGCCTATTGTCCTTAGATAACAGGGACTTATAAAGATAAATTAGAAAAGATGAAAATATTTATAATAAAAAAACAACAATAATTTATTTGAAACAATTCTTTTACTTCAAAAGAAAACCCAAATGGAAATTACAACTAGAAACCTAGTACATTGTAGAATGACATAATTAGCTCAGAGCTTCAATGTTAAATCAAGCTCTTCAGAATCAACTTTAGGGCATCTCACGCCTTCAAACTCCTGTCGCGTTCGTTTCAACTTGGCACTCGAGCCATTATTTATAAAGTTGTTGAGAGGAACAGCTTCCAATGCCAAAATCCATTCCTTAACCTTGACTTGCGATGGGCCTTTTGCTGGCCTATCACCAGTCCCGGTAGCAAGACTAAGGTCTAGAGAAATCGGTGGCAGCCTTGGAGATGGTATTACCTCCCTTGAGAGAAGATTCAGATTTTCCGTCCCTTCCATTATCAGGGCTTCTCTTTCCCTTGTGTGTGCATGAAGATGGCCTTGTGGTACGAGACAGGGTGATTGCCCCCTTGGAGACATAAGAAGAGTTCCTCCTTGTTGCCTTCCCATAACCTCTCTTTCTTCTTCGTGGGTGCCCTGGTGATCGCCGAAGGCCCGTGAGGTGAAGAATTTTTGACACAAATCACAAGTACGAATTAGATGAGTGCCTTGCAATTCCTGTTGAGTCATAACTCTCGAACTCATTAAGCCACAGCATGAGCAACAGAATTGAATTGTTTGTTGCGTAGGTTGAGCAATGGTTCCAGGGATTGCATGATTATCCATGGTGAACAAATTGGGCAAAGAAAACGAAATGTAATGGATGAAAAGGTAGCCAAATACCAAAGAAGAAACAACAGATGCACAAAAAGAGAAATTAAGTTGTGACATGCAACAATGGCATCTACAGAAGAAGAGCGAAGGCGTGGAGGACCTCTGATTTATGGAATTCTGCAGATGAAAAACAAAGCCAAGGACCTTTGAATTTATAGAACTCTGCGGCACCTAGAAGCTTCGACTTATGGCACATTGCAGAAACTTTCGGGATATTTTTACTTTTATTAGTTATAAATATCTTCTAAAATCAAAGAGAGATATAACCTGAATAAGATTTGCTCGACTGGCATAGCAGGCAATATTTTTGGCAAGCGGCGCAAGAGTTAAAGAGTCTGTTTGGATGTTGGCCTCATTTGGCTAATTTGGTATTAAGAAGCACCCCTAGATCAAAAAAGGATTTAAGCAATGAAGGTTTTTGTTTGAATGGATCGTTTGTTTAGTCTTCCTAAAGTTCAGATTCCTAGTTTCTTAGATTCGTAAATGTTTTATTGATTCTTAACAAAGTAAATAAGAAATAACGGATTTGAGCACCACCAAACAAGCACTAATGTAAAAAAGCACAAAATAGGAAACAAAAAGGGTTACTAATGAGCAAACTTTGATTCTTTTTTGTTAAAACAGATTTTCTCTCCTTTTAATGACAGAGTGAGATTTTTTGCAACAGCTATGTAAATAAAATTAGATATAGGAAATCCAGATTTGCTATCAATGAAGACAACCATTTAGAATATTTGCATTTCAGTCTAGAATATTGGCGCCTGTTTGGATGACCATTTGCTGAATAAATAAGACTTAAGATTTCATTTCGCAAAAGCGTATTTTTCAGTAACAATTTGAAATTCAGCGAAATACATATTGATATAATTCAAGCAATAAACGAACATATAAAATGTAAATGCAGGAGAAACAAACATTTCACATATGCAACCCAAAAGGCCCAAGAAGGCTAGAAGTCTAATAACAAAATCAAGTAAATGAAGCATTTTCGATATTCATTCTATATGAGGAAAATTTTTTACACAAATTATAGGTATTCATGCATGTACTTAAAAAGTACCAGGATTGCACTATGTACATTACAACCCAATGATAATAACAAAGCGATGAATCGATCAATGGAATCTAAACTGTACGGTTACAGTTCAATTTGAAGTATTTTCTAGAATGAAAAATGTAATTTCAAAGAACTATTAAGGACCCAAAGCATTATAGAATTCTGGACTGAGACCCATACCCACATGTGGACTATACGTGGTTACCAGAGAAATCGAATAAAGCTAGCTAACATTATAGCTTCGAGTAGAGGTCTCCAAGGGCAGAGTACAATGGATCCGCGACTTTCGGTTTATCCATTGTTCCGAGAAGAATCTCACTCGTAGTAAGAAAGGGATTTCCGTAGACGCATAGGTGGTATCCATCCGTGTCACAACAATGTTCCCTTCTAGTGAAACTCCAACAAATGCACTTATGCACCTGTTTTGTTTACAGCATATGGTGTCAACTCTTCATATCTTTATCATTACTATTATAATGAGAGCCGGTGGAATAGAAGTGGCTCGACACCAAAATTTGAGTGGTCATAAATGCCCCCACTTTTATATTTAAACTTAATATAATCAGGGACATTTTGGTCAAAAACCAAGAAAATTGCAACCGACCACCATATAGTCACGTTGCTTTTCAAAATTATGAAAATATCCTTTTTACTATGTAATCTTCAAAAACCCTTTGATCAATATTTTAACTTACAAAGAAGCCCTTAGATACATGCTTGTTTCCACATGCCACCTTCTAGTGTTCATAAAAGAAGAAGGGGGGGGGGGGGGGGGGGGGGGGGGGGCCACTTACCCTTGCTGCGACTGTAAGTATAGTACATTCCAAGTCCTCTAGTCTATCTCCGTCCCGAAGATCTGCTTCTACAACTCTCCCTACAGCCCCTGCTGCAGCACTGCATCCAGCCTCAAAAGCAAAATGTACGCCACTACAAAATGTCTTCACAGCATTAGAATCATGAAGCACAATTATAACGTCTGTACGCTCACCCCCAATCAGTTTCACATCAAAGGCAAATAATTAAAATGTAATCAATTGTAAACGAAAATGTGACGCGGAAAAGTAATAGAGTGTTCTTTTTCTTTTATCAAACAAGATCAAATTCACCAGGTTTTATAAAAATGCTAAGCCCATGTAAAAATGATTCTTAATCTTTGTGTTTATCACAAGCAATTATTTTTTGAGGATTATATTACAAGTTGATGACTCCCACGTCCCATACCCTGTCAATTGATAATAATGACTTGTTCATGCTAATGGTATCATGCAATTGGTGGGCACCTATTCAATGGTGTATGAATGCCAAAAGAATATCCTTAAATTCTATATAATAAAACACAATGGTTGTTTTCCCCAAGCATCACGAGGAACCATTTCAACTTTATTCCCTTCTCTCTACTCCATTTCCAAGAATATCCCTTCAACTTTATTGCCTTTTCACTTCCACCCATTTCCCATAATTCCCTTCCAACTTTATTCTCTTTCCTCTTCTCCTTTTCCATATACCCCTCCAACTCTATTACCTTTAACCCTTCTACCCCTTTTCCAATAATGCCCCTATAATTTTATTGTCTTTACTCTTTTACCACCTTACCCCCAAAGAGGAGGACTGTCCCTTAGGCAAGGTCAAACTCTAGTACAAATTAAAACTCAAACTATATAGAGAATTGACAATCATGCAAAAAAACTTGAATCTTCTTGCTGTAAAAATTAGAGTTGTCAATGGCTAGGATCAGACCCAAAAAGAGACCCCAAATAGATTTGATAATTCAGTGTCTGGATTGATGTTTTGGGACCTTGTAAGGACCCCAATCTAATTAACCAAACCCAGTTTTTAAAGAAAAGGCTTTGATAATAGTGGTGATAACATATTTGTTTATTAAAACTGATTTGATCCAATCCAGGATTAGGTAACGTTGTTGAGAACCAATTAGGATCACATCCAATAAGTAATTGGATCACATCTGGACCCAACCCAAACCAACCTTGACACATTTGAACAACCTTCATAGAAACTCTGATTGATGTGGATTTTCACTACAGCTTACTGCGAGGACAGATTTAACAATCTGATTGACGAGTCATTGTGCCACGTCTATGCCATGAAGGGAAAGCACCATAGATCTTGATGGGGCTTGAAATCATCACAAATACACACATAAAAGAATATTATTTAGGAGGTGAGATAGTTCTAATAATTTTAACCACTCCCTTTATACCCTCACCGAACCACTAGGAGAGACCACTGATTTTCTAATTTTTGTTCTTGTTTTGCAAGCTCCCTTTCTCTTTTAATTTTTAATTTTTTTTGGCTTTAATTGTTTTCCGCAATGTTATTGTCAAACTCAGACATCTAAGGAACAATGGTTAGTTGATCAAGGTTTCCAAACAAAACATATGAACTAGTATAAACTAAAACCACAAAAAAAAAAAAAAAAAAGAAGAAGAAGAAGAATGACAAGTATCAAAGTGCATAAACAGCTTATGTAAACTACATCCTACAAAACGTGCCTTAAGGATTCAATTATTGTAGAAGTGCCAACTTATCTAAGTGGTAAGACGTGCAGAGTGTTGTTCCCACGTCTTAGGTTCAAACCCCCTTGAACCCAACTTCCTTTGCTAACCACTAACCCTATACCTATAAAACAAAACAAAAAATGATTCAATTGGTAAATAGAATCCATGCACATATTTAGAAATAGTTAATAATCAAATATATGACCTGATAGTATGTTTAAATATGGCAAATGGGGCAGACCACGATCCATCTGGCCTTTGAGCAACCACCAAACCAGTGCCCAGTTTATAAGTAAGAAGAATTCCAGCTTTTGCAACTGTTCAAATGGCTAATCCTTTAGCATCTTTCAGTACTGATGAGGGTATGGATCTCTCAGGAATTAATCTAGCAACATGTCCAAATCAAATATTATTATAACAAAAAGTCAGATACAACGAGACAAATAAATTCATACAATTCTATGAAATAATGCAATAGAAATTAGCTAATCAACTTTCAAAAGGCCAATTTGATTTCATTTCAATGGATTCAAAGTAACAAATCCAAATTCTACCACTTATATACCCAATGGATCACCTAGTTCAAACCAGTGGGACTTAAAACATTGTCCAATATTATTTGTTAGTTATTTATTAGACTACTTTTTTTTTTTTTTCTGTGGTAAAATCCAGTAATTTACGATATTCATTGTCCTGGGTGATTTCTTTGTAATCTCAAAACCAACGTTTTAGTTAGTTTCATAGTCCTGCATCAATGATCAATGGCATAGGAAAGTTTCAAGGACTTCCCTACTTTAATGACTAGAAGAAAGCTACCTGGCAATATAGCTCCTTAAAGTATTAGAAGACATAAATATCTCACGTTCCATGGATAAAACGACTGGCATACTTAACCACCCCCTTGTACATGTCCAATCTATTGCATCATCCTTCACAACCTGGGAAGCATTACTAATGGAGTTGATTAATAAACCTTGCAAAGGGTCCAGCCTATTATAGCAGTTGTCAAAACCCTATTAGGATTCCTCTCCCAGAATTTAACAGGTAATAAACACCACCCCTTTGAGCAAACTCTACAAAAAATTCCTCCACAAAATCGATTATGAGGCCTTCCACATGTGACAGCAGTGAAGGGAGAACTGCATTGCATGCAAAATGTACTGAAACTGTCGGGAAGCCACTCTTGAGGATCGGCTTCCAAGACCTCTTTGTAAGTACTATAGTTAGTCACATGTGGCTCGAGCAACAGCGGAGTGCTCAGAAATGATACATCTGAAGTGGCAACTCGTTGATCTTTAATACGACTTGAACTTGGGTGTCGGTCTGTCAGAATCGCTAATATTCCACTTGACACATTTTTCAAGTTTACCTCTGGGTGGCGTGTTATCGTTCCAAGTGTGACAAGTATCCTCGCTTGAATCACATTCTCCGTTCAGAAAATCATCGGGTTCAAGAGATGATTGAGGAACCCAAAACACTAGGATTGTAGTCGTCGTGATCATACTTGCTGTTCTTTTTTCAAGCTTATGAAGCGAGGAATATGAAAGGAACCAACTAGTTGCACACCATTAATCGGTTGGTGTGTAAAATCTCAAAATTTTGTTAAAGTTTCTTCTTTTTTGGAACAAAATTACTCCTCCTAACAGCTTCAATATCTTATTTTCCACATGTTTGAATAATTATTTAAATATACCAATGTTATTACAAGTTCTTTCTAATCTTTTTGAGCAAGAAACACAATCAAAGTAATCCAGAGAGTGAAACTGAAAGATAGAAATCAAGACACCAAACAAACAATTCCCACAAAAAAAAATTCAGATCCAAATTTTACTCTAAGAAAAGGAAATTTCCTTAATAACAACAAAAATAAATTTGAATTGAATTTATCATCATCAATTTCTAAACTTTCAATCAATTTGAACTTTTTCCCAACATTACATCATTGAATTGGAACCAGATAGGGATTTGAAGTATTTTAAGTTATTTCAGAGATTAAAAGACAATAATTTCAGCAGCAGATCGAAATAATCTTACCTAAACACCCAGAGAAGAAAAATAAATAAATAAAGACTTTTGGTTTCTTGAGAGCTCAAAGATACAGCGGGAGAAGAAACCAAATGGAATCTGCGCTTGCCCTCATTCTTCTTTTTGTTCATGTGCTTTGTATGGGAGTGGAATGACTTCGGATCTATTTTCATCTCCATTCCATGGTTTTTAAACTCGGTATCGCGTCTCGTCTCGTTCAGCTCTGATACCGAGTCGTCTCGGACGAGTTTTCCGATACGTTTGAGACGTCTCCTGAGATAACTCGAAAATTTGTACATGAGATGTAAAACTCGGTCAAAAAAATCACTTTGTGAGTTAATCTCGTTCAGCTCTGATACCGAGTTAACTCGGACGATACGTCTCGGTCTCAGATGAGTTTAAAAACCATGCTCTATCCATTTATTTATTATTATCTTTTTAGGGGTGTACATTGGATTGGGTAAATCCGAGAACCGAACCAATCCGAAGCCTTTTGGATTGGATTGGTTCGGATTGAACATGGTTTGGTTTGGGTGCGGATCGTAAAAAAAAATCCGATTATTTTGATTTGATTCGAATTAGGGGTATAATAGAACCGAACCATTTCGAGAACCGAACTAATCTGAAGTATCTATATATATAAATAAAACTCTTTCTTAGTTTTATTCTTCTACTTTTTATTTCTCTCTTCTTCAAGTTTGAAGAAAACCTACCCGTCGTTCGTTTCCCTCACCTTGTCACTCGCCACCTTGCCACTTTGTTGGAAACCGAAGAGATAACACATCTTTCTCTCAAAGAGTTTGATTCTTTATTTTTTTACGAGAACCTTTATGTCGTATTTGTTAAATGAAATATACTATACGAACCTAGACTTAAATTTGTTAATCTACCATTTATGGATTAGTTTCCTCACTAATCCATCCAAAATACCAATTTTAAAATTGTAATTTTTTTTTTAGTCTCATTGAACTTCCTCTAATTTTCAATTTATATAGATTTCAATCAAAATTTAATCATAAAATGATTTTCATTTTTAAAATAGGCATTATTTATGATCTGATTCAAAGGGTTCATCTTTTGAAAGAAAAAATACTAGTTTTTCTATTTTGAAAGTATGAGAACCGAAAACTGATCCGAACCAAGGTTGGTTTGGATTGGTTCGGTTCTAAATTTGTAGAACCGATCATATTTGATTCGATTCTAATTTTGCAAAAATCCAAATCAATTCGAACCATGTGCACCCCTAATTTTTTTGCCCAATCGATGGACAATGATCATGTCTAAGGACTAGTCCTAACGCATGTTCAACTCTCGCTCTTCACATGTACCGATTAGTGAGGGTGCGCCCTTGTGAGTGATCCTGAGGAATTAATGCTCATACTAGATTTCAAACTCACAACCCATGGGCTTTCACTGCATATGGGCTCGAAATTGCCATAGAGCCAACACACAGGGTTTTCCTTTCGTTCTTCTAAGACCTTCAACATGAGTGCTCTAGATGATGTGAATGTTGAAGTGAAGACAATGCTTGGATTTGTTTTTAATTCTTATAATTCCATTTGTATGTTTTAGGTCTTGTATTGGGTTTGGGCTTTTTTCATTTTATACCTAGTAATTATGACTAAGAGTAAGTACTATGTTGTTTGTATTGAAGTTTTATTTATATATTTAATTGAGAAAATTATCAAAAAGAAATTTAAAATTAAATTAAATTATCGAAAAAGTACTAATTTTTTTATATTTATCAAAAAGATAACAAATTGGCACTTAAAATCCTGATTTATTTATTTTATTAAAAAAATAAATTCAGTACTTTAAGTGTCGAAAATTTAAATTTTTATAAAAAAAAAAAATTTCAACACTTAAAGTGCTGATGTACTTCCACCCACTTTTTTCTTGTAATTTTTCCTTTTTTGATTTTTTTCTTCTTCTTTTTCTCATCCTCCACCTTGAAAATCCTGATTTCGGTACTTTAACATCTTGATTTCATTCGAGATTCTGACGTTGACACTTATCAATTAATAATAAATAAAATAGTATTTTCAATATTTTTTTTCTTTTATAATGAATGATGAAAATTTAGATCTACATCAAAATTAAAATAAAATCAAGATATCAAGATCTTGATCTAGATAAAAGATTAAACAAAATCAAGATAAAAGATTAAACAAATCAAGATCTTAATCTTGATCTAGATTAAAATTTAAATAAAATCAAGATATCAAGATCTAGATCTTAATCAAAATAATAAGATTAAACAAAGTCAAGATCTTGATCTAGATTGAAATTTAATCAATATCAAGATCTTGATCAAGATAAAAGCTTAAACAAAATCAAAATCAAGATTAAACAAGATCTTGATCTTGATCTTGATCTAGATCAAAATTTAAACAAAATGAAGATCTAATTTTATAGAAAGAAATATTTAAATATTTATTTATATAATTATTTTTGTTGAAATAGATGATAGTTAATGATAGACGTATTCCTAGAAGTCCGATTACAAACAATATTATAAATGATTGACGGGGTCATATATCGAATGATATTTTGATAGGACAGGTTAGATTTTAATATTTAAATTTTTATTAATTATTAAAGTTCACCACTTAGTATCAAGTTTACCACTTAAGCGGTGTTTGTTTGCGCTATTTTTCAGCGCTTATTGTTGAAAAGAAAATATTCAGTACTTTTTGTCAAAATAGCACGTTTGTTTACTCTATATTTTCAGTGCTAATTGCTGAAAAAAGTGAAAAAAAAATCAGTATTATTTTGATTCTGTAAAAAAGTGCTGAAGCGGTAAGTACTTCACTTTTTTTGGCACGGACAAGTATGCCCTCATTTTTTTAGGCATGGACAAGTATACCCTTATACTTAAAAGGATATTACCTTTCATATCCCATGGATAAATATAAGCACCCCACAAATTAATAAACCCACACTATGACCAAATTATTTTGTCTTATATAGGTTAAAAGTTTTGGAATGAGTTGATTTTTGGTGAGGATGATCCCTACAATGAGGAGATCATCCTCACCAAAAATCAGCCCATCCCAAAACTTCTAACCCCATCAAAACAAGTTCAAGACCGTAAGTTGTCCATTTTTTTTTGTTTTGGAAATCATTGTTGAGGTGGTTAGAAGTTTCGGAATGGGCTGATTTTTGGTGAGAATGATCACTAGACCATATAGATCATCCCCACCAAAAATTTGCTTATTCCAAAAACTCTAACTCATATAAGAAAAAAAAATTTGACTATAGTGTGGGTTTCTTTTATTAATCAAAGGGTGCTTTTATAATTACACATCTTACATTTTCATCAAAAATTATTTATCCAAAATTAAGTTATTTTAATGTTGATTTCAAATTTTGGTAACTTACATGACATTATTGTTTTTAATTTGAAATTTGTGGGTTTTTAGAAATAAAAATTATTATTTATAAATTGAAAATTTAAATATTACTTATTATTAAAAAATAAATTGTATTTTAATTTTATAAGAAATAATATATATTTATTATGCTTGATAAAAAATAGGCATTTGAAACATGTAAACAATATATAATATAATTGTAAGGGTAAAAAGACAATTTACCAGTTTCAGTAATGTGTAACAAACATGATTCAACATCTAAACAAACAACTTTTTCAACACTTAAATTCATCGCTTATAAATTTCAACACTTAATGCTATTCAACACTTATTTTTTTTTTTAGTTTAACAAACAACACCTTAGTGTCTTAGTGTCGAATTCAAAACTTAGTCAAAAATAGTAATTAAAAAATTTTCATATCTAAATTGGTAACTGACCTTATTAAAAATTATTGTCGAATATTACAAATTGAAAAAATAAGAGTTTGTAACTCGAAATATGAAATTTTTGAAGAAGTCGATAAAAGTCGTATATTTCCACCAATATACGTAATACACCTTCAATGTAACCTCTATCTCGACAAATAATAACTCTTGTAGACATCTTCAATTGAATTATAAAATCTTATAACAGAATTATAGGAATTAAAAAGAGAATGAAAATTGTGAGAGTGAGAAATTTGTGAGAAATATGAATGTGTAATATAAATTTATACAAAGTGCAAAGGTTATAAATTTCAAATTTTCAAACGAATAGATAACGTTCATAAAACGGTCGTATTCAAATACATTCGGCACTTTAAGTGCCAAATATATATATATATTTATATTTAAATATTTTCAACACTTAAAGTGTCGATTTGTTATCTTTTTGATAAATATGAAAAAATTAGTACTTTTTCAATAGTTAAATTTAATTTTGAGTTTTTTTCAATAATTTCTTCTATGTGATCTTTTTAATTTCGATGGTAATTTAAGACTTGATGTGGTTTGATGGTTTTATTAAATTATAGTTATACATGTGGAAGTGAAACATTTTCATGATAATAAAAGGGTTATGAATTTTTTTTTTTTTTTTGGCTAATTTATCAAAACATGCACTGAAAATTGATTAATTCCCAAAATGGTGCATTATTCAAATTAAATCGGGAAACGATTAATTATCATCTTCAAAAATAAGTTTTTTTCGTCAAATCGGTAAAACTTAAATTGAACAAAGTTTTTTGGTAATTTTTCATTCGCAAAATACCCTTTTTTTTTAACACTTTACTTACTAAAATAGTAAGATTTTAAGCCTTTCTAAGGGTTGTTTTGCTCAAATTGATTACTACATCAGCAATTCGACACCACAGCCCTGTAAATTACATAAGAAACTCATATTCAAAAAATAATTTTTTTTTAGCTTGAACCTAATTTTGAAAATGGATGGCTACTGAAAATCCAAACTTAAAATTAGAATTCAACGGTCAAAAATATTTTTTTTCAAAGTTCATAGAATTTTATCCTCTACAATCCTAAAGCATCGAACAATGTTTTTTGATGCCACAAGGTGGTCTGAAGAAGTGTTGTTCTTCTCCATCTGCTGCTTCCACCATTAATGGACCAGACAAGGAAACAAAAGTTCTTGGGCTTAGGTTTTGGCATCCAAAATCTATAAACTTTGAAATAAAAAAAGTTATTTTTCACGGCTGAATTTTAATTTTAAGTTTGGGAGTCTGCTAGCCGTCCACTTTCAAAAGCTTGGATCAAGCTCAAAACAATTTGTATTTATTATTTTATTTTAATACGAGTTTTTCAACGAAATTTAGAGGGTCGTGGTGTTGGATTATTGATGTGGTAATCCATTTGAGTAAAATGACCCTTAGTAAGGTTTAAAATCTTACTATATTGTTAGTAAGGAAAGTGTTCCAGAAAAGAGAGAGAGAAATGATATTTTTGGTATGAAAAATTACGTAAACACCGTTCATTTTAATTTTTACTGATTTGGTGGAAAAACTTATTTTCGAAAATGGTAATTTATCATTTCAAAATTAATTTGAACAGTGCATCATTTTGAGAATTAATCAATCTTTGTGCTCCATTTTAGTAAATTTCTCTATTTTTTTCTCCCCTTCATTTGGTGGAACCAATTCTTCGAGTCAACTTGAAAAATCATCAAGTCAACTCATCAACTCGGTCAAATCAGCTTGAAAGGCCCCAAGTAGAGTAAGAAACTCAACTGAGTTTTGAACTTCTATATATTTAATAATTTGTGCAGAAGAAAGATTATTATTTATTTTAAAAATATAAATTCATTGAATATTGTGATAATGGCCATGGACCCAATATAAAAACAATGGGTACACAACAGCTCCTTATTAAGAACTTTTTACAATTTATCAATGAGAGGCAAAAACTTTGGCGAGTAATCTAAAGTTCTTGGTTGTATAACTAAAAAATCTTAGTTTTGAGCTATAATTACTTTCTTTTCTTCCTAAAATCGTGCATCCTCTATCTTGGCATTTACCCCAAAGACTATGAGGTCTATGTGAGGAATTTGATACATGTTAGGATGTTAGAGGAATTTGTACAACTACAAGGTGAGAAGTATCAGGGGACATCGTAGAGGACTAGGGTTTTTAATTAGGGTTGTCAACGGATGCTTATCGGTTTGGATACAGTAATATCCAAATCCGAATTTGAAATTTTTATTTGATATCTAAATTCAAATTCGAATTCGACGGATATTCTAAAATTATATCCGAATTTAAATCCGATTATCCTATCAAATATTGGATAATATCCGATTAGAATTCAAATAATTTGTATATTAAAAAAAAATACAAATTTTCCTTATCCAATTGATTTGTCATTATATAAAAAAAACCTATTATATATTATACAATGTATATAATAAATGAATCAAATAAAATAATATATATTATATTATTTATATAAAAATAAATCAAATAAAATAATATATATTATATATTATTTCGAATCGGATATTATCAGATTCGAAATGTTAATATCCAAATCTGAATTCGATAACGATTCGAATATATAAAACTATCTGACTTCGAATCCGATATCCGATTTTTTCGAATTCGAATTCGAATTTTCGACTATCCATTGACACCCTTAGGTATAATGGGATTATGAAAAAAGAAATATTGTGTTCATGATCTTTTGAAAGACCTCACAATACTTGTTTTGCATCCTACCATCAAGGACATGTTCCCATCTGAAGAATTGAAGAGAATGATGGATGGGAATATTCTCTTTTTTTATTGACCTTGGTATGTGTACAAGTGTTGCTATATATATTACAATTGGAGAATCAATTAAAGATATAACGTATACATTCAAATTTGAAATACAAAAACTGAATTCCAGATTTTACGCATCCTATTCTCTTGTGCTTGATTGTGGTGGCTGATAACAGCTTTATGATTTCTCATTTCCATTATTTGAGTTTCGGCGTTAGGTGCACCAATATCCCCCCGCAATCGAAATGACAGATCTTGCAATTGAAGATTGGCACATAACAGAGTGAATCGAGGAGCATTCAACGCTTTGGTGATCAAGTCAGCCAACTGGTCTTTTGAAGAGACAAACGAAACTTGAAGTTTTTTTTGTAGGACTTGATCTCGCACTTAATGAAAATCAATTTCAATATGCTTGGTTCGGGTGTGAAACACTGGATTGGATGAGAGATATGTGGCACCAATATTGTCACACCATAACGTTGGGCAGTGAGGAAGAGAAATGTGTAAATCACGTAGAATCAATTGAATCCATTGAAGTTCCGCAACGGCGTTGGAAATAGATTTATATTCGGACTCAGTGCTACTTCTTGCCACAGTTTGTTGTTGTTTACAACTCCATGAGATTAAGTTCTTGCCATGGAAAATACAGTAAGCACCCACACTTCTTCGATCATCGATATCCCCCGCCCAATCAGCATCACTAAAGCTATGAAGAGCTTGATTAATTTGTCTGGTAAAGTGAAGGCCGAATGAAATGGTATGCTTAAGATATCGAAGGATTCGCTTCACCACCTGCCAGTGGGGTTCTTTTGGTTGATGCATGAACTTGCTTACGCGATAAACACTGTAAGCGATATCTAGACGTGTAAAACCAAGGTAATGCAAATCTCCAACTGTACTCCGATAAAGTTGAGGATCACTGAAGTCGGCATCTTCAAATTTAGAGAGATTGCAGGTGGTTGCCATGGGAGTTGCACATGGTTTCACGTTGTCCATGTTTAATTTCCGTAATAGATCACCAATGTATTTGCGTTGGGTTAAGAACAAATCATCACCCATACGCAAAGTTTCAACACCAAGGAAGAAAGATAATTGCCCAAGATCTTTAACTGGAAAATTGAAAATAAAGTGCCAATTAATTGATCAATAACCTTAGTATCCGAACCTGTAACAATTATGTCATCCACATAGATGATGACGATTATTTGTATTTTTCCTTGATGAAAAGTGTAGAGAGAGGTGTTAGCCTTGGAACCTTTAAAGCCGATTGTTTGCCATTGATCCGTGAGGCGAGAGAACCATGCTCTTGGGCTTGCCGAAGGCCATAGAGACTTTTTTTTAATTTGCAAACATGATGAGGACAATCCGATAAATAAATCCTTGTGGTTGTTGCATATAAACATCCTCTTGAAGAAATCCATGAAGAAATGCATTTTGAATATCCAATTGGAGTAGTGGCCAATTATTAGAGACTGCAAGAAAGATGCCGAGCCGAATTGTGGTTGGTTTAACCACCTTCTAAAAGTCTCAGTAAAATCAACACCTTCTTGTTGGTGGAAGCCTTTGGCAACAAGGCGAGCTTTGAATTGTTCAATACTACCGTCCGCCTTTTTTTTTTGATAAGGTACATCCATTTATTCCCAACAAGATTGTATTCTTGTTGGGGTGGAACTAGATCCCAACTTCCATTTTGAATTAAGGCATTGAATTCTGAAAGCATTGCATTCTTCCATTGTAAATGTTTATTTGTTTCGGTGAAACAACATGGCTCAATGTAAGAAGTATTTACCTCGGCAAGAAGTACTTTTGGAAGAGGATATTTGATGTATCCAACGTACAACAATTTCGGCTTGAGGTTATTTTTTTGTGACCGTGCGACCATGCGCTATGTTGTAGCAGACGTAGACACTTGGCTCGGCAAGGTACTAGGTTGTGGAATTTTAGCAGGCGTCGAACTTGATGCAGCATGCGGGTCTGGAGCAATGGCATCATCTGGATGGTGCAATGTCGTTGTAGTGGCATGTGGCATTAGATCAAATTCAAGTGGTATTGGATGAGGTTGAGATATTTGAGCACTTGTATTTAAAGTTTGTGTGTGCGGACATGTGGAATGCAAATTAAAAGGAAGGGATGCCGTGTCAGACTGAGAGTGATCAAGAGAAAGAGGATCTGAATTTTTGATATGGAAAGAGAGATTCATCAAAGACCACGTGCCGAGAGACAGATTTTTCTTGTTGATAAGTCTAGGCATTTATTGAATTTGAACCCCTGATGTGAGAGACTATAGCCTACAAAAATGCAACTTTTGGAGCGAAAATCAATTTTGTGACGATTATAGGGTCATAGGTTGGGCTAACAAGCACAACCAAAGACACGCATAAAGTTATAGTTTGGCTTTTTGTGATATGCTTTTCAAACGGAGAGTGGTTATTCAAGATTTTAGTTGGCAAACGATTAATAATATAGGTAGCCATTTGAAAAGCATCTTCCCAATAGGAGTGAGGAAGATTTGAATGAGCTAATAAAGCAAGTCCCATTTCAACAATTTGACGATGGCGTCTTTCAACCGAACCCATTTGTTCATGAGTATAAGGACAAGCAATACGATGTTCAATGCCACAATTTTTGAAATGAGTATTGAGTCGGCAAAATTCACCGTCCTAATCGGTTTGAATCGCTTTAATTTTTGTATCAAAGTGCCGTTCAACATATGTTTGAAATTGGAAAAAAATATTTTCAACTTCAGATTTATTTTTGAGGGGGAAAAGCCTAATAAATTTTGTACAATCATCCAAGAAACAAACATAATAACGAGAGTTATAGCTCGAGGTAACAACACTTGGTCCCCATACATTCGAATAAATTACTTCTAAAGGTCGAGTTGCATGATTAACAGAGTTTGAAAAGGGCAAACTTGGCCATCTCACAATCAGGGCAAACAGATTACCTTTTATTAACTTGAACATAAATTTAATTGGAATTTAACACATGATTGACAGTTCGAAAATTAGCATGTCCCAGTCGACGATGCCAATCAGAGATGGAAATACGAACACCGATAAAGGCAGAAGAGGCAACGCGTTGAAGTGGTGGAGAAAAGCAATACAACCCATCTTTGCTATGGCCTTTATGAAGGACGTTCCCCAAATAGTCCTTGATGAGAAAAAAATCATTATGAAACTCGAAGTAAACATTATTTCTTGAGTTTCGGCGTCAGGTGCACCAATACCATCGAATTATCTGTTTTGCATTTTACTTTCTATTATTCAGGTATATTATTTTCTTTATGGAGACATTCATAGTATTGTGAGTTTTGGAATGCTTAAGAGTGCTTCATCCAAAGTTTCCATGAATACTTTGATAGATTATGTAATTGAGATTAATAAGTACTAATGTGGGAACATTTTCATTGACCATAGGCAACCTTGAAACTGTAGATCTGAAATGGACAACAATGAAATGTGGTGGTCATTACACGATATCGCAAATGTACCACTTGAGACACTTGAAGTTGGTCTTCTACAATGAATTGTGGCTGGATCCGCCAAGTGGGAATGGCTCTTAATTCTTACTCTCCAATAGAGAACCTTCAACCGTTGTGGGCACTATAAGTAGACAGGCAGAGTCTTGTGAAGGATGGTTGGGGAATAAAGTGTACCAACCTCTAAAAATTACACTTGAATGATGATTTAGCGTCACAAGTAGAGGCTCTTGTGCCTTAATTTTTAGAGTTGTTCTGTAGTGACCTCAAGATTGTACCTCACACACGCACATCTTGACGTGAAAGTGCATAGGAACCATAGATGCTTTTTTCACTCATATCTCAATGAAAAACATCTATGGTTCCTATACACATTTACGTCAAGATGTGCGATTTGAGGTACAATCTTGAGGTCACTTCAACATTATTCTTAGTTTTATAAAAGCAATCCACCGAATATTCGAACATCGTCAGGCTTAATCTAACAGAACTCCAGGCCTTTGTTTTTATCTATAAATTCATTTTCTTCGCTTACTTTTTGGCTCCCAATATAACTTTTGAAGCACATCACTCATATGTTGACAACTTTCTTATTCAAAAAATTTCAGATTGAAGATGATATATGACAGGGTTTCATGCCAATGCTTGGATGGCTTCAATGTTTCATGCCAAATTCTACTTGCATTGGGTACATTCATGGAAAGGTTCAGGTCACTTTAATTAGATTAGGGTTTTTACAGTGTCTATGCCCTACTATGTGTTTGTAATTATATTGAATTCTATTATATTTCTTATAAGTAGTTTTTCATTAATTCAGATAGTAGTTTGTAACTTCTTCTTTTAAAGCACTTTGATAAATTCTATTGGGCGGGGAGCTTTCTTTTCAAATAAAATTCTGAATCTTTCCTTCCATAAGCGTTAATGTTCATTGACTGTTAAACTTTTGCAAAGGGTCCTCTTATAATAAGACAATGTATAATAGTTTATCAATAAGAACACAATTAGTAATGAACCTATTTAAAAATATGTAAGAGAAGCTCCAATAGAGAACTAAAGGAGAGAAACTCTATTTAGATGATTCGGACACGTTCTACGAAGGTCAATTACAACTCTAGTGGGAAGAAATGTAAAACTTGAAAGGTTGTAAAAAACGTGAAAGAATTGCATTGATTGAGAGAGTAAAATTGAATATAAACTCAGTTTGAATAACAAAAAACATGGCTTTGGACGGAATTGAATGGAGGAACATGATTCTTTTAACTGACTTCAAATCTTTGAGATTAAGGCTTCGGATGATGATGATCTCAAGAAGAAAATATTTTTAAACCAAGTATCGATCAAGTTCAACAAGCATTCCTTCTTCACAAACAGCCATTAAAATGTTCCGAGTCTAAAGTCACTTGGAGAGAATATAAGTGCTTTTCCAAAGCTTTTACAATGAAGAAAAGATTACCATTCTTCTTTGACAGTAATGTGAGATAGTACCATTTATCTCACATAAAGTACATAGTTAAGTTGGTTGGAGCAAACCTAAGATGGCAATAGGAGTTCGAGCACGAAACTCTGATAGCACATATTGACATGAGCTACGCCATGGTTATTCCTTTGCTGAGAGGGGCTTATCTTTATTTAGCTGTACGATGAACATTGATTGTGAGCCCGTTTTTCCTCTCAATCCCATTAGATTGGATTCACTAAAGCATGATTGATATTCGAGCTCGAATGTTCACATCTCATCAGTTGTTTCTATAACGACAAGCAATCAAAGATATATATGTAGTAATCTTGTAGTCTTTCACAGCTTAGTGTTCTCTATAGATTGCCTTGATCACAAGATAAATTATTGACTATAGAAGATCTATATTTAGTAGTGAAGCATTCTCCAAGAGTGGGAAGTACAGGGTATGAATGGCTCCATATCTTACAGAGGGTGAGAGGCCTATTGTCCTTAGATAACAGATGTACTTATAAAGATTAATAAGAAAAGATGAAAATGTTTTAAAAACAAAAAAACAATAATTTATTCGAAACAATTCTTTTACTTCAAAAAACCCAAATGAAAATTACAACTAGAAACATAGTACATTGTAGAATGACATAATTAGCTCAGAGCTTCAATGTTAAATCAAGCTCTTCAGAATCGACTTTAGGGCATCTCACGCCTTCAAACTCCTGCCGCGTTCGTTTCAACTTGGCACTCGAGCCGTTATTTCTTAAGTTGTTGCGAGGAACAGCCTCCAGTGCCAAAATCCATTCCTGAACCTTGACTGGTGAAGGGCCTTTTGCCGGCCTATCACCAGTCCCAGTAGCAAGATTAAGGTCGAGAGAAATCGGTGGCAACCTTGGAGATGGTATTGCCTCCCTTGAGAGAAGATTCAGATTTTCCCTCTCTTCCCTTATCAGGGTTTCTCTTTCCCTTGTGTGTGCATGAAGATGACCTTGTGGCACGAGACAGGGTGATTGCCCCCTTGGAGACAGAATAAGAGTTCCTCCTTGTTGCCTTCTCATAACCTCTCTTTCTTCTTGGCGGGTGCCCTGGTGATCGCCAAAGACCCGTGAGGTGAAGAATTTTTGACACAAATCACAAGTACGAACAAGGTGACTCGGTTGCTTCCGCTGAACCACGGCTCCTAAACTCACATGGTTGTCGCCTTGCAATTCCCGTTGAGCCATAACTCTCGAACTCGTTAAGCCACAGCATGAGCAACAGAATTGAACTGTTTGTTGCGTAGGTTGAGCAATGGTTCCATGGATTGCATGATTATCCATGGTGAACAAATTGGGCAAAGAAAACGAAATGTAATGGATAAAAAGGTAGCCAAGTACCAAAGATGAAACAACAGATGCACAAAAAGAAAAATTAAGTTGTTGTGACATGCAACAATGGCATCTACAGAAGAAGAGTGAAGGCGTGGTGGACCTCTGATTTATGGAATTCTGCAGATGAAAAACAATGCCAAGGACCTTTGAATTTATAGAACTATGTGGCACCTAGAAGCTTCGACTTATGGCACGTTGCAGAAACTTTCGGGATATTTTTACTTTTATTAGTTCTACATATCTTCTAAAATCAAAGAAATATAATCTGAACTAGATTTGCTCGACTGGCATAGCAGGCAATATTTTTGGCAAGCAGCGCAAGAGTTAAAGGGTCTGTTTGGAAGTTGGCCTCATTTGGCTAATTTGGTATTAAGAAGCACCTAGATCAAAAAAGGATTTAAGCAATGGAGGTTTTTGTTCGGATGGGTCGTTTGTTTAGTCTTCCTAAAGTTCAGATTCCTAATTTCTTAGATTCGTAAATGTTTCATTGATTCTTAACAAAGTAAATAAGAAATAATGGATTTAAGCACCACCATCCAAACAAGCACAAAGGTAAAAAAGCACAAAATAGGAAACAAAAGGGTTACTAATGAACAAACTTTGATTCTGTTTGGTTAAAACAGATTTTCTCTCTCCTTTTAATGAGGACAGAGTGAGATTTTTTGTAACAGCTATGTAAATAAAACTACATATAGGAAATCCAGATTTGCTATCAATGAAGACAACCATTTAGAATATTTGCATTTCGGTCAAGAATTTTGGAGCCTGTTTGGACAACCATTTGCTGAATAAATAAGACTTAAGATTTCATTTCGCGAAAGCATATTTTTCAGTAACAATTTGAAATTCAGCGAAATACATATTGATATAATTCAAGCAATAAACTAACATATAAAATATAAATGCAGAAGAAACAAACATTTCACATATGCAACCCAAAAGGCCCGAGAAGGCGAGAAGTCTAATAACAAAATCAAGTAAATGAAGCATTTTCGATATTCATTCTATATGAGGAAAACATTTTACACAAATTATAGGTATTCATGCATGTACTTAAAAAATACCAGGATTGCACATAGTATGTGCATTAAAACCCAATGATAATAACAAAGAGATGAATCGATCAATGGAATCTAAACTGTATGGTTACGGATCAATTTGAAGTATTTTCCAGAATGAAAAATGCACTTTCAAAGAACTATTAAGGACTCAAAGCATTATAGAATTCTGAACTGAGACCCATACCCACATGTGGAATATACATGGTTACTAGAGAAATCGAATATAGCTAGCTAACATTATAGCTTCGAGTAGAGGTCATCAAGGGCAGAGTACAATGGATCTGCGACTTTCAGTCTATCCATTGTTCCGAGAAGAATCTCACTCGTAGTTAGATAGGGATTTCCGTAGAAGCATAGGTGGTATCCATCCGTGTCACAACAATGTTCCCTTCCAATGAAACTCCAACAAATGCACTTATGCACCTGTTTTGTTTACACCATATGGTGTCAACTCTTCATATCTTTATTTTACTATTATAGTGAGAGACGGTGGAATTGAAGTGGTTCGACACCAAAATTTGAGTGGTCATAAATGCCCCCACTTTTATATTTAAACTTAATATAATTAGGGTCATTTTGGTCAAAAACCAAGAAAATTGCAACCCACTACCCTATAGTCGTGTTGTTTATCAAAATTATAAAAATATCCTTTTTATTATGTAATCTTAAAAAACCATTTAATCAATATTTTAACTTACAAAGAAGCCCTTACGATACATGAAAAAGTAATCAAGTGTTCATTTTTCTTTTATCAAACAAGATTAAATTCACCAGGTTTTATAAAAATGCTAACTCCACTTAAAAATGATTCTTAATCTTTATGTTTCTCACAAGCAATTATTTTGTGAGGATTATATTACAAGTTGATGACTCCTACGCCCCATACCCTGTCAATTGATAATAATGACTTATTCATGCTAATAGTATCATGTGATTGGTGGGCACCCATTCAATGGGGGTATGGATGCCACAAGAATATCCTTAAATTCTATATAATAAAACACAATGGTTGTTTCCCCCAAGCATCACAAGGAATCATTTCAACTTTATTCCCTTCTCTCTACTCCATTTCCAAAAATATCCCTTCAACTTTATTGCCTTTTCACTTCCACCCATTTCCTATAATACCCTTCCAACTTTATTCTCTTTCCTCTTCTCCTTTTCCATATACCCTTCCAACTCTATTACCTTTACCCTTCTACCCCTTTTCCAATAATACCCCTGTAATTTTATTGTCTTTACTCTTTTACCTCCTTACCCCCAAAGAGGAGGACAGTGCCTTAGGCAAAGCCAAACTCTAGTAAGGCACGGTCAAACTCTAGTACAAACTAAAACTCAACCTATATAGAGAATTGACAATCATGCAAAAAAACTTGAGTCTTCTTGCTGTAAAAATTAGGGTTGTCAATGGTTCGGATCAGACCCAAAAAGTGACCCCAAATAGATTTGATAATTCAGTGTCTGGATTGATGTTTTGGGATCTTGTAAGGACCCAATCTAATTAACCAAACCCAGTTTTTAAAGATAAGGCTTTGATAATGGTGGTGATAATATATTTGTTTATTAAAACTGATTTTATCCAATCCAGGATTAGGTAACGTTGTTGAGAACCAATTAGGACCACATCCAATAAGTAATTGGATCACATCTGGACCCAACCCGAACCAAACTTGGCCCATTTGAACAACCTTAATAGAAACACTGATTGATGTGGATTTTCACTACGGCTTACTGCGAGGACAGATTGATCAATCTGATTGACGAGTCATTGTGTCACGTCTATGCCATGAAGGGAAAGCACCATAGATCTTGATGGGGCTTGAAATCATCACAACTACACACATAAAAGAATATTATTTAGGAGGTGAGATAGTTCTAATAATTTTAACCACTCCCTTTATACCCTCACCGAACCACTAGAAGAGACCACTGATTATCTAATTTTTGTTCTTGTTTTGCAAGCTCCCTTTCTCTTTCATTTTTTTTTTTTTTTTTGGCTTTAATTGTTTTCAGCAATTTTATTGGATCAGAAAAGTCAAACTCAGACATCTAAGGAACATTGGTTAGTTGATCAGGGTTTCCAAACAAAGCATACGAACTAGTATAAACTAAAACCAAAAAAATAAATAAATAAATAAAAATGAAGAATGATAAATATCAAAGTGCATCAACAGCTTATGTACACTACATCCTACAATAAATGCCTTAAGGATTCAATTATAGTAGAAGTGCCAACTTAACAAAGTGGTAAGACGTGCGGAATGTTGTTCCTACGTCCTAGGTTCAAACCCGCTTGAACCCAACTTAATTTGCTAACCACAAATCCTATACCTATAAAACAAAAACAAAAAATTGATTCAATTGGTAAATAGAATCCGTGCACATATATACAAATAGTTAATAATCAAATATATGACCTGATAGTATGTTCACCTGAGCCCCCCATCCTAAACCAAGGGATAATATGGCAGATGGGACAGACAACGATCCATCTGTCCTTTGAGCAACCACCAAACCAGTGCCCAGTTTATAAGTAAGAAGAATTCCAGCTTTTGCAACTGTTCAAATGGCTAATCCTTTAGCATCTTCCAGTACCAATGAGGGTATGGATCTCTCAGGGTTTAATCTAGCAACATGTCCAACTCAAATATTATTATAACAAAAAGTCAGACACAATGAGACAAATAAATTCATACAATTCTATGAAATAATGCATAGAAATAAGTTAATCAACTTTGAAAAGGTCCATTTGATTTAACTTCAATGGATTCAAAATCCAAATTCTACCACTTATATACCCAATGGATCACCTAGTTCAAACTAGTGGGACTTAAAACATTGCCCAGTATTATTTGTTAGTTATTTATTAGACTATTTTTATTTTCTGTGGTAAAATCCAGTAATTTACGATATTCATTGTCCTGGGTAATTTCTTTGTAATCTCAAAACCAACGTTTTAGTTAGTTTCATAGTCCTGCATCAATGATCAATGGCATAGGAAAGTTTCAAGGACTTCCCTACTTTAATGACTAGAAGAAAACTACCTGGCAATATAGCTCCTTAAAGTATTAGAAGACATAAATATCTCACGTTCCATGGATAAAACGACTGGCATACTTAACCACCCCCTTGTACATGTCCAATCTATTGCATCATCCTTCACAACCTGGGAAGCATTACTAATGGAGTTGATTAATAAACCTTGCAAAGGGTCCAGCCTATTATAGCAGTTGTCACACACCCTATTAGGATTCCTCTCCCTGAATTTAACAGGTAATAAACACCTCCTGTTTGAGCAAACTCTACAAAAAAATTCCTCCACAAAATCGATTATGAGGCCTTCCATGTGTGATGGCTGTGAAGGGAGAACTGCATTGCATGCAAACTGTAGTGAAACTGTCAGGAAGCCACTCTTGAGGATCGGCTTCCAAAACCTCTTTGTAAGTACTATAGTTAGTCACATGTGGCTCGAGCAATGGCGGAGTGCTCAGAAATGATACATCTGAAGTGGCACCTCGTTGATCTTCAATACGAATTGAGCTTGGGTGTCGGTCTGTCAGAATCGCAAATATTCCACTTAACACATCCAAGTGTGACAAGTATCCTCGCTTGAATCACATTCTCCATTCAGAAAATCATTGGGTTCAAGAGATGATTGAGGAACCCAAAACACTAGGATTGTAGTCGTCGTGATCATACTTGTTCTTTTTCAAGCTTATGAAGCGAGGAATATGAAAGGAACCAACTAGTTGCACACCAAACGATTAATGGTGAAGAACAATAAAGTCTAAAATTTTTGTTAAAGTTTCTTCTTTTTTGGAACAAAATTAGTACTCCTAACAGCTTCAATATCTTATTTTCCACATGTTTGAATAATTATTTAAATATACCAATGTTATTACAAGTTCTTTCTAATCTTTTTGAGCAAGAAACACAATCAAAGTAATCCAGAGAGTGAAATTGAAAGATAGAATCAAAACACCAAACAAACAATTCCCACAAAAAAATAATAATAATTCCCAAATTCAGGTACAAATTTTAGTCTAAGAGAAGGAAATTTCCTTATTAACAACAAAAATAAATTTGAATTCAATTTACCATCATCAATTTCTAAACTTTCAATCAATTTGAACTTTTTCCCAACATTAACTTATTGAATTGAAACCAGACAGGGATTTGAAGTATTAAACCTTCGAGAAACTTTAATAAAAAAAAAAAATGAAACTATAGAAATTAAGTTATCACAGAGATAAAAAGACAATAATTTCAGCAGCAGATCGAAATAATCTTACCTAAACACCCAGAGAAGAAAAAAAAAAAAATTAAAGACTTTTGGTTTCTTGAGAGCTCAGAGATACAGAGGGAGAAGAAACCAAATGGAACACAAAATGTAATTCGATGGCAATTTACCAAAATACCCTTCACCCGTGTTTTTTTTATATATGAAATCGGAGCCGAATGGTTAGGGCTTCAAGCAGCTAGCCATACTCTCTCTCAATTGTTTTTTATTTGGTAAATTTTTTTGTGCATTCGTTTCAATAGACTTATATTTGATTTGCTTCTCAAAGTTCAAACAGTAAAGGTAATTGGAACTTTAATAATAAAAAGTTTTATATTTTATTAATTGTTTGTAAAATATGTGCGTGGAATCCTTATGTCACTTCTATGTAGGATGCGGTGTTCGTAAGTTGTTTGATGCAACATCATGGTTTTTAAACTCGGTATCGCGTCTCATCTCATTCAGCTCCGTAATCGAGTCGTCTCGGACGAGTTTTTCGATACGTTTGAGATGTCTCGTGAGATAACTCAAAAAATTGAACGTGAGACGTAAAAATCAGTCAAAAAATGACTTTGTGAGTCGGTTTCGTTCAGCTCTAATACCAAGTTAACTCGGGTGATACGTCTCGGTCTCGGACGAGTTTAAAAACCATGTGCAACATGCACTTGTCATCTTTTTTTGTCTGGCTTTAGTTTATCTAGTTCATGTGCGTTGTTTGGGAGTGGGAGTGGGAGTGGGAGTGACTTCGTATCTATTTTCACTTTCTCCATCCATGTTCTTTTTTGTCTTCCTCTTTTTTTTTTTTTTTTGATAATAGTTATCGCTGTAAAACAGTGGATTGGACCAGTATCTAGGCTTTTGCCCAATCCATAGACCATGGTCATATCTAAGGACTAGTCCCGAGACACGTGTAACACCCACACATCACATGCACCGATTAATGAGGGTGCGCCCTCGCGAGTGGCCCTGAGGAATTAATGCTCATACTGGATTTGAAACTCACAACCTACAGACGTTCACTGCTTATCAGTTCGAAATTTCCTTGGAGCCAACCCCTCGGGATTTTCCTCTCTTACTTCTAAGACCTTCAAAAAGAAATATTCAAGTTGAAGGTCTTAAAAAGAGTAAAGGAAGGCCCAAAAGAATGGATATAATGAACGTAACTATGAATTCACTTTCAAACTTTTAGGAACCTCAATCAATTCTCCAAAAAGCCTAAAGTTGCTAGAATGCATGAAATTTAAGCCCTTAATCACTTAGGCACGTAACAAACCACCACGCTCCATAGCTGACGTCCACGGCTTTCACTCTTGAGCAAGGCACTTATCAAGGTTTTCTTCCCCTAGGCCTTGGGCACTTCTTGGGGCTTTTTTTAAGGTTGTACACTAGTCCTTTCAAGTATTCTTCTTCATAATTAGATCTCAAGACGTGGGGTTGGCTTTGATACCAAATGTTAGGAGCCTAAACCAATATGCCTAAAAGCTTAAGTTGGATCTAGTTTAGTCATAGTGGAATGGGTGAACAAAGTTCGTTTTGTTGGTTTATGGCCCTAACTTGAGTTTTTGGAGGGTATCTTGTAGCCTGAGGTGTAGGGCCCCCATGACAGGGGTTTGGGAACCGGTAGGCCCTTGAGGGGAAAAAAAGTTCCTCCAATTATGGGCCAAAAGCACAAAATTAACTTTTTTTGGGCATCTGTACAACTTCTGAGGGCATTTTTGTAGTTAAAATGTGTATTTTGCCATAGGATACCATATATATTCAAAGTTCAGGAACCCTAAAAGTTGTATTGTATTTTCGCAGTTTTCATTAATAAAGAAATATAATTGCCGCCCGTGGACATAGGCCATTTTGCTGAACCATGTTAATCTCTTATGTTCTTTATTTTCTCTGATTTTATCTTTATAGTTTATGAATCTTGATCAGTCGAAGGGAGTTTTTCCGCAACACGTTTAGCATACTGCAAATCTTTAAGATAAGGCTCTGTTGTTGTTGTATTTGTATATGTTTTGGCTATAAACCCCGATCAACTCACCCTTGTTCCTTAGATACCTATTGAGTTTGTTATTTAATCAATGCCTAGATGTGTGTTATGAATGAAGAGTTATGGTAGGAGCAAAAGAGTAATTTTGTTTGTATCTTTTTTCTTTCATTGTCGGTAATTTCTTTCCCCCTTCGATGGTAAACATGACATGATAATGGTCTTTTATTGGTTCAATGAGATAGTGAAGGGAATGCTTAAAATTATTAGAAGACTAATGATAATCTGACGATCTTTATATGATCCTTGGTGTGGTAGTGATAGAACCATAGATCTTTTTCTTTGAAATACAAAAGGAAAAAAAGATATATGGTTCTATGACTGCCACGTTAGCGAGCATATAAAGCATCATGTTTTAGGGGGTTAGATTATCACAACTCTTATTAGAACCATCTCACCTCCTAAATAATAGGCTTTCATGTGTGTTTGTGATGATTTCCAAGTTCCAACACTAATTAGAGTTCCTAATAGATAGGGATGTCAAATGGACCATGTTTGGATTTCATTGGGTCCGGATCCGATCTAGTAACTTATGGAAAAAGGCCCAAGTAATTCCCAACACAATATACCTAAATCGATTTGATGACAGATAATTCTGGATTGGATCAAACCTACACCAATAAACAAAAGATACATAAAATATCCTTATCACCACCATTATACTTAAGCCTTGTCCCGACAATATGGGCTTGGTTGAATGAATCTTGTTTGAATTGGGTCCTGATTAGATCCAAAAACCCCAAGTCAAACCCTCAATTATCAAATTGATTAGTGTTGCATACCATTGCAACACAAAGATTTGATTTTTTTCGTGAGAATCAATTATTTATATGTTATTCATATTTAATATGACAGTTTACTTTCTCTATTGAAGAGCAAGTAAATAATATCCAATGGAAACTGAATTAAAATAAAATTAAAAAACACTTACAGTGATGTATACGAAAAAACAGAAAAAAAAAAAAAATGAGACCAAGACTAGAGTTTGACTCTATGTCTTTAAGACAATATTCGTCCCGTACTGGTGCTCATGGTCTTTGGTGTTTGTCTCCTAGGATATAATGATCTCCTTCTTGCGATAGTAGTACTTCAAACTACAAGAACAACAAAACAACTATAATTTACATTCTCTCTCTATGAAACTAGTATGAAGAATGATCAAGAAAAATTCTGTAAAAAATGCAATGAATGATGGATTATAAATAGAAGAAACATGACAGTTAAACACATATTCACGGAGGGACATGGCTGTTGGAAATGTACATAACTCTTTGAAAAGGTATTGCAATTATTACCAATTAATACATCTTTTTGAAGAGGTACATAACTCTTGAAAAAAATATTACAACTCTTAACAATTTTCTATCTACATGACTGGTATGAATAGGTTTTGTAACTACCCATGTGACTGTTGGTATGAACCTAGATTTTGAGACAAACCCAAACTCTAATTTATCATTCACTATTTCAACAATCTCCCATATGAATGAAAATTAACTGAAAAAATAAAAATAAAAATGCAGACACTTGAGATAGTACACTTTGAAAATAATTGCATTGAGATAGGTAACTTATAACTATAAACCTTCCCTAGTGAAAGACTATTGGATTTATTGACTAATCCATGAACATGATGTCTCGAATTTTTCAGCCTTTGGTGTAAACTTAGATAATAAAATTCACACAATTCTTTTTCAGACATAGTTGATTTTCAAGGTTATTATCATTTTGGTCCTGAATAATTCCTAGTTTTATGAGTGTTCTAGATAATTTTAGCCTTTATAATTCTCATAGAAGTAACCCCCTTTCACATTCATATAAGTGATTTCCTATTAAGAATATCCTTCCATACCCTACTTGAATTTTCAAGTTATAGTAACTATTAAAAGTATAGCTTATCCTAATACACGCTGCAAGTAACATTGTTTCATCATAAGAATAGTTGTGAGTAGTTTTAATCATAAGAATACTTGTGAGTAGTTTTCTTTTCAGTGCTACTATTGAATCATATATAGTAGTTTTCATCTTTTAAACCTAGATCTTGGGATCACTAGTCAACTAGGTTGGGTTGCCACTATGAAAACTCTATAAGTATAGGCTTTAATCCCAATCTCCTTGATAACCAGTTAACTTTTTCTCTTAACAAACATTTAGTAAATAGATCTGCAAGGTTGTCATTTGGTTTAATATAATCTTTGGAAATTATTTTATTTGAGAGTAACTACTTCACGGTATTGTGTCTTGGACGAATATGTCAAAATTTACCATTATATATATTACTCCGTGTCCTTCTAATCGATGATTGGCTATCACAATGTATACATATTGCAAGCACAAGTTTTGACTAACATGGAATATCTTCTAAGAAATTACAAAGCCATTCAACTTCTTCTCCAATTTTATCCATTCCATAGTGGATTTGGCAATACAAGTTTGCTTTGAAGATTTTTATGATACGACTACAACTCCAATTGTAAATACATATTCACTAGTGTACTTAGAGTTCTTATTGTTTGATATCCAATTAGCATTGTTATACCCTTCAAGTACAACTAGATATCTTGTGAAGTGCAACCCATAATTTAAAGTGTATCTTATATATTTAAGAACCCTAATTATTGCCATCCAATGCTCTTTTATTAGATTATTTGTAAATCTACTCAATTTATTAACTGAATATATTATATCAAGACATATGCAATTCATGACATACATTAAATTGCATATGATACAAGCATATTCTATCTAAAATATAACTTGACTAGTATTTTTAACTTTAGATAAATTTACATCTACATGTGTCTTTACTTAATTGTCTCCGTATTTATTAAATTTTTTTAGCATTTTCTCAATATAGTATGATTGAGATAATATTAATCCATCATATGTTTTATAAATCTTTATTCCTAATATAATATCTACAACACCTAAGTCTTTCATATCAAATTTCTAGTAAGCATTTTCTTGATAGTTTTAATGATGTCATTATTGCTATCTATAATAACCATATCATCCACATAAAGACACATAATTATATAGTCATTTTGTGTGCTCTTGGCATATACGCACGTTCATTGATCTTAAAGCCATTTGACAGCATTGCATTGTCAAATTTTATATGCCTTTACTTTGGTGCTTGCTTCAATTCATAAAGAGACTTAATAAGTCTGCACACTTTTTTTTCTTGTCTAGGAACGATAAACCCTTCAAGTTGTTCCATATAAATTTCTTCTTCTAATTCACCATTTAATAAAGTTGTTTTAACACTCATTTGATGAATTTCAAACTTATGAAATGCTGCAATTGCTATTAATATTCTAATTGATATTATCTTGGTAATTGGTGAATATGTATCAAAGAAGTTCAAGCTTTCTTTTTATTTAAAACCCTTTACTACTAATCTGGCATTATACTGATCAATTGTCGCATCAGGTTTCAATTTTCTTTTGAATATCCATTTGTAGCCCAAAGGCTTATTACTCGATGGAAAATCCATTAATTCCTATGAGTTATTTTGTAAAATAGATTCAACTTCACTATTAATAGCCTATTTTCAAAATAGAGCTTCAAGAGTTGACATTGCTTCCTTATAACTTTGAGGCTCATTTTCTAATAAATAAGTTAGAAAATCAAGTCCAAATGTCTTTATCACTTTAGGTCTTTTATTGCGTCTAGATTCATCTTCAATTTTTATAGACTTTTTTGTTTATAGTCCATTGAAAACTACTACTTATAGTATCATGTGTTGTTTTATGAGAACTTATTTCTTGACTCAATAATGGTATTAACATGAAATCAAGAATGTCAGATTAGTACACAAGAATCAATATGCACTATTATTATGTGCATAACCAATGAATATATAATCAACAATTTTTTGTCCTATCTTAACCCTTTTAGGGGTAAGAACCATTATTTTAGCTAAACACCCCCACACTGTTAAATATTTACATGACAGTCTTCGTCATTTCCATAACTCATATAGAGTTTGGTCATTTTTCTTATTAGGTATTTTATTGAGAATGTGATTTGAGGAAATAATTGCTTTCCCCCATAAATTTTAGGGTAAATCAGAACTTATCAACAAAACATTTATCATTTCCTTTAACATTCGATTTTTGGGTTCAACAACACCATTAAATTGAGGTAAATAAAGAGCGGTAGTTTGGTTAATAATACATTATTCTATATAGGACTCACTACCAAGTACTTCATATTTACCACATATATCGCTTCTTATTACTTTAATCTTTTTGATAAATTGATTCTTAACTTCATTTTTGTAATACTTAAACATTGTTAAGACTTCATCTTTATTCCTTAGCAAATACATATAACAATTTTTTGTGCAATCATCAATAAAAGTAACAAAATGTTTTTTACCGCTTCTAGTTTACACAAATTTTAAATCACAAGTATTACTATGAATTAACTTTAGAGGTTTGGTATTCTTTTCAACGAAATGAAAGGATATTTTGATCAATTTAGTCTTTACACACGTTTCACATTTATGATTTGGGCCAATACGAAATTTATGCAATAAATATAAATTTATTAATCTACACAAGGTATTAAAATTCACATGACCTAATTTATCATGTCACATATTAAAAGATACGAGTACATAAACAGAAGAATTTACTTTATTAATATTAGAAATTAATGACACAATTGTCATTACATTCATCTTAAACAAACCATTGGTCAAATAACTTTTACTTACATACACCCCATTTTTAGTAAGTACAAACTTGTCGGATTTAAAAATCAACTTAAACCCATTCTTGCTCGACAACGATCCTGAAACTAAGTTTTTTCTAATGTCTGGAACATGCAAGACATTGTTGAGAATGAGTTCCCTACCTGGGGTCATTTTTAGTACAACTTTGCCTATGCCTTTCCATAAATAATTTTTCTTTAGTTTTTGCTTCTTCATATGAAGAGAACATTTTTTTGTCTGAACAAATATGGCGAGTAGCTTCAGTGTCCACCCACCATTCTTTGGGATTGCTTATCAAATTAACTTCAGACACTACTGTTGAAAGTTTTATGTCAGTAATTTCAGTTACTAAGACTTGTGATTTTCTATTTCATATGCACATTTGGAGAGTTGACGCATTTTAATTTTTCAACTGTCATATATGTTAACCAAACAATGCCAATTTTATAATCAATTATCAAGTTTGGAATTTTAAAAACAAGCATACAAAGTAGTTGGTACAACGCATGATAATGTAGTTCTCACAAGACTAGTTCAAGTACTTGGTTTTTCACAAGTGAAGCATTTTTTACTTTATTTCTATTGCAACAGTTCAAATCCACATAATCATCATTTTAGTTGTAGAGTATCCTATTGTAATTGCTTTTTTTTTTTTTTCTAAAGAGAAGCATTTGTTGCTTTAGTTCTACTTCAAGATTTAAAATCCTCATAATGACTATTTTCTATTGTAGAAGACTCCATTGTAATTGGTTCTTTTTTTTTTAATACTAGTGCTTACATCCACTCAAAATTCACTTTATCTACTTGTTTGGATTATGTTATCATATTTCCCTCAAAATAGTTATTAATACTGTTCTCCATTTAAAATATGTTTTTAGATTTGATAATATTTTTTTTTAAAAAGTCTAAAATATTATGAGTAGCATAAAAAAGCAAAAAAACATCAAATTTGAGCACAATTTTAGATTGCTACATCATTTAACTAGAAATAGAAAAGGAAAGCAAAACCAAATTCCCATATATTAATTCATATCTACATCCTTAGTTATCAATTTTCATATATTTCATAACCACTATTCACAGTTTAAACTCCAAATGCCTTCAAGGTCTACTGACAAAGAAAATACTTTAAACAAGCAAATACTTTATTTCAGTCTATTACTTCCTGATCACTATGTCAAAATGCGCGCAAAACTACGGTTCTAGGTAGTCATTTTCCACAAAAATGACTGTTGCTGGTGTCACTAATGCCGTCATTAAAAACGTAGTCGTTTTTGATAAATGACTGACAAAATTCATCAGCAAAAACAACGATTTTTGTTTGTTGGCAAAGACTATTGTTCATAGTCGTCGTTTAAGTTGGAGATCTTTTTCTAACGATAGCCTATGACAGTCGTTTTGAAAATTTTCAATTAAAAAAAATTGGTCATTTTTTGTGAATTGTTATTTGGATGCATCATCATCATGTTAACTCCTCCTCTGCCCACTCCTCCCTTCACAAGTTTAGTCTGTTGTTGAGGACGATGTTGCCTGTTGCTAGGCTGTTAAAGCTGTTGTTGTCGTTGTTATTGCTGTTGTGCTTTAGTATCTGATTTGGCAACGCTTGTAATGGGTTCCGACCAAGCCTATTGGGGTGGTATTTATAGAATCAACAATGCAAATTTTATCTTATTTTTCATTCTCTCTCTCTCTCTCTCTCTCTCTCTTTCTCAAAGTCTAGAAATCATAGGCATCAATCATAATGAAACATCCTACGCACCCAGCACTCCCAAAAAACACTTCTACCTATCAAAACTTCTTCTCCCTTAAATCTAAACCTCATTCTCATCTCACCCAAACACTATGAAAAAGTGTGTATATTTCAAAAATTACAAAAAGATACCATCCAAAATATTGTTGTACAGGTATTATTGAACGCAACTCTTGCTAACCCAAAGTCACAAATTTGAGTTTGCAATTTGTATTTGTCAAATATATTATTATTTTTTAAATCTTGATGGTACCAATTAGTTGCAACCAATTAGCTTAAGTATCAGAAAGAAACCCACACTTATTTTTGAGCCCCAAGAAATAGAAGATAACATTCAATAACCCAATGCAACCATACTCAGAGTAATGACCATTTATGCTATAAAGAATGAGCAGTACAAGGGGAAAATAAACAAGGAGAGTTCAGAGTTAGTGGATACAAGACTTGGTAAATAAGAAAGTTAAAAAATAGAACAACTGTGTTAGTAGATAGAGATCTAAAGGATAAAGTTGCACATGTTAGAAGAATAAGCGATCGAATATTAGCAATAAAACTAGTAATAGAGAAAAAGATAATTAACATAATTAGTACACCTTAAGTTGGATTATGTGAAAAATATCAAAAGAAAATTCTAGGAAGACATTAATGAACTCATCCATGATGGACATGATATTTATAAAAGACAGATGGGGAAATGCAAGTGTTGTTTCTGCAATATGACGATCTTACTTGACTTGTGCAAGTGTAGCAACCATCAAGGTTGCACATGATCCACTCAATAGCATTTTTAATTTCATCAGACCCCATGTCATCATTAATGTCTTGCAGAAAAGATACATTCAACTTTACCTGCATTTTGCAAAATATAATCAGGAAATTTTCCAACCACCCACATGTTATTAAAGAACACTAACTCCAAAATTTCATATCTCCTCACCATTACAGACATGGATCCCTCATGTTTATTTGGACAAGTAATGCAATTTAATGATCTAATACAAGTAACAAAAGCATCATGATATTACCTTAAGGCTGTAGATACCATCTTTTATGCAATGTCCACTCATTTATTTAACCCACCAAAGGAATAGCTACATCAAAAGCATCAAAGCATTTAACCATATAGTAAGAACTTGTACAACTTCAATATCTATTTACTTTTAAAAGAAAATTCATTGTAAGTAAAAAATTTGATGTAGATGAAAGCAATAATACTATTGTAGCAAGAAAAACAAGTTGTTCGGTCATACCTCTTTATAGATTAACTTTCTTACATCGTCTTTTGTCAATTTCCTCCTTCCAAACTCAAACTAAAGTTTTGAAATGGGTTGTGTTAATGGTTCACGATCAACATTCGGCAAACCTTGAAAGTATGGATCAACTAGTACCTAAAAAAATAAACTATCAAAAACATAATCAATAAGATTCTAGGGATTTTTTTATTGTGAAATTCATTTTGCATTTTTAAAATATCTCAATTATTAAATTGTACCACTTTAGTAGATGGACGACCTTCTGGTTCAAATGCAAGCAGTTGCTCAAGTAAACGAAGAGCCAATGGATCTACATTAAGGAACTTTTGAGTGAAAGGAGTTGCTAGCTTTTTCCACATACTACTTAAATATCTTCTAGCTTTTTCATTTCGAATCTGTAAATGTTATGAAAAACTAAATCAATGGGAAAACATGATACCAGAACATGAGAAAGCTAATGAAATAATTCTCAGAAGTACATTTCTACACAAAATGTTAGAAAATTGTCTACATGTGACCTTGATCAATCAAACTACCTTCTATGCCACAAACTTTGTTTTGTCAAAGTAAGTTTTCCAAATTCCATAAACCTGCAAGAGATTTGAATTTTTGTTTGTAGTTCTATATCTTACTACTTATAGAAATATCTAATTTTACAAAATTCAAAAAATTGTGAAATAGATCAAAACTCTGTTGGAATAATTGAAGAGAAAGAGAAGTGCAAGGAGTCTGTCATTGAGAGGAAGAAAATCTTAGAGGAAGAGAAAGAAAGTTTCCAAGAAGCTGCTAAACAACAAAGTGATCAGTTGAACTACGAAAGGTCCAACATTTTCACTACTACCATTCTAGTAGACTTTTTCTATCTTCATCTCAAGGCTTTTTTTTTCAATATTATTCTTGTACCTAGCAAACAAATATATTTTCTTTCTTTTCAACAAAATGAAGATGTGATCATTACCTCTTAAAGTACAACACTCATCCACTTTCGAGCCATCGACTATAAGAATTTTATGCCACGTTTTTTTTTGTTTTTCCTTGGATCCACCAAAGTGACATTCTTAAAAGTTTTTTTAGTTGGTCAATGAATGTCTTCTCCAACTCATTTTATGATCTGCAAGAGGTGTTGAGCATATAAATGAAGACTATGGGAAATAAACATTGTTCTACAAGAACATGTGTAATTAACTATAATTGTATTATTTTACAGTAAATACTTTCGCAAGTTAACATGATAGGCTATTACAGACCCCAATATATAAAGGCTTAAATGTTTGCATCATTAATCCATTATTGTTCAGGTGATTTTGGTGTATTGGTTAGGTCCTTATCAAATGATTTTAGACCCAACACTATGTTTAGGGTTTGTATTTCATAAGTCGAGAAAGGGCTATAAGGGCAGTTGTTTTTTGTTGGTCTTTGTGGTATCATCACTTAAACTTCTGACCTTTCGGTTAAAATGTTTAAGTATGATCCATGAAAGTAACCCAATGATGATGCTATAAGGGCAGTTGGATCCATATATACCACAATGGCCTCCTTAGAATATCTACACCAAACTAACTGAAAGTAGATAGAAACATACTGGAAATTGTAAAAAGACTTATAGAATTTACACCATAATTCCTTATGGCAGACCCAATTATGAAGGTTTCATCGTATATCTCCCGATATGAATTCCATACATATGGATCCACCCGTGAATTTGAATTTGATTTTAATTTGTACAGCTTGTACTTCAGTTTTCCAAATCAAACCCATGGCCTCAATTGAGGTTGCAATGATGTTGCATCATGACCATTGCCAGGCCATGGATATCAAGTGATTACTTTATAGTAATAACACAACATATGAGTAACTATGATTTTGGTATCTAGATTGCAAAAGAAAATAACCCAATTGTACCTATCCATTAACAATCTCACGGCAACCAAACATTTTGTTTTTTGGGTTCTTTTCAACAGAACGACTAACAAGGATGGGAATGAGATTCATATAAGAAAATTTAGAAAACGTGAATATGAACATGCAACGTCTACTGATTTGCTGACATGTAAAATACAATAGAGAATGATTGAGAGAATCCTACATTTGAGGTGTACCTATTTAAATGTTTTTGTTTGTTTCATCATTGGATTTGCAGAAACAGTTGTGGAGGGATAAATCGTCTTCTATTCGGATTGTCCATTCGTACTATCAATGCGCATCTTGGGGTGGACACGTGGCATCATTTAAAGAGAGTTCTATCTTATTAGGGAAGATTCCAAGTTTAAAAAGACTATTCTCCTTGTTATGTAATTGATATTTTGGATAAGAGACAATGTGGTCAATTATAATTAATTAAGGTTAAGACTCTAATTAGGGTTTCTCTATTTAAAGACCTTGAGGCTATTGTAAAAATGGGAAGAGGAAAGAGGGAGAGGGGGAGAAGAGGCTATGTAAATCTGAGATCTATAGTGAAATGGCTCCCCGAGCCAGCGGACGTAGGCACGCTTGCCGAACCACGTAAAAAATCTTTTTGTGTTATTTCTCTTTTTCGTTATTTTTCTTGATTTTTATGATTTATTGGTGAATGATCTTGTTAAAAATTAGATCTCGAGGTCAATCACAAAAATGACCTCCACAATTGGTGTCATCTGTGGGAACGAAAAGAAAAAATCCACGAGAAACCGCGTGGTATGGTCGGGGTTTCAAATCAAGAATTGGGAATGTCGTCAATATCAACCCTTACAGATCTAGGGTTTCAGATCGCATTTTGTTTAGGCAAAAATTACAATGCAGTCGAGAAAAATGGAAAAGATAGAAATCTAGGGGCTATGGGTTTTGCGAGAAGGAGGCTAATAAAAATAAAAATAAAAATTGCAGCTTGCTCATTGGAAGAAGAAGAATAAAAACCCTAATTAATTCCTGATGAAACTCTGCAATTGCTTCGTCTCAATCAGAAAACCCCCAAATTTCTACCACTCAGTCCTTCATGGATTCATCAGAAGCTAATTAGGGTTTCAATGGTGTTGAATCTCTGTCTGGGCTGGAAATTGTTGAAAAGTAGTGCGAGATAGAAGTGATTATGGTTTAATTTTTGAGTCTTGGAGATGTTATTTAGAAAGAAAAGCCGAGTAAATACAGAAATTTCACAGAAATTGAGATCAGATTTCACATTTTTTCATCAGATCTGGTTTGATTTCAAATATATTTAATCGATTATGGATCCAATTTCAAGATCAATCTGCAGATCAGGGAGTCGTGTGAGAAGCAGTGGCATCCAACGTTTGAGAACACAAAAATAAATTCTTACAAAACAGGCAGTCTTCGTCTTTCTCTCTCTTTCCATGGCGATTGTCGAACTCACTGAACCAAAGAAGATGCCTCGATTGGGTCGAGGTGGGTTTCAGGCTCATAGATTCAGCGAGGAGAAAGCTCGAGTGTGAGCCATCGTAGAGATCGTAAACGGCATGGTAGAGATATCTCGCAGCAAAGAACGGGGATTTGGTTCTTGAGGACATTAGACCTAGATCTCTGATGGAGGAAACGAAGTTGTGACTTCTATAACAAGAGAGGATAAATAAGGAAAAATGCTATGAGGTTAGTAATATTAATTTATTTTGGTTGTTTTTCATTCACATCCTTAAACTGTTGAAAGCACCCTCGATCCGCGGGGTGCGCGGATCCGCTTTTGACCCTTGAGGTTTGGGAGTCGCCACCTAGTTATTGTGGTCTAGGAACCAAACTGACTCTAACATAGATAAAAGGAACTAATCTACCATAAAAAAATCTGAATTCGGGGATCAAGTTACGGGGTTGAAAGGTGTTAGGCACCAACCCCGCCCGGCCAAAGCCGGTCTCTACTAAAGTCCCAAGTAAATTACATTACTAAAACCTAGATAAAAAATAAAAATAAAAATAAAAATTTACCTTTCCGATGGCAAGGACTTGGTTCCCTCAGATCTAACAAAAAGAGCTCCTTGTACCGTGCTCCCCTTGCTTCGTTCTGTTTCCGGATTTAACTTCGGATCTCCGAGGCAAGGTATCTCCTTGTTTTTGAATCTGAATTCTTCAAGTTCGTTGCGGATTTGGGGGTGTTTTTAGAAGGTTTTTGGGTGTTTTCTAGACTAAAATTGAAGGAGGGATGTTAGTTAAGGAGTTGGGGCTCCAAAACTAGGGTTTATGGGGGGCTAGGGGAGCTTCTGGACCTACTTCTCTTAGGGTTTATTATTTTATACGAAAATAGGGTGTGAGCACCTCTATTTATAGATGTTTTTAGAGATTGATTTGGATAGAGTTAGTGTTTAATTAGAGATCTTTTAATTAGAGTTGTGTTTTAATTTGACTTGTTTTAGGTAGAATTGTGTTTTAATTAGAATTGTTTTAGGTAGAATTGTGTTTTAATTAGAATTGTTTTATGTAGAATTATTTTTAAGTTAGAACTCTATTTGATTGAGTTATTATTTAATTAGAACTCTATTATGACTTTTGGTCTTATTTGATTGACTTTTAATGTTTTGACTTTAGTCTTAATTGATTGATTTTTAATATCTTGACTTTAGTCTTGCTTAATTGACTTTAATTTTGACTTCAGTCTCACTTGATTGACTTTAATACCTTGACTTCAGTCTTGCTTGATTTACTTTTAATTTTTGGAGAACCCCCCTCTAAAATATCTTTAATTCTTTGAACCCCCAAATGGAGGGGTCCTTAAAGAAATATCCCACGAACCCTCAACAATTTTGCCTGAGAGTCCGATTAATCGATTTTTTATGTTCAAAATTTTAAATTAATTTCATTAATATTTAAATTTAATTATTTAATGTTTTATTTATTAATTTCGAATTTTTAATTATGAAAATTGTGAAATTACCGTTTTACCCCCGGAGAGGACTTTTCACGTTTTAAGTCGGTTTTTAATGTTCCAAGATGTTTTAGAATCGATTTTTCGTAAGGAATTCAATGGAAATATTAGTTTTTGTTATTTATGAAGTTTTTTGTGTGAAATGGTTGTGAACTTTACGAGGGGCATTTTCATAATTTTGTCAAATTCTATTAAAATTGGTGAAATGATTTATTTGGTTCCGATTTGTTATTTTATGTGTTCGAGAGAGTTTTCCTAAGCGTAACGAAGGCTCTAGGGTTGTTTTGAGGTTAGGGATATTTTGGTAATTTGGTAATTTTGAGTGATTTTTATCGTGAAGTTTCTTTCTGGTCTGCAAGATGATGATTTCTATGTTTCTGGAGTCGTATTTTCCTAGCGTAGCGTAGTTTCTAAGGTTTTGTCAGTTCGAGATACCTCATCCGGATTTCTGAAACATATTTGGTAACAAAATAAAGCATTGGAATACACATCCATCATTGGGAATCATTGCAATCGGGTTGACGAGTTGATAATCAGGCGGATGCGAAAATGGGGTGTCTACAACTGTGTGTGTAAAACCCCGAGTTTTCAATTTGTATCTTGAGGAAAAAATAGTAGAATTTTGAGAAAATCTTGAAGTGAGACTTAGGATAAAATTGTAGGATTCTGTTATGATCATTTTTAATGAAATCTGAACTTATCATTGGATTTAAAATGATCAAAAAATATACTTTAGCTTATAAGCACGCTCGAATGTGAGTCCGAACAGAAAAGTTGCAAATTCTCGATTACCGAGTCGAATCAGGCTAAAATAATGATTTTTTTTAGAGTAATAATTGTTAATATGCGATCATACCATTGGGTTCATAGCAAAAAATTATTAAACATAAACTATTTACTTGTCATTTTTGAGGCATAGAAAGTCAAATTATCGTCAAAAATGAAAACGACGTCAATTTTAGAGTCACATCGGGCCAAAAATGTAAATTTTTGTTAAAGATAGAATTTATAGAAATTGATCACACCATTAGATTCAGAATAAAAAATTAGATGAAATAGAGTATTCACTCGTCACTTTTGGAGTCTGGATGGTCAAGTTATCGTCGATCGAAACAATAGGCAAAATTTCGATTTCGTCCCAAAATTTATATAAATAAATTTTTTAAATTTTTTTCACTATTCATCTTCCAAATTCATCTAAAACTAACCAATGGTTTTTTTATAAAAAAAATTTCATTTTTCTCTGATTTTCAACTTTGGATTTATCGCGAACCACTCGTTGTCGACTTCCAACGCAGAAGGGAGAAACATCTGCAGCCTCGTTTTCTACAAAACCCACTCAATTTCTTTTCATTTCACCTTCTTTTTCACCCTGTATCATAAAAAATCAGCCGTATTTATATACGGGGGTTTCGAAAATTTAACTTCGGATTTCATCAGTTTCGAGGTTAAATTGTCCTCCGTCGCAGAAGGGAAAAAGGACGACAACTCAGTTTTGAGGTCTTCGAAATCACCTGGTTAGATTTGAAAATCAGTCATCTCAAAGTTCGAATCTTCTCGATTTTCATGCCAATCGCTTCGATTTTCGTGCACGTGCTTCAATTCCGTCACCTAGAGATTGTAAGGAACTCTCAATTTCTATTAATAATCGTAGATTGCGAAAATTGCATTTAGGATTTTATTAAAAATTTGTAATGTATTTCCAAAAATATAGAATTCTTTTTGTATTTTAAATTCACGCTAGAATTTGCATGTTTGATATGTTTACTATATTTTATAACAAAATATACATGGGTAGGATATCTCATTAGGTTATTTCCGTCAATTGGGTCCTGTGTACCGTTCGGACCCTGTTTTGATATAAGTTTTCTATTTTTTCAATGTTATTAATAAAAATGAATTTCATAGTTGAAAAAAGGATTTAATATTTAATGAATTCATATTGAGTTGATGAATATCAAAAAATGAATATTTTGCTCGACAGATTGAGAATTACGAAAATTGGAAAAGGAGAAAATGGGATGAAACTATAAAATGTCAGAATCACACCCGAGGGGTGATGTCTTCATTTTACATATAAAAAGATGGGATGTCACACCCCGTGCACGTGTCAAACTGGACCCATGATCAGCTGGGATAGCGGTGTGATAGTAATGCTACATATGGTAGGGTCCATTAGCTGACACGTGACTGCGGGTAGGAAATAAAGCTGAGGGGTGATGTCTGCATTTTACATTGCTGTGTTGTATGTAGGTTGGTGAATGGATATCTAGGGATAATGTTACTGGTTGCATGTTTATTTACTTTCTGTTAGTGCGAGGCGCTATTTATTTTTCCGTTCTGTTATTTATTTTAGGCCGGGTGGCTACAATTGCTTGGTAGGAAACTGGATATCCATTCTCAACCTTGTATTGTTAATTTTTAATTTATTTTCAAATGAAAATAATATATATATATATATATATATATATGCAATTATTTTATGAGCTATTAAAGAGTTTGTGAATGCCTGAAAGGATAGTGCGTCATATCATCCAGAGTGGTATACTATCTTGGGATGTACGGTAGGGACCACTAAGCTCACACGCGGTATGGGACGCATATGAGAGTGGAGTCACAACTGGAATTCGGGTTTATTCCTCTCTATCATTATCAGTGAACTTGTAATGTAAAGGTGGTTGTATATGAACGGTTTGTATATATGGGAATCATATGCACGCTTGATAGGCATAAATGAAGATGATTAGTCAATGATCACTAACAATCTATAGTAATCAAACGTTCTAACACATCGAAAAGAGACTCATTGCTTACGGTCACGTCAAACGGCTAGCCTGAGCCAGATAAATGGTCAACCAAGCGTGGTAAGTACAGCGACCGATCACAAAATCAGGAACTAAAAGGCATTAAGGAATTGTAACATCATATTCCGAGTAGGAGCGATTTAGTCGTGAATCCCAACTCTCTAATTCCACTACTCCACCATTATGCATTATGTATATGTTATCTTATTTTGATATATAAAATGAAATGCATGTTTAATGTTTCCAATTGATCAATTAGATTTGTATATAAAGAAAATGCTATAGTGAGTACTGTTGATTGATGTAATGTCAATTTTAAAATGTTTAGTTGCTCATCCCTGGCTATATATAATAGTTTATCGTAGTTTTTTCTGTAAAACTTTATATTGTTAAAATGATTCAGTATGCTTGTTCGTTCATATTAGCAGGGGTTATTGATAGAAATTGTTTGTTTTCCCTACTGGGTAACCATTATTACTCACCCTTTCCTTCCTATTATTTTTAGTTTCAGAGCCTGCAGTTGGCGAAACGGGAGTAGTACCAGCGAATAGGGACCATCTAGTAGGTCAGATAGATGATCAGAGTCCATTACCTGGTGAGTACTAGGGTTATTACCCCTAGTGGTGTCAGTTAGACCAAAAGTATTATAGATTTTGTTCTGAGCGTTATGATTTTTGTTAAAGTGAGAAATTTTTGTATAATCCTGTGTATAAATTTCTTTTTTCGCATTCTGAGATATCGTACGTTATTAGATGTATATAGGCTTTCGTTAGTATTCTATTTTGTATGTATATATGCAGGATTGTATGTCGTTTATTAGGTGCAGATTGAACGCCTTGGAATGCAAACATAAACAAAGGAGACTATGCCGAAATTTCGAGGTGCCACCTAGTATCTCGAGATCTGACATGGGAATTTGTGTTAGTTTTTGTCGGGGTGCCACAGTGTGTGTTGGTAAAAGGTATGAAAAGGGAGAGGTTTTTGGTATATCACTTGCACATCAACTTAGATTTGATGTACATGTGAACCCTCCAATAGGCCTCCGTTGAAATTAAAACATATAAATGGAAAGCAAAAGAGGTAAACTTGTTGTGTGGCATACACATCATACTTGATGTATATAGAACTCATATTTCTGTTTTAAAAAAGTAGAAGAAAAAAAATTATTGAAAAAAACTTGGGGTTGAATTGGTTGTTCAACATAAGCATTAACTTTTGATGAGGGAGAGGATTGGGGAACATTCAATCAAGACGGTACATGTCTCAAATGTTTTGATAGAATGATCAAGACAACAACTTGGAAAATTATAAGGTATTAAAGTTGGCGGTGATAAATCTGAGTTGTTTGTGTTTCTTGTTAATGATGTTTGCAAACCTTGATAATGTGGGTCCCAATCTCAAAGAAAACATAAACTAATGGCTGCCCTCATTCACAAAGCAAATCAATAATGTGTAAAATTGGGAAGGGCAAGGGACTAGTGTGAAAATTGCAGGGTACTATTATGAAAAGCCTATGTCAATAAGGTGCTATGGGAAAGGAAGGTGTTCCAACGTATTTCAATTAAAAAGGTTCATACCGTGACAAGAATAGTATGGTTTTCCAAAGAAAGGGACGTAGCACAAATACGGTGATACTACCAGGTATTTATATTAAATTTAAAGTTATTTAATTATATTAATTGTCGAACAATTGTATGGTTCGGGGGCTCTGGTTATACCCATAATTAAAGGTCCTATGTAACCTTATTTATTATGCGAGTTAACTCATCATGAAATTAACGTAGGGGCTAATATTTGGGGGCCTAGTTTGAGCCCAATTCGTTTGTTTGGGTGGCTCGACAAAAGAAAATTTTGGGGGATAGTTCTATGTCTAACTCAGTCAAGTCTACAGACTCCAATGAGTTAAGTAGCTTAATTTATAATTCAATTTATTATTGTATGATTAGGGGCTTAGTTCAAGCTTGTAATAAGGGTCCTATGTGACCAAATTTGTTACTTGAAGATGCTCGATTTAAAAGTAGAATGGGGGCTAACCTCGTACCCAATTTGATTGAGTTTAAAGACTCCATTGAGGTGGGAGGTTCAGCCCATAATTCTAACCCACCAAGATAAAATGATTATATTCTATGAACGTTGTGATCTCTGTTGGTTTAAGTTTTTCACGTCGATTCAACAAATTTTTATAAGGCGAGAAGGTCGGTTCCCTCTACATACCTGTGTGTCACTCTATGAGGTGAGTGGCACGAAATTCTAATAAGGTCGGTTTCCTCTATGGACCCATGTGTAACTCTATGAGGTGAATGGCACGAAATTCTAATAAGGTCGGTTCCCTTTGGGGACCCGTGTGTCACTCTATGAGGTGAGTGACACGAAACTCTAAGAAGATTGATTCCCTTGGTGGACCCGTGTGTCACTCTATGAGGTGAGTGGCACGAAACTCTAATAAGGTTGGTTCCTCCCGGATCCGAGGGTCACTCTATGAGGTGAGTGATACGAAATCCAATATAGTTGGTTCTCCTACGGACAATGCCTATTGTGGAGGTCATAGAGGTTTTTGATTGGGAGTTGTAGGTCTTGGTAAGGGTTGTATAGGCGACGATGATTGTTGTCCCCTCGATCGTTGGATCTTGAATCTTCCATTTTTTTTATGACCGGTATTTAGGGTTTCTGATTCATTCTTCTTTCTTGATCAAACTAGGGTTTTGGTCGAGATCTCAAAAAATAAAAATTTTCAACTATCCAGTCTGATTTGAATCTAAAACTAATTAAAACCCTCAAAAAACAAATCATAAATTGAAAGATTTTTTTTTGAGTTTGAAGTAAACTGAAATTGAAGAAACCGTGACAAAAAATGATGCAGAAGATCTAAGTGTTTCATGACAGCCCCCAAGCAACGGACTGCCCATCCCGATCTATATGTGTTCGTCGTGCCTTTATTTCTTTCCCATGAATGGTGCCAATTGTAGAGGTCAATTTTGTGATTGACCTCGAGATTTAATTTTCAACAAAATTATTCACCAATAAATCATAGAAATCATGAAAAAATAACGAAAAGAGAAATAACACAAAAAGGTTTTTTACGTGGTTCGGCAAACATGCCTACGTCTATGGGCTCGGGGAGCCGTTACACTTTAGATTTCAAATTTACATAGTCTCCTCTCCCTTTCTCCATCTTTTCTTTTCCATTTTTCCTATCCCTCTAAAAGAAAATTTTGGGGAATAGTTCTATGTCCAACTTGGTCGAGTCTACAGACTCCATTGAATTAAGTAGCTTAATTTATAATTCAATTTATTATTGTATGATTGGGGGCTTAGTTCGAACTCGTAATAAGGGTCCTATGTGATTAAATTTGTTACTTGAGGAGGCTCGATTTAAAAGTAGTATGGGGGCTAACCTCGTACCCAATTTGATTGAGTTTAAGGACTCCATTGAGGTGGGAGGTTCAGCCCATAATTCTAATCCACCAAGATAAAATGATTATATTCTATGAACGTTGTGATCTCTGTTGATTCAAGTTTTTCACGTCGATTCAATAAATTTTTATAAGACGAGAAGGTCAGTTCCCTCTACGGACCTGTGTGTTACTCTATGAGGTGAATGGCACGAAACTCTAATAAGGTCGGTTTCCTTTACGGAACCGTGTGTCACTCTATGAGGTGAGTGGCACGAAACTTTAATAAGGTAGGTTCCCTCTATGGACCGGTGTGTCACTCTATGAGGTGAGTGGCATAAAACTCTAATAAGGTCAGTTCCCTCTGTGGACCCGTATGTCACTGTATGAGGTGAGAGGCAGGAAACTCTAATAAAGTTGATTCCTCTAAAATCCGAGCGTCACTCTATGAGTTGAGTGATGCGAAATCCAATACGGTTGGTTATTCTATAAATTATCAAAGTCTTGGATCATTTTGGGATTCATGCCTGATTTGGGACTTCAGTCGATTTTTCTATTATCAAAGTCTTGGATTATTTTGGGATCCAAGCCCTATCTGGGACTTCAGTCGATTATTCTATTATCTAAGTCTTGGATCATTCTAGGATCCTAGCTCGATCTTAGATTTCGATCGGTTCTGTGATTATTTATCAAAGTCTTGGATCATTTTGGGATCCAAGCCCGATCTGGGATTTCAGTCGGATCTTTTCTTATCAATCAAAATCTTGGATCACTCTGGGATCCAAGCCCGATCTGAGATTTCGATCGGTTCTTCTATCATTTGCCAAAGTTTTGACTCATCATGGAAATCAAGACCAGCTTGTGTTAAATTATATTATTGAAGCATGTACTTATTATGGGAGCTCAATCGAGTTGGATATCAAGTTTGCAAAAAATTAGGCTCGGGGGATCAAGAATCATACTAATTCAAAAATCAAGGATGGAGTTCACTCAGGTCAGAAGTATTTCTCGAAGGTGGATCTCAATACATCGATCTCCATCTTCGAGAGGGGCTATGTGGAGGTATAAAATCGTCTCCTATCCGGATCGTCCATTCGCACCATCAATGCGTATCTCGGGGTAGACACGTGGCATCATTTAAAGAGAGTTCTATCTTGTTAGGGAAGATTTCAAGTTTAAAAGGATTATTCTCCTTGTTATGTAATTGATATTTTGGATAAGGGACAATGTGGTCAATTGTAATTAATTAGGGTTAAGACTCTAATTAAGGTTTCTCTATTTAAAGACCTTGAGGCTATTGTAAAAAGGGGAGGAGGAAAGAAGGAGAGGGGGATAAGAGGCTATGTAAATTTGAGATCTATAGTGAAACAGTTCCTCGAGCCCGTGGACGTAGGCACGTTTGTCGAACCACGTAAAATTTTTTTTTGTGTTCTTTCTCTTTTTCGTTATTTTTCATGATTTTTATGATTTATTGGTGAATGATCTTGTTAAAAATTAGATCTCGAGGTCAATCACAAAAATGACCTCCACAACAGTCAATCAATAGTGATTTTATAAGTTGGGAGTATCTCTCTCCCTTAGAGGGAACAAAATATGAACTAGATTGTGGTACAATAGAAGGTTGATTAAGAGAAAACAATCACCAATATCTTTTGTGTTCGAGTTCTCTCTTTTATTTTCTACTAAGTATCATCCCAAATCCGATTTAAGGGTTGTTATTGATTAGTTCTAATTTAAATATTTTGCACATGAAGTGTTTGATAAAATGTCTGAATGATTAATTTACGAGATACATGAGCCCTTGAAGCATACTCTCATCACTAGCTCATCTTTCATGAGACCCAACTAACCTCACAATGCTTGGCACTCTATCTTACTCTTTATGCATATATATAATATTGAAATAAGAATTAAAGTTGATTTGTTTTGTATGAATTTGGGTAATTGAAGCAAACTCAACTCAACTTAATAAACAAAAGGTAGTGAACCCAAGTCATCAACTACTATCAATCGAAACAAACTTGCTTTAACTTTAAACATGTGTCCAATTTATTTCATGTACAAAGTATGTTGCTCTTAGTTGAGGAAGTTTCAAGTGAAAGCTAAATGCCCATCTTTTCAACATTATGAAAATTACTTGTTTAACATTTATTTATTTTTGATTTGATCAACCTAGGAATAGAGATACTGCATTGGAATTGCTAAAGGAATCATTTCATAGTGGAAAGATGAGTTCCATCAAAAGATGTTGAAGATGATGACTTATGCAAATTTAAAAAACACAATCAAATATCTATGTTATTATTCACTTTTTCTATGACATTCTATAAATCATCAAAAGGCAAGCACACAACAAGATGTAGTATGAAGAACAATATATATAAGCATTGTCTCAGGCGCTACCCACATTAACCAAGGCGCCGCAGTCTATGTGGGCCCCCTAAGTCTGGGTCTTGGTCAGTTGTCTTTGTTCGGATCCTGGATCGTAGTGAATTCTTCGTATTTTCTTATTGATTTTCAAAAATTTGTGACTTTTTCTTATTACACGAGAACAATAGTAATTAGTTATCAAAATATACCATTTTATTGAAACCAATAATTATTATGGACTAACAATAAATTATCTCTAATAAAGGAATTTAGTTTATAGTTTACCCGTAAAGTTTATGTAATTATGGTTTTAGAAACCACTTTTCAGACCCTGATCACACCCTCAAACCTAGATTTTTCTAGTCCCGAGTAAAAATTAAGTAAAAACTAAATTATAAATCACTTTCGTACTTTACACAATTGCATTTAGCGAATGCTGCAAGTCCTTAAATTCCTAGGTTACCACTAGTGGACGAGTTAGACTCGTGAGGGTTTGCAGTAAATATACCCACAAAATTTCAACACTTTAGGCAAATATCAACATCAAAATCAAAGTATATAAGATGAACATAACGATATTTCACAAATTAGTCAAATGTTCTTTATGTTTAAGAAAATTTCAAGAATAACTTGAGTGTCTGTGTAATTTTTATTTATTTTAAAAGTAATATCTTTTTCAAGAACAAGATTTCTTCTCCTAACTGCTAAGAATAGTTGGTTCTATCTAAGTTCTAACTCGAAACTAAGCATCATATTTATGATTGAGAGAGATGTGGATGTTCACTTTAATACCTCTAAGGGATTTTATGTGTGATATTCCAGCTTACTCACGTTTTTACCATTGACGACTTTCACCTTACTGAAAACATTTTATTTAGCTTTATTAAACTCTTTTCTTTTTTGCACTTCTTCAATTCTAATCTTATCTGCTTTACTTTAATCTTTCTCACATCTTCTACTTTTTATTTTTCAACTTTTTCACACATCACCATTTTTCTAGTTTTCTTTTTCAAAAAGCAAATAACCATTTTTTAAGGTACCTAGTATAATCCTATGGTTGTTGTCCAAGTCATAATAATCCCAATTATATTTTTCTTCTAACCAGTTGAAAGCGCGATCCGCGAGGTTGTGGATCCATTTTTTTCAGGATGGATTGGGAGTCGCCACCTAGTTATTATGGTTTAGGAACCTAATCATGACTCTAAACAGATGAATAACACTAATCTATGAAAAAGAAACTATGGGTCCGGTGATCACGTTATGAGGTTGGAAGGTGTTAAGCACCAACCCCGCCCAGCAAACACTGGTTTCTACTTTTCCCCAAATAACACTACATTGCAACAAAAAAAAAATTAATAAAAAAAGAAATAAAAATAATTACCTAGCGGATTACAACGGTTCCCTCAGTATTGGCGGAGAATGTCCTTCTATGAGTTTCCTTGCTATTCATCCGTCACTAGATCTATTTTTGATCTCCAAGTTGAAGTATCTTTCTTTTAAATCTGAGTATTTCTATATTTTCTGAAGGGTTTCTGGATGTTTTTGGAAGGTTTCTGAGAGTTTTTTAAATAAAAACTAGGGTTTGGATGATAGGTAGGGGGTTGTGACTTTAAAATCAGAGTTTGGGGAAGGCTAAGGAGCCTTTTTGACCTTCTTTTCCTAGGGTTTTTTTTCCTGCAAAATTAGGTGGTGGAGGCTCTATATTTATAGAGTTTTTTGGGTAGAGTTGGTGTTGGATTAGGTCTCTTATGATAAGGTGAATTAGGGTTTTATTAGGATTTTTGAATTAGGGTTTTGAATTTAGGATTTTTAATCTTGCGTACAATGAAAGAATATATTTATAAGTTTTTTGGAAAACCCCCCTAATTATATCTTTAATTCTTTAAGCCCCCGGATAAAGGGGTCCTTTAATAAATATCAAGGGGGCTCTACTTAAATAAGTGATTTGATTGATTTTCTTTGTTCAAAATTTTAATTTAATTTTATTAAGGTTTCACTTTATATTAATTAATATTTTATTTATTAATTTCAGAATTTAAAATTTTTAAAATTGAAAAATTATCATTTTACCCCCCGAAGAGGACTTTTGTGTTGAGGAGTCATTTTTCGATGTTTTGAAATATTTTGAAATCGATTTTTCATAAGGAATTCAACGGGATTATCAGTTTGTGTCATTTATGAATTTTTTTGGTATGAAATGATTGTAAACCCTATGAGGGGTATTTTCATAATTTTGTCAAATTTTGTGAAAATTGACTAAATGGTTTATTTGATTTTATTTTGTTATTTTATATGTTCGAAAGGATTTTCCTAAGCGTGATATGGGATCTAAAGATGTTTTGATGTTAGGGGTATTTTAGTAATTTGACTATTTTTTAGTGATTTTTCTTGTAAAGCTTCTTTTTGTCTAAAGAATGACGATTTCTACATTTTGGGTCATATTTTCCTAGTGTAACATGGTTTCTAAAGTTTTGCTTGTTTGAGATACCTCATCCGAATTTTTAAAACATATCTAGTAACAAACAAAAAACATTGGAAAATTCATGCACCATTGGGAATCGTCACAATAGGGTTGACGACTTGATTAATCAGGCGAGTGAGAAAATGGGGTGTCTACAGATGCCCCTCTTTGACAGAGGGTTGAAGCAAACTAGTTAACAAATCTATTTTGATAGATAGTGTGATATCTGAATGCCAAAGCTAGTGACAGTTCATTTTGCAGCCTGACTTAGCAATTCGTTGGGACGTTCGGATCCTTGATGGTAATACTCTCCCCAAACTAAAAGTTTGTTAGGTCCTTGAGCGTGAGCTCTCACCGACGGTGTCAGATCCTTGAATTTTGGGAAAATTCTCCTTGACAAAAGTGCAATGTGTGTATTTGAGATTTGAGATAAATCTCAGAGGGTCTGAGCAAAAACTGAGCAAAATTGAGCATAATCTAAGTATAAAGTAAGTAAAATCTGAGAAAACCCTCGGCAGCATCTGAGCAAAATCCGACAAACCCTCGACGGTATCTGAGTAAAATTCGAGAAAACTCTCGGAGGTATCTGAGCAAAATCTGATAAAACCCTCGATGGTATCTAAGCAAAATTTGAGAAATCTTCGGCGGTATCTGAGTCAAAATCCCAGAAAATCCTCGACGATATCTGAGCAAAATCTGAGAAATCCTCGGCGATATCTGAGTCAAAATCTGAGAAAACCCTCACGGTATCTGAGCCAAAATCCGAGAAAACCTCGACGATATCTGAGCCAAATTCGAGAAACCCTCGGCGGTATCTAAACAAAATCTGAGAAAATCCTCGACGATATCTGAGCAAAATTTGAGAAAACCATTGGCGGTATCTGAGCAAAATTCGAGAAACCCTCGACAGTATTTGAGCAAAACTCGAGAAAACCCTTGATGGTATCTAAGAAAAATCCGAGAAAATCCTCGGCAGTATCTGAGAAAAATAAAAAAAACCTTCGGCGGTATCTAAGTAAAATTAAAGAAACCCTCGACGATATCTGAGCAAAATCTGAGAAAATCCTCGACGGTATCTGAGCAAAATCCTAGAAAACCCTTGTCGGGTTGAATTTGAGACAGAATGTATAAATTTGGGAAAGAATGAATCTGAGAAATAATGAATAAATCTAGGAAAGAATGAATGAGAATCTGAGAAATAATGAATGAATTTGGGAAGGAATTAATGAATCTAGAAAAGAAAAAATGCCCTATCTCCTATTCTATGTGAAAGGGTAGTGAGTTAATCTCTAGGCAAAACCAAATATGAGATCAGAAATGCTTCTGTTTGAACCTCAAGTTTTTTTAAAAATTTTATGAATTTTTAACTTCTTTATACCTCAGGGGTTTTCTAAAAAATTGTTCTCAAGAGAGTAATCTTACATTCGGGGTTCCCATTATCATTGATCAAGCTCGAGAACAAAATGCCTCTAGTTTGATAGGAAACAATGCACTAAAGATAATTAAATACAATTAAAAAAAATGCCCCTAGTGTAAGGGGAAAAACTACACGCTATAGGAAAAAAGAAAAGTGCCCCTTGTTATGGAGGTTTGAAATATTTGATTACCACAAACGCAATTTTGATTTTGACTTTTCATATTGAAGATGCTGAGTCAGGTTCAAGAGAATAAAATATTTTCTTTTGAGATTCATTGTAGAATCCACCATTTTTCCTCTTGGTTCACTTAGGGAATCAAAAATTTTTAGATCAATCGTAGACGATACTTGTGACTTCTGAGTCTTTGCTTGGTGTAAACTAGATATTGAAACTTGGTCATTTGGACTTCTGATGTTTCAGCTCGGACTGTTTTTTAGCTTTCCAACTCAATGTAGATTTTTTGGTTATAACTTTTGCCTAGATTGACTTTTCAGGTTTTCAATCTAGCGAGCGTGCTCTATCTTTTGCCTAGATCACCTTTTCAGATTTTCGATCTAGCAAGCTTACAATATTTTTCTTTTTCTTTATTCTGATTGTTACCAAGACTGTCCTTTCAGATTTTCAACCTTGCGAGTTTGCCTTAATTTGTGCTTAAGTAGTTCTTTCGGGTTTTCAACCTTGTAGGCTTTTTTCTTTGCTTTAATTGTTGTCAAAATCGTCCTTTCGGATTTTCAATCTTGTGAACTTGCCTTAATTTTTACCTAAGTCACCTTATCGGATTTTCAACCTAGCAGGCTCTTTTCTTTTTTTCTTTGCTCTGATTGTTGCCAAGGTCATCATTTTGGATTTTAAACCTTGCAAGCTTGCCTTAATTTTTGCCTAAGTCGTCCTTTCAGATTTTCAACCTAGCAGGCTTTATTTTTCTTTTTCTTTCCTTTTGAACTTCTGGAGTTACTATCTGAACATGCTTTGCTACATTTCTTGACTTTTTCACACGGTACTTAGGAGGACTTTCATGGGTAAGCTTAGGATTGGGCATAAAAAAGAAAGGAATTTTGAGGCTTAAAAACCCAAATGCTCATTATGTAGCATTATTTTCTTCTTTTTTTAATTTTCTTTCCCATTCTGACAATATTTCTTTTTTATTTTTTATTTTTTTTATGTGGTCGGGCCTGAATAACTTCTCAGGTTGCCTACGTACCCCAGAATTTTGGGATTAGACCAAAACGTAGTTCGAATTTTTTCCTCCTCTAGGTTAGGTGATGAGGCTAAGAAAAAAAAAGATTTTTTTTAAATTAAATTTTTATTTATTTAAAATGCTGCAAATGGCTGTGAAAAGAGATATTGAATTGGGTAGCAGGAAAAATTGATTTGGCCAAAGATGACCTCCTTAAATGTAGTACCGTTGATTTGGTTAAGGTTGGTTGGTTCCGGTAATTCAATTCCATCATAATCTTGAAGTTGGATAGCTTTTCCAGACAATATTTCTTTGATAATGAAATAAACCTCCCAATTTGGTTTGAATTTCCCTCTAGAGTCAAAGATAGGTACCGATTCTCTTTGAGTACTAAATCCCTGATTTGCAAGTGTCGATCTTCTTGTCAAATACATAGGTGACTCTTCTTTGATAAGCATGCACGTGGTACAGAGCTCTAAGTCATTTTTCTTCAATCAAGTTTAGTTCTTCGGACCCAGTCTATTTTTAACAATTGATTTTCCATTAAAACCTAAAGAATGGGGAGTGACTCCCTTGGAAGACTGTATTGAAGTATGATGTGCCCCTAGTATGAATGGTAACTTCTTGTTGACACATTTTCCTGATGATTGTTTTGAGATTTTTTATTAGCTGCTTCAACCTTTCCATTAGTCTAAGAATGTAGGGGGATGATTTATGATGCCGGATCCTGAACTTTGAACATAGAGTAATGACCTAAGCTTTGATGTACGACCCATTATCAAATATCAGCTTTAAAAGTACCCCATATCGACAAATAATATGTGCTTGAATGAACTTTACAACTCGAGATGCAGTGAAGATAGCGCTGATACATTTTGTAACATCTCTATCGATATTTTCATTTCATCGGACGAGTATTTATTCTATATTGAACAACACCCAAGCTTAGATCTAACATATCCTCGTAGGATCACATGAACAAGTCTTTTAAAATTTATGAGTAAATTCATTATCCTCTCGTGTTCCTCTAGAGATAAGATGGTTTCTATTTGAATTTCTTGGGAATTATTATTTTGTTTTAAGGTCAATGACCTTTGCTTTCTCAATTAAAGGTTGAGCTCGACTCTTATTTTTTTGTTCAAGAGAGAAATCTATCAAATTATTAGTTAATTCGTTAATGCGCTCGAGGTATTAAAAAATTTCCTTTATCCAATCAAATTCAGATGGGACGACAAACACTTCTATAGACTCGACAAACTAACTCGACTCAACAGGAAAATAGTAGACTCGATCTAAAGAAGTCATAACCTTGCTAAAAAAAGGGCTCGAGCTAACCCAAATGACTCATGAAAGCTCAAGACAATTCCACAACGAGCTTGATTAGGACTGAGGACTGAGACATTGCTTACAACCGGCAGGACTTAGGCATTGTGATCTTCAGGGAACAACTGTGTAATTTTAAAAAAATTTGGGGTCATTTCTGACGATTCACTTGGTGTTGATGTTCGCTCTAACTGACCGGACTAGTGACCCTAACAAAATGGTGAATGATTGAGCTTAGGTGTAATGATAACCTTATAACCCCATCAAAGATGGATTACCAATTTCAGTGTTACCCCCTTGATAACATTTTAATGAATCCTGAGAATTTATTGAATTATGTGCACCAATCCATTAAAAAATTCATTCATGCAATGATTATTCAGAAGGAAAATAATTTTATTGCATTCTTGAAAATTATTGACAAATAATGTTTTCATTGAATAAAAGCTTTCACAAATCTGATTATTTTTTGCAATCATTTTCTTTTAAAAAAATATATTTTAATAATTTTTCAAGGTCCATGCAAAAAATAGATTTTATGAAAAAATCTTTTTTGTCTTTAGGAAAACATATTTCAAAAAACTTTCAAGGTCCATGCAAAAAATAGATCTTTTGTAAATCATTTTTCCTTCATTTTCTTTTATTTTGGAAAACGTTTTCCTTCTTTCAAAATGGGTTGGGACCCGTATTAGAAAAATGTTTGAATACCATTTTGATTTGAATGGTCCGACCCATCATAACCATTGGACCAAGATGGACTGGATCATTATGGATCATTACCACATTTAAAATGGATTTTTTATTGGGTTGGTGCACCCATTGACATAATAGCTTTGAATCAGGTTAAACAAAAAGTTTGGTTATCTTGAGGAAAAAATTGTAACTTCCTGATCTCAACAATTTGTAATGTCCATTTCTGAAAAGCAAACCTGGGAACACCCACGATAAGTTCTTGTCGTGACCTATAAGGAGGTTTCTAGACTCTAGGTTTACTATGTGCAATGCAATTTATTTGGCCACCCTTGCCCAAGTGCACCTATATACCTCACGAGCGTACTCAATCAGACGGTACATGGTGACTTGGTTTGATATACCGTATAGGTGATAATCTAAGACTGCAATTCAAATCTCTGAAGTCAAAAGTAGCCAGTTTAATCCTCAGTTGAGAGGTGGCGCACGATGTTGGGTAAGAGAACTTTTAAATCACCTCTTGTCTAGAATAGACGTAGTCTATCCCTCTTGTACCGTAGTCCATCGAGGCAGAATCTCGCTTAGGCACTGATTTTAACCAAGAAGTGCAGTTGGTGAACTTAGATTAACTTTGATATACTGTATATGTACGAATTTAGGGTTGACGATCAGGACATGTGACTGTGTAGTTTACAATAGGACAAAAGGCTCAGGTCGCATGGGTGCATCGATATACCTTTCAGTGTCACCTAATCAAACGGTACTGATGCCCCAGTTTTATATACTCTAAGGTACGTAACTGAAGTTGTGATTTTCATGAATGACATCGTATTTCCGAGGAGACCGGGTCACGCACTAGTGCCACATTGACTATAAGGGACATGCAAGCGTGCAATGCAACAAAGTAAATGTGCCAGTGGTGTGTGCAAAATAGGGTGGGGTGTGCCCGGGGTATTTTTCAGATAAATAGGCCCATGGGCCAGATCAAACCATCAACATATGGATATCAAAAAATTGATCAAGAAATACAAAAATATCTAAAACATCTAATTCGATATCAAAGCATGCATATCATAGAGATATATCGATCAAATCATGACAAAGATAGACAATCAATCAGATCATGGCAAAATAGAACGAAAGCGATCAATCAAGATGGCACACAAATAACCCCACATCGACCAATCATTGAGATAGGTATAAGAAATTCTTTTTTTTTAATAAAAAATGAACCGAAACAATTTTTATTTTTTTATTTTTGAAAAAGGTCCAATCAAAGATCGCTTTGGGCAACGTACAATAGATCAAGATTCCAACAAATATTGAATTGATGATAGAATGATGGTTGTAGGGATAAAGAGTGATGAACCCTTTTTAAAAAAAAAAATTGTCAAAAAACTAAAAACACATCCCAAAAAAAAAAATTCAAAGAGAAAGATCCTATTGCCACACCAACTCGTTTGCAATCAAATAAAAAACTAGCAAACATCTTGATATGGTCGGCCATATAAAAATCCTCTCTTTCTCTCTCTTTATTGCATCCTCATCTTCGTCGTTCTCCTTTTTAGGAAACGCATCAACAACGAATCCAGGTTCATCCGTTGAATCACTGTCAAAAAATTGTTCAAAACATTTCTGTTTGGAAGAACACAATCCCTTCAATCTGGGATTTAAATTCAATCCAGAATCCTTACTCTTTTTCACGAAATTCCCGAAACTTCCAACTTGAACAGCCATGTTCTTCAAGCTAGCTTTGCATATAACATCTAAATGCCAGATCTCTTTCTTCGATCACCACAAAAATTTACAAAAACATAGATTTGATCTCTATTTCACTTCTTAATTGTAAGAATAAATTTAAGATCCAAATTTATTTATAGATTCCACCAAAATCAATCCTAAATAAACTTTCCTAAGATTAGGATCTCTTAAAGAAACAAGATCAAATCAAATCACAGAGATTAGAGAGAGATCGATATTCAAACATTTTTTTAGACTGGCAGAAAGATCTCAGCTTTTGATAGATCCTTTTCTTCGATCCATTCTTAAATTTTAATTTGCCTTAACTTTTTAGGAAAGAAAGAAAAACTTTCTCACACAAATCTGAAACCGTAGAGATGAGCTTCAATGGCTTCTCTTTATTTTTATACAGAGGAGATCGAAAGAGATACCGAGAGAGAGAAAAAAAAAAGAGGAAGGAGATGGACGTTTCTCTCTTCTTGTTGTCCTCTTCTTTGCACATACGGAGAAGAAGATAGAAAAAGAAAAAATATATTTTTTATTAGCAGCACACCAAGTCACCAAGCATTCTAGAGCTGATTTTTTTTTTTTTTGCGATTTTTTTAAAAAAATCCTTTCTTCTTACGCACCAACATCACCTAAAAAAATGATTTTTTTTTTCTTTCTATGATACCATTCATCATGCATAGATTTAGAAAGGGAAGGAAAAAAACTAACCATGCACTATGCGCGGCAACATCGATTAATATATATATATATATATATATATATATAATAATATTAAAAAAACATTCATGGCTCCTCATTCCAACCACCATCATTCCATCCTTATTTCTTTGATCTTTGAAATCTTGAATTATTTAGGATCATCAAAAGTGACCCTTAATTGGATCATAGAACAATAAACAAATAAACTAAAATACTCAAAAATCAAACAAATAATCCACAATCAAGCTAAAATAAATAAACAAATCAAAATAAAAAAAACTAGGTCGATTTGATCATGCACTAAAATTTGGGATTTTTTTTCAAGTCTGATCCTCAAAATATCTCCAACGGAGTCGTCATTGAAAGCGCCCTCGATCCATGGGTTGCGGATCCGCTTTTTTGGGTATTGGGAGTTGCCACCTAGTTATTATGGTCTAGGAACCTAATCATGACTCTAAACAGATGAATAGCAGGCAAACACCGATCTTTAATTTTTTTCAAATAAACCTAAAAAATTAATAAACAGAAATAAAAATAATTACCTAGCGGATTACGATGATTTCTTCAGTATTGGCGGAGAATGTCCTTGTATGAGTTTTCTTATTATTCCTCCGTCATTGGATTTGTTTCTGATCTCCAAGTTGAAATATCTTTCTTCTAAATCTGAGTGTTTTCTATATTTTCTAAAGGGTTTTTGGAAGGTTTCTAAGAGTTTTTTGAACAAAAACTAGGGTTTTGATGATAGGTAGGGGGTTAGGCTTCAAAATCAGGGTTTGGAGAAGGTTAGGGAGCCTTTTTGACCTTCTTTTCCTAGGATTTTCTTTTTCCTGTGAAATTAGATTGTGGAGGCTCTATATTTATAATGTTTTTTTGGGTAGAGTTTGTGTTGTATTAGGTTTCTTAGGATAAGGTGAATTAGGGTTTTAAATTAAGATTTTGAATTTTGGATTTTTAATCTTGCCTACAATGAAAGAATATATTTTTAAGTTTTTTTGAAAACCCTCTTAATTATATCTTTAATTCTTTGAACCCCTGGATGAAGGGGTCCTTTAATAAATATCAAGAGGGTTCTACTTAAATAAGTGGGCAACCACTTAAAATTTTTCCTAAGGGTTTGATTGATTGATTTTCTTTGTTCAAAATTTTAATTTAATTTTATTAAAGTTTCACTTTACATTAATTAATATTTTATTTATTTATTTCAGAATTTTAAATTTTTAAAATTGAAAAATTACCGTTTTGCCCCCGAAGAAGACTTTTGTGTTGAGTCATTTTTCGATGTTTTAGACTATTTTGGAATCGATTTTTCATAAGGAATTTGATGAGATTATCGGTTTTGTGTCATTTATGAATTTTTTTGGTATGAAATGATTGTGAATTTTATAAGGGGCATTTTCGTAATTTTATTGAATTTGATGAAAATTGACGGAGTGGTTTATTTGATTTTACTTTGTTGTTTTATATGTTCGAAAGGATTTTTCTAAGCGTGATGTTAGATCTAAGGATATTTTGATGTTAAGGGTATTTTGATAATTTGACTATTTTTTAGTGATTTTTCTCGTAAAGCTTCTTTTTGTCTGAAGAATAATGATTTCTACGTTTTTGGTCATATTTTCCTAGCGTAACGTGGTTTCTAAAGTTTTGCTTGTTTGAGATACCTCATCCTAATTTTTGAAACATATCTAGTAATAAACAAAAAATATTGGAATATTCATCTATCATCGGGAACCGTCGCAATCGGGTGGATGAGTTGATTAATCAGGTAAGTGTGAAAATGGGGTGTTTACACCAGCCAATAAAGGACAATGAAGTCATAGTTCACTATACTAGGTTTCCCCTAACTCTTTAGACAGATAAGAGGGTCAATTCTTATTCTATAAAATCTAATTATTTTTTGTGGCTCAATCAAAAATGTTGTGAAATTTTCAAAGTAATATTTTGATTTTCTTAATAAGGAATAAAAAGTACGCATGATCAAACAAATTTAGGACATGAGCTTGAAATGTGAAATTCATATGTAAACAATACATACAAGGATTTTGAAGAAAATATTTCAAAAGTGTTGTACTTTTTTTATTTTTTGAAAACTTGAAAATAAATTAACAATAAACTATACAATGCAATTGTGAGCTAACCATATACGCCCAGATCTATCAAAGTATTGTTTTAAATATGAAGCAATAAAAAAAGAGAAAAAAAAATGTTAGATCACACTTGAAACGATTTTGGCATTAATCAGCACCAATGTTACAACTTATCTGCTAGGATTGACAATTTATAACATACATATGATCTACAGGCTTTGCAGGAATAGAAATCCTAACTACGAAAGAGAAAACATGCTAACTAGAAAACAATAACTAATATAAGAAAGCACATCCTAATCTAAATCTAAACTCGCAGCAGCTTGTGTAATCACATGGGTCTTCTGTTCCTCAATATAAGCCATTATATATCGTTGCTGCTCAATTAACAAGTGTTGATCAGTTTGCAGATCCTTGTAGTGTTGGTTGACCTTCTTGAATCCCTTAAAAATTTTTCCAAAAGTATTACGATGCATTTTTTTGGGGTATCTGATCCAACCATGAAATACTCTCGAAGTCTGAACTCAATGTGCGGTCCTCATCAACTCACTATTCCTCAAATTCTTTTCTTAGGTGTCCATAGTCACGGGGGCTTTTGTGTTCGTCCTCATTGATGCCCGGGGCCCAGAAGCCCTGCACACATGTATTAAAAGCCCTGCACACAGGTCTTAAAATCTTTTTTCCCTTAAAGGGTGGAATTCGTTCTAGGCTACAATGTGTAATCAAACCAACCATGGGACACCTATCCATCATTGGAGAATGCAACAGACGAAATGAGGCAATGCAAACGATCGACTCGGGTTGGTTATGACATCGACCAATGTCTCCATAAGTAAACGTACCAGACAAAATGTTGGGTCACGTGTCTGAATGGCGTGCAAGATGTAAAGATGCTTGGTATCATCTCCGTCGAGTGTTGTGTACTGAGCACATTAGTTGTGATCCAGTGCCAACGTAAAAGCACTTGGATTTCAACCCATCAACATCTTTGTGGTTCTCTTGAAGGTTTGGAATTTTCCTTAATGTGTATTTGGTGCATGACCACAGAAGGACTGATGCCCTTGATATCAATTATGGTCCAACAAATAACTTCTTTCTGTTCGCGTAAAATGTCTAATAACTGAATTTCTTGTGGCTTTTCTAAGTCGGGAGATATGATGATGGGGAAAGTCTCAGCCTTTCCCAAGAACACGTATTTCAGCGTATCTGGCAACTACTTTAGTTCAAGCTTGGAAGTCTCTCTAACTGATGGTGGAGATGAAAGGATGGGGAGACTCAAGAAATTTTGGTTGTCATTTTTTAAAATCCATCTCAATGATGGATTCTAATAGGGAGTTTACCTCCTTGATGGATTATTCTTCAATGAAATCAAGACCGAATTGGCCTAAGTACTCTTCCAATGGGTCAATGCTCTTCACTTCTTTGAATGTGTTGTTGATCAAAGTGTTGAACATATTGACCTCTTTTAAATCATCCATGTTAGAGGATTAAAACTTATGTTGGAAGACATTCATTTTCACCTTCATGTCTCCATAGGCTAAGGTCATGATCCCGTTTTGACATCTGATAATAGAATCAGATGTGGCTAAGAAGGGTCGGCCCAAGATGACCGAAATATGGTTATTTGGGTTAATGACAGGTTTAGTGTCAAGAACTACAAAATCGACAAGAAAATAGAAGTTTTTTTACTTTGATGATCACATCCTACACTATTCCCTTGGGAACCTTAACTAATCTGTTTCCTAAACTTTAAGTGATATCCGTAGGTTTGAGTTCCCTCAAACCTAGTTTTTTGTAGATAGAAAAAGAAAAAAGGATTTATACTGGCCCCTAGATCTAGCAAACATCTTTTGATCATAGTTTTCCCGATATTCACAAAAATTATAGGATAGCCAGGATCCTTGAATTTAGGTACAATAGTCTGTTGGATCAGACAAGAAGATTGGGTGTCATCATAGTTTCTCTTGGCACAGGGGTTTTCCTTTTCACAGTAGTGAGATCCTTGAGAAATTTGGCATAGGAGGGGATTTGACGATTGCATCTTGGAAAGGGATATTGATCTGGACGTTCTTGAAGACTTCGAGAATCACTTCTAATTGTTTCCCCTTTTTGTTGCCTGCTAGTCTATGTGGAAAAAAGGCCTTAGGAATGGTTATTTGAGTTTTGAGTGGTGGAGGAATTTCTTTTTGTTGGTCTTCTTCTTCTGTAGGAGGTACACTTGAGGTTTTCCCTTATGTTGGGGTCTCGTTGGCCATGTACACCTGGTTATCCACTTGTTTACCAGAATGTAGTGTATGGACTACTTAAATAGAGTCATTAGAAGGACCAAGTTGACTTGTAATTTCGTACTGCCCTTTTGGGACAGTTCCTCTTGGGTTGGGCACCGTTTGTTTTGGAAATTGCCTTTTGTTCATCTCCCCTAGAGACAGATCTAGTTGACCCAACTGAACCTCAAGTTTGTTAATTGCTTACGCAATAACTTAATTAATTTGCGATTAGTTCTAGTTAGTTTGAATCTACTGTTGCATAATTTGTTGTTGTTGTTTTAACAACTCTTCCATCATTGATCCTAATGAAGAGTTTGTTTGTGCAATTGGGGGGGGGAGTAGTTGGTCATAGGGTTGACAACAATCGCTCTCTAATTAGAGTTATGAGATGAAGAATAAGATGATTGTGGAACCAAAGATAGGTTTGCATTGGAATGAGACTACGTGTTGTAGCTCCTTTAGAAACCTGGAGCACCACCCTGTTGAATAGGTTCATTCTGACGATAGAAAAAATTTGGGTGAAACCTATTATAGGAGCAGTAAGTCTAGAGAATTAAAAGTAAGTTTCTTAATGATGTCATACAACCCAATTGCAATGGCTTGTTCTCCCTTTACTATGGGTAAACTAAGACAACTCTTGAGGGATGGTCGAAAATTTTGCATAAGAGACATGCGGAAGGTATCTCTGTGTTGACTTGCAAAATTGGGGTAGTCTTTTGTTGATTAGCTTTGATACTGAAAGCATCAAACTTTTTGCTCAAATTTTGCATGCTACTAACAAGGCCAATCATTAAATTTTTGAAATCAGAATCACTTTTGATCTCATACATGCCTGTTTATTGGCTCCTAAATCACCTCTATCAAAATCTCCTAAATTGGTGCTTCAATTTCAAGTATTTTCAGCGAGTTCCACGAGGAACTCATAAGCTTCATTAGGAGTCTGATTCATGAATTTTCCTTTGTGTATAGACTCTAAGAGGATATGTTGGACTGTTGTTAGACCTCGATAGAAGAAGTTGACCAGTTGGGCATTATCAATCTCATGATGTGAGCATTTCACAAGGTCGCTAAATCTTTCTCAAGTTTGGAAGAATTCTTCATCAGGTATTCCTTTTAAGTTTCTAATGGCATTCTCGAATTATTCTATTTTTGCCATTGGAAAGAATTTGACCATAAATTTCCTTGACAATTCATCTCATGTGGTGATTGAGTTAGAGGCCAATGAGTTCAACCATGCTGCAGCATAGTCTTCTAAAGAGAGGAGGAACAACCTCAACTTGACACTCTCCTAGTCTAAGTTTCCATTTTCAAAGGTCTGACATAGGATCAGGAATTTGTTGAAATGATTATAAGGTTGTTCACTTTCAAACTCGTGAAACTTAGGGAGCATATTGATAGTAGCTGCCATAATTTTAAATTGTGTCACATTGGTTGCTAGCAATGCAATACAAGAAGGGGGAGTGGATGTACTAGGGGCGAATAACTCATTTAGAGTTCATTGATCTTCGCGAACAACTTGAGGTGGGATAATAGGTTGATCCATCTCGGGTGTCTGAGGAATAGGTGAGGAATTGACTTTTCTTTTAATCCTATGAAGTAGATGAGATCTTGATATCTTAGGATCAAATGAGTCAAGTAGATTTTTCTGAGATCTCCTACCTAACATACACTAAAGATGTACACAGAGAGTAGGGAGGAATTCACATGTGCTTTATGGGTTCTCATAGACTAAACAGCTACTAATTATTTCAAAAGGATAATTTGAGCATTCAATCCAGTTCTCTTAAATCAAAGTCGGCCAGTTAATCCTCAGATAAGAGGTGGTGCACAATGCGGAGCAAAGACACAATTAAATCACCTCTTCATCTAGAATAGACGTAGTCTATCCCCTTAGTACAACAGGGTAGGATTTTACTTAGGCACCGACTCTAATCAAGAAGTACAATTGTTGCAACTCAAATTAGCTTGGCCTATTGAGCTCGGTGGAACCTATGGTAAAGTCTAATTAGATTTTAATTAATTTTGACTTATTGTGAATTTTCTAATAAGGCAAGAATTCGGTGATGAAATCCGATTCTTATCTTATTTGTGTCATCTTCGTAAGGGTGTCATTTTTACTATGTGCAATGGGAAATGTGTAATTATTTTCACCCAAAGTCAGTACAGAAACCCATTTGCACGAGTTTTGTGGGAGGTTCGAGTCTTACCTCCCATTCTAGACAGGGGATGAATGAGTTGAGTCAAGTCGGGCCATCGACACAAATCTCAGTGTACGAATCCGAGGGGCGAGACAGTTACGTCCCACTATCATCCTTCCCTAAATTTACTACACTTCGAGCCTTCTTAGATTAATCAATTAAAATTTAAACTCTAAAATCGTAAACTTTATAAAAGAAAAAGCTATTACAAGTTTAATCTAAACAGAAAAGAAAGAAAGAAAAAAATTGTTGTTTCTTTGTCAATGAATCAGATCCAGATGGTTGAATAAAATTTCCAACCACGTTGTTCCTCGTCAATTCCTTCGACTAAAAACAGAAGATAAATCAAAGTTCAAAATCCAAAAAAATTACTTGTTAATTAAGTATTTGTACTTTTAAGAAAATTTCTATAAAAATCTAATATGCAAATCTTGATGTTTGGTCGCGTTGCCTAAGTTGACCAAGGTGCCGTGGTAAAATTCTGACAAAAGTCAATGAAATTTTAGGGTTTTCTTGAGCTTAATTCAGGAATCCAATGAATTTTTTCTTTGAATTTTTCTGAAAAATAAAACTTCAATTCACAAAAATTCGAATCGAAATTTTGCTAAAAGTTATCATCAAATTGTTGTCCCCAGTAGCGGCGCCAATTTGTTCAGTGTAGATTATCAACAAATTAATGAACAAAATATTTAAACCTTCGCAAGTAAGGATCGATCTACAAAAACAACACTGATTCAGTATTTCTTTCAATTCAAAACCGATTCAAGTTTACGTAACCAAATTAAAAATATTTTTCAAAAGTAAGGCTATCTAAAAAGACAAGAAATTTTTTTTTTTAAATCACTATGGATAAATTTAGATTGATCTAATCCACCTTTGTAAGTTATCATAATATCTTAACTGTCCTCTATTTATCTCGATTCACTAAACAAAACTAATGTTTGTTGATCGGAATATTGATCAATTATATTAAATAAGATTTCAATTTATGTGATTAACTTCTTAAGTTGAAATTATAAGATAAATATTAAGTGTTCTCTGTGAAGTATGATTTATCTTGAACTCATCAAAGTATAAACTATAAAAACTATAGAACAATCAATATTATTTCCAATAATTTTTACTTAAGAGTTCTCACAATAGAACAATAAAGTATTATCATGGAAATAGTAAAAATAAATTAAAAGAAACTTGCTCAGTCTTCCTCAACCAATCTAACGGAGGTTTAGTTGATAGTCATCATAATAATAGTAAATAAAGGTAAAAGAGAGAGAGAATTGAGATGGGAGAACAGAAAAATATAAAACTGACAAAATTCTCCTTGATTATAAAACTTATTCTTTAAGCAAAAACTAAAAGAAAAACAAGAGAAAGAAAATTCCTAATTTTCTAGATATCTTAAACTCTGGTCTGGTCTCCTATTTATAGAAACCAGATTAGGGTTTCTACGGTTCGGAAACCTTCCGTAAACACAATAATTTCAAAACCCTAATTAAATACAAAATATTTTCAGCCACAAACTCCTATGTAAATCTCGAGGAGTCTTTCACTGACATCATCACGCTGCCCATGTTGACCAAGGCACCTCAGTCTATGTGGGCCCTTTGGGGTTTGGGTCTTCCTCAGTTGTCTTTGTTCGGGTCCTGGATTGTGGTGAATTCTTCGTATTTTCTAATTTATTTTCGAAAATTGGTGACTTTTTCTTAATACACTAAAATAGCAAGGAGAGGTGGTGAGCACTCTTGCAGAATGTTCTATAGGGAAATCAGTCCTTTGGCACGAACTCAAAGCAATCTTGGAGGGTGTTCGATTAGCTAAGTCTTTGGATCCGCGGCCGCTCATAGTAGAAGCTGACTCACTACTAGCTATTAAAATCCTTAATAAGGAATTTCATTGTCCATGGAGAGTCAAGCCTTTAGCTAACCAAATTTGAGCCCTATGCTCTACGTATGGTAACATTCAATTCAAATTCACTTTTAGAGAAGCAAATAGGCTTGCAAACAAACTTGCTTCATTGTTAATTACTTAAGACACTAGAATCATTTTTGCTTCTAATCTTCCATCTGAGATGAATTCCATTGTAAGGGAGGATGCCTCTGGGACCCTCTATGTGAGATTGTAACTTTTTTTTCTTTTGTCTATATATTCTGGTCAGGGGGTCTGCCTCAACTCCCGATTACTCTCTAAAAAAAAAACAATAATTAATTCTTAAATATATCATTTTATTGAAACCAATAATTATTATAGACTGACAATGAATTATATCTAATAAGGGGATTTAGTGTATAATTTACCCATAAATTTTATGTAATTAAGACTCTAAAAATCACTTTCTAGACCTTGATCAATAAAGAAATGCTTAAAGCCAATAACTTAAATCATCAAATAGGCAAATCCATTGGACAAAAAAAACCTCATTAATCAAATTATAATATAAAAATCCATAAAATCCCATTAGACCAAAACCCCAAGAATCCAAAAATAAAAAATAATTAATTGAGCGAAATTAAAATTTACCTCATGGCCACATCATCTCTATCACCCCTCTTCAAAACTCCTCCATGACTTCAACAAAATCTCGACAAACCCAACTCTCTCCATCAAAATTCTAACTAATCCATGAGATTGCCCTAATGTTTCTCAGTAGTTTCTCCGTAAGGTTGTCCTAATCAAAATCAATTTTGAATCCTTTAGGTAACAAGTGTAAAATTTGTTCTGATTTCATGGTTAGCCACAAAGAAGAATCCAAAGCCTTTAGGAACACATGAACGACAATCAATGTAGATGCATTAATTTATGATCTACATGATTAGATAAATCACTATAATTAGCAATCAACCAATTGAAGATAGGTCATTGATCTGATCAATGGATGGTTTTGATAAAATTGTATGCAATTTCTTTTTTTGTTTTTGATTAGTAAGCATGCCTTTAATGAGATCAGTAACTCATCAATACAGAAAATTAATAAATAATAATAATCAAATGCAAATCATTTGAATTGAACTATGTTCTAACCACTCTAGATCGTCATACTGAAGCATAAAATTCAGATAAAACTACGATATACATACTTTTACCAATGCACCCTGACATGAATAAAACAATGTGATAGGAGTTTTTTATTTTTATTTTCATTGGTGTGTGAAGAACAATCATTGTGCGGTGCCATATACACCAAAAGGGCATTTAAACACAAAAGATTCATATTTATGCAAATTTAAAAAACACAATCGAATATCTATGTCATTATTCACTTTTTCTACGACATTCTATAACTCATCAGAAGGCAAGCACATAACGAGATGTAGTATGAAGAACAATATATATAAGCATTTTCTGAAGGTAAGAGAAAGGAATATTTGACTAAAGGTATTATCCAAGAGAGACAATATTGCCACTTCTACTCCAAAACAAAAGCCACAATAAGTCTCATTGTGAGCAAGCCTTCCGTCATACCTCTATAAAGGTCTTTCAATCTGGAAAAAAAATTAAAAATTATAAAAAATACAGAGGAATTAAAAAATTTAGGTCTAAAATGGAAACATACTTCTTTTTGGTTAATGTTAAGCATTATAGCATAGTAAATAATATAACTATGAAGTTACCATAAAAACTCTACACCATGTATGTAGAAATCTATGGCACAAGTAATTGCAATTACAAAAACTGTTCTAATTACTTAAAAATTCTCTGTTATGAGTGGGATAAGTAATAATATCTACTTGTTTAGGTTCTCCATTTTGAATAGAACTCCACCAATTCTCAAGTCACATTATAAAGACAGGGCCATTGTTGTCTAAACGAACATACAATGCTTATAAAAATATAAAATAAAATTTTCAATTATCTCCAGAAACTTGTGCATCACAAGGATGACGAAATACAAACCTTGGATGCACCAATACCATCTGATTTTGATTTGATTACAGTACCAAGGTGATCAATTCTTTTCTTTATTATATCATGTCAATGCAGTAAAATTCAAAACATTTATTGAGCTGGATTAAAATAGTGAAACTAAAAAGAAAAGAAGATACAGTTAAAAGTCCAATTTTACAAAACATACTTTATCATAATGCTACTCCCCACTAATATCCATGGCATCAACACCGACAAGGGAACATGCAAGAGCTAGGAAAGTCGTATCAAAGTGTAAAATTATAAAAGAAAACAAATTTACTGAAAGATAAAAAAAAATTGCCTCTTAGGATCTCAATAAAACCATCTCATTTGGTTCTTGAATCTACATGGAAACCAATAAATCTCCATTAACAAGGGAATCAAAATCTTCTAGTTAGTTCACTTTACCATAGCATCAATAAGGACAGGAATTGGTCGATGGAATTTTATTTCAATTTTTCAAATTTATCATAAAATCAAATTATACAAACAGCGTCGAGTATAAGATCTAAAATCTTGGAATGAAATGTCAATCAAAAATTAATCTGAAAATTGATTCTCAATAATGCAAAAATAAAATTAAGAGAATCAAAATCTGAAAAAGCCCAAAAATTGTATGAAATACATACCTCCAACCATTGATTTTCACTCTTACGATGCAGATCTTTCGATCTCGATTTGGTACTTCCAAAACTCTGATTCACTCCTTAGATGGTGTAAAAATGAAAGAGATTGAGAAAGTGAGGAGTTTTGGGCACCAAACGGTTCTTTTTATAACCAAACTTGGTCGAGGCTTCCATCAAGCACTTGACCATGTTTTGGTTTGTTGCCACAACTCATATCTCTAGTGGTCACGTTTCCTAACTACAAGAAACGTGATAAAGGCATCGTGGACCACCTCAAGGGCTCCGAAATAGAAGGGTTACAGATATATTTTAGATCTGACCGCAAGAATCGGAGCTAACATTCTCCCACTTGGTCCACAATACAAATGTTTTATCTTAAACCCATCGATAATCTGTATTAAATAATAAATACATGAATCATGGCGATAAGTTCTCTAATGACGAGTATTACATTCCATGTATTACAATGTATTTATTTCTTAATATTATACTTTATGTGGTAACATTTCTTAATGAATAAACCCTATGTTTATTCTGGTCCTACACAAATGAAGTTTCTCAAAATAAATTAAGGTGCACATAAATATGAGAAAACATCACAATCATAAGAGTTTCATTAAATAACATTGTATATACAATGAAAAACTACATAATGGAACTATGCCTTTAGTCAAAGGATTAGCGATCATCAATTCAGTGCTAACGTGCTCAATGACCACTTTCTTTTCTTTAACACGTTCCCTTATGGCTAAATACTTAATGTCGATATCTTTACTTCGACTTCCACTTTTGTTGTTCTTAGCCATAAAAATAATAGTTGAATTGTCGCAATACATTCTTAATGGCCTAGAAATAGAATCCATAATTCTAAGCCTAGATATAAAACTCTTAAGCCATACACCATGCGAAGTAGCTTCAAAATAAGAAACGAACTCAGCCTCCATAGTGGAAGTGGCAGTCAAAGTCTGCTTAGCACTTTTCCATGATACAACTCCATCGACCATCAAAAAAATGTAGCCTGATATTGATTTGCGTGAATCAACACAGCCACCAAAGTTCGAATCTAAGTAACCAATTACTTTTAGATTGTCCATCCGTCTATACATAAGCATGTAATTCTTAGTTCTTTGAAGGTACCTCATCACTTTCTTTGCAGCTCTCCAATGATCTAAACCTGGATTACTCTGATATCGTCCCAACATTCCCACAACAAATGCAATGTCAGGTCTTGTGCAGACCTGAGCATACATTAGGCTTCTGACAGCAGAAGCATATGGAATGTTTTTCATTTGTTACCTCTCAAGATCGTTCTTTGGGCATTGATTCAAATTGAACCTATCACCCTTCACAATGGGAGCAACACTTGTTGAACAATCCTTCATCTGAAATCTCTCTAAAACCTTATTGATATAGGTTTCCTGCAACAGACCCAAGATACCTCGAAATCTGTCTCTATGGATCTTAATGCCAATGACATAAGATGCCTCACCCATATCCTTCATATCAAAGTTTTTAGAGAGAAATTGTTTCACCTCATGCAGTAAACATTTATCATTGGTTGCTAGCAAAATATCATCCACATATAAAACAAGAAAATAAATTTTACTCCCACTGACCTTCTGGTATATACATTGATCCATAATATTTTCTACAAAATCAAATGAAGAAATTACATTATGAAATTTCAAATACCATTGGCGGGATGCTTGTTTTAAACCGTATATGGATTTCTTAAGCTTGCAAACCAATTGCTCACTATCACTAGAGGGGAATCCTTTAGGTTGTTTCATGTAAACCTCTTCCTCTAGATCTCCATTAAGAAAAGTCATTTTCACATCCATTTGTTGCAACTCCAAGTCAAAATGGGCTACTAATGCCAAAATAGCACGCAAGTAATCTTTCTTAGATATAGGAGAAAAAGTCTCCGTGTAATTGATTCCTTTTTTCTGAGTGAATCCCTTAGTAATGAGTCTTGCCTTGTATCTCTCAATGTTGCCTAATGAGTCTTTCTTTGTCTTAAAGACCCATTTACAACCAATGGCTTTTGTACTATTAGGCAACTCAACAAGGTTCTAGAATTCGTTACTCTTTATAGAATTCATCTCTTCCTCTATGGCATTGTACCATAATTCTGATTGTTTGCAACTCATGATTTGCGAAAAGGACTCGGGATCATTTTCGACTCCAATGTTGTAATCAGATTCTTACAGATACACAACATAATCACCAGAAATTACTGACCTCTGAGTTCTAGTAGATCTTCTTAATATCGCACCATCATCTTCCTCGGAAGTATGAGGTTCAACTTATTGTTCAGAAGTCTCGGGAAATTCTTGAACAACCTGATCTACCAGAATGTTGTCTACAACTTGTGAAACTTCAATGATTGGCAGTTCAACACCAGTTTGTACTTGAGGGGTGCTGTGAACAATAAACAATTTATCATCTGAAGTGGAAGGTTGAGACTCTAAATGATCTTTCTCAGAACCTATAGTCCTGATTTGATCTCTCCCACTGATCAAGTCATTTTCAAGAAACTTTGCATTTCTTGATTACACAATCTCAGTATTGTAAAATGGACAAAAAAATTTGTAACCTTTAGACCTTTCAACATATCCAATGAAATACCCACTAATGGTCTTTGGGTCCAACTTCTTTTCTTGTGGATTATAAATTTCTTACTTCAGACGGGCATCTCCAAACGCGCATATGTCGCAAACTCGATTTCCAACCTTTCTATAATTCAAATGGCATTTTCAAAATAGCTTCGGTTAGAACTTGATTTAGTATATACACTGCCGTCTTAAGTGCTTCAGCCCAAAAGAAATTAGAAAGATTGGAGTTGCTTAATATACTCCGTACCATGTCCAATAATGTTCGGTTTCTTCTTTTTACTACACCATTCTGATCCGGTAAACCAGGCATGGTGTATTGAGCAACAATCCCATGTTCTTGAGGAAACTTTGCAAATGGTTCAGGTGCTTGTCCATTTTCTGTGTATCTACCATAATATTCTCCACCTCTATCTGATCTCATGATCTTAATTTGCTTGCTGCATTGTTTATCTACTTCAACCTTAAAGATTTTAAAGGCATCTAATGCTTCGTTCTTATTATGAAGCATGTAGAAATACATATATCGTGAATAATCATCTATAAAGGAGATGAAGTATTTATGACCATGTGAGTTCATGTCTGGACTACATATATCAGTGTGTATGATTTCTTATATGGTTGAACTCCTTTTAGCACATTTTTTTGACTTGTTGGTCTGTTTTCCCTTTATGCAGTTCACATAAGTCTCAAAATCAGTAAAATCTAGAGTACACCCATCATTTACTAATCTTTAAATTCTTTCTATGGAGATATGACCTAATCTCCGGTGCCATAATGTAGAGGAATCCTCATTAATAACACATCTTTTAGTGCCAGTTTGAACATACATAACATTATAAGTTGCATTATTTTGTAAATTAATGTAGTAAAGACTATCAGACAAAATATCATTCCCAATACAATCAGATTTATAAAATAAACTAAATGATGTTTCTGAAAAGTGAAAGGAATATCTAAAAGGTACAAATCTTGAAACTGAAATCAAGTTTCTAGAAAAACTTGGAACATAAAAGGTCTTTTTTAACTCTAAAACAAAATCACTACTTAAAGTTAAATAGCATGTCCCTACAGCCTCCACATGTGAGCCCATCTTGTTTCCAAATAAGATATTTTGCTAACTTCCCACTGGCTTCCTTAGGTTTTGCAAACCCTGCAAGGAATTCAAAATGTAGATTGTTGATCCAAAATCAATCCACCATATGTTAATATTTACATTAACCATATTAGATTCATAACAAACAAATGAGATTGAATTACCTTTGTCCTCAAGTCATTTCTTAAATTTAGCGCATTCCTTCTTCACGTGTCCCATCTTTTTACAGAAGAAACACTTGGAATTTTTCTTGATATCAGCTTGGGGAGGTATTTCATATTTCCCTTTCTGATTAGCTTGAGATTTTCCATTTTCTCACGTAGCCAGCATAACACTCTCACCCAATTCCATCATCAGCCTTCCTTCTTCTTGAACATACATGGTCATGAGTTCATTAATTGACCATTTGTCTTTATGTGTGTTGTAAGAGATTTTGAAGGGTCTGTATTGATGCAAAAGGGTATTCAGAATGTAGTGCACCAGAAAGGACTCCGACATTTCAACCTCGAGATTCTTTAATTGAACCACAATATCTCTCATATGCATGATGTGCTTGCACACACCTTTGACACTGGTGAGCCTTAGGGATGAGAATTTCATGATTAGGGTACTTGCAAGTGTCTTGTCTGAAGTGACGAATTGATCATCAATGATTTTTAGCAAGTCTTGGACATTATCATGCTGATCTACAGAACCACGAATACCAACAGAGATTTTTGTCTTAATGAATATTACGCTGAGGCGATTAGATCGCTCCCATTTTTCATAAAGCGTAATGTCCGTTGTGGAGCTAGTATTGCAAATTGCACGTGGTTCATCTTTCCTAATAGCATAATCAATGTCCATCCATCCTAAATGAAGGAGAATTCTCTATTTCCATATTTTATAGTTAACATCGGATATCAGAAAAATTCGTAGTTTGTGAAGCTGCATAAATTAAAAAATTACATGTTTATGTTAAAATTGAGACCTAAATAATTTCATGTTTTACCAATGTAAATCATGTTAAAAAATTGAGTCTAATGATTAAAAATTACCTGTGGATTAATTTTTTAATTCAAAATATTCAATCATTCTTTATGATAGAATATATCAAATTATTCACTTAATTCGTAATTATAAATGGTATATAATTTGATATATATTCTATCTTATATTAAACTTTATGATAAAACTACCAAATTATTAATTCATAATTCCTGTGGGTAAGTTATGAATAATTTAATATTTTATCCTAATTAATTATATAAATATAATAAAAATTCCTGTGGGATAAAATTTATTATATTAAGTATAATTAATTACAATTAATGTCTAAATAAAATTTATGTGATCCTAATTAATTATAGTTTTATTTAATTAAAGATGCTATGGTTATTCTCTAATTAACTAAAATTATATGGATCACTTAGACATTATTGTTTTGTGCTTAAAATTTAAGTTTTATGATAATATATTGCATAGTTTAACTATAATTAAATGTATATTATGTTAATCTTATGCACTTAATTATTCTCATAATAAAACTTAATAATTTACATAATTAATCATAATATTATGAAAAAATAATATTTTAAGTATAAATATGCATAATTTAGAAATTATATATTATGCATATTTCTTAAGAACATGCTTTTAAACCATATATACTCATCCAACATTTTGCATAATTAATTTAAACAAAATAATTAATTCATGCAGATATAAAAGTGAACATAATAAAAATTTGCATATAATTAAACAACTGAATAACATATGCATAAATAAATAAATAAATAAAATGTAGGCATGTTGCTAAATAAATGCCTAAATTTTCTAGAATTTATTTTATTTTATTTTATTTATATAAATTAGTCTTCTTTAAACTTCAGTTGATCCGATTTCTATCCGATGCAACTCATCAGATAAAATTAGTCCGAAAAATCACCATTTTAACGCCAAAAAATATAAATATAGTTTAAAAATACAGAAAATTTAGAAATCCAATATCCTAATGATTTCTAACATTAATAAACATTAAACTAAAATTTTTTAAAATAAAATTTCAGCCAAAAATCCGAGAGTCGCATATTTTCGAATGAATAAAATAAAAAATAAATATCAAGGTAGAGATTATGGAGGCTCTGATATCAAATGTCAATTAAAAAATAATCTGAAAATTGATTCTCAATAATGCGAAAAAAAAAATTTAAGAGAATCAAAATCTGAAAAAGCCCAAAAACTATATGAAATACATACCTCTAACCATTGATTTTCACTCTTATGCTGTGGATCTTTTGGTCTCGATTTGGTACTTCTAAAACTCTGATTCACTCCTTAAATGGTGTAAAAATGAAGGAGATTAAGAAAGTGAGGAGTTTTGGGGACCAAACGGTTCTTTTTATAACCAAACTTGGTCGAGGCTTCCATCAAGCACTCGACCACGTTTTGGTTCGTTGCCACAACCCAGATCTCTAGTGGGTCACGTTTCCTAATTACATGAAACGTGATAGAGGCATCGTGGACCACCTCAAGGGCTCCGAAATAGAAGGGTTACAGATCTATTTTAGATCTGTCCGCAAGAATCGGAGCTAACATGAAATTCAAACAAGTAGGGTATTTAGAGGAATTTTTTAACTGAACAAATAAAGTAAGGAGTGAAACTAATCAACAAACACGAATACAACTTGAAGGTATTCTTACTGCAGTTAACTTGCAGAGTTTCTTCTCTTGAAATATCTACAGTGAGCTTTGATTCAGCAGCAACATGGACATACAATCCCGCAACAAATTAGTGAAATTGTTGAAGATCAAAAATCAAAATATAAAATATAAGAACCACAGAAAAAGGAGAACTTACTGAACTCGAAAAAGAAGAGAAAGAGAATCTTAATTGATAAAATCTCTATATAGTAGGTTTCTGCTAGAAATCTGCGTTGATTTTTGGATAAGTATCTAGATTCCTCAGCTTGTTTAGAATCTTCATCTCTGTCTCTGTTAAAATTCAAATAAAATAAGTCTAGTCTATTATAGTATAGTCTAGGGTTTGCTTCGATCCTCCTCCATTTGTGACTATGGCTGTGCGCCTCCACACAAAGCTAGAATTTTCCTCTTTCCCTCCAATTTGTTCTCTTTGGAAGAAGAGAAAACAAAGTTGCATGGCATGAGTAAAGTTTTCCTCTAACAACACGTGTTGTCTTTTTTCTACATAGGAATTTTGAGTTGTCTCTCGTACGTTTCATCACTTTATAAAAGAAATAAAAAATTATTATAATTTATCAATCTAAGATTCCATACATCTGAACCGTTGATTTAAAAAAAAAAATTATTACTAAAAATAGGTCGAGAGGATGGAAAAGGATTTTGTGATTGCATTTTTCTTTTTATTATAGGGTATAGATATATACAAGCACTGTTGGAATAAATTAGACGAACTTGGTACATCACGATATTAAAAATACAGATTTTTCACCCTAAATGAAAGAGTAACGTTCGGATCAAATAAGGTATTAAAGTTTAATTAATTAACTAATTAGAGATTTGTCTCATCATCTCCGTCTTATTCCAAATATATACATGGATCCATTTTACTACATTATATTATCAGAGAGATTATTTCTAGTCTTTTCTTACTATCTCAACCAGGTCTTTTTCAATATTTATCTATACAATATCTTCTAAATACTAAACATGAGTGGATGGACCTAATGTTGTTTTCAATATAAAGGATTAATTTATCTTTAATTATTTGACAAATATTCTTCAAAATGATTGCTTTGTTTTTAATATAACCAGATAATCAATTCAGCCATAATGGTTAACAAATAATTAGCTCAAATTCCCATCATTCTTAAAATTACTATGGTGCAAGCATTGTTTAAATCGCACCTAATTATGGTAGGAAACCATAGGCTTCTCATAATAAATAAGGAAAGAAAGATTTCAAGAGGGAGTGCTAAAAAGTTGTTTTGTTCCCTCATGGGCCCAATCTAGCTGGGAACAGCACCAAAAGATCCACTTCAATCACAAACATTATAAATCCAACCAATTTTACAAAAACAAAAAATATTATACTATTATTAGACATGACGAATCGATAATTTATTTTGAGGATAATTTGATAAATGTGGAAGGACTCTCTAATAACAAAGTTGCAAAACGCATTAACCTTAAATCTTAAAGAAGAATGAATCATCTTGATCTGAGAGGTACAAAAAACAGATGAATGGTTCCTCTAATTGTTTTCTTGGGCCTTGCTTCATTGATGCAGGTGCAGGCGAGTGAGATAACATATAAAAATAGACACAACTCCGAGCACTCTTGGTTTGGCTCATCTTGGCCTCGCTTGATGCCAATATAATACGAAAACCCAACAAGACTAAAAACCATGGTCCTTACTAAACCTGAAGCCTTTTGTAATTGTGACCTCCCATGCAACTAAAAGGAAACATCCACAACACCGAGTTCAAAGTATTTACCAATAATCACTTCTAGCTTTCACTTCATGGTCATATGGGAACATAATCAAATCCAATCCCCAGGTTGCAGTAACACGCTTTGCCATGAACATTCAACATTTCTAAGACATTTATCTTTTGCATCTTAACTAAGAAGAGCAGAACACCTACTATCAGGAGTAATTAGTCTAGAACTCCTGATCAGTAAGTCGGATCAAAACTCATGGCCTCATGTGCCCAAACCCCCGGCACAGCCATTATTAAAACAGCAATCAGATTATAGCAAATATACATCCACAAAGGGCAACAATAAACTGAACCCATTTTATTTTCACTAACAGGAGTGCAAATTTGGATCAGTCCACATGGGGGAGAATCATTCAGGCTTAAATATGGCCACAATTTGCAGTAAAGCACTTCCCATTATGAAGAACTCAAAATCCATCCACTAAAGAACCTATGAAACAATTTTTTCTTAAATAGTAGTATCTACAAAATCTTCGGATTCGTCAACTATCATCTCATTTCTAAAGAGAAGTTTGAGGTAGGGAAGAATTTTTGGAAGCACAGGTAAATCTGCTATGTTAACACTCATTAAGTCAAAACCAATACATGTTTTGTGCATGTGGGTCTCATCGAAAACCGGGATCTTTGGGTACCTCTGACTGAAATGTGTGAGAATGATGCGGTATACATCAGCAGAGTTCCCCACTTCAATGGCTTCCCTTGTTGTACTATGATTCCTTGCTATGGCCTCATCCACCATGCCATCCTCAAAAGTTGCCTGCACCAATGAGAAGCACAAATGATATTTTGACCCCTAAATTGGTTTGTACTATTTCAAGATTATAAGTACAACATTAAGAAGATCAACAACATAAAATTTTTATCTAACAATAACTTGCCTCGTGTATAAGAATTGTTGCTCCACGAGACGCATCTATCAGTTCGGGACAAGGCCTAGTGTCACCAGAGTACACAAGCTTCCAACCTGGTATCGTTTTTCCAGCACAATTAATTCTCTCTGCAGCCTTCACAACAACACCAAAAGCCTGTGGACAGTGCACGACAGGGACGCTGATCAAAGCCTCCAAACCTGCTTCTCCAAGCACTTTATGCAAGTTCTTTAGGATTTCAAAACTCGCAGCAATGTCAACTAGACTACCAGGTCTCTTCCAACATTTTTGCATGGGGGTGCCTTTAGCAAATAAACTTGTTTCAATATTTTGAGTAATTAACCCTACCCCATCTCTCTTATTCCCACTTGATTCAAGAGTGTCCTTGAAAGTAGCCAAAGAAGCTTCCGTTGTATGCCTACAATCCAAGAATTGCATATCAAGATCTTCAAGTCTTTGGTATGCATCCAAGAATCTTTTTAGCTGCCTTGGCCCAATAACGAGCAAAGGTTCATGAGAGATTCCTCTTAACAACTCACGTCGCAAAGCAAGTATTCTTGCTAGACCCGTGTGATGATCGGCATGAATATGGGAAATCCAAATACACCTTAATCCTTTCACAGCATCGTCAGCACCCTTTACACCAAATCTGTTCTCAAGAAATAAATCACCAACTCAGTCCATTAACTGGGATAAGAATACATATATTGTAAAAAGAAAAAAAGGTATAATAACAGTATCATAGAGGCCACAATTTAGAAAGAAAGATATGATTACCTTCTTTTCAGCTGCCCAAGGGTTCCTTCACCACAATCTAAGAGTATACTTCCTTTTGAGAAAAGATGAACATAGATGGAACTAACATTGCGATATTTTGATGGCTGAGAAGAACCCGTCCCTAGAAGAACTATCTCCATGTCTTCTCTTGTTATATTCTCCAAACAACTAGGAGGATCTGATTCATGCTTAACCTCATTTACAAAACACGGGATCCCCTCCTCAGATGAACCTGTACCTTGCTTTCTCAAGTTTATATTTTCTATACAATCAGTCGTGTTTATCCATGGTTCTTCAATCATTACTATACTTTCCTGCATAGGAGGTATCACCTTTTTAGTTTCTGTGGATCCATGCCATAGCTGATTAACTTCTTGTACAGAATCTACGATCTCAGGAATCTCTGATACAAGTTCATTGATAATCTCTGTGGGAGAAGTCAAACTCGGAATCCCAGATCTGTCCAATCCAAGCTGTGCGTAAGGACGCAAGTGGAACTATAATGCATGTTTGAAAGAAATATTTTGTTAGTTATAAAGTTAAGGTGAGGTAATATTCAATAATAAAACAAACATTCCAGATTACAAGAACAACAAAGACTATGTTTCAATTCAAAACTGATTGGCAAAGGGCTAAAAAATCATTCAATTTCCCGACAGAATTCTGACAAAAAAATTTGATGGAAAACTTAAATATACTCCAACTCCAATCTTAGGGAAAGTAGAAATCAACTGTATCATACCTTTAGGAGATTTTCGGCAAAAGTGCTTTCACAAAGCTTTGGAACAGAACCCTGGAAAATAGAAATCAACTGCTCAATTGTGCTGAACATGTAAAAAGTGACTAACTCCTAACCACAATAAATTTGGAATTGCTTCCTAAAGGAGAATTCATAACTATCCAACCTTACTTAAAGTAATAGAGTCAGGAGCGAAGTTGTTTAGGTGCTGATGAGACCAAAAACCTGGAGCTGGAAAGAACTGAGGAGATAAGTAATTAAGTCGTGCTGCAATTCTCGCACTAGCTTTTAGAATTGGAACTTCCATGTTCATTCTGCAAACAAATGAATAGTAAGTTAAAAAAAAAATCAACAAGAGCAAGCAGAAATGGTTGATCAAATGTTCAGAAAAAGGAATAAAACCTCACATTTCATGTCCAGCCATGATGTGTTGAGCCCCACCAAATCTTTTCATCCACTTTTGGTAATCGGCAGTCATGTGACAGAAGATGGACTCAAGTGAACTATACAATTTACGGTCTTAACGTCATCCACAGAATCTGCATAATAACCATTCAGGGATTGTATTGATAATAGCTCCTGTAAATGAGATAGTGTTGGGCAGTCTACAAGGATTACGATAGGACCAGGTATTGAGGGGCCAAGTACATCACTCGGATGAACCTGCATAACCAGAAAAAGAAAGGAAAATATTTAGAACACATAATATAAAACAGAACAAGTGTTTGGTCACAACGATATAAGCCAAAAACTAAAGTGAGGTCATAACAATTTTCTTTTAACCCACCATAGTATTTTGATGATCCGACATGACTGAGTTTCCAAGTTGTAGTTCACGATATTTAGGCCCTGGTTTCAATCCAAGGGCTCGAGCTTTTGCTGGATCAAACTTCCCCTTAATTTCAGATAATTCACAAACATAAATTACGGAAATGTCACCAGGTTTTAAAACAGGTTCATCTTTCCTATCTGGATTTTGTGAATGTGATAGAAGAGGTTCAAACTGGTCTTTGTCCTCTTCTAAACCCACACATGGACCCAACATGGAGAAATCGTCCTCCATGAGTTGACTTACTCCAGAGAAATTTGGCCGTAGGAGAATTGCGGATATCTTGACAACCTCATCGTCAATTAGGACTATGGGGTCTGTAAATTTTCCCAGACCGAAAATGGAAGCCCCTTCGGAATTGGGTGCTGGGCCAAAGCTATGAGTGTGAATAATGGCAGCATTTGGGATGAACAAGCGCATTGCATCAACAAAATATTTAAGATCAGCTGACCCCCATATTTTAACCTTCAGAATGACAGGAACCATTCGTTACAATATTGCAATCAAAGAAGGGTGCACAATAAATAAAAAAACTCACAAATATTTTTTTCCTCTCTTTTTTTTTTTTTCCAGATCGGAGATATATAAAATCAACTTGTTACTTACAGACATCCCTTCCTCTCCCATGCCAGCCAAAGTCAACAAAAGACCTGTGAGGTATAGTAAACAAACAAGCAAGTAAGCAACACTCCAGATCCTCTCTTTGCATCGACAGTTCATATGAATTCAAGTTATGCAGTTTTTGATATAAGTGCGAAAGAAGTTTACTTAAGCCTCTAACAACGGTCTACAACTTTAGATTTTTCCAGAAGCAACACAGCTAGTCGACCAGCTAGAAAAATACAATGTCAAAAAGGCCAACTTCAGAGGCACTAACCTGGAAGTCCACCAGCCGTTTCTGAGCAGACACGAGAAAGGAAAATGTGATCAATCTGAAACAAGAGAAAATAGAAAACATCAACAAGGTGTGTTTCCATAGTGAAAGGAACTCTTGTAATAAATTGGGAAAATAACATAAAATAATAATAATAATAATAATAATAAAAGTGGTTTGAAATCACAAATCTAAAGATGTCAACTTTTGAGATGTCTCATACCTTTGATAACTTTATCTTGTGCTCAGTACAGAACCGTTGCAATCCCTAGAACAAGAAGAACCCATTCATGAATAGAACCAAGAGTACCTAGAGTATGTCTCATGTATAAAATTACGCCAAGCATTTGTTTATTTTCTCTTTTTCTTATGGACGGGGTTAGGAGCAAAACGGAATCCAATTAAGTCAAAAAACTTTATATAGAAATACCCATTTCAAACAAAATTTCAATATTTGAATAGCTCCAGAATAGGGATCCATGTTTATGTCCAGGTGGGAATTTCTATGAAAGGATAACAAGTAAGCTGATGGGGCTGTGATTGTTTTGTGTTCATTGTTCTCTTGACTTCACTTATATATTTGGTAGGCCTTTCTTGACATCCTACTTCTCTTTTAGTTTAATAAATTTTATATCTATAAAAACAAATTAATGAACCCAGATGAAGGTTGACCATCTTGGAAGGAAAGCTTTGATATTTTAATGAGTTATTGTTTCTCACATTCAAAGTAGAGACAACCAACCTCTCCAAAAAAAAAAAAAAAGAACAGACAACAAAGATTTGTTTTTTCCCTTGATGTATAAAAAGGATTTAACTAAGAAAGAAAAAAAATACAAGCTCAAACGGAAAGCTCATGGTAGGTTAGCATGACCAACCAAGGAGCTGACACCCAAAATAACCAATAGCACCACCCCAGGCAAACAAACAACTTTCTTTTGTTCTAGATTTTTCTCTCTTCGTTTTGGTGGTTTAGCCAGGATGAACCTGCAATGTCGTGGCTATGGTCCACTGTGTACCCTGATTAAATATGGTTTCCGGCTCATTGAGCTAATCGACTTGTTGATAAGGTTCAAGATTGATTACAGTGGAATAAGAAATATAACTCTTACATAAACACATAGAAACAATTCAGGACTTAACCACAGTGATAAATATTCATCTTTTCAAATGTTATGAAGCAATTCAGATTCTTTTTACACTACTTCCCAAAACTTACCTCTCCAGCATTAAATATAAATCTCTGTTTGTCGAAGAACAGCAAAACTGATGGAGACGTGTCCTGTGTATCCATTCCGGTCCCCAGAATCTGCGAAACAGAACCAAACAAGTACACAGAACCAAACAAGTACACAAATCAGTGTCCCAGTCAACCCCCACCCCTTCTAGCAGAAAAAATTAAAATAAAAGACAAAAGTTCCAAACCAAACTCTAGTCTTCTTCTTTTTTTCATTTACACAACAAATCAAATCTCAGAAACTAAGCAACAGTAACCCTGTTATGCAAAGTAACTAAAAAAATTAAAAATGGTAAGGTATCCTCCTGAGAAGCAGCATAAGTAGTTCAATATTATGAAAATTTCCAGCCAAGTCAACCGGTAATTTTAATAACTTAAATATTTGTGTGTGTATATATATATATTATTTAAATAAAAATATGGCTGTTATATTACCACACCAATGTAATACGAATCCACACCATAAGTGATTTTTTCATAAAAGGGCAATTGATATTCCCACATCATTATGTTATGATTATACATCATACGTGATTTATTATATAATCACAACATCACACCATATAATAAAATCATTTATGGTGTATATTTTCATAACATAACGATGAGGAAATATCACAAGCCTTATAAAATCACCCCATAGACTCTATTCACTCATGGCGTGATTTCATAAGAAAGTCACTTATGGTGTGAATTCATATTATAATAGTGTGGTAATATCACCACCCTAAAAAAATATGACCTTGTGATGAAACATATTTTAATTCATCTTATTTCTTGTGGATCTATTCCCTGTGTGTGTTTTTTTTATTTGTAATTAATTGGTTAGTCCTTGGATTTGAATCTAGAAATAGAATAAGGATCCGCTTCGAATGAAGAAATAATAAAATATTGTTTCCAGATATCTCAATTGTTCAAATTCAAAGTAACTGCATCCTTTCGATGAATGCCCAAAAGAGACACTTCAAGTAATGAATATTATTCGGATTTCAAGACGAAAGAACCCCCTTACTTAGACTTAGATCCATTTTTTCGAAAAGTTTCGCTGGCTACCCATACCATAGCCCAGGAAAAATTTCAGGAATAATTGGGGGAAACTTATGAAAAATATTGATGTGATGAAATCAAAAACATGTGGCTTTATAAAAATAAAAAATCATAATTATTTAAATACAAAAATATATTACTAAATAATTATCAATCAATAAAGTTAAATGATTAGAGGAAATGACTCTGGCGAGTCAACTCGATATTTGCAACATACGATGCAGCTTCCAATACACATAATTTGTTCGCTCATCTGTATATGTGTCTACGTGTGATATGATATGTTGATGTTTTAAGGTTCCTTGGAACAAATAAAATTTACAAAACTCAAAAGGACAATTAAGGATAGAACAAGAAGGATAAGGGCGGAACTCTAATTCAATCGTTCCAAAATTAAAAAAAAAAAATATGTTTGTTAGGTTATTTGAACAAAAATTAAAAACATAAACTAAGTACTTGTATTGAAATTGAAACTAAAACAAGATAGAAACCCCATTAGAGAAATGGAACCACACTTCAATTCAAATCTATCCTCTTTTTAACTGAACCCAAGAATACTCATAATTTGACAAAATTGGAAGGAAAACTAAACCCAGAACCACAGACCAAAATAAAAATAAATGAAACCCAATTCATAGAAGCAAATTTACAGAAACCCCAAGAGATGTAAAAAAAACCTTTTACCTGCACAAAAGAGATAGTATTGATGGGATTAAGCTTCCGGACCTTCAAGTGCAAGGTCTTGGGTGTTTCGCTCTTATCTCTCCCTTCTGCTCTCCTCTTATTGAACTCAACAGACCCACTACCACTCTTCTCCATTGACTCTTCCTTCTCCATTCTGATCCTATTGTCTCTCAGAGTAGTGTTGCGTCTACTCCTCGAAAGATGAGAAGGAATGTTTCGCTCTCTTCTTGCTGCTGAAGAACAGAAGAAAGAGAGAGGTTTTTGAGGGGTTTTGGGTTTGGAGGAGAGAAGAGAAGGTTTAATGAAGGGAAGTAGAAGAGGAGAAGAGCAATTTGTGGAGAATAGAAATCTAATGTTTCCAATTTGTGGCATCGTTTTTGCAAATTCGTCTACGGGTTTATAATATTATATTAAATAGAAAATAGAAAAAGAACAAGCAGGTAATCAGTTAGGTTTTGTTTGAAAATTTTAGGATTAATCAAAAAAAAAAATAGATTTTTAGTGTTGGTAGTTGGGAGAGAGTACTTGATGGAAGCACTCATCAGTCGTCGCTATTTCTGAAGAAGTTGGGAAGAAAATAGGCGGGATTTGTGCTCTAGGGCATATTGATTAAAATATGCGATTTTTAAAAAGGTCACAATTAAATCATGATTTGGACAGTTATAAATTAAATCTGGATTATTTCAAAAACTCATGAAGTTTTTGAAAAAAAAACTTTGATTCTTCGAAAAGTCATGATTAATCATATGATTTAGTGTCAATTTTTTTAAAAAAAATCACGGATTATTTTTTGTTTAAACATTTTTTTTTCATTATTTTTTATTTAATATATATAATACATATTTTTTTTTTTTAACTTTTGTATCCTTAAAACAATTACTTTTACTTTTTAATTTTATATCTGATATTTTTTGAACTTTTGCCAATTTTTTCCGAAGCTTTCCCTTGTCAAATTAACCCCAAGCTCCGATTTTGTCACTATGCTCTAAGGTGTGAGTGTCATCCATCATTTGTTTCACACGCGTGTTTAGCTGCACGTGTCATTGTAGTCTTGCATAATTTATCAATTTACTTGGTACTCAACTTTGGGTCGGGTGTAAACGGGTACCACTTACCCAATTACCCCTGAATTTGAAATCAATTGGTCGATCGATTTTGGTTCTAGCATCATGATCCGATTTGATTCAATGAAATTATCTTAGGGATAAGGAGACTTGGTAGTGCGTTCGTTGTGTTTGAAACTTATTTATTTGCTGAAGTAAATATTAATGATGCAAGGACAAATAAATGTACTTTATAGTTAGAATTAAAATCTAAAGAGAATGTAGATTACTTTGAAAAGAATAAAACAAAGGGCTATCCAGAAACGATGTCTCATTCTTATACATTGGGATGGTGTCTACATGGTATGTTTGGATTGGAGAATATGTTCATTGGGCTGTGTGCACGAATTGGTTTGTAGCTTGGAGTGTTTTAAACTCCAATTGAAGTGTGATACATAGACATCAATCCTCTAAAATAGGAATGGGATACCGTATTGGATCCTGAGTTTAAAAAAAAAACTCTATACCATCATTCATTCATTTGTATCCTATTCCTTCTCAATCTCAATTACAAACAAAGGCTTCATCCCAATTTTATAATATTTTGATTTTTTTTAAGAATCCACTAGGTATCAATTATGTCTATGAAGAATTACATTTTTTTTTTCATTCCAAAATAATTATATATCTTATTAGGTAGCCGATGAGTGATGGTTATTTGTAGGATTGGTTCTGGTTGCGAAGTTATCGTACTTGGAATTGAAATCAATAAGAATCGGAACTAGTGTTTTATCCAGGTTTCAATTTTGGATATACATGGAATTGAATCAAATTCATCTGTAAACAATTAACTATGGTTTTAAAACTCGATTAAGTTTCTCATTGTGAATCGATTTGATTTGTCTCGCCCATAAAATGATTCAAAAACCTCACTAGATTTTGAATGCTCGACGCATACAACTATGTTTTAGAACCACAATTTTCGACAATTAAAGCAATACACCCAGAGATGTCTTCCTTCGAAATATGCACCATGTACATATGTTTATGCACATAGTCACAACATCAGAGTATGGGTTTAAAAGTAGCAAGGGAAAACTTTGGAAAAAAAAAAACATTGAAAATGAGGAAAAACAAGAAAAAAGAAATTAGGAAATTATAAACGATAATATATATATAAAGTTATGAAAATATAACCGATCAAAAAAAGTTATGAAAATTCATAAAATCATGTTATTATCATCAAATCCCATATTTTTACATTTATGAATCACCAAATTCTATTATGTATGAAATCCCACATTGAAAAAATAAGAAAGTGTTTAAATTTTTTTATCCTGTGAAAAAATGGGAATAAAACAACATTTTTTGTCACAAATGAAAAACTCACAATTTTTTTAGTTGTTTTAATCATCACAAATACAAAGTTATGCTTATGTTGATCTTCTAGCAAGTCATTTTGATTTTAGTGTTATAGGATAAGATGACCCGAATTCATGAAATCAAAATAGCTAGAAGTTGCCCAATTACCTCACAATTAGAATGATTCTCAGAAGTAGTTAGAATTGGGTAACTACTTTGTATGACTCTTCTGTGGCCACAAGGTGGCAATCGCTACATCGTGTCTCTAAAACATGGTAAAAGGATATAATCATGACCAACGCTTACAAAAAGGATGAGAAAAAAGACAAACATACACAATTTTTTTTAATCTAAACTAATATCAATTGAATTATTAACTTGATAAGTGTTGAATTGGTTAAAATCATACTTGATGGATAGAGTGCAGGGTTAGTATTAAAAAGTAGCCAATTGGCTATCGAACAATTTTTTTTGTGAGTTATATTTTTATGAAATTATGTGTAGTTAATTTAGAAAATATAAATATAGACATGAGATGTTCATCATAGAATCTCAATACTACGTTATTTAGAGTCGTCACCATTCTTTTTTGGAAATGGGTGTCAATGAGCACCCAAAATGATTTCGAAACTTGTTTAAACATTGTGGTGACTCTTATGTATGGGGAAAGGCATGGTCTACCTAAGATCTAAGAAAGGAGATTCAATTAGAGGACGGGGAAAGTGTTAGGCATCACATCCTCTCTACCAAAGATGTACCTTTGAAATTTGGTCAATCTTTTGAAAACTTAAGAAAATATAAAATGCATAAAAATGCATGTTTAGAAGTGGTATGTACAATATGTGGAAATATTTTTTTAAAAAAGGGTTTTGATATCAATGTGAGACATTGAAAACATCCTATAAAAAAGAATGAGCCATCTAGCTTACATTATTTTCATGAATAGAAATGTTGATTTGGATTTTTTAGAAAGATTCTATGATGGAATTCCCTTAAAGTCACAACCTTAATGTATGTATGCAATGCTAAAAACTTAAGCCTTACATGGATACACTTCTCTGCATATATAAGAGCAGGTTTTTGGAGCTTCTCAACAAAGAGTAAAAAATATCTTCGTGTAAGAGTAAAAACTTCTCTGCGCAAGAGCAAAAATCTATTCAAACATTTGTTAGTTCCTCGTAAGAGTAGAAGTCGTCAAGAAACTCTATCCAAATGAAGTGTTAGTGTTTCAACCCCGATAAGAGGGTGACACACTTCTTAATCATTGCCAATCATATATGAGTGGGTTATTACTCCTTATTCTCCCCAATAGAACGGTATAACAAAAAGAAAAAAAATATAATTTTGAAAGACATGGTTAACTCTTTATTTGTTAGTTCAGGTGCACCTTTAAATTTATGGGTAGAAATGTTCTTAACATCTTGTTATGTTTTAAATAAGATTTTATTAAAAAATTCTAAAAAATCACCTTATGAATTTTGAAAAGGTAGAATACCTACTTTTAAACACATGAAAATATGGGGTGTTTAGTCAAAATGTATGTCCCCTTGCCTAAAAGAATTAAATTAGGTCATAAAACTATAGATTGCATTTTTATTGGATATGCTATTAATAGTAGTACGTATAAATTTCTTATGTATAAATCTGATGTAAATGATACTAATCCTAATACTATAATTTAATTTAGAGATGTTGAATTTTTTGAGGATGTGTATCCATATAAAGATAAAATTAAAAAACCTTTAAAGAGATTTTATAATATTGAATTATCTAATAATGAACCTAGAGAACAAAAATCTGACATAGAACCTAGGAGAAATAAGAGAACTAGAACAGCAACATCCTTTGGACCTGACTTTATTAGTTTTTTCTTAGAAGGAGATCCTCAAATTTTTAAAGATGCAATTTCAACACTTGAGACTCCATTTTAGAAAGAAGCTATAAATAATGAAATTGATTCAATTATGAGGAATAACACTTCAGAATTAGTCAATCTACCTCCTGGTAATAAAATAATTAGTTGTAAATAGATTTTCAAAAGAAAATTAAAATCCGATGTAACTATATATAAATATAAGGTCAAATTAGTGGTTAAAGGGTATAAATAAAAATAAGGCATTGACTTTTTTGACACTTATTCTCTTGTAATTAGAATCACTTCTATTAGACTTTTTATTGTTATAACTTCCATTTATAATTCAAAAATTCATCAAATGAATGTAAAAATTGTCTTTTAAAATGGAGAACTTGATATAAAAAAATGTATAAACTAATTAGAAGGATTTATAATTAAAGGACATAAAAGTAAAGTTTTTAGATTAATTAAATCCTTGTATAGTTTAAAACAAACTCCAAAAAAGTGATATAAAAATTTGATAATGTAATGATATCAAATGGATTTAGAATCAACGAAGTTGATAAGTATGTTTATTATAAAACTATAGTTGATTCTTATGTAATTATTTACTTATATGTAGATAACATGGTTATTTTTTAATCTAATATAAATGTTGTAAATTAAACTAAGAAATTATTGTCTTGAAATTTTGACATGAATGACTTAGGTCCTGCGGAATAGATTTTTTAAGAAATAATAATGAATTTGATTTATCCCAATCTCATTATATTGAAATATTTTAATCAGTTTGATTGTATTCCTATAAAAATACATTTTTTTATCCAAATTATAAATTGATGAAAAATGTTGGTAAAGGTGTTTCTCAATTAAAATATTCTCAAGTTATTGGTTGTTTAATATATATTATGAATTGTACAAGACCAGATATTGCGTATTCAGTAAATAGATTAAGTAGATATACTAGCAACCCAAGACATGATCATTATGAAGTTTTGGTGAGAATCATGAGATACTTAAAGTATACCATAAGTTATAGGCTACATTATAATAGGTATCCTATCGTATTAGAAGGATATAGTGATGCCAATTGGATATCAGACTCAGAAGAGTCGAAATTTACTAGTAGTTATATTTTTACACTTGGAGGTGCAGCAATCTCATGGAAATCCACCAAATAAACTTGAATAGCTCGCTCTACCATAGAATTTGAGTTTATTGCCATGGATAAGACTGGTGAAGAAGTTGAGTAACTTAGGAATTTTCTTGTTAATATTCCTATTTGGCCTAAATCAGTATCTGTTATATCTATTCACAATGACAACCAAGCTATCATTGTGAGGGCGAAAAATAATGTAAATAATGGCAAGTCAAGGAATATTAAATGAAGTCACAACTTAGTAAAACAACTACTCTTTAATGGGATTATTTCCATTAATTTTGTAAAGTCTAAAGAAAATTTGGCAGATCCTCTAATAAAAGGATTATCCAGAAAATTAGTTGCATCGATTTCGAGGGAAACGGGCCTAAAGCCTATTGATTAAAAATTACTTCCATAGAAACCTAACATAATTGATTAAAGATCCCAAAATATAGGTTCAATGACCAGTTGAATGTAATTTAAAAAAAATACTAATGAAACATATTATTCCAAGTCCATTCCTATGAAGTGTTTAGTGTTGCTTATAAAGATAAAAGGTTGAAGTATAATTTCTAATATTGCATGTACTTGTAAAAGTGGAGTATAACAGGGTACTTCTCATAAGCACACCTAAACGAGTGTAGAATTGGGTCGATTCTATGAAAGTTTAAGCTAAGCTTTCTAAAACAATTATGATATCAGGTCATGTTCAGGGTCAAAATGAACACTAATGATATAACTTGATAGTTGATTGAGTAATTTGTATGTATAGTCCATTATTTTGGTTTACACCAAAAGTTGGTCGTTCAAGACTTAAAATCTATTAAGCAACTTGTAAATCTGATAAACTTATACTAGGTAAGGTTCAAGTTCAAAAAATAGCTATACTGAAACATGATTGTGAAAGCGCCCTCGATCCGCGGGGTGCGCGGATCCGCTTTTGACCCTTGAGGTTTGGGAGTCGCCACCTAGTTATTATGGTCTAGGAACCAAACTGACTCTAGAACGGATAATGAACTAATCTACTATAGAAAATCTGAATCCGGGGATCATGTTACGGGGTTGGAAGGTGTTAGGCACCAACCCCGCCCGGCCATTGCCGGTCTCTACTTATCCCAAATAAATCTACATCGCTAATGATAAACCTAGATTAAAAAATAATGAAAAATCTTACCTTCGATCTGCAAAAGTGATATTCCCTCAGATCTGGTGAAAACGGTTCCTTGTACCGTATTCCTCACTTCGTTCTATCTCCGGATCTGATTTCTAATCTCCGAGGTAAGGTATCTCCTTCTTGGATCTAGGTGCTTCGAATTTGTTGTGAATTTTTGGGATGTTTTTGAGAGGTTTTTGGGTGTTTTTTAGGCTAAAATCGGAATAGGGGTGTTAGGGAAGGAGTTGGGGCTCCAAAATTAGGATTTTGGGGAGGTTGTGGAGGCTTCTTCACCTACTTTTTCTAGGGTTTTTTCTTTGATACGAAAATAGGGTGTGGAGGCTCCTATTTATAAAGTTTTTAGAAGCATTTAGGGTTTGATTAGGGTTTCAATTAGGGTTTTGACTTAGTCTTTAGGGTTTTAGGGTTTTGACTTTAGTCTTATGAGATTGACTTGATTAGTTTTAGATTAGGGTTTGGATTTAGGGTTTCGACCTTAGTCTTATGAGATTGACTTGATTAGTTTAGATTAGGGTTTTGATTTAGAGTTTTGACCTTAGCCTTATGAGATTGACTCGATTAGTACCTTGACTTCAGTCTTGCTTGATTGACTTTAATTTTGACTTCAGTTTCACTTGATTGACTTTAATACCTTGACTTCAGTCTTGCTTGATTTACTTTTAATTTTTGGAGAACCCCCTTCTATTATATCTTTAATTCTTTGGACCCCCAAATGGAGGGGTCCTTAAAGAAATATCCCACGAACCCTCAACAATTTTGCCTGAGAGTCCAATTAATCGATTTTTTAGGTTCAACTTTTTAAATTAATTTCATTGATGTTTCACTTTAATTATTTAATGTTTTATTTATTAATTTCGAATTTTGTAATTATGAAAATTGTGAAATTACCGTTTTGCCCTCGGAGAGGATTTTTTACGTTTTAAGTCGTTTTTCAATGTTCCAGGATGTTTTGGAATCAGTTTTTTGTAAGGAATTCAATGGGAATGTTGGTTTTTATCATTTATGAAGTTTTTTGTATGAAATGATCGTGAACTTTATGAGGGGTATTTTCGTAATTTTGTCAAATTTTGTGAAAATTGACGAAGTGGTTTACTTGGTTTCGATTTGTTGTTTTATGTGTTTGAACGGATTTTCCTAAGCGTGATGTAGGCTCTAAGGTTGTTTTGAGGTTAGGGGTATTTTGATAATTTAATCATTTTTAGTGATTTTTATCGTGAAGCTTCTTTTTGGTTTGCAAGATGATGATTTCTATGTTTCTGGGGTTGTATTTTCCTAGCGTAGCGTGGTTTCTAAGTTTTGTCAGTTCGAGGTACCTCATCCGGATTTCTGAAACATATCTGGTAACAAAATAAAGCATTGGAATAGACATCCATCATTGGGAACCTTTGCGATCGGGTTGACGACTTGATTAATCAGGCGGATGCAAAAATGAGGTATCTACAGATTGTTCAAAAAATACTCTCTCTATATATTTTTATTTTGTGTTTTCTGCATTCCTGTGGGGGATTGTTGGAATTTAGAGGTTTAAATTTGAAAATCCTTTAATATTCAATGAGTTTAAATAGGGGTGTCAATAGATAGTCAAAATCCGAATTCGAATTCGAAAAATCGGAAATTATCTGAAATTTTCAGATATCGGATTCGAATGTTATTTTAACATTCGAATGAGTTTCGGATACGAATTCGGATGTTACGAAATCCGATTCGATAATATCCGCTCCGATTATAAATACATGTATTACGTATTCATGTTATAGAACAAAACTTATTTATATATATATGGGTCCCGTTCAACACCAAACATTTTAGCCAACCATTTTTGTCCAACATGGGTTAGAAGTTTTGGAATAGGCTGATTTTTGGTGATGATGATCTCCTTACCGTAGAGATCATCCTCACCAAAAATCAGTCAATTCCAAAACTTCTAACCTATGTTTTGAAAAATGTTTTGCCAAAATGTTTGGTGCCGAACATTTCCCTATATATATATATATATTAGGGGTGCACATGGTTCGGATTGATTCAGATTTTGGCAAAATTGGAATCGAACCAAACATGATCGGTTCTACAAATTTGAAACCGAACCAATCCAATTACCCTATAGAACCGAACCAATCCAATCCAATCTTGGTTCGGATCGGTTCTCAGTTCTCATACTTATTGAAGATAGATACCTTCTTCCTCAATCCAAGCATTCTATCTCTTCAAACCTTAAAAATAAGTAGGACTTTTTTTAAACGTGGACTTTGGGATAATAAAAAAATTAAAAGAAAGAAGAAGAAAGAAATAAAAAACCGAAATTTTTATTTTTTAAATAATTATATATATATATATATATAATTGGTTCGATTTTCGGATTGGTTCGGTTCTATTATATCCTAATCCGGAACCGAACCAAATTAATCGGATTTTTTTTTCTTCGATCCATACCCGAACCGTGTGTGTGTTTAATCCGAACCAATCCAATCCAAAAGCTTCGGATTGGTTCGGATCTCGGATTTACCCAATCCAATGTGCACCCCTAATATATATATATATATATATCCTCAAGTATTCAAATTTCACAACGAAATTTAACTTAAATGTTTATCTTCTCAACCAAAACGCAGAACCAGCATGGGTTTCGACTATGCAAGCTCCCCATAGCCACCTTCTTCTCTGGCCGGCGAACATGAAGGTAGGTATTTCCTCCCCTCTCTCTCTCTCAGTAAAACTAAAACCCTCTTTTTGTCGATTGTGTAAGCTCCATAACCACATATTCTCCGACCGATGAGCATCAGGTAGATACTTCATCTCTCTCTCTCTATAAAACCCTATGTTTTATTCGAATTTTTCATAATTTTTTTCAAAAATCAAAGCTTATTTGATTTTAAGACTGAAATACATTGAAAATTATTGTGGCGCCCCGCCAAACGCTAACACAAATCCCAATGCCAAACCTCAAGGTACTAGGTGACACCTCTAAATTTCGGCATGGTTTCCTCTATTTATATTAGCATTTCACGGAACTCAAACCTGATAAACCAATTTATAATAAAACATGTATATAAAGCTGTAAATACAGGAAATGAACAGCGGAAGACTAAATACATCTAACATGTAAGTAGATCAGAGTGCGGAAGATTTAACCATATACAGGCTTACAAAATACTCTCACTCTAACATGGGCCTAAACTCTCAATCCAAAAACTACATACATCCTAGAGGAAACTGACAACACTAAGGGATGTGGCCCTAGTGCTCACCAGGCAAAAGACTCTGGTCGTCGATTTGACCGACCATATGCTCCTCAATTACTGACTCTACGCCTGTCTCAGTAGCTGCAAGTGCTGAAACTAAAAAAAATAGGAAGGAAAGGGTGAGTAACCATGGTTACCCAGTAAGTCCACAACCAATTCCTACTAATAACCCTTCCTAAGCATGATCGAATAAGGCATACTGAACATTTTAATACATGCAAGGTTTTACAAGATAAAATACGATCAACTGGTACATATAGCCAGGGATGAGCAACTAAACAGTTTTAACAAATTACACCTAGCATCAATCATCCATACTCATTATACATTTTCATTTTATGCAAATAATGTTGATAACATAGAAATATTAGACATGCTTCTCATTTATAATTCAAAATATAACAACAGCTACATCATACAAATGGTGGAGTATTGGAATTAAAGAGTTGGGATTCACGACTGGATCGCTCCCAATCAGGACATGATATTCCTCAATAACATTGTAGTTCCTGATTTTGTGGCTGGTCGTGTCTACCACGCTTGCGGGACCATTTATCCGGCTCAGGCTGGTCGTTTGACGTGATCGTAAGCAATGGGTCTCTTTTCGATGTGTCAGAACGTTCGACTACTATTAGATTGTTAGTGATCACTGACTAATCATCTTCGTCTATGCCTATCAGGCGTGCATGTGATTCCCAAATGACACTCCACTCGTATACGACCACCTTTACAATACACGTTCACTGGTAAAGATAACAAATGAATGGACCCGGATTCCAGTTGTGACTCCACTCTCATACGCGTCCCATACCACGTATGAGTTTGGTGATCCCTACCTTACATCCCAGGATAGTGCACCCCTCCGGATGATGTGACGCACTATCCCTTCAGGCATTCACAAATCCTTTAACAGCTCACAAAATAGTTACGTATATATATAGTTTTTCTTTTAAAACAAAAGAGAAATTAACAGAACAGGATTGAGAATGGATATCCAGTTCCTACCATGCAACCGTGGCCACCCGGCCTAAAATAAACAACAGTACTCAACGCACGCGCTAACATAATCGGAAATAAACATACAACCCTTTCATTAATAACCTGGATATCCTTTCACCAACCTACATACAACATACAATGTAAAATATAAACATCACCCCTCGGGTGTGATTCTGACATTTTATCGTTCATTCCCTTTTCCCATTCTCTCGACATTCTCACTTTTCATCTTTTCAAATCAACCATCCATTTCCAATCTTTCAAAGTCATTCTTTTAATCTTTCCATCGAAAACTACCAAAGTTTATTAAAAAACAAGGTCCCAGCGATGCTCGGGACCAAAGCTGTTAAAAATAGAAAAAGCTGGTGAAAATTTGGCTAAGTGTCGGAAACTCAAATTTTCAAAGTTCTCGAAATTGAAAACGGATTTTTCGAATTGAAAGTTTTGAACACGAGATTCGACACCATATAGTTTTTATAGTTTAATTCAAAATAACGTGAAAGATATTAACTTTTGAAAACTTGCCAAAAACGTTGAAATTTACGTTTTGTTCTTGAAACCAAAATTTGGATTTTTATCCTTTGAGATTTGGATTTTAAAACCATTCCCATTGTTCCGAAATGGGGGGTAAAACCTTAATTTCATTAAAGAACTTAAAGTAAATGGAAAGTAAAAATTAAAGAGGACATTTACTAATCAACATGCTGTCGGTGGAACCGACAGAATACACATCGGCATATGTCGGTGGGACCGACGGTCCTGCCGACAGTGTAAAATTTCTCGCGCTGTTTAGCTTCGTCGGTGGCAGAAGCTTCATTCTGTCGGTGGGACCGACAGAATGCCTTCTGTAGGTGCCGGTGGCACCGACCCTACCCGCCTACAGCCTGAACCTCACTCAAACTTTCGAGTTTTTCGATCCGCTTTTCGATTTCGTCTTCCATTCTTCGAACCATTCGACCCATCCACGATTTTGTTATCAAAATTCGATAAAGCATAATCAAAACACCTATTTCTACCATGAATTTGAAATCAAACACCAATTTCTAAGATTTAAATGCAAACAATAAGTTTTGTTTCAAAACCCTAATTGCACATTTGAGAAATCTAAAGTTACCAATAGGAATTGAAAGTCCCTTACATGGTTGTGGACGTCGAACGTGATAAACTCGCACAATGATCAAGGTTGGTGGCTCGAGAGTCGAGGTTGGACTGACTTGGATGCCAAATAAGCGAGGGTTTGCAAGGTATCTGACAATGACGTTCTCCTTCGCTTCTACAATGAAGTATAGACCTAGCTCCTAACTCGATGAAGCCCTCGGATAGAATGTGTTGAGGTTTACTCGAGCTACCAGGTTGGTTTTGATGGAGGATGGAGAAAACGAACAAGAATGGATAAGTAAAGATGGTGAAGTTGTTGCCCTCACCGTGGCCGACAACTTTGCCTTCTTCGTCGAGGTTCAACTCGGCTTCGTTCGCGCACAAACTTGACGGAAATGGGTCGAAACCCTAGGGTGGAGAAGTGGCTGTTGTTTGGGGTTTCTTAGAAAAGAAGAGGAAAGAATGAAATAAAAGAAATCAGATTCCTTTTTATAATAAAGCTGAGGGGCATACTTGTAATTTCCCCCTTATTTCTAGTTTCGACCGTAACTTAACTATTCGGACTCGAAAAATGACAAACAAATATACCATTTCGAATAATTTTTCGTTGCAGATCTAATGGTGTCATCAAATCTTTTTGATTCTCATTCTAACAAATTTTTTCTATTTTGGGTCCCACTTAACATGAAATTCGAGGATTCTATAACTTCTCCATCCGAATTCGAATTCGAACTTGCTTACAGGCTAATGTATATATTTCGATCCTTTTGAATCTAATGGCGAAGTTGATTTTTCTCGAAATTAATCATAGCAATATTCGAGTATTTTACTCTAAGTCTTTCACTCGATATTTTCCTCCAAATCTCACCATTTAATTTCCTCGAGATATGAGTTGAAAATCCGGGGTGTTACAATTATAATTTCTGAAGTTGAAGAAATTAGGAAAATCGATTTGATTTTTGCCGATTGAAGATGTTAGTATACATCGAATCTAATTTTGTTAGGGTTTTATCGAATCGGATATTATCTGATATCCGATATATTTTTCGAATTCGAATTCGAATCTTGGTTAATGATATCCGATCGGATTCGAATTCAAATTCGGATATCAATATTTTTTTTCGGATTCAAATTCAAATATAGCACTATCCAATCGGATAGCTATTCGTTGACAACTCTAAGTTTAAACTTTAGGGTGAACCAATCTTTAAACCATAGGATAAATCAATCCCAACTTTTTATTTTTGCTTTATGTTTTATGCTTTATACTTTTTACTTTATTGCTTTAAGCTTTAGTTGTTAGTATTAATTTTGTCTTGTGTAATTTTAGTTGCACATTGACTAGGAGAAAAATTGATTTGCAATTCTTAAATAGTTGTACTTTTAATAGTTTTAAAGTTGATAAAAGTAGTGGGTGGGCTCGTGCAGGCACATGAGGACCCAAAGTTCCAATTGGGATTTGAATCCATCAGTCCGAAAACCTTAATGCGTATGCGTACATCATCACACGTGCAGGAGGTGTAAAATCTTGAATTTATACCTCACATGGGTGCGTGCAGAGGCCCATTTTTGCTTTAATTATAATGCCCATTTTATTCAAAATTCTAGTCATTTTAATTCATTTTGTATTATTCTAAACTTGTGTGTCTATTCTAAACCAGTACAATACGAAGAGGTTTTATTCTGTTATAAACTAGCACAATTCAAAGAGGTTTGTGACTGGTCTAAACAGTAATTTTTTCTTTTATTTATATGTTATTGTTTAGTCGATTTAAAACACCTTTCTAGGATCGTTTACTTAACAAATTTTCGACTATCAGTATACTTTTATTCTTCATTATGAGATGTGGGTGGTTGTATCCTGAAGAACGAATGCGTAGTATGATACCGTAGCATTGGCAAATTTCGTTTTAGGATAATGCTTTTGTGCATGTCTCAATTATTAATTTTAGGTAATATTTTTCTGTTACATTCAGTTTGAAAATCAGAAATTATTTCAAACTTCTCTCTCTTTCCATAAGAAATCAATACTCAAGAGAATAACATGAATTAGGTTGAATTTCAAGTGAACCCCACTAATTCCCCCCTCATTAGACAAAAGTTTAAAACAAAAATCAGATAAATCTAACACTAATTTTATTAACTCAAACGACTAAAAGTGCATGTTAAGTTTAATTTACAAAATCTATCAACAGAAATGGGAAAAAATTGAAGGGGAAACAAAATAAAAACAAAGAGAAAACAAATCTCATATCAACTTTTTATGATTTAACATAAAAATCTCTTAACTCAGGCACTGGGATCAGACTGCTCTTGTAATGAAACCAACTTAAACTACTTGATTTGCAAGCCACTTTTAGTTCCCTAGACCTCAAGTTGTATTTGAAAACATTCCCTTTCTCACCCGTTCCTCTCCCCGGCACCCAAAAACACAATATGTCTCCACCTTCGAAGGGTAATGGTTTAGCCCAAGGCGGGTGATCCAAAATATCCGAAGCTTCTCCACTCCTTGGTTTCATAATGTGGCAGAAAGAAGGTACAACCTTTTGGTTGTGTTTGAAGATTCCCCACCAATTCACAAAATACCTCTTCGTCCATTGAAATTGAAATCTTCCATTACTATCTCCTCCTTCTCTCATGACCCATATCTCTATATCTGTCTTTGTGATCCTAGTATAATTAAGCTCACCAGTACCATTGCATTTTCCTATCTCCACACGAGGATAACTTTTCTTCTTACCACCAGGAGGAGAAAACACAAGGTATGCACAATCTTCACTAGGATCGAAGCAGACTATATCTTCCATAACTCTCCAATACAATTTCCCACAGGTGAAAATTGATAACGGACTGAACTTTAAATGAACTTTTGAGAGTACAAGTTTAGCCTTTGATACACGCCAGACACTAGTCTTAGAAGAGAAGATATCAAATCCGATCTGCCAAGGTATGTCACCATTAATTGTTAAACTATATGATCCATCAGTTCGATATGGACAGATTAGCTCAAAATGTGATGATGATGACGATGGATCGAAAGCCAGCCCTCCAAGTAGTCTATAATTTGGTTTTGTGATGTATACAAAGTCTTGGGTAACTGGGTTGCACACGTAGAATTTACTCCCCCTAGATTCATCTACTTTTGGATGATGTAAAGGGAAGTTACCGCAGAGAAGTCCATTGGTTGAAGCGTGCAAAGTAAATATTTGACGTGGGAGTCTTAGATAGCTCAGAGATGGGTCGGGTACGCCCACAAGATTTGACTCCGCTTCGTTAATAGAGATGAATTCCAAGTTTTGGGAAAAAAGATGTTTGTTTAACATAGCTGAAGAAGAAGCCTTCTGACATTGGAAGTGGTATTTAAAGAAAGTGGAATCGTTTGAGATAAAACTACGCCACTTTTTGCATATTGATTTGAATCGAAAGAGTGATTTTACCGGTAATCGAGGAAGGATCTCATACAGTAATATGTCTTCATTATCGAGTGAGGGTAGTAAGGGCTGGGATTGCTTCGCCATCTCCATCTCTGTCAATTTAAAGAACGCCAAACCGAACTAAGAGATCTTTATTGAACAATAGAATGAAGACATCATACAACAACGCCCAACCAATAGATTTTATAATATAGTAGAAGAGTGTTGTTGTCAGCGTTATTGTTGGTGTGCGACTTTGACTCTAAGCTCTAAAACAGTGTCCCCACAAGAAATTTATTTAATAAACCCTCTCGTAGAGGGCTTTCTTTCCAAATATCCTAGTAGCTTTTGAATTGGGCTGTCAATGGATCGTATCAACCTCGAAATCATAACTTCCTGTCTGGATAGATGAATTAGACTTGTTGGATAAGGACTCATCTAATATCTTATCGGATTAGATTGGATTTGGATTGGACCATGTATAAAGACCCAATCTCATAATTGTTAAAAAATTATATTATACATTTATTTAAGAGAGTTACTATTGGCACCTCAACTTTTACTTATTACACTCAAATTAAAAATATGATGAATCTCCATTTTTTATGACGAAATTTCGAGTTCCATACATTATTCCTTTTAATTCCCAAAACATGCATTTGTCATTTTTATAATGTACAAACTCGTGAGTTCGTCACTTTTAATATCTACGAATTCATAGATGCTCCAACAAATTCATGATTATAAAAGTGATGAATTCACTCGAAATACATATTTTACGAATTAAAATTAAAAATTGGAATTTGTACATAAGTTGTGCACATTTTGAGAAAGATCTCTTAAAACTAAAGAAAATAAGTGAATGATTGAGAGTATGTAAGAGTTGGTGTGAAGCTCTTTTATTTTTTTTAAAGAATATTATGAGCCTAATCATAATTCTAAACAACTGCTGAAATTTTTTGAATCAGATGTTATGATAGTTTTGTAATGTTGAGAAATAATTTGAGCCAAGCATTTGTATAGTTTGAAGAGTGTGTTTTAATCTTTAATTGGGATGTGATGAATAATTTAAAAAGTTGGAGTGTGATATAGAAAAGTTGGGGTGCCAATAACAACTCTCTTGTTTAAATCACCCCTACTTAAAAAGGAAAATAAAAAAAGTTTACTTAATTTAGATTTTAATTCATTAAATCAATAAAATTAATTTATTTATTTATATCACGTCATAGAGTCGAGATCCCATACGGTCTATCACGTACATTTTGAGAGTCAAGATCCATCCTGCTTCTATAGATAGAAACAATGTCTACGTAGCATAATTTGATTAGGAATAAAAATATTGGCTACACTTAATTAAGAGTTATTTTATAGAGTCGCTATCCCCTTCTCGGTGGTGCTCAGTTGTTAATTTAATAATCCATGCGGATCCAATGATCCTTAGTAAGATTTTAAATCTTACAAAATTTGTCATGCTAGCCTGATTTATAATGTGAGATTTGTGAGAAGAGATGAATGCTATAATTACGTCTAGGGGTGTCAATGGATAGTCGAAATCTGAATCCGAATTCGAATTCGAAATCCAAAAATCGGATATTATTCGAAATTTTCGGATATCGGATGTTATTTTAACATTCAAATGAGTTTCGGATACGAATTCAGATGTTACGAAATCCAATTTGATAATATCCGCTCCAATTTAAATACATATGTTATATATTCATGTTATACAACAAAACTCATATATATATATATATATGGTCTTATATATTCGTGTTATACAACAAAGTTTAAATTTTAAACCTTTATCTTCTCTTAACTCAAACGCAATAACCAGACGGCAGAGGGTGGGTTTTGTCGTTTCAGCTGGACGATCTCCATAACCAATGTCTTCTCCGATCGACGAGCATCCATGTAATACTTACTTCCTTCCTCTCTCTCTCTCTCTCAAAGCAAAATCTTTTTTTTTTCTTTTCACTATGTGAACTCCATGACCACCATCTTCTCCAGCCGGCGAGCTCAATGACCACCATTTTATCTGACTGGCGAGCATCCATAATTCCATGTAGATACCTCATCTCCTTCTCTCAAAGTAAAACCCCACTTTTCCTTTAAAAATCCATCTGCTTCAACCTCAAACCAAAATAGGAAAATAGATTGGGATTTTTTACATATTGAAGGGAATGGTAGAGATTGAATCTAATTTTCCTACGTTTTTTATTGGATCAGATATTATCATATATTCGATATACTTTTCAAATTCGAATTCAAATATTGGTCAGTGATATCCGATCTGATTCGAATTCAAATTCGGATATCACTAAATTTTTTCGGATTTGAATTCGGATATACCATTATCCTATCGGATACCTATCCCTTGATAGCCCTAATTACGTCTCTAATAAATAAAATGACCTATATACCCTTATCGTTATACGGGAAAAAAACTATTTGATTTTCTTTCCAAAAGTCCTATTCTATTGGAAAAAACTTCAATCATTATTAATATGGATCTAGGATTTGATCTTGATCAAAACAAAATAATCGAATCGGAAAAATAATAAACGTAAAGTACCTGGATTCGCTTTTCCAAAAATAGTCCGAGAAGAATACTTTGATCTCGGTCTGTGAAGAACATGCGTACTACTCTATCTCTATCTACACCTTTAGTGATGGCAACCTCTATCTCAAGAAATAGAATAATTTGTGTAGAGAATGGGGGGGACGACTACCTATTTATAAAAAGGATACTAAGTTTTCTACCCATTAAATTTGAGTGTAGAAATAGAATAATATATTTATAAACAATTGGTATTAGAGCCTTGATGGATTTGTTCTTGCTCAAAACCCCGATTAAATCTAAGTTGAACTAGATTTATTTTTTTGTTTAAATTTTTTTTTAAATTTAAAGTTGTTTAATTTCAAAATAAATCAGCATTTTTTTTCCTTCTTCAAAGAAAAATAAAACCCCTTGTTCAATCTTTTTATGGAAGGATCTATCAAGAAATCGATCAAAGAACTTGAATCGAAAAGAAACAATAGAAATCAACTTTTGTAAAGCCATATTAAAAAAAATTTAAAACAAAGACAGACACAAAAAATAAGAACTCGTCTTCTTCTCCACATCTTTCTCGATTGATCGATCATCTTCTTAAAAAAATAAGAAAACCATATCGTTTTTTCCTAAAATCTTGACTCTGCTCGGACCCTCATTGTTTTTTTTTTTTTTTTTTTGGCAACTTGTGAGACTCTAATATTGAAGAGATTCTAGATTTGCTAAACCGAATAAAAAAGAAAAAAAAAAGAGGGGAAACAAATCAAAATTTTTTTTTCTCATAAATTCTCAAAATCAGTTGTGAGTTTTGCAATCGGAGGTAACTAGACTTTTTTCGATGACTGTAGTCGTCGCCTGACGCCACTCCTACTCGGATTCTTCTTTCTTTTTCTTCTCATTTTTTTTAGATTCGAATTACAACTAAATGAATCTTACAGGTCTGTTTGGAAAAGTTGTATGTAAAGTTGTTGCTGAAGCAACTTACTAAAGTTGAGAGGATGATGTTATTTTTGTTGTTGTCTTTATAACCTCATTGTTCTCATGGTGAAACCTCTTCAAAGGTGGTGAAAATACCTCTTAGAGAGATCTAAAGGAGTTTCATATCCTTAAAGGAAAGACTTCCACTGAAATCCCTGAACAAATCATTCAAGAAATAATAACAAAATGGGAGAATAAATTGGTGGGATACGTCCTTGGGAAAAGACCATATTTCCCAAAGTTAAAAGCAGCGATTGATAGGCTATGAAAACTTAAAGGTTCGGTGGATATATTGTCCTTAGACAATGGAGTTTTTCATTTCAAGTTTAACTTAAGAGGAAGATTGCTCTATGGTTTTCAATGTCATCTGGTTTATTGGTGGGTGTTTTCTAATTCTTCGAAAATGGTCATCAAACACAAAACTCTCAAAAGATCTGCTATCCACCATTCTAATTTGGGTAAGTGATCAGGGTCTAGAAAGTCATTTCTAAAGTCTTAATTACATAGATTTTATTAGTAAATCATACATTAAACCTTCTAATTACATATAGTTCATTATTAGTCCATAATAATTCTTATTTTCAATTTAATGATGTAATTCGAAACTAATTCTTGTTATTTAGGTGTAACATGAATTATTCATAAAGTTTCAAGACGAATTAGGGAAACCAAAGTTACCACTATGATCCAGGATCCAAAACAAGATCATAGACCAAAATTCAAGACATATGGGCCAAATTTTATCGCGGCGCCATGGTCAATGATGGAGCCGCGGTCAACAAAGAAAGTCAACCATTGAATTTCATATTGAAGCTTGACAGCTAAACACCATTCATAATAGACTAGTTTTTAATATTTTTTGTAAACACAGAATATTTTTGAAACCCTAATTTGGTCTCTCTACAAATAGGAGACCAAACCAAGAGTTAAATAAGTTAGATTTTAAAGAATTAGTTTTAGTTTTTATATTTTCTTTCTTTCTTAGTTTTATGAAAGTTGTAAGGAGGCTCTACCAGTTTGAAGTTAAGAAACAATAAAGATATTTTCTTTCTCTCATCTCTATTTTTTTCTTTTTATATTTTATTTGCATTTTATTATTCTTATGATGACTGTTGACTAAATCTCCATTAGATAGGTTAATGAAGCCTGAGAAAGATTTGTCAATGTTTTACTGTTCATGTAATGACTTAATAATTTTATTGTGATAGTGTAAGTATTTATTATTAGGGTGAATATTGAATATTTTTCAAAGTTTTGATGATTTCTTTATTTGATTAGTTAAAAAAATCATGCTTTACAGAGAATAGTTAATGTTTATCTAATAATCCCCGCTTAATCTATTACATACTTTTGATATCGTTTATATTATGACTATTTGATTTTTCGATCCACAAACATTAGCTTTGTTTAGTGCACCGAGATAAATAAAGAACTATAATTCACTAATAAAACTTGTGAAGGTGGATCCAATTGATTTACACTTTTCTATCGTATTTCTAAGTTTTTATTTTAATAGTTTATTTTAAATAAATCTCTCTCGAAAATTATTTTTAATTGGTTATGTAAATTTGAATTAGATTGGAAGTAAAAATACTTTGGATTAACGTTGTCTCTATGGTTCAACCCCTTGATTTATAATGTTTTCTTTTGTTATTTATTTTATCATTAGTTCAAACAAATTGGCACTACTGCTAGGAATAACGATGTGATTCAATATTTTTTTATCCGAAAATCTTATTCGATTTTCTATCGATTAAAAATTTTATTTTAGAAAATTTTGAAAAAATATCACTTGATTCCTGAAGTTAATATGAACAAAATCCTAAAATTGGAGATAATTTCATCAGAATTTTTTCGTGGCGCCTGGGTCAACAGTGGCACCGCGATTAAACCTTGAGATTCGCATTTTAAATTTTTTACATAATCTTTCTTCAGACTTTTGATTTCAATGAACATATAATATTTCTAGAATTTTAACTTTGATTTGTCTTTTGTTTTCAGTCGAAGGATTCGACGAGGTGCAACGTGGTTTGAAAATTTTATTACACCACTCGAATTCAATTCTTTGACGAAGAAATATGATTTTATTTTTGTTTAGAATAGAACTATAGTAGGATTTTACTTTTAAAAGTTTTTAATTTATTTTAATAATTTAATTTTAATTATTCCGAGAAGGTTCGGACTGTAATAGAATTAAGGGAGGACGACAGTGGGACGTAACTATCTCAACTCCTCGGATTCGTACACCGAGTTTAGTGTCGGTGGCCTAAGTCGACTTAACTCGATCAATGCCCATCTTGAATAGGAGGTAAAATTCACAACCCCCATGCAAATCTTGCAAATGGGTTTCTGTATTGAATTTGAGTGAGTTAACTGCACACTTTCGATTGCACATTAGTAAAAAGGACACCCTTACGAGGATGGCACAAACAACATAAGAATCGGATTTTATCACCGTATTCTTGTCTTATTAGGAAATTAATTCACACAAGCCCAAATTTAATTAAAATCTTATTAGACTTGACTATAGATCCCATCGAACTCAATAAGCAAAGCTAGCCTGAGTTACACCAATTGCACTTATTGATCGGAGTCAGTGCCTAAGTGCAATCCTGCCCCGCTATACCCTGCTATACTACGGAGATAGACTACATCTATTTTAGATGAAGATGTGATTTAGGAGTGCTTTTGCTCAGCATCGTATACCAACTCTTATTTAGGTATTAAACTGGCTGATTTCGATTTCAGATAACTAGATTAGAGGCTCAAGTTATCCCTTTGAAATAGTTAGGAGCTATCTAGTCTAATAGGAACTCATCAAGCACATGTGAAATTCCTCCCTACTATCTGTGTTCATCATTAGTATATGTTACGTAGGAGATCTCAAAAGAATCCACTTGAACTATTTGATCCCGAGATAACAAGATCTTATCCACTTCAAGGGATTAGAAGAGAATTCGATTCCTCACCTATCTCTCAGCCACACGAGATGGCTCAACCAATTGCCTTATCGCAAATGATCCAAGAAGATCAACCAATTCTAAATGAGTTATTTGCCCCCACTACAACTACTCCCCCTTCATGTATTGCCATGCTAGCAACCAATGTAGCACAATTCAAAATTAAGGAAACTACCATTAATATGCTCTCTAAGTTTCATGATTTCAAGAATGAACAACCCTATAACCATTTGAACAAATTTCTGATCTTATGTCAAATCTTTTGAAATGGTCACCTCAATGATGAAAATATCAAATTGAGGTTGTTCCCTCTATCTTTAGAAGATCATGCAACAACATAGTTGAATTTAATGGCTTCAAACTCGATCACCACTTGGGATGAGTTATCACGAAAATTTATGAGCAAGTTCTTTCCAATGGCAAAAATAGAACAAATAAAAAATTCCATTAAGAACTTGAAGGGCAAACTCAATGAAGAATTTTTCCAAACCTGGGAAATATTTAATGACCTGCTAGTAAAATGCCCACATCATGGGATTGATGAAGTCCAATTAGTCAATTTCTTCTATCGTGGTCTTATAACGGCCCAACGTATCCTTTTGGATTTTATGCACAAAGGAAAATTCATGAATCAACGTATCCTTTCTTGGTCTTGAAATTGTAAGATCTACTCATAGCATGGTGCTTTCTCAATGCTATTATATTCTTTAGTTACTTGAAGATACGGGCTACTTGGCTTGTAAGCCTACTAGTGTTCCTTTAGATCTCAAAGTCAAGTTGAATAGCAGTGGTGGTGAGCTACTAACTGATATTTCTCAATATCGTAGACTCATTGGTAGATTACTTTACCTTACTAATTTCAAGCATAATATTACCTTTGTTGTACATAAACTAAGTCAATTTTTGGCTCATCCTCGAGTTCCACACATGCAAGTAGCTCATCATTTACTTAGATATCTTAAATCAAATCCTGGCCAAGGATTATTTTTTTTTTCCAATTCTTCTATTCAACTCAAGGCCTTTTCAAATGCTGACTGGGGAGCTTGTTTAGATACAAGAAGATCAGTTACTGATTTTTGTGTGTTTCTTAACGATTCTTTGATATCTTGGAAGGCTAAAAAGCAAACAACCATATCCAGGTCTTCAACTTAAGAAAAATATCATACATTGGCCTTTACCGCTAGTGAATTAATGTGACTTTGGCAGTTATTACTAGATTTTCAGTTTGATGTCTCATCTCCAACTCTTTTGTTTTGAGATAATCAAGTTGTCATACACATAACATCTAATCCCATTTTTCATGAACGAACAAAAAACATCAAGCTTGATTGTCATTTTGCTTGGGATAAAGGTACAGATGGAGTTATTCGACTTATGCCAATTAGAACTCAGCATCAACTTGCAGACCTTTTTACAAAGGTTTTGCCATCCTCATTATTGATTCCACTTCTATCCAAGATGGCTATCAAGGATCTTCACAATCCATCTTGAGGGGGAGTATTAAAACATCATTAGTACTTAGTTAGCTAGTTTGTTAGTTTGTTAGTTAATTTGTTAGTTAGTTTGTTTGTTTATTAGTTTTTCTGTTTTTGTTATAACTGGCACAGTTGTAACTACTTTCTCTGTTTTGTATTGCTTAGCTTAGCTATATATAGTGGAAGCATCTCGTGTAATGAAAAAAGTTTTTTTTTAATGAGAAAATACATTTCTTATTCTTCCTTGCTCCCTCATCTTGTAAAAATGGATTTTGATAATTAAATTTCTTGAGAGGTCGTAGTGTGATGAACACTAATACGTGAGTTGATTTGGTGAGATTAGAATAGTTGGGCTACTCAAAGTGTTTCAAAAAACATTCATGAGTCAACACACCATTTTTAGTGTGTATATTAAAAATTGAAAAGTTTTTCAAAATTCATGAGTCAAATCATGAGTTTTGGTGTGTAAATTAAGTACAATTGAAATTTTTTTTTCAAAATGTCTTCATGAGTTGGCTTAGTATTTTTTAGTGTGTACATTGAATGAGATTGGCAAGTTTTACAAAGAAAAATAAACTATTCATGATTTGACACATTGTTTTTTTGGGTACATTAAAGGAAATTGGAAAAAAAATATTCATGAGTTGACTCACTAGTTTTTGTGGTACATTAAAGGAAATTGGAAAATTTTCAAAAAAAGCACATTGAGTCGACTCATTATTTTATGCTACGTGAGCCTTGAGACATCAATTTGAGGGTTGAGATTATTTCAAAAATTATTTTTTTAAATACAATGCCCTAAAGAATTCTCAAATTGATCAAAAGAATGTATAAAAAAAAAACTTGAAAAGTTTTAATCTTGAGTCCAAACCTATGGATTCTATTAGAAGTAAATGTATAGAATGATGATGATGTAATTAATGTTAACAGCCTATGCGACCATGTGTGACCGGCACATGTTGTTCGCATATGTCATTTCACACATTGCATATGCGGTGGCATATGCTGTAAGGAAGAAAACAAAAATGTAGAAAATGTTTAAATCTTGATTCTTGAGTATTTTTCTTTTCCTTTTGAGTCTTGAGAGTGAGAATGAAAGTGAAAGAGTGACTTAAGTTGAGACTTAAACTTTGACAGTAATAATGTAGAATAGAGATTGTGGACACGGGATTTTTGATATTTTTGAAATATCCCTCCACTTTGGGGTATTTTGGAGTCGCCACCATTCATTTTCGAAAAGGGTGTGAATGGTCACCCGAAATTGTTTTTCTTTGAAAAACATGGCATTTTGACATGTTGATGACTCTCGTTTGATATATGCCCTCAAGTGTGAGGGGCTTTTGATGTCGGTTTAAATCATTAAGGGCACCCTTATGAAGATGGGGCCCTTTGATAATTTAAACCATAGTGGTGTGTGCAAGTGTGTAGGAAAGGGGGTGAGTAGAGGAGGGGAGATGAGGGGGTGTTCCTTTTGTTGAACCCACCTTGTTCTTGAGTTGATCTTTAAAGATGTATTCCCTTGAGTTGACTTAGACTTGCTTGAGGTTGTAGAAGATTGAGTTGAGTTGACTTGGACTTACTTGAGGTTGTAGAAGATTGAGTTGAGTTGAGAATGGGGTGTTGAGAGTAGTAAGGTGAGTTGAGGGTTGAGAGTAGTGAGAAGAGAGTTATTTTTTTAGAGAATTTTTTGTCAAATTTTCATTAGTTATTGTAAGGGGAGAATAGAGGGGTTTTTATAGAGGTTGGGGAGGTATTTTAAGGGTATAATGGGGTGAGGGATGAGAATAGTGGATAATGGCATGGGTTTTAGAGGAAAAGAATGTGAAATTTGAGATGAAAATGAGGGTAGTTTTGTAATGAGGGAAATGGGTTGTGTTTTAACCCAAATGGTTTGGATCTTACCCAAATCCATTTGGGTAGAGTGTTTGGTGGGGTGAGATGAGTGATGGTTGATAGGTGTAAGAGAGTTGTTTGGAGAATGAGTGTAGAAATGGTTGAAGAGGTAAGGTGTTAGATTTGAGAGGATGGGTAGTGTAAGAGGTTGATTGGTTGGATTTTGGGAGAGGTGAAGGGATGATGACATGTGGCAAATGGGGAGATGATGAGATTGGTTGATTGGTGATAGTGGTTGGTTGATTAGAGAGAAGGGTATGGGGGTGATGGTGGGATGTATGGGTTGAGGTGATTTTTGTGGGAGTCTTTTAAGGGAAAGTGATGTGGGTGGTTGATGGTGTTAGAGAAAGGAGGAATAGGTTAGGGTGTGTAGGGTATGGGTTGTGATGTTGGTTGTTGATGATGAGAGGATGGGGAATATGTTAGGGTAGGGTAGGGTTATGGGTTGAGATGTTGGTAGTTGATGATGAGAGGATGAGGAATAGGTTAGGTTAGGGTAGGGTTATAGGTTGAGTTGATTTTTGGAGGGAAGTGATGGATTGGTTGATTAGATGAGGGAGGTGGAAGGAGATGATGACATGTGTCATCTCTTGGTGATTGGTTTGATGTGATGATGATGAGTTGGATTGGGTTTGGGTAGTGAATTGGGCTTAAGTTGTGAGTTGGGCTTAGGTTGGGTTGGGTTTAGGAAAGTAGTTTGGGTTTTATGTGATGGGCTTAGCTTAGGTTGGGTTTGGGTGTGGGTAATTGGATAGAGGCTTGAGTAGTAATGATAATGGGCTTGGGTTTGATCAGAGTGGTTGGGCTTGGGTAGAATAGTATTGGGTTGAATTTAGGGATGTAGGAGTGTGGTGAGGTGTGCGGGTCCATGGGTCACGTGAGTGGTCTCGGACATTTATTAATTGAAATGTGTTGGACTTTTTGTAGGTTTGGGCTTCGGGGCCCATTCCAATTTTTCATTTTTGGGGGCATCTTGCGTCGAGGGCCCGCCCAAATTCGGGTGTCTACAGCTGCCCCTCTTTGCAGGAATTGCGTGTAAAGAACTGCAAAGAATAGACGAAATCCTGATTTGTGCGGGTCCGAGAATCTTGCTCAGACAAGTTTTTGAAAACACCTGTTGATTTCTTTGACCTCGTGGTGCGGAGCTCATGTAAGGTCTTAGATTTGTGATGATTTTGTGAAAATTTTGACATGGGTATTTTCAAACTAGTCTTTAAGCAATCGAATTTGACTTTTGCAAAAATACCATTTTGATTTTTTTATTATTATTATGATTTTTATGATTTTTTTATGATTTTATGATTTTTTTTATTTTTTTTGATTTTTTGTTTTTATTTGATTTTTTTCCTTCTTTTTATTATTTTTTATTTTTTATTTTTTTGGTGGTCCGTTCTTGAAGCACGAACTGTTTAAATCTCATTCAGTCCGTGCTTCAAGCACGGACTCTATTTTTAATATTTTCGGTCTATGCATGAAGCACGGACTTCGCGAAGTCAGCTCAATCTGTGCTTCATGTACGGACTGTTTGAATTTTTTCTGTCCGTGCATGAAGCACAGACTCAAGTGAATTTATTCAGTCCGTACTCCATGTACGGACCAAAACCTTTTTGTTTTGCTTTTTAACCCACAGAACCTCATTTGGTCATTCTCTTCCTCGATTTTTAAAAGTTTCACACACACTAGGGCATCCATGGAGCCCACTCATGCCTTGGAGGATACAACCAACTTTGATCTTGAGGTCGAAAGCTCATCTCCCGCTCTTAAAGGTAACTTCAACCTTTCAAATCTCAAAAGGTATGCCGTTGTAGACCCATTTTTACATAAATGGCTTAGTTCTATGACCCATGAAGAGAGAGTTAGGTGGGATTCCAACAAGCTTGGGTTCACTCTCTCTTTGTCGAAGGTCACTATCATGTGGGACTTGATAGAGGCTCTTATGGGATTTTGGGTCCCGGAGCTCAATTTATTTCGCTTTGGAGACAAAGAAATGTGTGGCGACCCGCCGAACACTAACACAAAATCCAATGTCAAAACTCGAGGTATTAGGTGGAACCTCGAAATTTCGGCATGGTCTCCTCTGTTTATGTTAGCATTTCAAGGCGTTTAACCTGCACCTGATAAACGACATACAATCCTGCATATAAACAAATAATATATAATACTAGCGGAAGCCTATATACATCTAATAACATACAAAAATTTTAGAGTACGGAAGAAGAAGTTTATATACACGATTATACAGGAATTTCTCACTCTAACAAAATTCCTAACGCTCAAAATAGGATCCACAAAACTACCTGGAGGAACTGACACCACTAGGGTTAATAACCCCAATACTCACCAGGTAATGGACTCTGGTCGTCTATCTGACCCACCAGATGGTCCTCACTCGCTGGTTCTATGCTCGCCTCGCCAACTGCAGGCTCTGAAGCTAAAAAAATAGGAAGGAATGGGTGAGTAACAATGGTTACCCAGTAAGGAAACAAACAATTTCTGCTAATAACCTCTCCTAGCATGAACAAATAAGCATACTAAATCATTTTAACGATGTAAAATTTTACAGAATAAACTACGATTAACTGGTACATATAACCAGGGATGAGCAACTAAACATTTTAAAACTCACATTACATCGATCATCAGTACTCACTATAACATTCTCTTTTTATACAAATCTAATTGATCAAATGGAAACAATAAACATGGGTTTCATTTTATGTATCAAAATAAGCAACAGATACATAATACACAATGGTGGAGTATTGGAATTAGAGAGTTGGGATTCACGACTGGATCGCTCCTAGTCGGGACATGATGTTACAATTCTTCTCGGGTTTTTAGTTCCTGATTTTGTGGCCGGTCGCTGCACTTACCACGTTTGGTTGACCATTTATCCGGCTCAGGCTGGCCGTTTGACGTGACCGTAAGCAATGGGTCTCTTTTCGATGTGTCAGAACGTTCGACTACTATAGATTGTTAGTGATCACTGACCAATCATCTTTGTCTATGCCTATCAGGCGTACATGTGATTCCCAAATATACAAACCATTCGTATACGACCACCTTTACATTACAAGTTCACTGGTAAAAATAGAGAGGAACAAACCCGGATTCCAGTTGTGACTCCACTCTCATACGCGTCCCATACCACGTATGAGTTTGATGGTCCCTACCGTACATCCCAAGATAGTACACCACTCCGGATGATATGATGCACTATCCCTTCAGGCATTCACAAACTCTTTAACAGCTCACAAAATAGCTACTTATATATATTATTTTCATTTGAAAATAAAAGAGAAATTAACAATACAAGGTTGAGAATAGATATCCAGTTTCCTACCATGCAAGTGTGGCCACCCGGCCTAAAATAAATAACATAACAGAAACGTAAACAGCGCCTCGCGCTAACAGAAAAGAAATAAACATGCAACCAATAATATTATCCCTGGATATCTGTTCACCAACCTACACACAACACCACAACGTAAAATGCAGACATCACCCCTCGGGTGTGACTCTGACATTTTACCGTTTCATACCCTTTTTCCCTCTTTCCGATTTTTACACTTTTCAATCTCTTCAATAAAACATCCATTTTCTGATATTCATCAACTCAATACGAGTTCATTGAATATTAAATCACATTTTCCAACTAAAGAATTTATTTTTATCAAGAACCTTAAAAAAATACAAAACTTATATTAAAACGGGTTCCGAGCAGTGCACAGGACCCAACTTACAGAAATTACCCAATAAAATACCTTACCCACGTATAATTTGTTAAAAATACAATTAAACATATCAATCATGCAATTTCTGGCGTGAATTTTTGAAATAACAAAAGAATTCTACATTTCGGAAAAACATCCAAATTTTTCTAATAAAATCCTAAGTGCAATTTTCACAATCTACGATTATTAATAGAAATTGAGAGTTCCTTACTATCTCCAGGCAAAATGATCAAAGAGTGTGCGCGGAAATCGAAACGATTGGTGGAAAAATCGAGGCGGACCGAACTTCGAAGCGGCTGATTTTCGAAACTGGCTTGGTGGTTTCGAAGATCTCGATGTACTTGTCCCTTCTCCCTTCTGCGGCGAAGGACGGTTTGACCCCGAAACGGATGAAATCCGAGGTCGAAGTTACGAAATCTCCGTATATACGTACGGCTGATTTTCGACGATATCGGGTGAAAAAGGAGATGAAATGAATGGATTTTGGGTGGGTTTGGTAGATGTCGAAGCTGCGGATCTTTTTCTCTTCTGCGGCGATCGTTGAAAGTGGACCGTTTGCGACGAATCGACGTTGGAAGAACAAGAGAAAAACAAATTTTTTTTTAAAAAAAAAACGTGGCTGATTTTGACGCGTTGGGGAAGATGAATAGTAAGAAAAAAAAATAAAAACTTATTTATATAAGGTCTCGGGACGAAATCGGTATTTTGGCTATTATTTTGATCGATGATAACTTGATCATCCGGACTCCAAAACTGACAAATGAATATTCCATTTCGCCTAATTTTTCATTCCTGATCTAATGGTGTAGTCAATTTCTACAAATTATGTCTCTAACAAAAATTTACATTTTTGGCCTGAGGTGACATCTTAACTTTACGTCGTTTTCATTTTTGACGATAATTCGACTTCCTGATCTCCAAAAATGGCATATAACTAGTCCATATTCAATAATTTTTCATTACAAACCCAATGGTATAATCGAATCTTATTAATTCTTTCTCTAACAAAAAGTCACTATTTTAGCCTGGTCCGATCCAGTAATCGAGGATTTTGTAACTTTTATATTCGGACTCGCATTTGAGCGTGCTTACAGGCTAAACTATGTTTTTCGATCATTTTGAATCTAATGGTGAGATTAGATTCCATTAAAAATGATCAAAAACATCCTAAAATTTTACCCCTAAGTCCCATTTTCAAAATTTTCTTAAAATTTCACTATTTATTTTTTCCTTGAGATACGAATTAAAAATTCGGGGTGTTACAAAATGACTCCTACGATTGAGGAGTTTGAACGGATACTTGGCCTTAGCCAATCGCCTAGGGTGGTTGTACCGCCCTTACGAGAAAGTTATAGGAAAGAAGCGTCGGGATTCTTTGGGGTCCCCAAGCAACAATTAGAACGGGTGGATGGAAACTCGAATCTCCTCAAGGTTTCTAAAGAATTTTTGCTTCGATGGCTTGGGGACATGGATTCTCCATCTCGATTTGATATTTTGACCTTGGTAGTAGTGAATCAACTCTTATTCCCTCGGAACGATGAGTATGTGAATCTAGCTCTGATAAGCGTCCTCGACCAAGTTCGACAAGGTTTTAGATTGGCTCCTATGCTTATAGGAGAAACCTATTTGTCTCTCACGGCTTGTTCAAGCGGGAAAGAGCGAGTGTATCATGGGTGTGCTCCACTGTTGTAGGTAATGTCCCTTTTTTTGTTTGTTTTGAATCATGGTTAGAGTTGAAGCCCCCCTTTTTTTTGTTTTTTTTTTGAAGCATTATGACTAGAGTTGACTCCTCTTTTGTGCAGCTTTGGTTCTTCGATCACTTGGCTTTGACTGCGCCCATTAGTCGTTCTTTCAATGTCCACGCTGATTTAGTAGTTTTGATGAACCAAAGGAAGCTCCCTGTCCATTCTGGCGACAAGTTGGGTTGGTTTGAAGGTTTGCAAGGCATGTCAGATGAAGAGATACGTTGGTTAGGTACCTTCCAGCCTTTGGCTTCACCCGTTCTTTCCTTCTCTCAGAGTTGTTTTGCCATATTGGTTGGTTTGACTGGGGCTACTCACTACATCCCTCTTCATGTGTTGTGGCAATTTGATGAGGAACAAGGTATAGTGACTCATGGAGATTTTTGAGAATTGGTCGGGTCTTTTCCTCCTTCTCCCCCCTCATGGCAATTGCGTAATCGATTAGAGAAAGCTTGGAAGAGCGTGGTGACTCTTGATCATCCAGTATTTTCAGGTTATTCTTTTCAAAACTACCAACTTTGGATGCAACAACAGATTGCTGAGAGAACTTGTGCCATGCCTTCAGTTCAAAGGAGGTCTTTTGGTTCTCATTCCTCTGACCACCGTGATCGTCTGGCGGAGATGGAGGTGTCTCATAAGCGGATTGAGAAGATTTGGCCACGTTTTGAGAATGATCTGAAGAACTAGATAGCTCGACTCGAGTCTTTGAAGAATGAAGAGTCTTCTATTCTGAGGGCAGATATTAATGATCTCCGGGAGAGACTTGCACAGGGTCCTTGTTTTGATGCCTTTGCATCTTACCTGGTGAGCCGTGATGCTTCGGACGCTGAGGTGGTAATGATGGGGCAAGCTACCCGCATTCGCGCCTTAGAAGAGAGACTCGATTCCTTCTTCATTTCTCGTCGAGATGTGTGATTGGCACCATTTTTTTCTATTTTTTTTTTTTTTGTTTACAAAATGTAATGTGAAACTTTTTGAAATGGAAGGAAAATAGGTTTTTTACTTACTTGGCCTCAGGTGTATCTATTGCTTTGAAAACATGATGTTTGAATAAGTCCTAGATTTTTCGTCATCGGTCAAAATAGTAATTTTGAAAACATTTGAATTTTTGGTAATTTGTCTTTGTCGAATAGATATTGTAGATCCAAAATATGAAGATTTTTGAAGAACCTTTGTTATCTTGATGATATTGGTGTTTTTGCCAACTACTGAGGATATAGATGTCAACAGTTCTCAGGCTCTTTTTAAAGTCATCCCCAGTGCCCCAGTACTGGGTGAATATCGATCGAGCAATGAGACTTAGGATTTTGGGAAATTTTTGCCGTTTACAGTTTATACTCGTGCGGGCCAGGAGTTTTTCATTTTGTTTCTTTGTTTTTTTTTGTTTTTTTTTTATTTTTTTTGTTTTTTGTTTTTTTTTTATTTTTTTTTGTTCCCTTATTGCCCCTGGTGCCAGTTACGATTTTCACCAGACCCGATTTTCACATTTTTGCGCATCGATGCCTTTTTGGGTTTTCATCGTGCCAATGATTTTGATCTTGCCATAGTCTGATTCTTTTACTCATAGAGCCCTTTCAGGTTTTCACTATGCCCTTTCAGACTATGCTTGTATTTTTTTTGGATTTTTTACATTACAAATCTTGTTTGGAGCCTCTGTGTCTTTGTGGCTTGGTGACTCAAGTTGAACTGCGAGATCGGCGACTTTACTCTTGTAGTGGCGCTCTTTCTTGAGTAACAGATCTAGATTCCCCTTTTGAGTTTGCTGACGACTATTCGTGGTTCGACAACTCAAGTTGAGCCGCGAGATCGGCTACTCTACACTTCTCGCGTCCGACCTGGACTCCCTTCTCGCGTCTTCCAACGACTAATAAGACTTGAGGTCCGGATCAAGCTGTCAGATCATTGGTGCTACCACCGTCATTATAATGCCTTAGAACATTCCCTGATCCGAAAGGACTTTTAATGGGACGAAGTGTTGGCTAAGGCTGAGTGTAGTGGAAAGGTACAAAAAGGTTAAAGTAGGTTCGTCTAGAGTGGGTTAGACTTGGGGTTCGTCTATTTTTGTTTCGAAAAGGTGATCTATGTCTCCTCCCAACGTCTCTCGAACTTGTTTAAGCTGGAGATTTGGGTCGAGCTCAGATCAAGTGTCCGAGTTTTTTGAATTTTTTGATTTTTTTTTTGTATTTTTAGCCGTTCACAGTTTATCCTCATGCGGGCCAGGAGTATCTGATGCTTTGACTTTTGATTTCCTTCTCTCCTTTTTTTTTTTTTTAGCATTGACTTGCCCCAGTCTTAGGTTAAGAAATGAATGTGATGGCTCAAAGGGGTTGACTAGGGTTAGATAGTTGTTTTTAGGATAGCAAAGATGACCTTTCATCATCTCAGGATCAGGTCTTAGGCGTAGTACTTCTTAACGGTGTCTGCATTGATCGGTTGAGGGAACACTTGTCCGTCCATCTCTGTAAGGATCAAAGCTCCTCCCATCATCACCTTCTGCACAATGAATGGTCCCTCGTAATTTGGTCTGAACTTTCCCCTGACATCTTCTTGGATTGGTAAAATCTTTTTTAAGACAAGGTCTCCTGGTGAGAAATTCCGGGGTTTGACTTTCTTATTGTAAGTCCGTGCGATTCGTCTCTGATAGATATGTCCGTGGCAAATAGCTGCAAGGCGCTTCTCTTCAATCAGATTTAATTGATCAAACCGAGCTTGAACCCATTCTGTTTCATCCAACTCTGCTTCTTTCAGTATTCGGAGGGAAGGGATCTCAACCTCTACGGGTAAGACTGCTTCCATCCCATAGACCAATGAATACAGAGTTGCCCTAGTTGAGGCTCGAAATAAAGTCCGGTAAGCATGAAGGGCGAAAGGCAACATGTCGTGCCAATCCTTATAAGTGACTGCCATCTTCTCGATGATTCTTTTGATGTTCTTGTTGGCAGCCTCAACGGCTCCGTTCATTTTTGATCTATAAGGTACAGAGTTATGATGAGTGATCTGGAAGTCTTTGCACATTTTGATCATATCCTTATTTTTGAAGTTCTTGGCGTTGTCAGTTACTAATCTGCTGGGAAGCCCATAACGGCAGATGATGTTGTTCTTAACAAACTTTAGAACAGTGCTCTTGGTGACATTAGCATAAGAAGCTGCTTCTACCCATTTCGTAAAGTAATCGATAGCGACTAAGATGAAGCGGTGCCCATTTGAAGCTTTTGGCGAAATCTGTCCAATAACGTCCATGCCCCAGAGTGAAAAGGGCTAAGGAGTAGTCATATTATGCAGCTCTGAAGGTGGCGCGTTGATCTTATTAGCATAGATCTGGCAGAGATGGCATTTACAGACATGTTGAGAACAATCACTTTCCATGGTAGTCCAGTAATATCCCATTCTCATAATCTTTTTAGCCAGTATGTGACCATTCATGTGAGGTCTGCAGACTCCACCATGTACGGTTTCGATCAGTCGTCTTGCTTCTATTTCCGCCACACATCGGAGTAAGATTTCATGATGTGATTTCTTGTACAGAACGCCATTGCTCAAAAAGAATTGGCCTGCCAACTTCTGAATAGTCCTTCGATCATTAGACGTGGCATCTGATGGGAGAGTTCGATCTTCGAGATAGGCTTTGATGTCTGAATACCATGGCTTTTCTTCAGATTTTTCTATTTCGACGGATAGACAGTAAGCTGGTTCATCTTGCAGTCCAATCTCAATAGGATCAATGACTAAGTCTTCCGAGATACTGATCATAGAAGCGAGCGTTGCTAGTGCATCCGTAAATTGATTCTTAGCTCTCGGCATATAAGTGAATGAGATTCTATTGAAGCTTGAGCTTAACTCTTCGAGGTACTCGTGGTAAGGGATCAATCTTTGCTCTCGAGTCTTCCATTCTCCAGTCGTCTGGTAGACTACTAGGCTTGAATCTCCGAAAACATCGATCTCATCTACCTCGAGATCCAGTGCAGCTTTCAACCCTGCTATGCACGCTTCGTATTCAGCCTCGTTGTTAGAACATTGGAACTTTAGTCTGATTGCAATTAGCACGTGGGACCCATCTGGTTTAATCAAGACTGCCCCTATTCCGTTTCCCTTTTGATTTGCTGCCCCGTCAAAGTACATTTTCCAGCCCGGTTCTTCATCATCGTCTTCAATCTCAGTGAGCAATATGGCTTTGTCAAGAAAGTTTGTCTTCAATGGTTCATAATCAGGCAATGGATGCTCGGCTAAGTGGTCGGCGATGGCCTGTCCCTTGATGGCCTTTTGAGAAACATAGGTGATGTCAAACTCAGATAATAGTAATTGCCATTTCGCAGTACGACCCGTTAGTGCTGGCTTTTCGAAGAGATACTTGAGCGGGTCCATTCGAGCAATGAGCATAGTCGAGTAGCTGAGGAGATAGTGGCGTAGTCGTTGAGATGCCCATACCAGTGCACAACAAGTCTTCTTGAGTGCCGAATACTTCGCCTCATAATCAGTAAATTTCTTGCTGAGATAGTAAATGGCTTGTTCTTTTCTACCTGACTCATCGTGTTGCCCCAGTACACAGCCCATAGACGTTTCTTGCACCGAGATATACATCAGTAAGGGTCGCCCTGGCGTAGGAGGAACCAAGACTGGTGGATTGAGCAAATATTTTTTTATCTTGTCGAAGGCTTCTTGACAATCCTGGTTCCATGCTTTTGGCATATCTTTTCTGAGCAGCTTAAATACTGGTTCACAGATAGGCGTGAGTTGCGCAATAAACCTACTAATGTACTGTATTCTACCCAGAAATGCTCGGACATCCTTTTCTAATATCGGTGCTTTCATTTCGAGAATGTACTTGGTTTTTGCTGGATCTATCTCAATGCCTCTTCTACTGACAATAAAATCCAATAACTTGCCTGATGTTGCCCCGAATACACATTTTGCTGGATTGAGCCTTAATCTGTATTTCCTTAGCCTGTCGAACAATTTCTTGAGATTTACCAGATGATCTTCTTCTATGCCTGATTTAGCGATCATATCATCTACGTAGGCTTCCATTTCTTTATGGATCATGTCGTGGAATAAAGCTGTCATTGCACGTTGGTAGGTTGCCCCTGCGTTTTTAAGCCCGAATGGCATGACTTTGTAATGAAAAGTACCCCAGGGTGTAATGAATGCTGTCTTCTCTTGGTCTTCTTCTGCCATTTTTATATGATTATATCCGGAGAAACCATCCATGAATGAGAACATACCATGCCCCGCTGTACTATTGACTAGAGTGTCGATGTGAGGTAATGGAAAATCGTCCTTAGGACTGGCTTTGTTCAAATCCCGATAGTCGACACACATTCTTACTTTCCCGTCTTTCTTTGGTACCGGAACGACATTGGCTAGCCATTCAGGGTACGTGGAGACCGCGAGAAATCTTGCTTGGAACTGTTTCATCACTTCGTCTTTGACTTTGAGTGTCCATTCTGGCTTGAGTCTTCTCAACTTTTGCTTGATCGACTTGCTCCCAGGTGCTATCGGCAACTTATGAACAACAAGATCCGTGTCCAAACCGGGCATATCTTTGTAAGACCAGGCGAAGATGTCTTGATAGCTACGCAGTAGTTCAATCATTTCTTCCTTTTGTTGAGGGGTTAACAAGGCTTCGACTTTTACAACACGTGGGTAATCTTCAATGCCAAGATTAACTGAGTCTGTATCCTTAATATTTGGCTGAACACCTTTTTCATGTCGTTCTAACAGGTCCTTGATTTCTTTAGGAGGGTATTCCATTTCGTCCTCAGACTCTTCTTCAATTCCCATGAGATCGAAGTCGAGTTCGAGATCGAAGTCATACTCATCCTTTTCATATTCTGTTCTGTCCAAAGGTCCATTCGATTGAGACAAATCCTTTAAATTCTAAGAAAACTCTTTTTTTGGTTTTTGAAATATATCTATTTTTTTGAGATTTTGAAAGCTTTTTGATTTTTTTCTTTTTTGCAGACATTTTGATTTTTTTGATTTTTGAAGAATTTTTGATTTTTTTGGTTTTTGAGTGCTATTTTCTGGACATCTGAAATAAGAAGAACAGTCATGCATTAGTAAAGATAGGGAGCCCTCAAAACAGTCTTTACCATAGGACGAGGGCTCGTTATGATCCTCGGGCAAACTGATGTCGTCTAACGGCGTTTTTTTTTAAGCTATGGTAGCCTCAAGGGTTAGAGGGAATTCTTCCCAATTGTTCAGAATTTCCCCTTTTCTAAGGGGACGAATGAGATGTGAAAGTGATGTGTTGGGTGGTTTGGTTGGTGGTGCTAGATCGTTTAAGAAAAAAGAATTACATCAGCCAGAGCTGGCATCGACATGGAGTTGGTAAAACGTTTTGAAAAGAAATTACATCAGCACGGGGTTGGCATCGACACGGAGTCGGTAGAACAGTTTGAAAAGAAATTACATCAGCACGGAGCTGGCATCGACACGGAGTCGGTAAAGCATTTTGAAAAAGAGATTTTCTCAACACGGAACTGGCATTGACACGGAGTCGATAAAACATTTTGAAAAAGAAATGTCATCAGCACGGAGCTGGCATCGACACGGAGTCGGTAAAACATTTTGAAAAGAAATTACATCAGCACGGAGCTGGCATCGACGCGGAGTCGGTAAAATGGTTGAAAAGAAATTACTTCAGCACGGAGCTGGCATCGACACGGAGTCGGTAGAACATTTGAAAAGAAATTACTTCGGCACGGAGCTGGCATCGACACGTAGTCGGTAAAACAGTTGAAAAGAAATTACTTCAGCACGGAGATGGAATCGACACAGAGTCGGTAAAACATTTGAAAAGAAATTACATTAGCGCAGAGCTGGCATCGACACGGAGTCGGAAGAACATTTTAAAAAGAAATTACTTCAGCACGGAGCTGGCATCGACACAGAATCGGTAAAACGTTTTGAAAAGAAATTACATCAGCACGGAGCTGGCATCGACACGGAATCGGTAGAATAGTTTGAAAAGAAATTACATTAACATGGAACTGGCATTGACACGGAGTTGGTAAAGCATTTTGAAAAAGAGATTTTCTCAGCACGGAGCTGGCATCGACACGGAGTCGGTAAAACATTTTGAAGAGAAATTACATCAACACGGAGCTGGCATCGACACGGAGTCGGTAGAATATTTTGAAAAGAAGATTTCCTCAGCACGGAGCAGGCATCGACACGGAGTCGGTAAAATATTTTGAAAAGAAATTACATCAGCACGGAGCTGGCATCGACATGGAGTCGGTAAGGTATTTTGAAAAGAAGTTGCATCAACACGGAGCTGGCATCGACGCGGAGTTGGTAAAACATTTTGAAAAGAAATTACATCAGCACGGAATTGGCATCGACACGGAGTCGGTAAAATAGTTGAAAAGAAATAACTTCAGCATGGAACTGGCATCGACACGGAGTCGGTAGAACATTTGAAAAGAAATTACTTCAGCACGGAGCTGGCATCGACACGGAGTCGGTAAAACAGTTGAAAAGAAATTACTTAAGCACGGAGCTGGCATCAACACGGAGTCGGTAAAACATTTGGAAAGAAATTACATCAGCGCGGAGCTGGCATCGACACGGAGTCGGAAGAACATTTTAAAAAGAAATTACTTCAGCACGGAACTGGCATTGACACAGAGTCGGTAAAACATTTTGAAAAGAAATTACATCAGCACGGAGCTGGCATCGACACGGAGTCGATAGAACAGTTTGAAAAGAAATTACATCAGCACGGAGCTGGCATCGACACGGAGTCGGTAAAGCTTTTTGAATAAGAGATTTTCTCAGCACGGAGCTGGCATCGACACGGAGTCGGTAAAACATTTTGAAGAGAAATTACATCAGCACGGAGCTGGCATCGACACGGAGTCAGTAAAGCATTTTGAAAAAGAGATTTTCTCAGCACGGAGCTGGTATCGACACGGAGTCGGTAAAACATTTTGAAAAAGAAATGTCATCAGCACGGAGCTGGCATCGACACGAAATCGGTAAAGCATTTTGAAAAGAAATTACTTCAGCACGGAGCTGGCATCGACACGGAGTCGGTAAAACAGTAGAAAAGAAATTACTTCAGCACGGAGCTAGCATCGACACGGAGTCGGTAGAACATTTGAAAAGAAATTACTTCAGCACGGACCTGGCATCGACACGGAGTCGGTAGAATATTTTGAAAAGATGATTTCCTCAGCACGGAGCTGGCATCCACACGGAGTCGGTAAAATATTTTTAAAAAAGAAATGTCATCAGCACGGAGCTGGCATCGACACGGAGTTGGTAAAGCATTTTGAAAAGAAATTTCATCAGCATGGAGCTGGCATTGACACGGAGTCGATAGAACATTTTAAAAAGAAAATTACATCAGCATGGACCAGGCATCGAAACGGAGTCGGTAAAACAGTTTGAAGAGAAATTACATCAGCACGGAGTTGGCATCGACACGGAGTCGGTAAGACATTTTGAAAAGAAAATTACATCAGCACGGAGCTGGCATCGACACGGAGTCGGGAGAACATTTTGAAAAGAATATTACATCAGCACGGAGCTGGCATCGACACGGAGTCGATAAAACGTTTTTAAAAGAAATTACACCAGCACGGAACTGGCATCGACACGGAGTCGGTAGAACAGTTTGAAAAGAAATTACCTCAACACGGAGCTGGTATCGACACGGAGTCGGTAAAACGTTGTGAAAAGAAATTACATCAGCACGGAGCTGGCATCGACACGGAGTCGGTAAGAAATTTTTAAAAGAAATTACATCAGCACGGAGCTGGCATCGACACGGAGTCGGTAAAACGATTTGAAAAGAAATTACATCAGCACGGAGTTGGCATCGACACGGAGTCGGTAGAACAGTTTGAAAAGAAATTACATCAGCACGTAGCTGGCATCGACGCGGAGTCGGTAAAATATTTTGAAAAGAAATTACATCAGCACGGAGCTAGCATCGACGTGGAGTTGGTAAAATATTTTGAAAAGAACTTACATCAGCACGGGGCTGGCATCGACGCGGAGTCGGTAAAACACTTTGAAAAGAAATTACATCAGCACGGAGCTGGCATCGACGCGGAGTCGGTAAAACATTTTGAAAAGAAATTACATCAGCACGGAACTGGCATCGACGCGGAGTCGGTTAAAGCATTTTGAAAACAAATTACATCAGCACGGAGCTGGCATCGATGCGGAGTCGGTAAAACATTTTGAAAAGAAATTACATCAGCACGGAGCTGGCATCGACGCGGAGTCGGTAAAGCATTTTGAAAAGAATTACATCAGCACGGAGCTGGCATCGACACGGAGTCGGTAAGAAATTTTTAAAAGAAATTACATCAGCACGGAGCTGGCATCGACACGGAGTCGGTAAAACGATTTGAAAAGAAATTACATCAGCACGGAGTTGGCATCGACACGGAGTCGGTAGAACAGTTTGAAAAGAAAATTACACATCAGCACGTAGCTGGCATCGACGCGGAGTCGGTAAAATATTTTGAAAAGAAATTACATCAGCACGGAGCTAGCATCGACGTGGAGTTGGTAAAATATTTTGAAAAGAACTTACATCAGCACGGGGCTGGCATCGACGCGGAGTCGGTAAAACATTTTGAAAAGAAATTACATCAGCACGGAGCTGGCATCGACGCGGAGTCGGTAAAACATTTTGAAAAGAAATTACATCAGCACGGAACTGGCATCGACGCGGAGTCGGTAAAGCATTTTGAAAACAAATTACATCAGCACGGAGCTGGCATCGATGCGGAGTCGGTAAAACATTTTGAAAAGAAATTACATCAGCACGGAGCTGGCATCGACGCGGAGTCGGTAAAGCATTTTGAAAAGAAATTACATCAGCACGTAGCTGGCATCGACGCGGAGTCGGTAAAACATTTTGAAAAGAAATTACATCAGCACGGAGCTGGCATCGACGCGGAGTCGGTAAAATATTTTGAAAAGAAATTACATCAGCACAGAGCTGGCATCGACGCAGAGTCGGTAAAACATTTTGAAAAAGGTAATTTCATCAGCACGGAGCTGGCATCGACACGGAGTCGGTAAAACATTTTGAAAAGAAATTGCATCAGCACGGAGCTGGCATCGACACGGAGTCGGGAAAGTATTTTGAAAAAATGTAATTTCTGAGATAAATTTAGTTAGAATAACCCATGTTTTTGGCAGCCCCCAATTCAGTTCTCTGAAATCATCGTCGGCCAGGCAGATCTCAAAGGAAGAGGCGGCGCACAATGGCACTCTTAAATCACCTTGTTCCCTGAATAGACGTAGTCTATCCCCCTCGTATCAATAGGGTAAGATCTTTTTAGGCACCGACTTTGATCAAGGACTGCAATTGGTACTTTCCGAAATCTTTTTTTTTTTTGTTGAGAAAGTTGCATGTATTTGAATTAATTGATCGGTTGTTATCTTTGTTAATTCGATATGGGTCATAGATCTGGTTGAAATGGATCTGGGTCGAAACTAGTTGAAATGGATCTGAGTCGTGAACCTAGTTTTATTGGATCTGGGTCGTGGACCCAGTTTGGTTGGATCTGGGTCGTGGACCCAGTTGACATGGATCTGGGTCGGGGACCCAGTTTAGTTGGATCTGGGTTGTGGACCCAGTTGATATGGATCTGGATCGTGGACCCAGTTGGAAATGGATCTGGGTCGTGGACCAAGTTTGGTATGGATCTGGGTTGGGGACCCAGTTGGAAACAGATCTGGGTCGTGGACCCAGTTGGAAATGGATCTGGGTCGGGGACCCAGTTGACATGGATCTGGGTTGTGGACCTAGTTGGAAATGGATCTGGGTCGTGGACCCAGTTTGGTATGGATCTGGGTCGTGGACCCAATTGGAAATGGATCTGGGTCGTGGGCCCAGTTGGAAATGGATCTGGGTCGTGGACCCAGTTTGGTATGGATCTGGATCGTGGACCCAGTTGACATGGATCTGGGTCGTGGGCCCAACTTGAGATGAATCTGGGTCGTTGACCCGCTTTAAGGTGAATACTTAATGAAGGATGGGCTTGATTATGACAAAAATCGATAGTGAGCCACGTCGGGCAAAATCCATTTTGAGTAGGATCGATTATGAGTAGTAGGCCCTGAGTTTTATAATAAAGTGAATCATTTGATCATTTTCAAGCTTTAAAACTCAAAATAAAAAAAACTTTGAGAAGAAAAGTTGTCAGGACTGATGTAAGGAATAAAAATGAGCAAAAAAAAAAAAAATTTCATTTTTCAAGTACGGACCTAACACCTTTTGGCTGGTCCGTGCTTCAAATATGGACCAGAACATCAAATTTTTTTTTTTTTTTTTGGGTCCGTTCTTCAAGTACTAGAATATGTTTCTTGAGTCCGTGTTTCAAACATGGACCAGAACCTCTTCTGGCTTTCCAAACCTGCTCTATTTTTGGCCTTCCTCCCATTTTAACCCAGAATTTCTGTGTTTTGAGGCACATAGCCTCTGTTTTTTGGCTTGGGCCACAAAAATGTCATTTTTTTTTCTTTTTTTTTTATGATGCACATGATAACATAAAAAAAACAGATTTCCCCCTTTTACCTAGGGGGATATATAAACGAGAACAAAAGAAAAATATCCTAAAATCTATACAACTTGCCTTCGTGGGCTTAAAAAAAAAAAATACAAGACATATGAACATGGGATGGACACGGAATTGATTTTGCAAGCTTTAGTGTCTTTTGTCTATTAATTATGCTTCGATGCATGCGGTTTGTAGGTGATTTTTCGGCTACCCATTCTTCAAACCTTGATGTACACCGAAGTGTACATGTCTTAGGTTGGTGAATGGGGTGGATGTTCTCCTCCCAGCCACCCAAAATAGCGATCTCGGGGGCTTGAGAGTACCGGCATCCGGGGTTAGAAATTTAAAGAGGAGGGGGGTGGCTTATGCATAGGGGTATGAATCGCATGTACATGTGCGTGCATTTTTTTTTTTTTTGAACCGTATCCATCCTTACATCCCTTGCCCAACAAGATAAAACACATATACAAAGTACGAAATAAGTAAATATTACAAGCATTCTCCAATAAAATAAAATGAAAAAAGAGACATGAAAAATGTTAGAAGGCAAACACAAATACAAACAGATGAAAACACATTTTTTTTTTTTTTTTATGATGCACATGATAACATAAAAAAAACAGATTTCCCCCTTTTACCTAGGGGGATATATAAACGAGAACAAAAAAAAATATCCTAAAATCTATACAACTTGCCTTCGTGGGCTTAAAAAAAAAAAATACAAGACATATGAACATGGGATGGACACGGAATTGATTTTGCAAGCTTTAGTGTCTTTTGTCTATTAATTATGCTTCGATGCATGCGGTTTGTAGGTGATTTTTCGGCTACCCATTCTTCAAACCTTGATGTACACCGAAGTGTACATGTCTTAGGTTGGTGAATGGGGTGGATGTTCTCCTCCCAGCCACCCAAAATAGCGATCTCGGGGGCTTGAGAGTACCGGCATCCGGGGTTAGAAATTTAAAGAGGAGGGGGGTGGCTTATGCATAGGGGTATGAATCGCATGTACATGTGCGTGCATTTTTTTTTTTTTTGAACCGTATCCATCCTTACATCCCTTGCCCAACAAGATAAAACACATATACAAAGTACGAAATAAGTAAATATTACAAGCATTCTCCAATAAAATAAAATGAAAAAAGAGACATGAAAAATGTTAGAAGGCAAACACAAATACAAACAGATGAAAACACATTTTTTTTTTGTTTTAGAAATAATGACCGAATCAAAAGAGGGTCGGACCCACTAGTCTTGCGTCCCCAGTGGAGTCGCCAAGCTGTGGACACGGGATTTTTGATATTTTTGAAATATCCCTCCACTTTGGGGTATTTTGGAGTCGCCACCATTCATTTTCGAAAAGGGGTGTGAATGGTCACCCGAAATTGTTTTTCTTTGAAAAACATGGCATTTTGACATGTTGATGACTCTCGTTGGATAATGCACGTGGCCCAACCTTCGATTCAAGGTAAGGGGGTCCATTTATGGAGTAGGGAAGGTGTTGGGCACCCTACTCCATCCACGTAGTGTGGTAACCTCGGATTCGATATTTTTTAAAATAAAAAGAGAAAATGAAATAATAATATAAACAAACAATTTGATATATGCCCTCAAGTGTGAGGGGCTTTTGATGTCGGTTTAAATCATTAAGGGCACCCTTATGAAGAAGGGGCCCTTTGGTAATTTAAACCATAGTGGTGTGTGCAAGTGTGTAGGAAAGGGGGTGAGTAGAGGAGGGGAGATGAGGGGGTGTTCCTTTTGTTGAACCCACCTTGTTCTTGAGTTGATCTTCAAAGATGTATTCCCTTGAGTTGACTTAGACTTGCTTGAGGTTGTAAAAGATTGAGTTGAATTCACTTGGACTTACTTGAGGTTGTAGAAGATTGAGTTGAGTTGAGAGTGAGGTGTTGAGAGTAGTAAGGTGAGTTGAGGGTTGAGAGTAGTGAGAAGAGAGTTATTTTTTTTAGAGGATTTTTTGTTAAATTTTCATTAGTTATTGTAAGGGGAGAATGGAAGGGTTTTTATAGAGGTTGGGGAGGTATTTTAAGGGTATAATGGGGTGAGGGATGAGAATATTGGATAATGGAATGGATTTTAGAGGGAAAGAGTGTGAAATTTGAGATGAAAATGAGGGTAGTTTTGTAATGAGGGAAATGGGTTGTGTTTTAACTCAAATGGTTTGGATCTTACCCAAATCCATTTGGGTAGAGTGTTTGGTGGGGTGAGATGAGTGATGGTTGATGGGTGTAAGAGAGTTGTTTGGAGAATGAGTGTAGAAATGGTTGAAGAGGTAAGGTGTTAGATTTGAGAGGATGGGTAGTGTAAGAGGTTGATTGGTTGGATTTTGGGAGAGGTGAAGGGATGATGACATGTGGCAAATGGGGAGATGATGAGATTGGTTGATTGGTGATGGTGGTTGGTTGATTAGAGAGAAGGGTACGGGGGTGATGGTGGGAGGTATGGGTTGAGGTGATTTTTGTGGGAGTATTTTATGGGAAAGTGATGTGGGTGGTTGATGGTGTTAGAGAAAGGAGGAATATGTTAGGGTGTGTAGGGTATGGGTTGTGATGTTGGTTGTTGATGATGAGAGGATGGGGAATATGTTAGGGTAGGGTAGGGTTATGGGTTGAGATGTTGGTAGTTGATGATGAGATGATGGGGAATATGTTAGGTTAGGGTAGGGTTATGGGTTGAGTTGATTTTTGGAGGGAAGTGATGGAATTGGTTGATTAGATGAGGGAGGTGGAAGGAGATGATGACATGTGTCATCTCTTGGTGATTGGTTTGATGTGATGATGATGAGTTGGATTGGGTTTGGGTAGTGAATTGGGCTTAAGTTGTAAGTTGGGCTTAGGTTGGGTTGGGTTTAGGAAAGTAGTTTGGGTTTTATGTGATGGGCTTAGCTTAGGTTGGGTTTGGGTGTGGGTAATTGGATAGAGGGTTGAGTAGTAATAATAATGGGCTTGGGTTTGATGAGAGTGGTTGGGCTTGGGTAGAATAGTATTGGGTTGAATTTAGGGATGTAGGAGTGTGGTCACGTGAGTGGTCTCGGACATTTATTAATTGAAATGTGTTGGATTTTTTGTAGGTTTGGGCTTCGGGGCTCATTCCAATTTTCGATTTTTGGGAGCATCTTGCGTCGAGGGCCCGTCCAAATTCGGGTGTCTACAGAGATATAGGGAACATTTATAATTATGTGAAAATGTATTAGAAAATGTAATGAGATTAAATAGTTGGAGGCTTTGTGAGGGTAAGAAAGAGATTAGATGGTAGAAGAGATGTTGTAAAAGAAGTACGAAGGTAGAAGTGGGCTATTTATAAGAGAAAAATGAGTTTATGCTAAAAAAAAGTAGAAAATCCATCTCCAGACAATATGTCATTGCATACAAAAGTATGACATCACATATTGTGCAGATAACATACTTTTATAGATACGATGGTAGCATATGCTTAATACAGTTTGGAAATGGTATATGCGATCGCATTTGCTAACAATGGATGTAATTAACCACCCTAAAAAGGACTTTAGAGCTTAGCTAGACCCTAGTCTTCTTTCTTTGACCTTATGATACCTTGGACTCAGATTGTAGTAGTTAGTAGAAACCAACTTTTTATTTGGGTGGGTTCGAGGCTTAACACCATCCACAACCCGTAACTTGATCCCTTGGCCATTGTGTCTTACCTGTGAACTGACTCAAATCTAATTTAGGGTCATCTTTGATTCTTAGACATATAATTAGGAGGCGGCTCTCCAATTCCCAAAAAATTCTCAAATACCACATTTCAAAAAGTGTTGAGGCACTTTCAGACAGGGAAAAATATCATACTTTTTAAAACAACAAAAAAGATCAAATAGAAAGAAAAAAAAAAAAAATTCAAGCATAGACCAAAATTGCATCCAAGAAGAATACATGCAGGCCGCAACATAAAAAAGTCCCCAAGTTAATAATACATCCATTCACAACAACATTAGCACTAAACTGAAAATAAAGGAATTTCATATAAAGTATAGGCAAATAACCCACTATTGCGCACACAAAATAGTAAAATCTCAATATTTTGTTATGACAAACTCCAAAAATTCAAGTTGGTTCATTATTTGATCTAAAATTCTAAATACCATCACTCAGTTTCTAAGACCAATTTCTAAATAATGTCAGAAATATTACACATCAAAACAAAGATATTCTAATATCAGTTTCTAAGTTTCATGAAAAATTATTGTAACCAAAGGCTACCAATCCTCAATAAGTAAAAATATGGGCAAAACCAAGGACTAAGAAATAGACGTAACCCAATCAAGAAAAAAAAATTAAAAAAATCAAACCTAATTAGAAAACTCTTGATGCAAGAAGACAAATTACACATCAAATTCAAATTACTGGGAATATGTTGTTAAGACATATTTAGATGGGGGAGAAAGCAACACCACTGAATCGTTGTTCACTGAATTTTAGATTCTCATAAGTCAATTTTAGACTTGCATACTATAGATCGGGTGGTTGAGATCATTTGATTAGGTAGATTTGGCCCAATTCCTTTGTACAGCTCTATCTACCAAGAGCTTCCATTTGAATAAAATCCAATCCATCTATCAATTTTCTAATATTGAATGCACTATAAGGTTAAATTTCATAAACAAGAATGAATAAGTGTTTTTCTTTTTTAAAATAAAAATGGACTTGGTCCTCATATAGTTTTCCAACAGTATATTAGCATATTCAAGGGATTATCCAACTAGATACTGAATCGGTGCTTCTACAGTAAAATTTATGAATTTCCCAATTTCATATTGTATCAATTGTTATTTTACGAACTCAACGAAAACACAAGTGTTTAACCATCTTCATAAAATAGGACTAACGCTCGGATATTATCTCCTTGCCACACTGATCACTAGGGAAGCTCTTAATGATATTAGAATCACCTATATATTAGCAAGAAGTTTCAACACATCGTCATAAAATGAGACTAAAGGAGAGCTTAGAGATTGAGCTCCAAGGGAAATTTTGAGAAACCCTAGACTCGTTCATGACGCCATTTTACAAGGTCTTTCCTCTCAAATTTTTTATTTTTTTGGTGTGCGAGTGAGTTTGTTTAAGGAAAGAAGATCGAACATGCTGGCCAAGCCAGTCAAACAAGTTCAGTGTCCTCGAATGGCATTTCCAAACCGACCCTTGTAAGGTCTAGATTAGGTAAAATTTCAAGGGACCCCCACTGATTTCACACTCTACTAGACAAAGATATTAAAAATGATATAAGATAAATCTAACATCAATTTTTATTAACTCAAACGACTAAAGTGCATGTTTAACTTTAATTGAAAAAATTGAAGGGGCAAACAAAATAAAAATAAAATCAAAGAGAAAAAGAAGCTCATCATAAACTTTTTATGATTTAACATGAAAATCAGTCGACTTAGGCAATGGGAAAAGGCTAGCCTTGTAAAGAAACCAATTCTCCATCACTAATCCATGGCATATTTCTATTTCCCCAGTCCTCAAGTTGTATTTCAAAATATTCCCTCTGCAATATCCCCTTCTTATCTCCGGCACTAAAATACACAAGACCTCTCCACCTCCAAAGGGTAATGGTATTGCTTCATGTCGACACGCCAGAATATCCAAAGCTTCTCTAGTCTTTAGTTTCTTCTTCTTATTGTAAGAAGAAGCAACAACCTTTTGGTTGTGTTGGAAGATTTGGCCCCAATTCACGCAGTATCTCTTCGTCCATTGAAATTGAAAACTTCCATTACTATCTTCTCTAATGACCCATATCTCGATATGTTTGTCTGTGATCTTAGCATAACTAAGCCCACGACCATTGAATTCTCCTATCTCTACTTTAGGATACTTGATCTTCTCATCATCAGGAGGAGAAAACAAAAGACCTGCACGATCTTCACTAGGATCGAACCAGATGATATCTTTATTAACTCTCCAATACAATTTCCCACCATTGAAAATGGATAAGGAACCGTACAGTAAATGTTGATTAAAAGACAAGACAAGTTTAGCCTTTGATACACGCCAGACACAATTCTTAGAAGAGAAGACTTGAAATCTGAGTTCGCTCTCAATGTGAGGATGATGAATTTGTAAAGAATATGGTCCATGAGTTTTATATGGGCAGATTAGCTGAAAATGTGAAGATAACAATGGGTCGAAAGCCAAGCCTGCAAGTCCTCTATCCTCTGGGTTTCTGATGTATGTACAATCTTGGGTAACTGGGTTACACACATAGAATTTACTCTCTTCCCTAAATTCGTAAGGGTAGAAGCAGAGAAGTCCATTGGTTGAAGCAAGCAAAGAAGATGAAGATGTTTGACGAGGTGTTGCTATATAGCTCATAGATGGGTCGGGTACGCCCACCAGACTTAACTTGGGTTCGGCTTCGATTGAGGTAGAGATGAATTCCAAGTTTCTGAGAATTGGTTTGCATATCATAGCAGAAGAAATTGTCTGATATTGGTAATGGTTTGTGAAGAAGATGGGGTCGTTTGAGATTAAATTACGCCACTTCTTACATACTGATTTAAATCGAAACAGTGATTTTATGGGTAATCGAGGAAGGATCTCAACCATCAATATATCTTCATCGACATCGAGTGAGGGATTTTGGATCTCCATCTCCGTCTCTCTTGCTTTCCTCTTCTTTGAGCCTTAAAAGAATGAGATTTTATATTTTATTATACATTGTTGAAAACAATGAAATCTTTCATCTTATATACGATTGCGACGGTAGAAGAAAACGCCCAGTGTTCTAATTATAGAAGGCGTTTGCCTCATACAAATACTAGTATACGACGACTCTCTAAAACTATGTAGGGTGTCTATAGGTACCCATTTAAAAAATTTTAAACCCAGTTCGATTCCCTCCTTATTGGAACTGATTAAAGCTAGGTCAAATATGAAATCGAACCGATAGGAAACGGAACCATTAGGTTCTTCTATCCGATGGGTAGGATACCCGGAACCGATTTATTTTTACATTATACATGATTTAAGATTTTCTTATATTTTAAAATTAACATATATTATATAAAGTTCTTCAAATTTCATATAAAGTACATATTTGAGCTTAAAATGGATTATTTCTTTTTAAATTTATTATTTGTAAAGGAGATGAATTTTAATTTTTGAATATTAAAGTCATTAAATCAATGAAAAAAATTCTTCCTGAGTTTATACTTTAAAAATAATATGTTATTTTTTAAGAAGGAATTTTTTTTTTATGATAATTTTGAAATAATTTTTCTTAGTCCATTCTTGAGAACCAAAATCGACTAGTGCCTATGATTCTTGATAGTTCTAGTTCCACTTATTTTAAAATTGGAATCGATAAGAATTGGAACTAATAAAATATAGTGGTTATGGTTCTAATATTCATAGGAACCGACCCATTGACACCCCTAAAACTATGCCCCGAAAATCTGAGAAAATTAATTATTTAAGCATCTCTATTCTCTATTGGTAGTGGAAGTGGAGAGGTTTTGTTTCTAAATACCCTCAACTTTTCAACGGTATTAGGTTAAACCAAATGGGAAAATTACTTAAAGGACCATCGCAAAAGGGTTCTTTCAAAAGAGTCCCTAAGTTTTGCTCCTTAGCTTCATAAGATATTTAGTAAATTTTTTCTTTCTTAATGGTCCCTTATACGATCGAGTTCATAATTTTTATTGTCGAACTCAACGCTTTTTTATTGAGTGTTGAGTTCACATTTTTTAATGTTGAACTCACCACTATTTACTGAAGAGTTCACCACTTTTTTTTTTATTTACTATCGAGCTCGACGCTATTTTAATTATTGTTGAGTTAACCGTTTTTTAAAATAAAAAGTGGTGAACTTGACACTAGTAAAACCCACCCATTTTTAATTTTCGAGGTTTTCCAACTAAAATATATGGAAAGATCAACTAAAAACTTGAGATAACAACTTGTTTAAATGATTATAACCCAAAAGAACCATTATTGATTAATTTTAAACTAAAAACTAAGGAAAAAAGGTGAAAAAACCCTAGTTTTTTTTTATACATCTTCAAAATGTTTGAAAATGTCAGATTCCAACCTAAAATCAATTGGTATCAGGTGGAGTGGCCCAATAGATATTTAACCCAGAGAAACTCTAAATCCTTAATTGATGTTGGACTTAATAGAAAAAAACCCTTGAAAAGCATTTGTTCTTCTTTCTTATATCCTTTTTGATAGAATGAAGTCTCTGAAACTTGACTGAGATGTCAAAAATCCAATTTTTGGATGAAAATGATGAGTTAGAATGGTTAAGACATTTAATCATGAGAAATGTGGGAGATGAAGTCCAAGGACCAATTAGAAAGAAAATGTTTACTAAATGTCTAGCCAAGCAATTATTGAGAACTTAGGGATTATTTAGAAAGAAGTCCCTCCGCAAGGATCTTTTAAGTAATTTTTCCTAATCAATTCAAAACTCCCCCTACCTTCCTTCTTACAACTTATAAAAATGCAAATTAAAAAATTAATTATATTTCTTCAATTTATATTAAAAAATTAATTATTTTAATTAATTTTGGGAAAATTATTTAAAAAAAAAACTAATTATGTAAGTATTTATAAAAAAAAGTACTTATTTTTGTGAAATTACATAAACATACCGAAATTGCCATGCATTTGTTTTAAAATTTTCCACCACTTGAAGTGGTGTATATATATATATATATTATTTTATTTTATTTTTAAATTCCGCCACTTAAAGTGGCGCAATTTTCTTATGAGAGAAAAAGAAGTGTAGTAACCTGAACGAACCTTACTTAATGAATCTTGGTATGATGACTACCTTAATAAGATTTCAATTCTTATTGAGGGTCATTGAGCCCACATGGATTATCAAATTAGCAATCCAACAACACAGAATTCTAGTTTTCATGGAAAAACTCGGATTCAAATGAAAAAATTGAAAAACAAATACCTTTTTTAGCGTGATTGTAGGTGTTGAAATTGAATGGCTACTAAACTCTCAAAACTTAAAACAAAAAAAAAAATTAAACAGTGAAAATTAACTTGTTTTTCGATTTTTTTTTTAAATTCTAAATTTGGATAAACTTTGCATATGCAAAATAAGTCTGTGTCGAGTCTTTCCTAATAAGAGTTGTGTGATGTTTAAAGTTCAAAGTTTTTAAGTTTTTTTTAAAAAGATTTTTAATCTTGCCCAATCCCGACTCATCTTGATCCTACACCTAACTCTTGTCTAGACTCTAACAAACCTCTAGACTATCTGATACTGCTTTGTAACATCTGTTAGGTTCTTAAAATAGAGCAGGTCTATGTCCCATACAGACCTAATGTTATGCTCTGATACCATTCTGTAACGCCTTCAAATTCAAACACGAATCCCTAAGTTCCATGTCAGAATCCAAGGCACTAAAATAATACTCACACAATGATAATATCATAAATCAACAAATACAATGATAAATAATAATATTGCAATGGAAAAAATGAATGAATCTAAAATGTAAAAAATTTTAATATCCACTAAATACTGAAAAGTAAACTAGAACTCAAAATCTACCAAGGAAAAAAGTTGGCGAAATCTCACACTCACGTCAAATTCTACTCTCAACTCAAACAAAAATGAAAGTAGAAAGAAATCTAAAATTTAAACTTGAATTGCATTGGAACTAGACGGTATAGCCCCAATGCTCGCTTGGAAGTGGACTATGATAATAAATAAAATTACTAGATAGTTAAAACTCCTCTATAGGTTCTTCTAATTATTCCTCAACAAGAAAATGATCTGCAACTGAAAATGATAGGGCGAGTAATGGGAAAGTTACCCAACATGAAACTACAATCCCAAACTAACAATTACTTAACACGGGGAAAATCATGTTAATACATTTGTAAATATATGCCAGTTTTTAAACAAGAGTAAAAGAAAAGCAATTATAATCATCTTGAAAACTAATCAAGATAATATTAAACAATTTGTAGTGTAATTTCAACATAATCAAAATAAGTATATGAAACATATTTTACATATAAATAATGGTAGTATACCTATTAAGAGTGTTGAGAACCATGATTGGATACCTCATAGCCAGGGTTTGAATATGTTTCAAACTTCACCTATGTGGAGCCCTATCATTAGATCTTGATTTTGTGATCGATCGCTACACTTACCATGATTAGGTGATCACTTATCCAGCTCAAGTTGGCTGTAGACTATGACCATAAGGTACAAGTCCTTTCATGAAGTGTCAATATGTTCAACAACTCTAAACTATTAATTATCATTGATTAGTCATTTTCATTAAAGCCCGTCAGGCAAAATATGATTATATAGGACTTCTTTATACTTTTCACAAACTATCGTTACATAATACAATTCACTAGTAAAGATAAAACGAAGTTTCCTGTATCTCAATTGTGATATTACTCCCCTATACATCCCATACTACATAGGAGTTTACTGTCGCAACTTTTCATCCTAGGATAGTATGTCATTTTAGAAATGACATGACAGACTATCTTTTTAGGCACTACAAACTCTTTAATGGATCCTAAAATAACTATGTATATACTATTTTCTTTTGAAAAATAAAATAAAATAAGGCATATAATGTGTGGAATGGATATCATCACATAATAAAATCAATCATGATTTTCATAAAAATATATATTTTTCTTAATATTTAACAACATAATAACTTTTGGATTAAAAACTATAATGCATGAAAAACCTTAACCATCAATAAAGTATAGAAATTCCCTATCTAGTTTGACACTGAGAATCCACAAAGAACGTAGAAATATAAGTGGAATCTTAAGGTTTTCTTTTTTGGAGTGATCGGAAATTCTAACTTTATAGTTCTCCTCAAAGCTCTCGACGAATCAAATCTCTTATGACAAACCCTAACGAATCCTCTAGGTTGTCAAACTTTTTTTTGGAGGTTATGATTCTCCAGGGTTTTAATTCTCAAAGAAAAATAGTGTGCAAATTTAAATTCTGTAATTTTTATTAGGTTTTGTATTTATAGAGTCAAAAGGACGTAGCAGTCATTTGTCAATTTATGTTAAGAACATAAATGTCCTTGCACCTATTTTTACATACTTAAAGTCTATATCGATTAATTTTTCGGTGTGGATCTAATGGTGTAATCGAAATTATCGAAGTCCAAATCTAGAAACTTTTTCCTATTGATCGACCTACAAATTTCCTCGAGATGAGCATTGAAAATTGGGGGTGTTACAAATGAAGTCGATCCATCAACAAAGCCCAAAACTAGGTTCATAAAGGATAACCTATTCATCACCCGAGCCCAAATCCATCCTCGATGTAAGCCAGTGAATCCATTCCTCCACTCCCCTCCGAGTTGGGTATGCACGATTCTAGACAATCACTCAATACCCGGTTGCCTTGAATGTCACACCCAAACTTACCCTCGTAGACTAAGTACGCAGATTTGCAGGACCCTTCCTCGTATTGCTGGACCACCAACCCAGGATAGTTGTCCCTCCAATTTTCACACGTGTTAGCCTCGGACGTGACATCCAGATTCAAGATTTGAACAACACCTATCTGGAGGCTAGGGATTGATATTGCCCAGCCAAACTTGATACAACTAGAGCTAACCAGGTTCTCAAAAGAAAAAGAAGAAAGACCCTACTCTCCTACTTGTGACGATTTCACCACAAAACCTTGAATAAGTAATTTAAATGAATTTGAAGACCATATCAAGATACACTTAATTTGGCTTTTTTTTAAAAAAAGAGAAATCATATATAGACAAAGAAAGAAAATGACGAAATTGATTATGAATAAAATAAAAAGGAATTGTTATAACGAATGAGACGTGTTAGGGGTCTCCGAAATATTAAAAACAGAATCCCAAAAGAAAAGGGAACTCAGGAATTTATAAAGGCTCGATTTGTAAGTCTCTAGACTTTATGTGTCACCCGCCAGCACGACTCACTAATTGTATAAATAATACATGAGACGGACGGACGGACCTCCGAAATATTCGAAAACAGAATCCCAAAAGGAAAGGAAAGGGAATGAAGGAATATCTATCTATAAATAAATAGGGGGCAACAACCAACATCTACGTAAAGGACTTGTTTCTTCGGGCTCGATTTGGTAAGTCTCTAGACTTTTTTTCTTATATCTTTGCTAACAAGATTGTTGGAGAATCTTGAAATATATTCTCAGCTTTGAGACTTGCACAAACCAAACCAACTCCAACTCCAACTCCATTGTTGTTGTTCAATCCTAAACACTCCCTTTCGAATACTCCAGTGGGCAGTGTAGTGTTGTTCAATCCTAAACACTCCAAAAGAATTTTCATCGATTTAGTTTTAGAACGTGGTATCACAATCACAGTCGCAGACTAACAACAACAACAACAAAAGAAGTGAAGATGCAGAATGAAGACATATTGCTATATGAGATCCTTCCTCGATTACCGGTAAAATCAATCTTCCGATTTAAATCAGTATGTAAGAAGTGGCGCACTTTTATCTCAAACGATCCCACCTTCTTCAAATACCATTTCCAATCTCAGATAACTTCTTCTTCTTCTTCTATTATTATATACAGAAACCATTATTCCAAAATCCTAAAATTCATCTCAACCTCAGCCGAGCCAAACCTGGTGGACATACCCGACCCATCTCTGAGCTTTCTAACACCCCCTGCTCGAATAAGTTTGATTGCATCAACCAATGGACTTCTCTGCGGTATCGACCCTCTCTATGAATCAACAAAATTCTACGTGTGCAACCCACTTACCCAAAATGTTGTATATATTCCAAACCCAAATAATAGACGATTTGCGGGTTTGGCTTTCGACCCATTGTTATCATCACATTTTCACATAATCTGCCCATATCGAACTGATCCACCATATTCTTTACAAATTCTTAGTGACATTCCCAAGGAGATTGGATTTGAAGTCTTCTCTTCTAACACTGGTGTCTGGCGTGTATCCAAGGCTAAACTTGTCCTCTCTAATGTATTTTTTTGGTTCCATTGGTTATCAATTTTCAATTGTGGGAAATTGTATTGGAGAATTACTGAATATATCATCTGGTTCGACCCTAGTAAAGATCGCGCAGGCCTTGTGCTTTCTCCTCCCGGTCGTTTGAGGAAAAATTATCCTGATGTGGAGATAGGAGAATGCAATGCTGGTGGGCTTCATTATACTAGGATCACAAACACTAATATAGAGATATGGGTCATGAGAGAAGGAGAAGATAATAATGGAAGATTTGAATTTGAATGGGTCAAGAGATACTGTGTGAATTGGGAGGGAATTTTCAAACACAACCAAAATGTTCTGGCTTCTTTCGACCACAATAGGAAACTAAGGAACCGAGAAGCATTGGATATTTTGGTGCGTCGGGATGGAGCAACACCATTACCCTTTGGAGGTGGAGAGGTATTGTGTTTTTGGGGGGCAGAGAGAGGAGGGGATAATAAAGGGAATGTTTTCAAGTACAACCTGAAAACCAGGGAATTAAAATTTTGCCACAGTTCAAGGTTGGGGACTTGGTTTCTTTACAAGAGCAGTCTCTTCCCATGCCTAAGTTGAGTGATTTTCATGTTCAATCATAAAAAGATGGTGAGCTTCATTTTCTCTTTGTTTTTATTTTGTTTTCCGCCCTTCAATTTTTTTTCCCATTTCTGTGGATAGATTTTGTAAATTAAACTTAACATGCACTTTAGTCTTCATGAGTAAATAAAATTGATGTTAGATTTATCTGATTTTTGTTTTAATTATTTATCTAATTGGGTGTGAAATCAGTGGGCTTCTTTTGAAATTTAATCTAATTCAAAACTTAGTAGGGTCTGTTGGAAAAGCTGTTCAAGGAGGTTTAACGTGTTGAACAACACATTTGGTGCGTCAAGCATGACGCCGGCTTGCTAAGACATTTGGTCTTCTTTCCCAACAAGAAACTTAGGGGTGGCAATTGGCTGAGTCATGTCCCCTTGAGGTAAGGGTATTCTGAGGATTTACCCGACCCATTTAATAAGCATCTTAGCAACTTAAACCCAAAGCCGACACATTTATTAAATAGATAGCTTGATCTGACCCGTGTAACCCATTCAGTAAAATTATAATCTTTAAGTGGTAAAAATAAGTTCCATTTCCACCACCAATTACTAAAAATAAAGTCACATAACCATGACCAATATTTACCAATTTTCAGAGTAGTCCCACGTCTACATCTCAATTTTCACAGAACTCTTAAAGGCCAGTTGAATTTTGATCTGTTAATAGGGTTTTGATGAAATTGGTCGATTTTTGTTTATTTGTTGCAAGGTATAGGAAAGTTTTGAATAACAGTGAGGTTATAGAATAGTTCTTAAAGTTTTGATGAATGTAATATAGCTTTGAGTTCTTTGTTTTCTTTTTCTCTCTTTGTAATCTAATTTCCCTTTTATATACATGAATTTTTAGGATTTTTATTTTGCTAATTTAATCAAGTGAGACTTTTTCTTGGATATTTGAGAAGGTCTAAATTTTTATTTTTGTTAGTGTGCAACTAAGATTGAAAGATGAGTTTTTTTTTTCTTTTTTCTTTTAGTGGTATTATGAGATATGGGTTCCACTTTGTTTAGCTGAAGGATTAGGATTCTACTTTTGTGGATTTTATAGCTATATTAATTTAGAACTGAAGTTTTCAACTTCCGAGTCTATTGTAATTATTATACTTAATCTATTATAATTCAGGACTCTAAAAACTTTCTGTTTTTGTAAAGTGCGAAAATATAGTTGAAAATGACATTGAGAAGAACTGCAATACTAAGTTGAAGTGTGGTGGTTTGAGTACTTTGGATGTCAATGTGTTAGATGAAGAATTAGGTGTTGTTCATTGTACGGGAGCGATGGGCAAGAAAATAAGTTCTTGTATCAATCTCTAAACGGCTAGAGTTGATTGTCAACTGATCTTATTTACTAATAGAACTAAAGTTTAGTTGTTGTGCATGGAAAATTGCTCTATTATGTCCAGCTTGGTAGGCATAGGTAACATATGTTATTGATTATCTTGAGGGGCCAATAAGAAGAATTAGATGGTAATTGTTGCACCATAAACCAGGTAGTAATGTTATTGTTGGTCATCAGATGATTGGGTGCATTTTCTGATCATCGTTATGCAATATTTTTATTAGTCGTGATGAATGCATACTGTCTTTGGTACACAGTTGGGTACGTGGCTGTTGTGGCAAGAGCACAGAACCATAGACCATTTTCATTGGGATACATAGGAAGAAGACTGCGTGCATTCATCATGATTCTATTTTTTTTTTTTTTTTGATCAGTATAAGATTTTACTAAGACGAAAAAAAAAAACAGGACAACTATAAGGAGGATGAGAAGATTATCCTAGCTAGACTGAATAAAAAAAACGAGGAAAATCCAAGCATCCTCGTTCCATGGAGAGATTGGAATGTTAAGAGAATGGCCCTAATAAGTTTGGCAAACAGAATTGGTCTTTCACTCATTGATGTTCATCCTAAAATCAAAGTCCCAAGATGGTTCTTTCTCAATCCACTTCTCAAAATTCTGAATCGGTAACAAAAGGTGCAAACATGTTTTTCCTCAACTATTTCAGTATTACCATACAAGACACAAGAAACTGAAATATAAGTTTTAAGCTTACGGTACATCCATACAGTTTGCACGTGCGAAGCATGTGCAATACTGTGAAAATAATAAAATGTATGAAGGTATGTTTGGTAAAATATAGTTGACATATAGATATAAACTTTAATTCTATCATTTTCTGCATTTATAATATTTTTTTTTCTCTTTAGGAGTGAAAAGATAATTTTACCCAAACATAGTTTAGTAACTTTGAACATATCTCTATGAAAAAAATATTTATCATTTTACATGAGTTTGATGAACTCTTGAATCTGTAAAATCAGAGCTTAATCGAAAAATAAGAATTTGTTTATGTTATGGACGTAATTGTCATTTTAATTTTAGTAATTTGTATTTTTGAACATCCAAACGTCAAAATATCACTTCGACCAAAACATAAAAGATGCTTAGAATATAATTTTATAAAATATATCAAATTTTCTAAATTTTAGGAGACAAAAGATTTTTGAACTATTTTGCCCTTCACACATATTTTTATGAATTCTTTATTTTCTATATGATTTATTTTGTTATAATCTTATATTTTATCATGATATATTATATAATAAAGTTTTAAAAATAATGTGATGATATTGATGGTTTTATTAGTTAAAATTTGTAAAAAAAATATTTTGGTCTTTTTTCTCAAAGTCTAACAGGGAGGGATTTTTTTTAAATTTTTAAAAAATTCAAAGGGTGCCTCAACATATTATTTTTGAATTTTAAATTATTTTTCAATTGTGAGAGAGAAAATGGGGTGGCTAATTGATGTTTATTTTATAAATTTGATAATTTTGAATTCGTAAAACTCTCTCATTCCATATGTCATTTCCCTATTGCATATAACTCTATTTCTTTTAAATCAAAATGTGACATGTGTTTTAATCCTATTGGTCGATTACATTGAATTTTAAAATGATTCCATTGTGTGCTAAAAACCTATAATCAATGACCATGATGAGGTAGGGAGTATTTGAGTCTAAATGAGTGCAAATTGTAAGATCAAGACCACACCAATTTGTTGGGAACCTAAGAAACTATTGGGGGATGAGAAAAACAAACTTTTGAACTTTTAAAAATCCTAGAGGTCTCTCCAAATTACTTAGAGAAATATTATTATTTCCTAAAAAAACACCATCAAGGAAGTTCTTAAAATTTTTATCTGTTGAAGTCGTTTGCTCTTGGACCAAACACAAAAGTTCTTCATCTAATCAAGGTTTAGAACATACTTATTAGATCAAAATATTGGATAGGTACACACCTATACTTTTTCTTGATATTTTCATTATAATAGTGTTGTCTTGTTTTACCAAAGTTTCTTGTGCATCTTTTTTTTTTTTTTATGTAAGAAAAACTATCTATTTTTTTCCTAATATTGTTTATGGGAGAAGAATTACTAATGATCAATGGATCATCATAATGAGGTGTCAAAATGATATTTTTGCATAGGCATAATGGATGATAAAAACCTTGATTGAAAAAGAAAGAGTCAGAGTATCCTAGGGTAAAAGGCCCCAAACATCCCGTGGAAGACCATGTGTTATGGGGGGTATATGACCTAGTGCATGCATGCCCCATGTTATGTGGATGAGACCTTTACATAAATTATATTGCAAGACATATTTTATTTACTTATTTAAATTTTATATTAGTTAGATAATAGAAGATTTACAATATTTTTTATTTACTCGATATAATTATTATCTCAATTAAATCATGAGTAAGTATAATAGTACCCATTGAGATTTTTCTCATGTTTTTTGTTTAATTTTTTTTTTCAGATACTCATCACAAGGAAGTGCCTTAGTCAAATTTTCAGAGCAATTCATTTTTATGTTCTTATTTCAGTTTTATTTTATGTTGAAATAAATGGTGGAAACATTAATAAACACATGTTGATTTATTTATTTAGTTTTTATTTTATTTTATTTGTGAACTCTATATGATGAATCATCCAAGAACAATGTTAGGTTGGTCTTATTAATTTCTTTAAATAATGGAATAAGATTATGTTTTATTGTTATTTATTTATAAGTGTGGAGTATGTTAGATATAAATTAAATTCCATTCAATAAATTATTAATTTTAAAATATTCCATCACTGTGATTTGATAAAGGTCAAAAATATATTTCTAAAATGGGCAAAATCATTGAAATCGGATGAGTATTAAATTATATATATATATATATATATATATATATATATATATTTTAAAATAAACCATTGGAATCTGAATTTCTACTGTCTTTATAAATAAATTCTGTCAAGGCCCATTTTTCTCCTATAAATATATATATATATATTTTCCAGACATGGTCAAAACACAACTTTTAGGTTTATGTGTTAGCTTTCCAACCCTACTGATCGTTCGCGAAAATATTGAGCGTGTAGTTTGCAACGACTATTTCTTTAAAATAGGTCTGTTCTGTCTACAATGGGACAACACACATTTACTAACTTTTTTTGAAATTTTCTCACATTTTTTTTCTATAACTTGTAATTATTGTATTTTTTTATGAAAAATAGATTTAGTAGAGAATCTTACAGTTTAGAGAACACACTATATCGAGGTGTCTTAATAATTGATTAAAATCATACATATTTTTTTTTATATATCTTAAATAATTTAAAATTTTCTGACATTCAATATTTGGATCTACATCCTGACTCATAGACTATGAGTCGGGTCGTGGCCTTGAATTTTAGGTTGTCACATATATAGAGGAAAATGTTGGGAGGAAATGGGCTTTTGTACCTACTCTTCGTTTTGTATCATGTGTTGTATTCATTTTCATGTCCTTTAGGGACTTTAAGATTCCATTATTTTAAAGAAGCTGAGATGGGTTTTGTGGGGGAGGAATGGTACTCAGTTCATGGTGGATGTGAAGGCATTCTTCGTCAAGGATCAGCACTTACGAGATTTGTTAAACTGCCCTTAAGTGTAGAGAGGAGGACAAGTGAATAGCCCATTAGAGGGGTATCGCATGTTTGTGTTATAATAGGATTACCTCTAACCCAGCAGTTTTTGACGCTGGGATCCTAATTAGATTGCAGATATTGATTCAGTTTTACCCTCACTGATTTGGATAGTTTACAATCCAATAATTGTAATTGCAACTACTTGTGTATGCATTAGGCCACATAAAAATATTTGACACATTTAAATTACAAGTATTCCAATCTGTTAAAATGCTTGAATAAGCTGGGTTAAGTCCTATGGAAGAATTAGAGACATAAATGATTTTCTTTTTTGATTATGAAAACGGAACTAAATCAATAACACAAATGACTTAATTTGCTGTTATACAGCTCTCATTTCTCTTTCTCAGTGTATTCATTCATCTGCACCCGCCCCCACCCCAACCCCCTTTTAATCTCCTTTTGGGTTGTTTATTTTTGGTAATTTGTAGGGCTTGTGCCCTATAAAGAGAATCCAAATGATCTGCAATTGTTCACAGTGGTGAGACTGATGACAGTATTTAGAGATGATACTTGAAAGGAAACCAAATATATAATGGGAGAGAAGCATTTTTTGATTGAATGATTTGTAGCCTTCACCAAGTGTTCCTCTCTATTAGCAATTAAGCTTCATTTTTAATTCTGGAAATGTGCTTGAGCTGTTATTTTCTTTTCCAAAGGGTGGGTCTGATTTGGTGGAAGCTAATTGGAAAACACAGAAAAAGAAGGAACATGTATCAACTTTTCACATATTTATGCTTTATCTTTAGCCTTAAGTATCTGATGCTTATCTAATAAGTTTCAGGTCCAATCTGATCCTTATCGGATTGGTACCAAATTGACCCCAATCCAATCCAGACCCTACTAACCAATAATAAACTCCAAGAGCTGATGTCCAACGAGACATTGAAATGTGGGCACAGACATCAACTCATTTGTCAAAATTGATAATAGAGTCGCTCTAAACTGACTTCCTTTGCCACTGTGCTGACATGGTGGTGTACAGAGAGCCATAGATTTTTTTTCCTCAAAATTGAGAACTTATTTGTTTCCTCTTCGATTACCCACACTAGGAAAGACAAAATGGATGCAACGGATATATATATAAATACAATAAATTAAAAGAAAGTTGATTCAGATTGTTTAATGAATATGCTGATTGCAAGTTGAAGGTGCTAACAATAACACTACTTTGAATAGAAATAAATGAACACGATTTGTTTAGCCAACCACAAGTTATAGTGATAAGACTTCAATTATGATGATTTTAATTTCTGAAGTCTTGCTCTGTGTATCACTGAGTGAGTGGCAAGACTTTCATGTGCAAAGTAAAGGTAGAGTTAGATGGGTAAGTCTGAGGCCCAGGCATTTTTGGTATCTCCATAGGATCTCTCATTTGCTGATGCTGATAGAGAAGAGATGATTTTGTTCATTTAAGGCCCCATGTGGATAATATATGCAAAGATTGATAATGTGCAGACACAATTTTCTCAAAGCACAAAATTTATGGTTCTGGCACAAGGGGGTTGTGCTCACCCTACAAGTCCAATTTGAAAATATATTAAAATAGTTAACAAATATAATACATATATTTTTTTTATTTGCATGAGTCAAGACTTGTGAGCCCTTGAGTTGACACAAATTTATAGAGTTTGGAACCCAAGGTCTGAGTAGTCAAAACAGATTAAATCCTGAGAACATATTTGATACCGCAATATTGACAAAAATGAAGTAAATCTGTTCTCTCTCTTGCACCCTTAATCTTAACCAAGATTGATGTTAAGGGTGAATAATTAGATTAGCAACACACACGCGCACACACACACCACTGTTTCTATTACAACAGCATAGGATAGGATGACAACATACATCATATAAATATGTGAGATCAATGTTTAGTTATGGATGGTGGCCACAATCACTCCAGGTATATAATACAGTATCACCTGCTCCGAGAGATCCAAAGCATATTATTAGTTGTTGTCATCTTGAGTTGTGGTTGGAATGATGTCGGCCTTGTTAATCTCACCATCAGGAGTCTTTGACTTTAGATATGAGCGGGCCACTTCCAACATTATCTCTACTTCTTTCTTATACTGCCAAGGATAAAGCACAGTTAGACCAGGAAATAATAGTTTGGTTGGGGGTGGAGAGGGAGTACAGACCTCATTGATTGCTCCAGTCTTAATCTTAGATTGCATCACACACCATTTCTTAAAATGTGCACCTGTAGAAAAACAAGAAGTTTTACTGTTTGAGAACTGTGAGATAACTTGCGGAAGGAAATCTTATCAGCCCTAGAAGTTGACATGAAGATCCAGCTATCATTAACAATGTAGAATCACATATTATTGCTACACTATTGGACTTTGGCAGCTTTGAGATCCATCAAGAGAACACCGTATGACGGGGAGATACTGCCAAAAATTCTAACTGTTTTGACAATCCTGTCTGATCCATCTATCTCTATCTATAGCTTTTTAAGTCAGCCATTTTTATCCCTGGCTTCCATATGACAATTATGTCTGACCTAAATACCCTTGTCACTAGGAATTCATGTAAAATTAATGGGAAAAAAAAAACATCACATCAGCACACAGTTTAGCCAGTAACACCATAAGAAAACATAATGATAAAAATCAAGGTAAAAACTTCTGAAAAGAATGGGGGAAGAAAGAAAACTAGAATCTTACCGGCTTTTATATCAAGAGTACAAGAGTATTCTGAGATGGTTACCACAGACCACTTACAGTGGACCTGAAAGAATGCCAGTATTCCTGCTGTCAGTACTAGAGATAAAATCCCTTTCCATGATAATTAAATGAGGAATCACAAGAAACTGATTAGGAGGTACGAAGAACCAATATTTAATTATATTCCTGACCGAATAACCAATATTTAATTATATGATTGACAATATTTATCTATTGTGTCAACCACAATTTTTTAATTGTCCCAAAGATTGTAATGAATTTAGGTCTTAAATCTCCAATGTTGGACCCAATAATTAAAAAGCCATGCGTGATTCAATAGATATTCTGATTTTACAGATTCAGAATGATAAACTATCCCATTCAATCTGATTGGGACAACTGGGCTCTGAAATGTCTCTTGAAAGGAGCAAAAGACCGGAATTAGTGAAACTCACTAGAAAATAAGACCAAAATAGTGAAGTTCACCAGAGAAGAAAATTTAGTCACTGATTCATGTCTTGAGGAGTGTGCAACTCAAAAAGTTGCTGACAATCAACATTTCTTTACGTAGTCCACTTCATACAATTTGGTAATCATTTCTTTCTACAAACCCACCAAAACAGACTAGAAACTTCAATCTAAGTTTGAGATTGATAGAAATCAATCACAAACACTAAAATTAAGAACCAATATCGGGCTCTTATGCTTAAAAAACAAAGAAAAGGAAGAAAAGTCTCTTCTTTTATTAATCAATCTTCATAAAAACCTTACATAACAACTTAGATACCTTTTGAAATACTAAAAAGTAACTTCCTAATCTATCTATAACATATTACTAACCTTCAAATCCTATTAGAACTCAATTTGGACATCTAAAAAGACTTCTAATTATAACCTAAAGAATTAAAAGGAATTTAAAACACAAAACAAATTAGAATCTAACTAGGAAAATAAACTTTCTAAAATTGAAATAGAAACTAACTAGGACTACTTAAGCAACTTAAAAAATAGAAGCTCAATGAAAGAAAGAGTCCTAAGGGAAGTTGGACTAGGTCTTGAAGACCGATCAGAACTTGGGTCGAGTTGACTCAGTCAATGCTTCTGATTTCTTTCTTCGACACTTCTTAACTCAATCATAGGCATTGAGATAAGTGTTGGCAAATCTATCTACATCAATAAAAAGTCATGTAAAAAATCTCTTTTTAAAAAAAAATTTCACTATCATTTTTCCAATTGTGAATATTACCTCAACGTTTACCTCTTTGGCATAAAATAAAATCGGTTACCAGATAACATTGGCTTTTGTCTTAATTCTTTGCTGCATTACATCTCTCATCATCAAAACCTTTTATCATTCACTCGATATTTCATTCATCCTCAAAATATTATCTATCTCTACTGATTCTTATTTGAAATTCATTGAACAATTCATCAAAATTCAGATATCAATTCATTGGAAAAGGGGGGATTCTAGGTATTGCACAATTCTTTCCTGCGTCAATTGCTAATTTTTGGTCATTGAGATTCATGGGACATTATGATGAATATTAAGGACAGAGATTATGTCGTTTTTCCACCCCTTTCAAACAAATCAAAATAATTGAAGTTTTATGAACATTTTAAATAACAGATGTTCAGAACAGAATTGAATGGAGGAACAAGATTCGTTTAGATGACCCCCAAAATCTCTGGGATGAGGATTTGATGATCATGATGATCAATTGTGTTAAGTCTAATTACTAAGGCTAATAGTCTGGTCCTAGTTCATGTTCTTACGTGGAAGTGAGGGAAATACTAGTCGATTTATGGCTCGACTAAAAAACCCTATAGCATTTCAACCCCACTTTTCAAGGCTTACTCTTGTCGGGCTGAAGCCAAACTACCAAGACTGCATGTCTATAAATTATACCTGCAGCAGCCATCTCCTGAAGAGACTCCTCAGTTGCTTCAAACTCTTGGATCAAGCAAGATTGTTCTATTATGGACTTCTGGTCTCCTATTAATATCTTATCTCCATCATTAATTATTTGAATTACTCAAACCATATCTTCGAAAAACTATTTCCCTATTTTTTCTCCTAATCCAATATAGGGTACATACATGTTATGTTAATTTATCTCCCTATCTAGCATTAGTTTTATAGCCTATATACAGCCACCGATTCTCTCAACACCTACAATTTATTCTTTAAATATCTATCAGCTGTTATAAGTACACCACTTTCATTTTCAACTTTTCCTTCATACCAAAATTCTTAGCTATCAATTTCATTGGCTTTTGAACCTTTCTAGTTTGCCTACAGCAAACAATGTTGACTCAGTGTCAATGAGGTGGTGCTAGTTAAGGTGTAAATGTATCACAGCAGTAGAGATTATTTAAGTCTTCAAGTCCCAAACAATTGCAACTCCAACTCTTGCATTGAAAATGGTAAGCCTAAAACTGGGATAACAGTTTTGACTTTCAATCATGTATTTGTACCTGACCTTTGTATTAGATTAGAAAGTCAAAAATATAAAAGGGAAAAGGATTTTGTCGGAGGAAACTTGACATCCTTGGCACTATTTACACACCGGTTCCAGGTCCCATTGATTTGGTTTTAATTCAGTTTGGATACCAAAATACTCAGAACAACAACCTATTATTTTAAAATAGTTCTGGCTTCCAGTGGATCTTGTTTTGGTGCTAAAATAGATAGACAAAAAACAGGCATAATTTTTTTTTTTTCCAATTTTAGTTGTGTATAGGTTATTCGGGTACCCTTGACACCCTTAATGTCGATTTTCCTCATTTTCATTGTGTCTAATATCAACTAATTCTTTCAATAAAATAGTTTGACTAATTTTAAGTTCTTATACATCATCTCCTTACATTCCAAGTGGCAAGAGATATCTTAGACTCTTGGACTAACATCCTTGACTGCACTAATCCAGTTTGGAACGAGAAGCTATGCTATTTTATAGGACCACCAGGTGTTTTGTAACTGGGCCTTGTTACAACCCTAGCTTAGCTTTCATTGGGTCCCTCCTTGGATCTGGAAAATTTCTTAACCTCATTATGTAAATTTCTTAAAGTGATTAGTTTTCACAAGGAAAATGAAATTTCTCATACTTTAAAAAACAGTCGCCCCATTACCCAATTGCCAAGATCCAAGTCAACTCAAAGGGAGAACCAAAGCTGTTCCGACATGAAATTCCAGAAGATGAAACAACTGAACTGAATGGGAAGACCACAAACTCAGCCAGCCTCATTTTCTCACCCTTACACTTTCCACCAGTTTGATCTATGTTCATAGTTAAGTATGGTTAATAATGTCCAATGCTCTTCTGAATTTTCTTTTTGTGGATGAAGATTTCCTGATGCAGGGAGACCCAACCATGTATCCCAAAAACCTCGACTTATGGGAAAGGCAGAATAAATCCCTTTATCCTATAGCCCAGGTTCCAGTCAATCAAGGTGGGACCCACCTTAGTGTGGGGATGCTCCACACCTAAAATGTTCTTGCATCATTTCCTCAATGCCCAAATCATCCTTGCTAATGTTCCAAAGAAGAATAGGAATGAACAGTTGTACAAGATAAATGGAGAATGACACAATGAAAAGAAAATATGGACTTCAAGGGTAAGCTTGAACTTGAGAGAGATTAGATACCTCAAAGTAAGATCCAAATGGAACATCATGAGCCTGCTGAACAGTCTCAAAAACCTGAAACAAGTGGATTAAAAATGTCAAAACTGTAATGAGCAAATTATCTAAACATCATATATATATATAGGGTCCCGTTCAATGGCTAATTTTTTGGCAAAACATTTTTCAAAACATGAGTTAGAAGTTTTGGAATGGGCTGATTTTTGGTAAGGATGATCTCTACGGTGAGGAGATCATCATCGCCAAAAATCAGCCCATTCCAAAACTTCTAACCCCATCAAAAATAGTTTTAAAAAAATGGACGGTCCACAATTTTTCAACTTGTAAACATGGGTTAGAAGTTTTGGAATGGGCTGATTTTTGGTGAGGATGATCTCTACACCATAGAGATCATCCTCACCAAAAATCAGCCCATTCCAAAACTTCTAACTCATGTTTTGAAAAATGTTTTGCCAAAAAGTTTGCCAAAAAGTTAGCCATTGAACGCTACCCATATATATATATAGGGAAATGTTCAGCACTCTAAGTTTTACCACACACTTTAACAAACGTTTTTTGTCCTACATGGGTTAGAAGTTTTGGAATGGGCTGATTTTTGGTGAGGATGATCTCTATGGTGAGGAGATCATCCTCCCCAAAAATCAGCTCATTCCGAAATGTTTAGCCCCATGTTTACACGTTGAAAAATCGTGGACCGTCCATTTTTTGTAAACCATTTTTGATGGGGTTAGAAGTTTTGGAATGAGCTGATTTTTGGTGAGGATGATCTCCTCATCATAGAGATCATCCTCTCCAAAAATCAGCCCATTCCAAAACTTCTAACCCATGTAAGACAAAACACGTTTGTTAAAGTGTGTGGTAAAGCTTAGGGTGCTGAACGGGACCCATATATATATATATATATATATATATATATATATATATATATATATACATATTCGCTTGTTGGACCCATACGGATATCATGTTAACCGATCCAACCATATAATGAATTCTCCATACCTTGGACTTGGAGACTATCCTCAAAAAATTTCAATCCATATTGTTGGACCCATACGGATATCATGTTAACCGATCCAACCATATAATGAATTCTCCATACCTTGGACTTGGAGACTATCCTCAAAAAATTTCAATCCATTATGGCATACTTAACCTATTTAAAAGTTGACTTGAATTTGAAAAATCTGGATAGTTCATTTGAACCGTTAATTTAAGTAGGGCAGTTTTATATGGTAAAAGATGTTAATACTGGACCGATTTTTGGTGATAATGCTCATAATGTCGAGAATGACTCCATGTATGGTTCGATTGTCAAAAATATTATCCTTTTGGGTCCCACAAGAGGGAGTACAAACAGAGATACATTAACAAGTAAAATAAGGGGTTAGATTAGTAGGTGCACACCAATGTTTTCTTATCTGCTGATAAAACAGCATGCTGCCACTCAGTCATAGCTGTATCTGGAGGGCACATTGGACTATGACATAAGGATCTGAATGTTATTTCTCTGACCTGACCATCATATTCATCTGCAGTGTGCCACTGGCCCAACTAGAAACCACAAAAACATAACATTGAAAATGTCAAAAATACTAACAGGAAGCAGTTTCAAAGTCAAGAAGTTTGGGAGTCCAAACTTACAATGTCACCTAAAAATGCTTGAAAAACCTAATATAACATTTGAATATTATGAAAGGATGGAGTGTCAACCAAAATGACAGTACAATCTCCACATTGCATAAATGGGAAGTTGGAACCCACCATTCAGGAGACTCTCACACCAAAGTTTCAACCAATGGGCTAATTGTAGCCATTCATTCCAAATACTTTGTTCGTGGGTCATTTTACTTATCTTTCACCACAAGAACGTGAGAGAATGATTGGTCATGATCACATGATTAATACCTCAGTGGTGACAATCATATGGAAGGTTCCACCCACAGGCAACTCATATCAAGCCATGTGATATATAGGCCAACATTGACACTGAGAGGCGAAAGCTAGGGGAGCGAATGGGATTAGATACCTCAGTAGTCCTAGCTGCTTAGATGTCCTCATTATAAGTAATACATTCGATCATGGGATATTTTCTTATAAAATGTCACTGCTCTAACCATATGTTCACATGTGCAATAAGGGGTTTGCTAGCCCTTTGCCCCATAAAATAAAAGGGTAAGGAGCATGTGGCAGTGCCTACAAGATCATTGCTAAAATGCTAACTTCAATAATCAGGTCCTATTTATTGATTTCACCAACTTAGATTGCTTTAGTTTAGAGGAAACAGATTCTCAATGGAATTCTTACTGCTAATGAATGCATAAGAGCTCCCAAATCAACATGGAGACCATGTTAATAGGAGTTTCCTGAATTATATTCTAGACCGAATGGACTTTGACCAAGAGTGGAGATGGGTTCCTTGTTCTCTGTTATGCTTAATGAGTCGCCTATAGGATACTTCAAGAGTTGCAAGTGTCTGAGGAAAGGGGATCCACTGTCTTCATTATTGTTTCATTGTCTTGGCGGAGGCTTTGAGTAGGGTGTCAATGAGAGCAAAGGAGGGTGAGGATTAGTTGAAGGTTTTTGTAAAAAGAAGAACAGAAGATGGACCTTCACTTTCTTCTGCGTAGTTTGTTGATGATGCACCTTCTATATTTGTTTGTTTCATTTTTTCCTCAAGTTGAGATACTTGAGGTGCACCTTGTGATTATGGCCAAGGTTTAAAATCTCATTTCAATGCAATGTTTCAATCAGTAAAAAACAAAATAGAGCTGACTGAAGCATTGAATGTTTCAAGGCCAAAGTTTCATAGGTTTATTTAGTTAGGTTGTTTTGGATTTAATGCTTTTGTAAGTTCGTCGACAATTATTTGAATTTCCTAGGCATAGTTAACATAGGTTGTTTGATTTTAAATATTTTTTGTAATATCCTAAGGAAATACTTGTCATTTTCTACATTGATTTAATTCTTTTAAGAAGTGGATAGAGGTTGAGGGTTGGAAATTGATATTTTCTAGGTTCCAAAGTCTACAAGCCTTGTCTAGTAGGTAATGTAAGCCTATAAGCTCCCTGGAGGCATCCTTAGTTTGAATAAAAATTTGATTGTTTTAGAGATTTTCTCCAAATCTTGAAGTTTGAGGTTTCTTTGTAAACCGGAAGTTACGTGCTTTCTTTCCAAATCTAACGAGTTTCTTGGGTTAACCTTGCCTATCTTCCTTCCTTAGTTCTCAATTCTTTATGCCTTAATTTTTTAGTGATCTATCTGCCATCACATAATCAGTAAGGATGGGAGATTGAGAAGGTTCTTGTCCATATAATTTGAGCTGCATGGTTGTAGTGACGGAATGCTTATGGAGTGTCATGTGACCAACACAAAACCCAATCGAAATGAAGTAAAAAAAAAATTATAAGGTGGCAGAAAGACTATTTATGTTTACAGAGCTAAATGTTAGGAAACAAAGAAACATGTACACAAATTGAGCATAGTAAAGACAAAGGATGTAAAGATAGATGAGTGGTAGGCAAAGAAAGATAAATTAGAAATAAACATATTCATGAAAATGTATGAGTAGCCCAATATGTGATAAGTAATGGATAGTGGATTGAGATTTTTTGGTCATGTACAACAAAGACTGATAACAAACCCATTCAGAAGGTAACATGGAACTTGGAGGTTGCAAAGGAGGAAGAGAATGATGAAAAATGATGTGGGTTAAAGTAACGAGAGTGAATATGGATGCACTTGAATTACGACAAACACAACTCTAGGTAGAATTGAACAAGAATTTTAGATAATGTGAAAATATAAGAACTAAGCACATGACAGACTTTTAGATTTTCAAATATCATTACTGTTAAATAAGTCAGTAGGGATAGTTTAGTCTTTTTCATTTATTTAAGTTATCTTATGTAATTCCTATATAGCCTAATTAGGGCTAATTAATCAAGTTAATCTTCTTCTCTCTAATTTGAACTTGGTATCAGAGCCAAGTTCTCTGCCTCCATCGAATCCTAAAAAAAAAAAAAAAAAAAAAAAAAATTCTCTTTCATTCCAAACCTTGATCGCATCATGCGATCAGGCTGTTTTGTCTAATCGAAGCCTGCGATCAGGCTGTATCATCTAATCGAAGCCTGCGATCAGGCTGTATCATCTAACCGAAGCCTGCGATCAACCTATTCTCACAACAATGGCTGTATCTAAGCCCTACGACGCTCAAGGTAGTGATTTGGTAATGTGCGATCATCGTAGTTGCTGTATGAGTTGTGCGATCACAGCAGGTGACCTGGTTTTGTGTTTTTGAACATCGGCAGAGGCTGTTCTGGCTTCTGCGATACAGCAAGTTGCTGTTCTGGTGTCTGCGATCATAGTAGGAATCTATTTGGTGCTTGTTTTTTGTTTTTTTAACATCGTCAGAGGTTGTTCTAGCTTCTACGACACAGCAAGTTGCTGTTCTGCTGTCTACGACCATAGCAGGAAGCTATTTGGTACTTCGGATAACTGCAGAGGAGCTATTTGATACTTCGGATAACTGCAGAGGGCAGTTTGACGACTTGCGACCATAACAGAAGGTTGAGTTGAGGCATACGATCACTGCAAAGGTGCAGTTAGAGATCTTTAGTCACTACAGAGCGTAGTTTGACTGTTTGCGACCATAACAAAAGCCGGGTTCATCGTTTGGATCTGGTTCGAGGGCTACAATTAGCATAGAGGCTGTTTGGAGCCTGTACTAACAGCAAAAGTGCTGTTAAGAGCTTTTCCTTGTTCTCTTTGAACTCCCTTCAAACAAAAAATACGGAGATTTTTTTTTTTACATATTTAATATGGCCTCTGAGACGTCATCTTCCTCAGTTATTGGTAATAATAATGACTCAAGTGGTCTTCCTTCTCACTCGACCGACTTTCCAGGCATTCAGATTACCACGGTGAAATTAAATGGTCCTAATTATCTTCTTTGGGCACGATCGGTTGAAATGTTCATTGGTGGCAAAGGAAAGATCGGCTACCTCACGGGAGCTGATAAACAACCTGCATCGACCGATACGTCCTACTCCCATTGGTTTGCTAATGACTCAATGGTCCGATCGTGGCTGGTTACATCTATGCAACCACACATTGCAGCTGGTTTTATGTTCTCCTCTACAGCAAAACAGATATGGGATTCGGCTAAGAGCATTTACTCGCAACGTCAAAATAACGTTCGGATCTTTAACTTAGAACGTGAGATTTCTCGTCTTTCGCAAGGTGATTCTTCAGTTACCACCTATATATCACAGTTGCGTGCTCGGTGGGAGGAGTTGACCTTCTATTCCTCGTCCTATGTTTGGAAGGACCCTCTTGATGAGACATTGTATGCGTCAATTTTGGATAAGAATCGGGTTTTTCAGTTTCTGGCTGGTCTCCGTGATGAGTTTGAGTATGCGAGAGTTCATTTATTGGGAATGGATCCTTTTCCGTCCCTACAGACTGCGTATTCGTATGTCTTGGCTGATGAGAGTCGTCGCGCAGCTGTCCTACCTCTTTCTTCAGGAGATCACTCCGCTATGGTTGCTCGCCTACCTTCTCTACCTCTACAACCCTCCAGTGGGTCTCTGCCTACCCGTCAGCGACATAAGTGTGATCATTGTGGAAAATTGGGTCATGTGAAGGCTCGCTGCTATGCACTTCATGGTCGTCCTAATCATAATCGTCAACAGTCTCAACGCTCTTCAGCTCATGCCGTTTCTCAGCAGACGACTGACTTAGCACCTCCTTCAGCTCCTACCTCCTCTTCGGATTCGGTATCTCTATCCCAAGCCGAACTTGACAAGTTCAGGAAATTCTTCAATCAGATAGAGACTTCATCTCAGCCGGTTTCTACCTTCGCTCACTCAGGTACCTTTGCATCTGCACACAGTGTTTCTACCACTTCCTCACCATGGATCATTGATTCTGGTGCCTCCGATAACATGACCGGTACGTCCTCTCTATTTAACACCTATAGTGTTTGCTCTGGTCATCGCAAGGTTCGCCTTGCTGATGGTTCTTTGTCTCCCATAGCTGGTAAAGGTCTTGTACCTGTTACATCCTCTTTATCATTAACTAACACATTACATGTTCCTCAACTCACTACTAACCTTGTCTCCGTTAGTAGTCTTACAAAAAATTTGAACTGCAGTATAACGTTTTATTCCTCTCATTGTGTCTTTCAGGATCTGGAGTCGAAGAGGACGATTGGCACTGGACATGAAGTGAATGGATTGTATCTCTTGGACGTTCCCGATTCACCTAGCACCTATTCTGCTCTTCAGCTTAGTAGTAGTAGTAGTAGTAGTCAGTCTAATAAGGCTCTTGTAATGCGTTGGCATTTACGCTTAGGACATATTTCTTTTGGATACTTGAAACACATGTTCCCTAATTTATTTAATAATAACAGTTTGCTTGATTTTTCTTGTGAAACTTGTCAATTAGCTAAACATGTGCGTTCTTCTTATCCTATTAGTATGCATCCTATTACACCTGCTATGTTTGACTTAATTCATTCTGATGTGTGGGGTCCTTCACCTGTCATATCCACTCTTGGTTTTCGTTATTTTGTCTTGTTCATCGATGACTACAGTCGTACCACTTGGGTTTATCTTATGAAACACAAAAACGAGGTTTATGGAATCTTCAAGCAATTTCTTGCTATGGTTCATACCCAATTTGGTCGTACCATCAAGACCTTCCGTTCTGATCATGGTACTGAGTACACTTATAGTGAGGTCTTGAAACTTTGTTTAGAGTCTGGCATTGAGCATCAAATGTCTAATGTTCAGACCCCTCAGCAGAATGGTCGATCAGAACGAAAAAATCGCCATATTTTAGAGTTAGCCCGTGCCATTTCGATTGGCATGAACGTGCCCCAATCCTATTGGGCCGATGCAGTCCTTACTGCTGTTTACCTTATTAATCGGACCCCATCCAGTGTTCTTCAGTTTGTCGCACCCCTCTCTAAGCTCTCTCCAGATCGTCCCGTGTTTCCACTTCCTCCGCGTGTTTTTGGGTGTGTCTGTTTTGTTCAAATTCTTGATCGAAATCGAACTAAACTTGACCCTAAGGCTATAAAATGTATCTTTCTAGGTTATTCCTCTACCCAGAAAGGATACCGTTGTTACCATCCTCCTTCTCGACGACGTTTTATTTCTCGAGATGTTTCCTTTTTTGAGCATACTCCTTATTATAGTGGGTCTGTTGGCATTCAATCTGAGTGGTTTCCTTTAGATTCACCTGATGATCCCTTTCCTTTTTTATTGCCCCTTCCCATGCCTGTTTCTCCTTCTCCACTCCCGGTCAGTTCTTCCCTTCCTCCATTGCAGGTTTACTCTCGACGTCCACGTGATACTACCATCACTCCTATGTCTGACCCGCTCGCCTCCTCGCCTCCAGCTCCGCCTCCGTCTGTTCCCTGTGATGATCGTCCTATTGCTACTCGTAAGGGTAAGCGCACTTGTACTTATCCTATTTCTAATTATATATCTGATTCAGCACTTTCACCCTCCTATCGGAGTTTTCTTGCTTCTGTTTCCGCTGTTTCTCTTCCTACTACTGTTGCAGATGCTATTGCCCATCCTGAGTGGCGCGCAGCTATGATTGATGAGTTGACTGCTCTTGAAAAGACTCAAACTTGGGAACTAGTTCCTCTTCCGCCTGGCAGGAAAGCTGTGGGATGTCGCTGGGTATTCACGCTTAAGCATAATCCGGATGGTTCCATTGCTCGTTATAAGGCCCGTCTGGTAGCCAAGGGTTATGCTCAGACTTTTGGGCTTGATTATCAGGAAACTTTTGCTCCAGTTGCTAAGATGACCACCATTCGCGTTCTCCTTTCAGTTGCCGCTATCAGAGGATGGCCTCTTTTTCAGTTAGATGTCAAGAATGCTTTTCTCAATGGTGATCTTCAGGAAGAAGTCTATATGGTTCAACCTCCTGGGTTTCTTACTTCTGCTTCGCCTACCTATGTTTGTCGTCTTCGCCGGTCTCTTTATGGACTGAAGCAGTCTCCTCGTGCCTGGTCTGAGCGCTTCACTAAGGCCATGCATCAGTTTGGATTTCATCAGAGTTCTGCTGATCACACCTTGTTCTTGCGTCACTCCCACGGCAAGACTGTTGCTTTGATTGTGTATGTGGATGATATTGTCATTACTGGAGATGATGTCGATGGCATTCTCGAGGTCAAAACTTACTTAGGACGTCAATTTGAGATTAAAGACCTTGGACATCTTCGTTATTTTCTGGGTATTGAGGTTGCCCGGTCCCAGTCTGGTATATTTATTTCTCAGCGTAAGTATGTTCTTGATTTACTCAGTGCCTCTGGTCAGCTTGGATCTCGTCCAGCTGATACTCCTATTGAGCAGAATCACAGGTTGGCTGATTCTGAGGGGGAGTGTGTGTCAGATATTGGCCAATATCAGCGTCTTGTGGGAAAGTTGATCTACTTGTCTATGACTCGCCCTGACATTGCCTATGCTGTTAGTGTTGTAAGTCAGTTTATGCACTCGCCTCGAACATCTCATCTTGCTGCGGTTTATCGTATTCTTAGATACCTTAAGGGATGTCCTGGTCGAGGTATCTTGTTTAACAATCATGGTCATCTTCGCATTGAGGCATGGACAGATGCAGATTATGCTGGTTCAGTGACTGATAGAAGGTCTACTTCGGGGTATTGTACTAAAGTTGGTGGTAACTTGGTAACTTGGCGTAGTAAGAAGCAGGATGTGGTTTCTCGATCGAGTGCTGAGTCAGAATACAGAGCTATGGCACTTGGAGTATGCGAGTTGTTGTGGCTCAAAATCTTACTAGCTGATTTATGTCTTCCTGTGCCAGCCCCTTCTTACTATATTGCGATAATAAATCAGCTATTAACATAGCTGCAAATCCGGTTCAGCATGATAGAACGAAGCACATAGAAGTTGATCGTCATTTCATTAGAGAAAAGATAGTTTCTGGACAGATTTGTACTCCCTTTATTCCTACCTCTCAACAACTTGCTGATGTTCTTACTAAAGGTGTTAGTAAAACCTCCTTTGAAGATGTCTTGTCCAAGTTGGGCATTGTTGATATCCACGCACCAACTTGAGGGGGAGTGTTAAATAAGTCAGTAGGATAGTTTAGTCTTTTTCATTTATTTAAGTTATCTTATGTAATTCCTATATAGCCTAATTAGGGCTAATTAATCAAGTTAATCTTCTTCTCTCTAATTTGAACTATTACCATAAAATAAAAGTATTTATTTAGCATTGTGGGTTTTTTTTTTGTTTTTTTACGTTTTCAAGATTTTCTGTTTAGGTGGGAGTCTGTTTGTAGCGTGTGAGCTCTTTGGAGTGGTTTTGTTGTGGTGTGCTTTTTATGCTTCTCTGTCTTTCTTTGTTGTTGTTGCTCCTTTGTTGGGCTTTGCTTTTGAGGACTCCTTGTCCTTTGATAATAAATTTCCTTTGGTTATAAAAAGAATAAAATAGAAGTATAATAAGTTTGTTTGACACTTACATTGAGATTTGTATCCTTCCGTGCCGACCGATACTCATTTGTAAATTTTGAATCATCACTCAAAAATACATTAAAGAATTGTTCAGCTGTGCATGTAAAACCATCCTGGGGAGAAAAAGTTAAAATATTTAATTAGAAGAAAATTTAATGAACTCAAACCTGAATAGTGAATTATAAGGTTGACACATACATTGTATATACCAACTAGAGCTTGCTCTTTGATAAAAGCTTGGGATTTTACAGCCTTCGGAACACTATCTTCAGGAATCTTCGTCTGTCTCCTATTTGCTCTAACAGAGCTGCTATGTGCACGCAATGCAGACTGAGCTTTCTCCTATTTTTCCAAAAATATATGAAAGAAAGAAGCAAATGCAATAGGGCCCGATTTAGATTCACAAACTTTTCAGAGAACTAGTTCAGCAAAAGAACCAAAAGATATTGTACAACTTGTGAGTAGAGTGTCAATAATGTAGTGTGAGATTCAACCCCTATAGGTTCAGTCATTCAGGTGTTTTGATAACCTCATGTTCTATCTTTAAAGATGGATACAAATGTGGCGGACTTTAAAATAGATAAAAGTGTGGATGATTTGAAGTCCAAAGATAAACGAAGACATTTATTAGTCATTGGATCTCCTCAATGTAAATCAATCGACAAACACCTAAACTTTTTTCATCTATTCAAGAAAATTAGTTTATGGCATTTTATCTGATATAAATCGTAGAAAGCGACAATCTTTGTGATCACGTTTGCAAATGAAATTGGGAAGTAACACTCAAGAGAGTTGTAACACACGTTTTTCCTGCTAGGCAAGCAAGGTTTAATGGTCAGCAGACATGAAAGTGGGGATCAACGGGTTTTGAACCCGGGTCATGTGATCACACTGCACATGCCTTGCGAACTTAGATAAGTTGGCCACTTAAGAGTTGTTACACACTTGTAAGTACCTTTCTCAATTAGCTAAGTGGTTAGACATGTGAAGTGTTGTTCCCACGTCCTAGGTTCAAAACCCCTTGAACCAAACTTCATTTGCTAACCACTAACCTCATACCTATCCAAAATTAAATAAAAAATTGGGGATACATATGGATCAGTGTCAAGTGTGAACCAGTACTACAAGACATCGTGTGAGAAAATTTTGAGACATTCAAATTGAGAAAAAACATGGATCAGAATCATGCACCAACTAGTAATACAGGGAAAAACAGTTAGTTAGAGAAAAGTGAGTACAGATGGTTCCAAATAAGGAATTCAAGAAATCAATCTTAAAACTAATACACAGAAAGAAATCAAGCCATCCAGAAGAATGAATCCTTACATTGCTTAATATTAATGGAGTCAAAAAGGATTTTATATCACGATCACATTTATGTCGATATAATTTTAAGAAGAGCTACAAATATTGATAAAAAGGTACAGAAATCCTTTCTTTAATTCCAATAAACATTGACGCGGTCAAGAATATTAAAACAAATACAAAGCCAGAAATCATACCATCTAGAAGGATGAATCTACAAGGCCTCATAATATTGCAGTCAAAAACAATTTATAGCAAGATTGCATTTCTTTTAATACCATTTTAAGAATTGAACACTTTTAGTCGATGTTGTGATATCCTTAGATTGTCTGTTTTCTGTTTTAGATCACTCTACAAAGACCTGGATTGTCAATGGGCCATGTCTATCCTGTCAAGATTTATGTACCCTGTTTTCTATACAGATTGTGACATGTTTTCTATGATATATAAAATAACAATCTGTAAGAGAATATATATAGAAACAATATACATTACATGAATAATGGAAGGTTATGAAATGGACCTTCTTTTCAGCTTCCAACATTGCAGAGAAGTTCTTTGCCAAGCGTTGTAAAGCTCTTAATGCATGATTTCTGTTCCAAAATGAAGCAAATTTATACCTGACCCTACCTGAAATGCAGATAAATGAAATGATGCACATACATACATTAGAAGAGAATATTATTGAAGGTAATAAGAAATTTCAGAATTTAGTGTTCAAAAAATTACAAATCGTAAGCCTATTGCAGAAAACGGTTAAACTAAGATTATATCAGTTATACTTGATAACCCCACCCAAAAAATGTGTTAAACAGTAGGTGCAAATAGAATGACTCTTTAGTGCCATTCTCGAAGCATATCAAGATCGTTAGATAGATTCATTGGTCATTATTTTCAAGTGTTCGTATAATCATCTTGCCAATATATAATAAGTTATGGAGTAGTTATGTACACTATATAATTTTTACATTTTGAAGACATTATTTAATATTTTCTTATTAGTTCTAACTTCTAAGTACTTCATAAATCTTATTATCCAACAATTTAAATCCCAAATCAATTTGAATAATACTCCTTCAGATTTTGTGATTCAATCGATTTCTTAGGTGATCTATCTAAAAATAACTAGTAATCAGGTACTCTATTCAAAGTTTAATTGTCAAATACACATCTCTAGGCTTACAAAGTGAACAGTCACAGATCCAACAGCATCTATGGCTTAATCCTTTGGCAGATACTCCAAATACTCCAAAGGTGTCTGTTAAGAGCAGACGGCAAAACTCCGTTTTCCAAATCTTTAGCCTACTTTGTTGTACTATAGACGAATTGACCACAATGAAGACATAGGATATCTTATTGTGGGCAGTTTAGGCAGTTAATTTTTTTTATTTTTTTATTTTTAAATTAGTTACACACAAAATATGTTGAAAATAAAGAACCAAGCGGTACACTCTAACATGAAAACCCCAAAAAGAGTTCTGCTCAATCAAATTAATCACTAACCATCTGGGCTTCCCAAAGGGGGTACACCATGACCACCAGCACCCATACGAAGAATAATCGTAATAGCAGGATTGATGAATGCATGCTGGCTCCTCTTTATCTGCATCAATAATAATGTATTATTTGTAGAGGCATTCACGATTCCAATGATATTCAATCTATGAGTCTCAATTACCCATAGAAAGAGCAAAAAACTGAGCATGGGAAATATTTACACACCTCATCTATATCTTCAAATGGAATGATCACCTATCAAATGGAAATTCAGGTACAATCTTATAAGAAGAAATTTGAAAAAAATAATTCTATCATAAGGCGTAAAAGCAGTAGTCAATTTACAGAAGCATACCAAAGACCAGTCTTGATATTAAACAACTTTTTGGGGAGGGAAAGTAGACGAGTTTTCAAATGTAAAGAAAGAACAAAAAGGAAAGCTACACCATGTCATATACAATATTATCCCTCTACAGACCTTCAAAGAAAATCCCTTTGCATGACCAAAAAGACAAACAAAACAATAGGGCTTTGATATAAAGGATGGCTCTGTGGGAGGCCTTTTCTTTGCCTAACAACACCATCCTATTTATTTCAACTCCACAGGCCCCAAAGCCACATAAATGGGAGAGAATCCTCCCTCTAGGAGATAATGCCCTGGTATGCCAACATCTACATCATTCGAGAAATTACAGAACCCCAACTCCACCTACATTCCTCAGCTCCAGTTAGGCACAAAGATATCCCTAGGGTTGGTGTGGTGGCACGCTACTAGCAAGATCACAATGAATGATGTTTTAAGTCTTTGAATGCTTTCTAAATTTTTAAGTTTCAATAAATGAAACTAACTAGAACATAACTAATGAATATCAGTCTTAGAATACATCTTATATGCATGTCTTAGGTACATTATGGTTTTTCCTAGTTTCATCAACGCCGTCGTTGATGTAGCAGAAGCGTGTAAATCAATAGATTTGAAAGGAATTAAGAGATTGTGTTCCATAGAACACACAAAATCTGTTTGAATTAATAGATTTAAATGATAAACAAGCAATAGCTTGAAGAAGATAAAGTAAAGAAAGTAACTACGAGATTAAAGAGTATTTGAATTGATTGAATTTCGTTTTTGAAGCTCCTCATATAGATAACTTCATCATAACAACCTTCTAAAAAGTAACTTTCTAATCTATATAAATATAATACCAACTTTCTACACCTATTATAACTCAATTTAGACATTTCTAATAATAGCCTAAAGAATAAAAACAAAATTAAACCAACAAATAGAAACTTGAAAACAAATTATAAACTAGAAAAAATAGAAACTTCCTAAAATTGAAATAGAAACTAACTAAAAAACTTCCAAATATTGAGATAGACTAAACACATAGGACTGAAACCAAAATTGCGTTGATTATGGACCCAACCTGGTCAACCCAAATCAGGCTAGTTAAACTAAGTTGACTTTGTTAGACAATGTCAACTCGGCCAGATCTGGATAGGTTGATTCGACCATGAAAATTATCTTCTTTTCTAAAGAGCATTTTTTTCTACATCAGGTAGATGTCCTATGCCAAGCCCCTGTTCTTGAAGAGAACTCGCCCCCCCAGGTAAAGAAACTCCATCGTCTGGACAATAAGGAAAGATGTGCATGTCTTCCAGTAAGTCTACAATGTAAGCAACTTCGCTGATTTTCTTGATGATGGGGAGTTATCCTATCTTCTTCAACTTAGTCTTGTTGAAGGTGACAATTGGAAAACGATCCTTACAAAGGTCAATCACCACCAAATCTCCTTCATAGGATTTGAAATGCATATGTTTATACTCAAAGAAATGCTCAACAGTAAACAACCAATCAAGGAAATCCTCGATGTGGAGAAGGTCACTGAAATGTGGAATGTTTGCCTTAAACCAATATTCGATCTGCTAAATTTGTGTGGATGGTGGAGTAGAGTAGGGATCCAATTCATCAAGAGAATCAGTATAAGGGGCTGGTTGGGTTTGAGAAGGGTCTGAGGGTTATATGAAGTGTTGGGGTTATTAGTTGGAGGGCAAGGGTTTTGATTTTGAGGGTCTATGAGTGGGGCGGTATGGCTAGAAGGTTGATAGAAGGTGGTATGAGGTGTGGGGAGGGAGGGGAAGGAAACTATTGAATGGATTTTTATTGTGGAGGAAAGGTTTTAGGGTCTAGGGAGACATAAGATGCAATTTGGGTATAATTAAAATTTTGTGCGGAATTTTGAAAATTGGTAGGTTCAATCTCACTAATTGGTATCCCAAGGGTTGAATTTTGAGGGTAATTGATGGTGGGATGGTGGGAATCCTAGGAGTCTTCATCTCCTAGGGTTTTCTTACATTTCTCCTTCTCAAGGATGTTGAGAACCATACCTTGAACACTGGACTCTAACTTAGCCATAATTCTAGCCTCAACTTCTCAAATTGAGGTAGGTAAGATTTGAAAGAAACTTTTGTGACAAAATCACACTCAACAACCATCTTTTGTGGAAGGTAGCAAGAGCTCTGATACCACTTGATGTAACGAAAGTGTGTGGATCAATAGATTCGGAAGGAATAAAGATATTGTGTAAAATGGAACACACAAAATAATTTTGAATCAATTGATTCAAATGATAAACAAGCAATACCTTGAAGAAGATAAATTAAAGAAATTAACTAAAAGATAAAAGAGTATTTGAATTTATTGAATTTCGTTTTTGTAGCTCCTTATATTGATAATTTCATAATAAAAACTTAGAAACCTTCTAAAATACTAACAAATAACTTTCTATATATATATAATATAATACTAACTTTATAAACCTATTATAACTCAATTTGGATACTTCTAGGCACTTCTAATAATATACTAAAGAATAAAAACGAAATTAGACAAAAAGATAGAAAACTTGAAACACATTAGAAACTAGACAGAATAGAAACTTCCTAAAGTTGAAATAGAAACTAACTAAACAACTAATAAAAACATAAATAGATTAAACACATGGGACCCAACTTGGCCAACCTGAACCAGGCTGGTCAAACATAGTTGACTTGATCAAACTCTGTTGACTTTGTGAGACTGAATCAACTTGACTAAATCTAGGTAGGTTGATTTGGCCATGAAAATTCTCTTCTTTTCTCGAAAGAGCAAGTTGTTCTACATCAGGTAGATGTCCTACAACAGGCCCCCGTTCTTGAAGAGAACTCGTCCTTGAGTTCAGCACTGATAAAGAAACTCCATCGTCAGGATAGTAAGGAAAGATGTGCACATCTTCTGGTAGTCCACAACGCAAGTTAATTCATTGATTTTCTTGAGGATGCGGAGTTGTCCTGTCTTCTTCAACTTAATCTTGTTGAAGGTGCCCATTGGAAAACGATCCTACTAAGGTTCACAATCACCAAATCTCCTTCTTCATAAGATTTGAAACCCCTATGTTTATACTCGAAGAAACGCTCAACAGTAAACACCCACTCAAGGAAATCCTCGATGTGAAGAAGGTCATTGAATTGTGGAATGTCTGCCTTAAGCCCATATTCGATCTGATGAATTTGTGGGGATGGTGGAGTAGAGTAGCGGTCCAATTCATCAAGAGAATCAGTATAAGGGGTTGGTTAGGTTTAAGAAGGGTTTTGAGGGTCATATGAAGGGTTGGGGTTATTAGTTGAAGGGTGAGGATTTTTAGTTTGAGGGTGTGAGTAGGGCCGGTATGGCTAGAAGGTTGATAAAGGGTGGTATGAGGTGTGGGGAGGGATTAGGGAAGCGAACTATTGAAACAATTTTGATGGGATAGTGGTAGAAGAGGATAGGTTTTAGGGTCTTAGGAGACTTGGGATGCAATTTGGGAGGGTGCGATTTAGGTATAATTAAAATTTTGTGCAGAATTTTTAAAATTGATTGATTCAGTTTCACTAATTGGTATCCTAAGGGTTGAATTTTGAGGGGAATATAGGGAGGGATGGTGGGAATCCTCGGGGTCTTCACCTCCAATGATTTTCTTATTTTCCTCATTCTCAAGGATATTGAGAGCCATGCCTAGAATATGGACTCCAACTTAGCCACAATTCTAGCCTCAAGCCTCTCAAATCAATCTAATAGAGCTTCTAAATAAGAACTAAGTAAGATTTTGTGATAAAATCACATTCACCAACCAGCTTTTGTGGAACCTAGGAAGAGTTCAGATATCAATTGACGTAGTGTAAGCGTGTGAATCAATAGATTCAAAAGGAATTAACAGATCGTATTCAATGAAATACACAACATAAGTTTGAATCAATAGATTCAATTGATAAACAAGTAATACCTTAAAGAAGATAAAGCAAAGAAAGTAACTAAGAGATAAAAGAATATTTAAATTAATATATTTTGAACTAATTGAATTTCGTTTTTGAAGCTCCGTATATAGATAACTTCATCATAACAACTTAGAAACGTTCTAAAATACTAAAAACAACTTTCTAATCTATATATAATATAATACCAACTTTTTAAACTTATCATACCTCAATTTGGACACTTCTAAGCTATGTTACTTGATTCGTTGGTTCGCTTCGTTCGAATTTGGGTTCATATATTTGCGGTTTGCCAATCAAGAATGAACCCGATTAGTAGGGGCAGACAGAGTTGAGTCTTTGAAGGTTGAAGTAATGAATATGGTAAAAAGGATGTTGAAGATGGTAGATCTTGGGAAGAAGAAATCTGAATTTTCTTTAATAGGTTGAAGATGAAGGTGTTTAGTCAATTTTCATTAGTCAATTCGTATACACTAAGGTCAAATGAGCAGGCAATTAGTTTGGAATATTAGGGGTATGTCTCAAATATTATTAAACTGTGGAGGGGTGTGTAAAAAAATGATAAAACATTCAAGTTTGCTAGGTTTGCTGCTTTTCACATACCAATAACGAATCATACTGCGAACTGGTTCGATTCAAACCGGTTCACGATTCGGTTCATCAAAAGCGAATCTGGTAACTCAGCTTCTAAGCACCTCTAATAATAGCTTACAGAATACAAATGAAATTAAACAAACAAATAGAAACTTGAAAACAAATTAGAAGCTAGACAAAATAGAAACTTCCTAAAGTTGAAATAGAAACTAACTAAACAACTTCTTAAAACTAAAATAGACTAAACACATAGAACTGAAATCAAAATTGGGTTGAGTATGGAACCAACCTGGTCAAGCTGAGTTGACTCTGTCAAACTGAGTTGACATGGTCAGATTGAGTCAACTTTGCTAAACAAAATATGTTCGTTCATTAAATTCTATCCATAAATGAAATGACTTATCAGGGTTCATGTTTGTTGAATAACTCTTATTTTATTAGTTCTACAGATCTTTTGTCCTTTTTCGTCATTTTACTTATTAGACCATGTAATTCTCTTTAAAGCCTAATTAGGGCTTAGTAATGAGATACTTTTTATTGTTCTCTTATTTTAACTTGGTATCAGAGGCATCTCCTCTCCTTCCTCCTTGCTACAACCTCAACGCTCAATCCTTCCTAAATCTACATCACAACCTCTCGGTTCACTGTAAATACTCACCCCCACGGGGGTTGTTTTACTCCATCCCTAATCGCAACATGCGATAGGGTTGTTAAAACTCATTGAAACGTTACAACAACAGCAGGGTTGCTGTTCTTAGGCCAACTAATGGCTTTAGAGGCTGGCCACAATAAGTTCTAGATCGTTTTTTAACTCACGATCACAGCAGAGCTGCTGTTTGGAGTCGTTTGGGACCTATGAAGACAGCAAGGTTGCTGTTTGGAACCTACGAAAATAATTTTTTGAACTTACAGTCACAGCAGGGCTGCTGGTTGGAGTTGTTTGGGACCTACGAAGACAGCAGGGTTGCTGTTTGGAACCCACGACCACTGTAGACCATCGTTTGAGGCCTGCGATCACTATAGGAGACTTGTTTTTGAACCTGCGACCACAGTAGGGCCATCGTTTGAGGCCTGTGATCACTATAAGAGACCTGGTTTGAACCTGCGACCACAGCAGGGCCATCGTTTGAAGTCGACGATCAGCACAGAGGCTGTTGAAGACTCGTTTGAGGTCAACGATCAGCACAGAGGCTATTTTTTGGACCTGCGACCACTACAGGGACCCTGTTTGAAGCCTACGACTAGTGTAGGGACATCATTTGAGATCAACGATCAGCAAAGAGGCTGTCTTTTGGAGTTTTTCCTCACAGCAAGGGTGCTGTTTGGATCGTTTGAGGTCAACAATCAACACAGAGGTTGGTTTTGGAGTCTGTCCTCACAACAAGGGTGCTGTTTGGATCTGTTTGGAGATTTGTCTAAGGCCTGTGATCAACACAAGGGCTGTTTGGAGCCTATACTGACAGCAAAGTTGTTGTTAAGAGTCATACCCTCGTCCTCTTGAACTCTCTTCAAGTCGAAGTACATAGATTATTTATTTATTTTTTTTTTAATGGCTTCTGAGACGTCCTCTTCCTCGATCACCGGTAGTACTAATGGCTCAAGTGGCCTTTCTTCTCACTCAACCGACTTTCCAGGAATTCAAATTACCACCGTGAAATTAGATGGCCCTAATTATCTTCTTTGGGCAAGATCAGTTGAAATGTTTATTGGTGGAAAAGGGAAGATTGGTTATTTCACGGGAGCAGACAAACAACCTACACAGAGACTCACACTGGTTTGCTAATGATTCTATGGTCCGTTCTTGGTTGGTTACATTTATGCAACCACAAATTGCGGCTGGGTTTATGTTCTCCTCGACAGCAAAACAGATATGGGACTCCACAAGGAGCATTTACTCGCAACGTCAAAACAACGTCCAGATTTTTAACCTCGAGCGTGAGATTTCCCGTCTTTCGCAAGATGATTCTTCAGTTACCACCTATATATCACAGCTACGTGCTCGGTGGGAAGAGTTGACCTTCTATTCCTCGTCCTACGCCTGGAAGGATCCGTTTGATGAGACATTATATGCGTCGATTCTGCATAAGAATCGAGTTTTTCAGTTCTTAGCAGGTTTACGAGAGGAGTTTGAGTATGCGAGAGTTCACTTATCGGGTATGGATCCCTTTCCGTCCTTACAGATTGCGTATTCTTATGTCTTGGCTGATGAAAGTCGTCGCGCAGCTGTCCTACCTCATTCTTCAAGAGACCACTCTACTATGCTTGCTCGCCTACCTTCTCCACAGCCTCCTAGTGGGTCTCTGTCTACCCGTCAGCGACATAAGTGTGATCATTGTGGGAAGTTGGGTCACGTGAAGGCTCGTTGTTATGCATTCCATGGTCGTCCTAATCAACAACGTCAACAGTCTCAACGATCTTCAGCTCATGTAGTTTCTCAGCCGACTACTGATTCAGCACCTCCTTCAGCTCCTACATCCTCATTGGATTCGGTATCTCTATCTCAGGCTAAGCTTGACAAGTTCAGAAAATTCTTCAATCAGATGGAGACTTCATCTAAGCCGGTCTCTACATTCGCTCATTCAGGTACTTTTGCATCTGCACACAGTGTTTCCACCACTTCCTCACCATGGATCATTGATTCTGGTGCGTCCGATAACATGACCGATACGTCCTCTTTTTTTAAAACCTATAATGTTTGTTCTAGTCATCACAAGGTTCGCCTAGCCGATGGTTTTTTATCTTCTATAGCTGGTTAAGGTCATTTTCCTGTTACATCTTCTTTATCCTTAACTAACACACTGTATGTTCCTCAACTCACTACTAATCTTATATCTATTAGTAGCATTATAAAAAATTTGAATTGCAGTGTAATTTTTTATCCCTCTCATTGTGTCTTTCGGGATCTGGAATCGAAGAGGACGATTGGCACTGGATATGAAGTGAATGGCTTGTATCTCTTGAACATACCTTGTTTACCTAGCACCTATTCTGCTTCCCAGATTAGTAGTAGTAGTCAGTCTAATAAGGCTCTTGTAATGCGTTGGCACTTACGCTTAGGCCATATTTCTTTTGGATATTTGAAACACATGTTCCCTACTTTATTTAATAATAGCAATTTACTTAATTTTTCTTGTGAAACTTGCCAGTTAGCTAAACATATGCGTTCTTCTTATCCTATTAGTATGAATACCATTGCACCTGCTATATTTGACCTAATCCATTCTGATGTGTGGGGTCCTTCCCCTGTCACATCAACTCTTGGTTTTCGTTATTTTGTCTTGTTCATCGATGACCACAGTCGTACCACTTGGATCTATCTTATGAAACACAAGAGTGAAGTTTTTGGATTTTTAAGCAATTTCTTTCTATGGTCCGTACCCAGTTTGGTCGTACCGTCAAGACCTTCCGTTCTGATCATGGTACTGAGTACACTTACAGAGAGGTCTTAAAACTTTGTTTAGAGTTTGGCATTGAGCATCAAATGTCCAATGTTAAGACTCCTCAGCAGAATGGTCGATCAGAAAGAAAAAATCGCCATATTCTAGAGTTAGTCCGAGCCCTCTCTATTGGCATGAACGTGCTTCAATCCTATTGAGCCGATGCAGTTCTTACTGCGGTTTACCTTATTAATCGGACTCCCTCTCGGGTTCTTCAGTTTGCCACGCCTCTCTTTCAGCTTTACCCAGATTGTCCCTTGTTTCCACTTCCTCCGCGTGTATCTGGGTGTGTCTGCTTTGTTCAAATTCTTGATTAAACTCGTACAAAACTTGATCCTAAGGCCGTCAAATGTATCTCTTAGGGTTATTCCTCTACCCAGAAAGGATACCGTTCTTACCACCCTCCTTCTCGATGCCGTTTTATTTCTCGGGATGTTTCCTTTTTTTAGCATACCCCTTATTACAATGGGTCCGTCGGCAGTCAATCTGAGTGGTTTCCTCTAGATTCACCTGATGATCCTTCTCCTATCTTTCTTCCTCTTCCTATGCCTGTTCCTCCTTCTCCATTTCTTGTCAGTTCATCACCTCCTCCTCTGTAGGTTTACTCTCGGCGTCCTCGCAATACTGCCATCCCTCCTATGACAGACCAGCTCGCCTCCAGCTTCGCCTCCTGTCGCATGTGATGATCGTCCTATTGCCACTCGTAAGGGTAAGCGCACTTGTACTTATCCTATTGCTAATTATATATCTGATTCTGTCTTTTCACCCTCTTATTGAAGTTTTCTTGCGTCTGTTTCCGCTGTTTCTCCTCCTACTACTGTTGCAGATGCTATTACCCATCCTGAGTGGCGAGCAGTTATGATTGATGAGTTGAATGCTCTTGAAAAAACTCAGACTTGGGAACTTGTACCTCTTCCACCTGGTAGGAAGGCTGTGGGATGTCGCTGGGTTTTCACTCTAAAACACAATCCGGATGGTTCTATTGCTCGTTATAAGGCCAGGTTAGTGGCAAAGGGTTATGCTCAGACTTATGGGATTGATTATCAAGAGACATTTGCCCCTGTTGCCAAGATGACCACCATTCGTGTTCTCTTTTCTGTTACCGCTATCAACGGGTGGCCTCTTTTTCAGTTAGATGTCAAGAATGCATTTCTCAATGGTGATATTCAAGAAGAAGTCTATATGGTCCAACCTCCTGGGTTTCTTACATCTGCTTCTCCTAACCATGTCTGTCGTCTTTGTCGTTCTCTTTATGGATTAAAGCAGTCTCCTCATGTATGGTCTGAACGCTTTACTAAGGCTATGCATCAGTTTGGTTTCCACCAGAGTTCTGTTGATCACACTCTTTTTTTGCGTCACTCCCAGGCAAAATTGTCGCTCTGATTGTTTATGTAGACGATATTGTTCTTACTGGAGATGATGATGTTGGCATTGCCGAGGTCAAAACTTACTTAGGATATCAATTTGAGATTAAGGATCTTGGGCATCTTCGCTATTTTCTGGGTATTGAGGTTACGAGGTCTCAATTTGGTATATTTATTTCTCAACGTAAGTATGTTCTTGATTTACTCAGTGACTCTGGTAAGCTTGGTTCTCGTTCTGCTGATACTCCTATTGAGTAGAATCACAGGTCAGCTGATTCTGAGGGGGAGTGTTTGGAGGATATTGGTCAGTATCAGCGTCTTGTGGGAAAACTGATCTATTTGTCTATGACTCGTCCTGATATTGCTTATGCTGTTAGTGTTGTAAGTCAGTTTATGCACTCGCCTTGAACATCTCATCTTACTGCTGTCTATCGTATCCTTAGATACCTTAAGGGATATCCTAGTCGAGGTATCCTGTTCAGTAATCATGGTCATCTTCGCATTAAGGCATGGACGGATGCAGATTATGCTGGCTCAGTGACTGATAGACGATCTACTTCGGGGTATTGTACTAAGGTTGGTGGCAACTTGGTCACTTGGCGCAGTAAGAAGCAAGATGTGGTTTCTCGCTCCAGTGCTGAGTCAGAATATCGAGTTATGGCACTTGGAGTGTGTGAGTTGTTATGGCTCAAGATTTTATTAGCTGATTTGTGTATTCCAATGACAACCCCTTTTTCATTATATTGTGACAATAAGTCAGCTATTAACATAGATGCAAATCCGGTTCAGCATGACAGAATGAAGCATATTGAAGTTGATCAAGATTTCATTAGAGAGAAGATTGTTTCTGGGCAGATTTGTACCCCCTTTGTTCCTACATCTCAACAACTTGCTGATATTCTTACTAAAGGTGTCAGCAAAGCTGCCTTTGAAGGTGTCTTGTCCAAGTTGGGCGTTGCCGACATCCATATACCAACTTGAGGGGGAGTGTTGAATAACTCTTATTTTATTAGTTCTACAGATCTTTTGTCCTTTTTCGTCTTTTTACTTATTAGACCATGTAATTCTCTTTAAAGCCTAATTAGGGCTTAGTAATGAGATACTTTTTACTATTCTCTTATTTTAACTATGTTAGAGGCAAATTTTAACACTGACGGCCAACCTTATGCAACCTCCTCCATCTAGGTTTGGCAACCGGCCATGTAGTGTGAATGAAACACCCCATAGGACTCTAGGAAATTAATAAACCACATTATTTCTACTAATGAACAAATAATGTGCATTTTACAAATTCTATCTCTACCCAGTTTCTAACATTTGCAAAATTATATAGTTTTTAAACATTAATAAAACAATTTATATTGGGAAAGAATTAATCTTAATCTATAAAATAAATAATGAATTCATTCAAAATCATGGATGCTTAGGGTGAAAATAAAGGAAGTAGGAATATTATTTAATTTTCAAAATTCACCATAAAAATTCTTAGATGTGTACACAAGCCATCTCCTTGGAATACAAATTTTATGCCAACTAACCAAATGATGCTTCCCCTACTCATTTGTTAGGCCCAAAGAAATCTCTACAGATTCTATCAAGCTTTACCTTCACTCCTTAAGATAGAGAATAGGAATAGAAAATAGTTAGGAATGCTGGCCAAGGAGCTTTTAATAATGGTCAACTTCTCACCCTTTGGAAGGTGCCTAGCTTTTCATTTGCTTAATCTCCTTCCAATCCTCTCAATCACTGGATCCCAAATCTTCTTTGATATGTAAGCAGCCCCCAAAGCTAAGCCCAAATAAGAAGCTGGTGACACCCCTACTGAAGACCAACAACGCAATTCCTAAGACCTCACCAACTATCAAGACCTTACTTTTTCGTAGATTAATAGGGATCCCGAAATTGCCTCGAAACACCCCAAGAGTTAACTAAGGAACCTCAACTGGTCCAAAGAATGATCCAAGAACACCAATGTGTTATTTGTAAATTGAAGATGTGAGCTCAACAGCTCACTTTGATACACTTTGAACCCGCCCAGGTTTTTATTAGCAATAGCTCTCCCCAACATGCACACCAATGCTTCCACCACCACTATGAAAAGGAACGGGGATAAGGGGTCCCCTGGTCTAAGCCCCCCTCATACTCCTAAAGAAACCAACAAGAGAGCCATTAACAAGAACTGAGAAGGAAGCCACAGAAATGTACTTCATTATCCAACACACTATTTGGACCCAAACCCCATACGCCAAAGCAAGTACTTCAAAAAAATTTAGTTCACATGATAATAAGCTTTCTCTAAATCAATCGTGCAAACCAACCCAGCCTCTTCGAGTCAATGCACTTACTTGCAATGATAACATCATCTACAATCTGCCTCCCTGCAACAAAGCCTCCTGAGCAGGCCCAATAAATGATCCAGACCTGGAGCCTTATCACTAGCCATCCCCTTAACAGTACCAAGCACATTTTCCTCCTCAAGCAGTATTACTTACCAACTATTTTGTTCTTGGGAGATGCAATCAAACTGGAGTTGATCACGAGTAGGCCTATCCACAAATTCTTTTGAATAAAAGCCCTTATAAAAGTCCACCACGCCTTCAGCCATTGCATCATCTCCCACCTTCCATTCATCTCTAATCTTGAATCTCGATAAATGGTTAACACAATTGTGGTAATTTTCCATGCAAAGGAAGAACCTCGTATTATTGACCCCTTCTCTCAGCCAACCCTTGGCTTTTAATTTTTCTTGACCACCAATATAAACTAACACCTCTATTTAATATAATGAGTTCATGAACGAAGGAGAAAGCAATATACCCAAACAAAAAGTGTCCCTAGAAATTTACTAGAATATAAAGGTTACTTCATTAGGATAGCAACCAAAAAGTGAGCTATTCCTATTGCACTTCATTGTTTTAGGTATAGTTGCAGGAACTTTCAACACTAGCTCCAAGCCCCACTTCCTAAAATAATTCAATCAAAGAAGGTTGCAACAATTGCTTCCCAACTCCCACAACAAAGCTCCTTACAGCACCTGCTCCCACTTTGTAAAACGAACTTTTAGGTATGAGATAGTGGCACATGAATTCATCTTCGATGTCATTCAAAATTGCAAAACTATCAATCTAGAATTATATTATTTTGTTCTTTAATCACAGCACAAGTGCCACAAAGAAGTGCTTGTTACAAATTTTTCTATCTGTCATTAATCTATGAAGCAATAATGTTGCACAAGAGAATAAGAGTACAAATATTGGTGGAAGGGTAAACAAACATGAAAACTGAGTACAAGAGAGGCGGATAGAGGCCGCAAGTCGCATGTAAAGATCAAATGAAAATCCAAAAAACATGCATGTGCATAATGTTGCAAACTTGCAGAAAACCTATTGCCAACGATGAAGTGGACAGCCATACAAATACTGAAATACATACATAAATGGACTGAGACAATTAGATTGGTGCTAACCAGCATGCAAGACTAATGGAATATTAAAAAATCATTTCACAATTTCTCACATGAAAGGGGAAAACATAGTTTCATTTTGTGAATACATTGAACCATATTATTTTTATTTTTTTGGTGTGTGGCCGGTGGGGGAGGAAGTGTTATTAAGGGGATAAATCCCAACAAAAAGTACAACCTGGGTGAACATTGAGTATATGGTTGTTGGATCACATTTGATCTTTCCTTGAACAGCAGGTAAGATGTCCTTCAAAAGGCTATACAAGAAGAAAAAAAACTAGTATGACCATCAACAACTAATCCACACCTAAATCAACCTTTTCAACTGGACCTGGATAAAACCATAGACCTTTATGATGAGAAAGATTAGCTAACCTTCATTTGCTTAGAAAACACATTAGAGTGGAAGCATATGTGCCATGCAGAGACGTACATGCGGCCATGATACAAAAATGACCTCTCAAGGGCACATGAATAACTGTGTTCTACAACCTGAAACAATAGAATTAAAAAATAGAAAAAGAATTCATTAAACTACAGATTGCAACAACAGGAGGTACCCTCCGGAAGACTATATAAGTTAGGATCTAGTGAAATAAATCGGAAATGAATTTCAGTATATGACCCTGTCTTTTGATAATAGCAGTTTACTGGGACTTGCCTCATCTGGAAGGAGATTAAAGATAGTCTGCAGAGGCCCAGGCTTTTGATGAACCACCGTGGGACCTTGTTTATCTAAAGATATTCTTCTTCGAGCATTAGCCCCAACGTAGCCATTCAGAACCCTATACATTTCATAGTGTCATAACCAGAAAGAAGTAGGAAGCCATGTGGAAAATCCAACACGAGGATCTTTAACTAGAAGAGCACAAGCTCTGCTTATTTTAAAGTTTTGGTAACAATTTGAATTTCGACATAAATCGAAAACAATTATTTAAGAAAATTTTGAAGTTTAAAAGGATACATCAACAAGAACATCTAACATCCTCTCCATATAAAATTTCCTAATGCATTTCTATGAAATGAAAAATAATCTACGATGAAGAAATAAGGATGTTCATGTTAAAGAATTTATCACACAGACACACACACATGCTCCCAAATCCATAATGTTAATTAATTCAAGAGTATTCTCTCACTACCTCAATCCACATTTTTTTGGTCTACATCTTTTTGTGATGAATAAAGAGTATTTATTAGAAGAAGCAAATGAGAGGGAGATCGAGACGACCAACCCTAATACAGAGCATCCCAACAAAGAAAAAATACTACTCAAATGACAAATTACAAACCCACTCCCGTCCAACCAAAAAACCTTCAAAGAAAACTCCTTAAATTCTTTAAAAACTTTATCCCAAAAAACGAAACAGCAACCCCAAGATGGAAACTATAAAATCTTGCAAAGGCTATTCATTTCCTTAAAAAATGTGAGAATTCCTCTCCTTCCAATGACTCCAATGTATTGCAAAAGGGAAGAGGCTCCGTAGGATCCTTTTAGAGGGCAAGAAGGAAAGCCCTCAAGTCAACCAAATGATTCAAAGAGCGAATGGATCTGGGAAGGCAACTCACACAGACTAAAAATAAGAAGTGGGAACACATCTTGAGAGCCACAAAGAAATGAATATGAACATGAACCTCTGACTCCCCACTCTCCTTACACATAAGGCCAAAGTTTGGTGAAGGGTAATCTCTCCTAATACTCTAGTCCAATATAATAATTTTCCTCAACACCGTCAAACAAATGAAAAACAACACTTTGGTTGGAACCTTCAAACCCCAAATAATGACAGGAAAACTTGTGCAATTTGCTTGACCATATAGGTGATAACACGATTTCACAAAGAATATGCCAGCTCGCAAGTTGCGACCCCTCCTAAATCCTACAATCATCCAAGTCAATAATCACCGGATTCAACTCAATACATCTAATCATGTTTCCAACATTATCCAATCTCAATCATTGAAACTTACCCAAAATCCTAAGCATACTCCCCATTCTCCCTTAATAATTTGGAAATGGGTAGGTTGGCCTTTCTTAAGATGTAAATAAAACAGGGAACTACACTTTAAGTCTCAAATCCCCACACCAATAATCCTCCCAAAAGTGAACCCTATTGTCTCTACCAACCTTGAATCAAACTACCTTGTGGAACATGTGTAGAGTTTTAAGAATCCCTTTTTAGACCCAAAAGCACCACCACCCTCCCCACTCTCCCAACCTGAAACACAACCAATATTTCTCAACAATAACCCCCCTCCACAAATTCAAACCAAATTTTCAAAGCTGCTTACTCAGAAGAACTGCATGCATCCAACCCACTCTTCTAAACCCAAGCCCACCACTCTTTTTGATGTGGGTAGAACACACAAACCTGGAGTTTATATTAAAAATCTGGTTGTAGGGTGAAATCCCAAGAACTAAAAATAATAAAGAATCTCTATGTTGAGCAAAATAAATTAGAAACTTCAACCTACGTTTGAGATTGATGGAAATCAATAGCAAACACTAAAATTAAGAACCAATATCGGGCTCTTATGCTAAAAAAAACAAAGAAAGGGAAGTAACGTCTCTACTTTTTTCTTTTATTAATCAATCTTAAAAAAAACTTACTGCACTGAATTTTTTATTGGAGCTCCTTATATAGATAACTCCATAGCAACTTAGAAACATTTAAGAATACTAAAAAGCAACTACTTAATCTATCTATAACATATTATTAACCTTCTAATCTTGTTAGAACTCAATTTGGACATCTAAAAGGACTTCTAATTATAACTTAAAGAATAAAAACGAATTTTAAACATAAAACAAATTCGAAAAAGAAACTTTCCAAAATTGAAATAGAAACTAACTAAGACTACTTAAGCAACTTAACAAATAGAACCTCAATAAAATAAAAAGTCCTAAGAGAAGTTGGACTAGGTCTTGTGGGCTGGTCAAAGATTAGACTAAGTTGACTCGTTCAAACTGAGTTAACTCGATTTTGACTGATTTGACTTAGTCAATGTTGCTGATTTCTTTCTTCAACGCTTCTTAACTTGATCATGGGCATTGAGATAAGTGTTGGCAATCCTATCTACACCACTTTTGAAGGACAAAAACAGTGCCAACCAACCAAATGAAACTTCATTTTCCCATCCTGATAGTGCCAGAAAAATATCATACTAATTTATCTTGCTTTATTTCCATACTTCTCAAAATAAAAAGAACTCTTAATAAGTCATCCCCCATCGAAAGCATCTAGTTTTCCATGAACTAAGCCTTCTCCCAACCCGCTCCAACACCGGATCCCAAAACTCTTTACTATTATAAGCTACCCCCCAAGACAACCCAAGGTATGTGGATGGGAGTGACCCAACTTGAAAACCAATCGAGGCAACCAACAAATCCATGTTATAAATCTCAACAATTGCAAATGCCATTGATAAAGCCGTTCTGAATAGTATTATTGGGCCATCTTAAGGCACTTTTATCCAAGGGAGAGAGAGATTTTGGATGGTGTGCTTATAGGAGCGCATTGACACTAAATTGAAATCTGGGATCCCGAGGGTGGTGTGCAAGGTTGATCTAGAGAAGGCTTATGATCATGTAAGTCGGAATTTTCTTAGAGATATACTTAATTGTATGGTTTTTGGTGTGGAGTGGATCCATTGGTATAGGAAGTGTGTTTCAACTCCATCTTTGTCAATTCTTGAGAATGGCTCTCTATGCAAGTTCTTTAGGAGTTCCAAAGGATTGAGACAAGGATATCCTTTGTCGCATTCTCTATTTATTGTGATAGTGAAAGCTTTTGGGAGAATGATTGGCAAAGCAGTAAAGAATGGGAACTTCAGAGGATTCTCAACAGGTTAGAGATGGCCTCAGTTTCCGCAAATGACACCTTAATTTTTGTGGAGTCAACAAGACGAGTTCTTAGTGGGATTTTCTGATGCTTTGAGGATGGCTAAGTTGGCAATGAATTTTAGGAGTACAGTGTTTGTAGTGAAGAGGATATAATTTTTTTGTTCCAACTTCATAAGATGATAAATCATAAATGAGAGGTAGAAGTAGATCAAATTTTACAAAAGGTTGAAAAAAAGAAAAGCTTTTTTCATTTACAAGTTGAAGATGACGGCATTTATGTTATTTACACCAGTCGATTAGAGAAGACCAAAGTCAAGGGAGTATCTCAAATATTTTATAAAAGGTGGAGGGTACATTCTTAATAATTTTAAGAATTTTATTTTAACAAATGAGGTCAGAAAACATCCACCTGTTCTTAGAAGTTAAAAGTGGACACACGAAACTTTTTGACAAATTAACATACTTGTTTAACAGCAAGCCACTTAACAGCAGCTACCTACTAACCATGTGGCATAATTTGTTCTTTTACAACATAATACCTAACACAACAAATTTTTACTCTAGGCTTTGTTCCTTGATAGCATAATACCCAACACAACATATTTTTACTCTGGAAACCTATTCTTCTTTACTCTCTTGGTTTCAAGGGAACGATCACAACCTTCAACAAACGGCGATGAAATCGATCCCTCCAAAGATCTCTCTATCTCTATAACCTTAGATACGCAAATTTTTATTTCCTAAAAAATATTAAATTTTTGCTTTTTTAGAAATCTTTTTTAAAATTAGAAATACTTATCTATGATTTTTGAAATATCTTTACCCTTTCTTTTATTTTCTCAATTCAAGAAAAATATTTTAAAATATTTCCACCAAAAAAATGGCATTCTCCTAGTCTTTTTTTATTATTTCTGTCGAAATCTATTGCTTGCCAAAATTTCGGTCGAAAAAATAGTAATTTCAATCGAAATATAGAGAAGTAGACATTGTTATCTAAATTTCTTGTCGGTGGCTGTCGAAACCAACATATTTCGACCGAAATATAGGAATTATGTCGATTTTTAATATCATGCTACATGCTCAGGTTGTCAGGTTGATTGTTTACCGTGATTGTACTTGGGGTTGTCATTAGGTGCACCCTACAGGAGTAAAGCTATCTGGAATCCTGTGGTGGAAAAATCTAGTAGAAGGCTTAGTTCGTGGAAAGCAAGGCATTTATCGAAAGGGGGAAATTGATTTGATAAAAAAAAAAGTTTGTTGGCTAGCATTTTGAGCTACTTCCTCCTATTGTTCTCCCTGCTGAGGAGTATCAAGGTTAGATTGGACAGAATTTCAAGAATTTCTTGTAGCGTTACAAGGACAAGAAAGGGAAATTTCTTATGGTGAGGTGGGATAAGGTGTGTACTCCCAAGAAGAATGGTAAGCTTAGTATCCTAAGGTTTGAGTATGATGAATTCAACGCTCCTTGGTAAGTGGCCTTGGAGATTTGGGATTAAGGTGCATAATACATGGAGAAAAGTTATTGAGGGAAAGTTTGCGGTGGATGGTTCAGGTTGGGAAAGTGGTTGCGATAACCTCAATCGACGCTCATCTAGATAGGCCGGATCACTTTCAGATTTTTGATTTTAGTTATCAAGAATTTTCTTGAAACACATGCCAAGACCCGTCGATCGAGATGAGCAAAGAAAAAACTTGTAATTTAGCTGTTTCATGTTACTTTACTGTTTATACAGCTATTAGTCTCAAAAGGAATGATTATACAATCATAATTGTCTTTCAACAATTCCTCAACATATGCGCTAGGATTAAATAAGAATTAAAGGTTAACCAGGGAATTAATTGAGCAAACAAACATCACCAATGATTACCTATCAAAAATAAAGAATAAAAAAAAATTAAACTTCTTAAGATGGATTATAAGATATAGAGAAAGATATAGAGAAATTAAACAAGATAGATTATTAGATCACGTAAATCGGACCTCAAGACATTGCCTCAAGATTCGCATAACTACTTGAAAGCTCAATCTTCGATCGGAGCATCATCGATGAGATTGAACTAAATCATTGCATAGATCTCGTCGAATAAATAAGAATTGATTATTAGATAATCAAAATCAGACTCAAAACAAGTTCGAGAGAGCAATCCGAAATCTTGTCCATCGGGAGTAACTTTGTATGTTACTACATGTAACATACAATAGAAAATTTTGTCCCTAGTCACCTCAAACTGACTGATTACATCATCAACATCATTGTTGCAAATTATTACATATAGTCTTGCATGTAAGACTTGATTGCCATGTCTCCAACCCACTTACCATGCATCCAATCACACTATCACTCAAAAATTTGACCATTTCATTGCTATCGTGTGCTCTATTTGTTTAGCCAATGGGGAAACTGTTGACCATATTCTGATTCATTGTCTTTATGTTCGTAGTGTTTGGGATCGTGTTATGGGCTTATTTGGTATCACTGGTTGCTAGCCAAGATCAATCTATGACCTGTTTGAGTCTCAGGATGGTTGAGGTTTCCCCTTCAAAGAGTCGAAGCGGTTACTTTGGTCCATTACTCCATTTGTAGTATGTTGGGGAATATGGAAGGATCATATCGGATGGGTCTTCAAAGGGAGGTGTCAGTCAACCATAGCTTATTAGATTTCTTTCTAGAAGCAACATGGTGTTAGGGACTAGTAAGGTATCGTTTTCCTATAGTATTATTTCACCATAGCTTGTCTAGAAGCAACATGGTGTCAACCATAGGTTATTAGATTTCTTTCTTTTCTTTTCTTTGTGATTGGTACATCTACCATAGCTTCAACGCCTTAATTCACCTTCAGTCCATTTATGTAGTATGAGTTCTAAATAAAATAATTTCTAGACACTCAACTAATTAATGGAACACATTAGACATAATAAATTATTAAGGCATGCAATAAAAACCTAAACATGAAGATTTTCAAAATATACAAGTAATTTATTTGGAACCTTAGCGGATTAACAAGCTGATGTACTTGGTCCATCACAAGATTAAGAGGGGGGTGTTCTAACTTCTAACCCTAATGAAAAATCAACAATTAAATATAAAGACAAGGGAATTTTATAGTGTTATCTTGTTCTCTCGTATTTGAATGACTTAAGATCAAAGCGAAGTTAACTCTGGTTATCCTCATGCGCATGCCCACTTCAATTTTTGTAGTATGACGAAGATAGTTCTAATTTTATCTACAAGAAATATCTACCCAAGGAATCCCTCCAGTTATAGACCTAAAAAATTCCTGCCTTACTACCACTTTCAAGATCTTGATCAATCCGCACCAGATTCATGTTAAAATCCTAAAAACATTGATGATGGTAATAACGGGAGCATTAAGTATTTCAATGTTAAACCTCAAAATCCCGTAATAGGATATTGAATAGCAAGAAAAGTTAGTGAATTTTCGGCACAGATATAGTTTTGATAAATGTAAAGCCCAAGATTTATTTTTAGTTTCATTTGTTAAAATATGGTAAAATAATACAACAGGTGGGTAGAGCTTTAGAATCAACAGGGCTACACTTCTTATCCATTATATCTCTCGTGGTGGTGAATTGAGCTCCTTACATTGTGAATACCACCATGGCCGACCCTACCACAACCAATGTTTCCAAATGTTGAACCATGAGGTAAGACAGTTGACTGCCAACGACTCGAGGAGTAAGTCTCACATGCATGGAATTTTTACATGAAGAATAAAACAAATAAATAATTTCTATTGAAAAATAGGGGAAGTTAAGGTAGGTGCCACATATTTCCAATTTTCAAGTTTCGAATTCACATAATCGAATATCAAGTTTTAATCCCTACATTAGCAATACAAAATTTATTGAGAATGATGATAATAATATATAATATAAATATCACTATTTTATACATCAATAAAAAGGAAATATTTTATATTCGAGTAATTGAAAATTTATGAAGTAAATAGTTATTTTATGTTTATTGAAATAATAAAACTAAATAGTGTTTTTTCAATAACTTTTTCTGAAAATACTAAATATTGCAAAATTTTATTTATTAACAGAACCAATTCAAGCTTTCTTGCATATATTACAATTTGATATTAAAAAATAATTTATATTAACTGATTAAAAAAAAATTATATTAGTTATTTTTAAACGCTCCAATTATACTACATGTCAACACCAGCAAAGAAATAAAATACAAGAAGGAAAAGAAGAAAAAAAAAAAAAAAAAACAGAGGAAAAAATTAAAAGAAGTTAATATATATTTTCTATGAAAATAGGGAAAAAAAATAAAACAGGAAAATTAAAATGAGACATATGCCTTGGCCAAAAGGCTTAAGCCTTAGGCACTCCTCACATTAAGAAAGAAATCTTTTAGTAGTCTTTGGTCTAAGGCCTATGTCTCAGTTGTTTTTAAGTTTCTTCCTTGTGTCTCAATACGTTTTTATTGATCTCCAACCTGAGGTGCATATCAAGGCATGGGCTTCAAATGCCTTTCAAAATCATTGAACATCAACCATGAATACCACCACCGACCAAAAAAGCAACACACATGCCACACATACACGAGAGAAAAGGGGAAAGACGACCACTCCAAACCCATCAAAGGAGATGTTCTTATTTGTCTAGATGGAAAAGAAGAAACTTCAATCAATTGAGCAAACAAGCCAAAAGTGTGTTAGTGAACCAAGGAAGTAATAGTATGTCATACATATGAGAAATGTCTTGTTAACCGCAACTGCAAGGTTTCCTATTGAATGTAAGCAAATGGTTCCTAGCATATTAGAAAATAGCGAAGTATAAAAAATAAAAATAAAACCGTGAATCAAAACAGCCAATACCTGGAAGAATTTACATGGAGTTTACTCGTTTTAATATGAAGACACACCTGGCAAATTAAAACATAGATTCACTGTGAGAAAAAACCAGAAAGGATTCCTACAATTATAACAAAAATTATTGAGGAAAATTACCTGCCCCGGTGTGCTATCTAATGTATGCCAAACTGCTCCAGTTTGACCTTCACCTTCAACTGGAACAGTCACAGAACCAAGTATTGTGCTTTTCCAAATTATATCCCAATCATATATTGTCACATTGATCTACAAGTGCAATTGAGAAAGAGTTCAATTCAACCAGACTCTATGAAAGACAATATAAGCACACACAATATAAAAAGGAATGTACCTTGTATGGTATTGATCTCATGCCACAAGAAAATAATGCATATTATACATATGTACCTTTTATGGTATAGATTGCATACTTCAAGAAAATAATGCATATTATACAGAAATGAAAGCATAAACTACAAATTAGAGATCCAAACTATATATACTTGAAAAGTTTTGTGCTAGATCTCTTTCATCCATATCACCATACAAAGTTTCTAGTGCAATCATAGGTGAGTCCTGAAAGACCTTGAAAATTAACAAAAGCCACTTAGATAATGCAATCACTAAGAGAATTAACAGGAAAACTCTTAACTAGAACAAAATTGAGCTAAACTTCTCATTCAAGGAAAAATGCTAGCCTGTTGAAAAAGCCTCGATACCTAAGGAAGACGGTCAGAGATCCAAAAAATGAGAGGATCTCCCGAATCTACAGGGATCTAACTAATGTGGCAGATTTAGAGATAAAGAAAAGGGGAGATAAGCAATGCTACACCGACACGTGGTAAGGAGCTAAAGTGTCAAGGTGTCCAAAGGTTTCCAACATAGCAACCTCCAAAAATTCTAATGCGGCAGCATGGCCGTATAAATATTAACTTGTGGTACCTTATACAATAGATGTTCTAACAAATAATCTAGTAATTTGTGCACATGAAGGAAAATTTGAGTTAGATAACTACACAAGTTAATTGAGTCCATGGTCCACATTCATAATTTAATTCATTTGAGAAAAAAATTACGGAAAATTTGTTCTACCATGAATATGAAAAATGCCTAGAAGTGTGACATCATATCGTGCCATGAAGTGTCGTATCGACATGCCGACATAGAAAAAACATGAAAATTGGGAGGGCCAAGGTAACACTGAAGATAAGACACTGTCATGAGCTGCCACATGCTTTACCGATCAGAAGTCCAAATTACCAAAGAATCAAAGGAGGGCGTTAAAATGGAGGGTAAGGAGGCATTTCTCCATGGAGAAAAAAAATAAAGAACATAAGTTTAGTATAAACCCAGATGGTCAAAGAGGGCTAGATGGACACCGAGTATTAGAATTTTGACACCTGGCACATTCCAATTTAAAGCTAACAAGTGTCTAAAAGAGTGCAGGAAGGTGAAAAATATCATGCACATCAAGGGCCACTGGAACTACAAAAGGTGATTAAAGGATAATGGTTTTAGATCTTTCCATAATTTCAAAAGAAGTTCCATAAAAAATACACAACAATCATGTAACATGTGGCAGTCATTTGGTGAAAGTTCAAGAGTATTTTGAATTTCCACACTCTACAATATATCACCTAAGGGCCTAGCCAAGAAGCAAGGCAGTTATGAAATATTTAAAATAGTCAACAAGAGTCGGATCAATGTTCAAGGTCCAGCAATCACCGAAATCACTACAACAAGCTAGGAAAAATGGAAAATGAGAGGTCTATGCCTTAGATCGATCGGAGAACTAGAAGTAGGAAGAGAATGTAGCGGTGAAAAAGAACTCTCATAACAAGATTTCAGGTGGAAAATCAATGATGAATTTTTTTAGATAATAAGAATTGGATACAAGGAATCATCCTCCACTCGCCCAAGCTTGGGGAAACAAATCCCTAACCAGAATAGTTGTGAGAGAGCAAGTGTGTCTGCTTTATATGTGAAAAATTAAAATCTCCTTCATGGTGCTTTAGGAACAGAAAAGGAATGCAGAATCAAGTAGATAGAGTATCTAGAAAAGGGGAATGCAAAGATCAAGTTCAAGCAATAAAGAGAGAAGGGGAAGAACGAGTAGAGGTCCCACAATAAGGAGGATGCAACGTATTCCAATCACTACAAAAGCCTATCCTAGAGAAAGAACAAGGTTGATATTCAGCTCTTGTTTCAGTTCAAGAGGGATGCCAAATCTTTTTCATACCTAACCTTCTGGAAAAAATGTTATCATTCCTATAATGGGTATCTAAAATACATAACAGGGATTGGTGTCTTTAATTTTAAATTTCCACAAAGAAATTGATTCGTTTGACCCTACTTCGGCATTAATCATCCTTTCTTTTCCATTTCGGAGTTGGGTCACAACACTTTTTTGGTTTTTTCTTTTTTTTTTTGGTTTTGGGGGGTGGGGGAAGGGTGGGTTGCAATTAGTTGGAACAGCATACAAAGGATCACATACTCTAGGCCAACAGGGTTCAAATACTATTCAAAGGAATGTAGATGAAGGAATTGAAACTAAGATTAGTATGTTTATTTCAAAGCTGGTAGATGTAAGCCTTTTTTCATACAAACAATCGAATTAGGAGTTTGTGTCCATTGCTTGGGGGATTTGGCAGGGCAGAAACCAGATGGTCTTTTGATAAATGGAAAGGAACGGCCTCCCCTTGAGGTGTTTATTAGTAATTTTGGTTTGCTAATCTTAGGTGTAAAGCATTTAAAAAGTTCGAGAGGGTGTTTATTTAGTATCTTCTTTTTAAATGGGGTTTTGTTTGTATTGATTCTGGTAGCTATTGAGATTGGGTCCTACCCTATTTTGGTTGGTCTCTTGACCACCATCCATTTCTTAAGTAAAATTCTGCTTATCTATGAAAAAAAAAAAAATAGTAGGTTATGGGAAACCAAAAAATAATGTCACTGTGTATAGCCAGAAAAAAATGAAAAATCTGGGAGTTCATAAAAGTTTACAGCTCAAGCATAGAAGTTACAAATAGCAAAACCAGGATAATAATATTGTGAGAATGGGGATAGAGTAGGGTTCTTTGTTTTCCTCTAAGAAAGAGAGAGACTCTGCTCTCCTTACTTTTGTCTATATTGTGCATAAAGGTTAAGTAAGAAATGACGTTGGTAATGTAGGGGGCTCAAAGACTGGGAGAGGGGAATAAGAAATCTGCTTGTCAGTGATCAAACTGAGATTAGGAAAAATGGTCACATCACAACAGATATAGGTGGGTGTAGTAGAAACCAAAATCTCATAACACAATTGCATATTCAAGTGGGGAGAAGTCCGACTGAAAAATAAGATAAAGATGGCGAGACTAGTAACCTAAGTTGAATTTCAAAGAAGATTTTAAAAAGAACATTAGGGAAGAATCAGAAGCTATGCATAGAGAGAAACTTCTCTAGTTACCCAATGATGTTGAATATAGAGTCACGCAATGCAAGAAGGTTAGGCAACAAAGATTTAGAAACCAACAATCGTGCTCAGAGATTGACTGATTAGTGGATGTCTTCCTTTCCCAATTTTTTCAAGTCTCTTGAAGGAAGGAAATATGAGACCTTTTTTTAAGGCTGTAAATGGGGAAGATGGATAACGTCTTAGATGGTGATGGTGATGTTGATGGTAATCAAGGTAGAAGGAAGATTGTGGCTAAAGATGAGAGAAAGGGAAATCAAATTAGGGTTAGAGAAGTCATCCACTAATCAGTCAATCCCTAATTTATTATTTATATGCAAGAAGGGAATGAAATGACTTAAATGCCCTCCTCTCATTTTGCACCATCTACATTTAGCCCCTTCCACAGCGTAGAGGTTATGACAACCTCTAGGCGGGTAATCCTTGGTGCAAATCAGGACGGCGCACAAGTAAATGATGCAAAAACAAGCAATTGAAAAGGTAAGCAACATCGAGCTAGGGTGGTTAGCACCTAGAGGAGGAATCACACTGGGGCAGTAGCAACCTAAGGCAAAATCGCCTTGGGCAACATTGGCATCGTGCTGGAGCGACATTGCCTGGAAGCGAAATCATGCTAGGCAACACTGGCATCACACTAGGGAGGCATGGCCCGGAGGCGGGATCTCATTAGGGCGGAATCGTATTGGGCAACATTGGCATCGCATTGGGGTGGCTTCGTGTTGGGCGACATTAACATTGCACTGGGGCGGAATCGCATTGGGCAACACTGGCATTACACTTGGGCAACATCGCCCAGAGGCAGAATCGCATTATGGCAGAAAAATCATAAAGATATGTGTCTAGGAATGAGCTCAAACTTGAATTTTAGTGCATTTGGACCCAAGCTCATTGCTTTGGTCAAGACTTCTTAGGCTATGGTAAGTTTGGACTAAAGGTATATCAAGCCCCCATTGACCATAGAGTTCCAAGTGATGGAATCGCTTTGAATCATTCCGTCGAACACTTGCGGGCTTCTTTGATTCTTCAGAGTCTGCCCAACTCTAGAATTCTCGAGTTTAAGAGATTGTTTGTTTTGTGCAGTCTAGTGAATCAATAGAGTGGAAGCAGAGAGAGACCTAAAGTGGCGAAGAAGACAATGATTACACAACGATGGCATAGGTTGCCTTAGCAAAGGATGCCTAAAGAAAGCCACCCCAACATTTAGAATCTTAAGCAATAATAGCAAAGCCACCCCAACACTTGGTCAAGCTCTTCTGAGTTGTGCTAGAGGATTTTTTTTCCTTGTCCTTGAGGAATTGGCTTCATGTATTGATAAGTTTTCAGAAGTTTTACCCTTATCTAAATGGCATATGTGGTCCCCATCTGAATGTGGAATACAACTTGATTCAAATAACTAAATCGATGAGAAATAAAGGCAGGACATGAAATGAAGAAAAATCGACGAGATTGTTTGGCCAATAAAAATATTGTGAAAAAGGCACTTCGGTGAATGTTGAAAGCTCTGAAAGGGAGAAAGAACTAAGAAAACAATGCGGATAGAGATGGTAAAATAGAAAAATACATGTCTTGGTAGAGGGGATGGCTCAAGATAAAGTTGAATGATGAAATAGGATTCATGTTGTCAACCCAATTGTTGGGATAAGGCCTAGTTGAGATGATGACAACAAAAAAATTATTTGCTACAAATTAATGTTTTCCATAAGAGTGGGGAAAGATAAAAGTAAATGCTTTCCCCTATAGGCAAAGAAGTATGTATAGCACAATTGAGAGTTGAGACAATTATTTAGCAAAAAACAAAAATTGAGTATGCTTTTTACAAACTTAGCCAAAGCTTTACCCGGCCAAAACCCCAATTGCCTAAAATAGGGTCTACGCAAGCACTAATATAATATTGTTTACTTAGGGTCTCAATAAACTCAATATTGCATGTACTTTACACATTATACAAAATAGATATTATTATTATTAATAAATATCTGACACTACAGAAATGATTACAATTAGTAATACCCTATTTTCTTTCTGTTTTGAAGTAGACATATTTTGTCTCTAAACAATCATAGACACAAAACTTAAGGTTGGATTTTTTCTCAATTTACTGAACTTCTATAATTTGTAAGTAGACTTCCATATAAGCCCATATGTAAAATTCTATTGAAATCCCTTTTTGATTAGGTCATCCAAACAGGTGTCGAAAGTCAATATATTTTTTAGGTGTCAAAAGTCAATAAATCTCTTTTTTTTTACATTATTATTTTACGAAAAAAAAAATTTACAACTTTTTTTACGCTTCGAATTTCAACATTTCAATTTATGAATATTTTACCCCATAAGCTCTACCTGGACAGGAAGCTCATCAACAAAAAAATTGAACTCTTCTCCCCACATTGGATTTCTTGAACCAGGAACCATGGAACTACATCAGCAGCCAAAAGAGTGAAAAGATATTTGATAAGAACAAAGATGAAATAAACAAATAATAAATAACATGATGAATGCAAGCAAAAGATCTCCATGATGTTCACAGGTTATCATAATCACCAAATCCTTATCCTAAATTTTGGGCTGGCAGAATAAATCTTATTCCTCCATTCAATTATGTCTAAAGTGATGCCTTTGATTAATTACGGTGTGACATATCAAATTTCACTAATTCAATTCATGTTCCCTTTGCTCCTCCTCTCAATCTTTAGAACCTTCAACTTGCAATTTCCTTCTAACTAGGGCATAACCGGTCTTTGTTGCACATGACCAGACCATCTCAGTCAATTTTCCCTTAGTTTATCATCTACAGGAGCCACTCCTACATTTTCACGGATGCTTCATTTCTAATATTATATTCCCTAGCCTTTCCACTCATCTGTTCCATAATGTTGCAGGTGATAAATAAAAAGTATATGATAAGTCAAGTTGCTAAAAGGAAACAAAATATGTAGGGTTTAAGTTGTTCAAATGAATCTGTGCTGGTCTATATAGACATGCATTAGGGAAATAGGTGTAAAGTCTCATAGTTTAAAAAGAATGCATCATTCAATAATTGAGGCAAGAAAACCAACACTAACAAGTTTAAAAAAAATTATGAGCAGTCAAAAGGAATTTGAATGATATATGTTTTAACATAAATATTGAACAGATTTAATGCAATGAAAATTATGCTACATAATATGGCAAGGTTCCCCAATTTATTTCAGGAGCAGTATTGCAAAGATGGAAACACCCTTATGTCATGTAAGTTGGACCATTTTTGCTGCAGTCATAAAGGTAAAAATAAATATCTAAATCCTTACAAGGGAAATTGCTAGCCATCCCCCATACTATTGATTGTAAAGGGAAATTTGAGGACCTCAAACTCATATTCTTGCTTTCAATGCTTTTCATTATCTCTCAATAACTGGTTGCATCATGGTAGTAACAACATGTCTAAGGTTCATGAGACAACTAGTCTTTACAATATTGAAGGAAGTTAAAAGGGAATTGATGAAAATCTAAACTTGGGTGCCATTTGGTGATATTCTCTTATAAATTTAAGGCAGCCTAAAACATTTCTTCGACAAATATTTCAAAAACATTTTACCCTAAAAAACTTACCGAGGATGGCTCCACGTATAAATTAAGTGTAACTTTGGGAGGATTGTGGAGTTTGGGGCTCCCATTAGGTACCCGGTATATGTCAAAGGTAATGTGGGATAAGAAGAAGGAAACTTGCAACTTGAAGACAAGGTTTCCATCAAAAGGTGGCAAGAGAGTCCCTATTAAGGTTCTCTGACAAGCATTCCAATATATTTCATGCCTATTTAATCTATCCTGATGGCAATAGTTAAGTAGATTAACAAATTGGTAAGAAATGTTTTGTGGAATGATAAACAAAGAAATTAAAATTTTCATTTGAATGAATGGAAGTCTATTCCCCAAAGAAAGGTGGTGGGCTGGGGATAGAAATTTATAACTTGAGAACTTAGCTCTAATGGACAAGTGGCTTCAGAGATTTAGAGTTGAACCCACTAACGCATGTCGAAGAGTATCAGTAACAAATACGTGGAGCAGGAACATCGAGGGGAAGAGTGAGGTTGTCATATGGGAGTGGGAACGGAGAGATATTCGGAACAGGATAAATATTTTTTTGAAGGTATAAATGTATTTATTAATATAAAGAATTTAAAAAAAATATATGGTTGAGATGACTGGTCATTACAAAACAAAGACCATAATCAACCAACTTACAAAGTGAATCTCACCTCAATAAAATGTCTTCAAATAAGACACCCCTACAGTCCTTCAACAATGTACCCCAATAGGTAACACCAAACCAAGAATGGCAAAAATAATTTCCTTTAGCAGTTGTGCTTTCCTTTCAAATACTTGGTTATTCCTCTCCTTCCAAAGGCAAAGGGGGTTAAACACCATGGTATCACTTCTTTTAAAGCCAACTTTCAAACAAGGAAATGACCGAACTAGTGAAACAACCAAGATTGTGAAATAATGACATGCAGTGAGACCAAACATCTGCCACAAGTGTACTGAATTAAGATATGATCAATCGACTCACCACAAGTCTTACACATACTACAATAATTAAATAACTAACATACGTAATACAGCATGCAATGACGTTATCCAAGGTTAGGATCCGATTCAAGGAAGCAGACCAAATGAAAAAGGCTACCTTGGATGGACATTTTTCAACTCCAAATAGCAAGCCACAGGAAATTCTGCATGAGACTAGCATTACATTAAGTTTTTATAAAATTATTTAATGGAGAAAACATGGTCCTGAGTGTCATCCCAAACAATCGATCCTCTTCGAAGGGGACAATAGACAATATAGAAAGTTGGTTAATGAGGCAACTATCAATGGGATTCCTAATCACTAAGATGCATCCTAAAGCCTAAATAGTAAGATAACACATTCCTATCTTGAGAAATGAACCTTTCAATCAACAATCCTTTTTTTATGAAATGGAGTACAAGTTTAGAAACAGCTTTTGCAACGGTGGCACACCACACCATCTATCTATCCAGAAACTCACCTTGCTCCCACCAAATGAATAGATCCTTTTCGAAGGGGGAAATTGATACCATAGAAAGTTGGCATTAAGGGCAGCCATTAATGAGTTTCCTAATCATTAAGATGCTTAAAGCCAAAGTATCAAGATAACTCGATCCCATAATGAAACGTGAATCTCTCCATAGGCAACCGCTATTTTGATGAAATACATATAAGTTAGGTAACTACTCTTGCAAAGGTGACACGCCACACCATATATCTGCACATACCTCATTTTGCTCACCTTCCCAAACCTGAACTATATCCTTCTGCAGAACGGAGGGATCTTAGTTATACATTTCCACACCCCATACACAAAACACAATTTTGTCTCTCCACTTCCCATCCAAAATTCCTATCCTCAAATTTAGTCTCGATGACCCTTCTCCGTAAACAATGATAGTCTCACCGATTCTCCACAGCCCTTTTCTTAATAGAGCCGCGTTTGTTTGCCTAATTTTTCAGATATCCAATCCCCTTTCATTTAGGCTTGAAAATATATTTCCAACCAAGTGGATTTTATGTTTCCTGGTCTTATCACACACCAAAGAATATCCCGAAGAGCGAGAGAAAGTACATCAGGATACTGACAAGAGTGATCCTTATCAATGTCACCTTCCCCACCTTGGATAAGTATCTAACCTTCCAAGAGCTAAAGAAATGCCCCACTGTTTCAATAATTGGATCCCATATAGATTTACTTCTATAGGGTGCCCCAAGGGAAAAAACTAGATTAGAAGCTAGAAAGTAACCACTTGGCATCCTGAAATTCCTACTTGAATGTCAATCTTACAGGTTGAACCCAGACTGAACACTTTCATCTTATGCAAGTTAATGGCCAACCCCAATACTGCTTTGAAATAGCATAATAGACCTCTAAAGAATCTAAAATTCTGTAGAGATACATCAAAGAACACCAATGTGCCCTTTGCAAGCTGAAGGTATGATATAGTTGGCCCATCAACACATGTTATAGGAAGGGTGACAATAGATCACCTCTTATTGGACTTTTAGAGCTTCTAAAGAAATCAATTGGACTACCATTGATCAATATTGAGAATATTGATTGAGCAGCTTGGATGTGCTCCCTAAGGTCATGATATCGAATCTCCTCCTGTGATTATACCCAATACGCCAATTTGTGGTGATTGGGCATATCCGAGGGGATTAGTCTTTCTTCCAAAAGGGCACCCTACATTATCACAAAAAGAATAATAAATAAAGCTTCTTTGTCCATTTCTAGGGGTGTTTGGAAGGGAAAAAAACAGTTCATTTGATGGATATCCACCCCATGAGATGCTTATTGGAATTCTTTGGATTGCTAATTTTTTTTTTTTTTTTTGGTCAAGATCTCAAAGGGCTCAAAAAGGGCCATTTTCAAGGATTTTCTCTTGGATGGGATTCAATTTTTATTGAGTCAAGTAATTCCTAATGTATTGTACGTTGCTTAGCTGGTCTCTTGACCACCATTTCCTCTTTATTTATCAATAGAATATTTTGTTTATCTATCAAAATGATTGAGAACATCTATCTCAAGAACTCCCAATTAACATCATCACATATCTTTTCCCAATCAAATTTCCACACCTGACACTCCTTGAATTCTTTAATCAATGCACTCATTAGCAATCAATATTCTACCCAAAATTTGGCGCCAATAAAAGCCCCTTGTTCTAGAGCAATAATTGATGTAATAACCACTGTATCTTGTTGCAAAAAAAATTAGATGATTTGGATGCAGCCCCACATAATTTGTGTTTGCTTTAGAACAATGAAACAAAAGTGGCATTAGAACAACAATCAAGGTAACCTTCATCGTGGAAGTCCTTAATGCAATTCATTAAATTGTCTTCTATAACCTCCCAATCATGGTTTAAAGCCTCATTCTGATTCAGTGTTTAGATTTTTTTTCAAAATCGAAATAATACTAAAACATTACAAAACATTTGATACATTGAATTGATGTTTTAAAAAGTCTTTCACGGAAGACTGAGGTCAAGGGGCATGTCATCAGTTAGAGAACACAGGGTATCTCAAATATTTACCAAAGTCTTATCTAACTAACTCAGTCATCCAGAAAAGAATAAAGTGAAGGGCATGTCATCCATTGAAAACAACCTTCATTTCTTTAGGAAAAAAAAAAACGATGAAAAAGATGAAACTAACCATCGAAACTCTAATGACCTTACCCATCCACCGAAGTACCTCTCTCTCTCTCTCTCTCTCGCTCTCTCTCTCTCTCTCTCCTCTCTCTCTCTCTCTCTCTCTCTCTCTCTCTCAGATTTGTAAATCATGAGAAATCACGAAGGGGAAGGGACATAAGCAATCTATTCTTGCTGATGCTTCGCCTCTCTGTAATACTATTCAAGAGAAGTTTGAAGAGTTGACTAATAATTTCCTGCCAAATATGCTGGAAGTTGGGACTTATTGTGGGAGTCACCTTGGAGAAGCAAGGTAGCAAGACTGTAACTCTTTTGAATGTGGCTTTTAAAAATAATAGGGAAGTGAGTTATTGTATGAAAAGGGAACTGGCTTGTTGGCAGAACGTGAATATGATCACGTTGTCGATGTCTACAGAAATTATTGTTTGTCAAGAGATTGGCATTGAAAAAGCTTATGGGCCCAGTTTTGAGAAGAAATGTCCAAGGGTGTCAAGCTTGCCTGATAAAAAGAACCTAAGATGATCAAGAGAACTGCAAAAAGATGTTGAGGAATTTCCAATAAAGTTCACATATTCAAGAAGGGCAAGGAGAAGGGCTTTGGTGAACGGTGTCTATTCAGATTATTTCTTGGAATGTTCATGGTTTGAATTACAAAGCGAAAAACGCGGAAGCAAACGCTCTTATTCGTTGTGAAGCTCCTCAGCTGGTGGTTATGCAGGAAACAAGCTCAAAATGATGGATGATCTTACCATCAAGAATTTGTAGGGTATTCATGATAAGGGTTGGAGCTTTCTTCCCTCTGTAGGTATGGCTGGGGGAGTTATTATCATGTGGAACAAGAAGTACTTAGAGGTGGAAAATGATATGTTAAGAGGTTTTTTCGGTTTCAATTCTTTGCAAACGAGTGGGGGAGGATTTTCACTGGGTGCTCACTGGAGTATGTGGTCTCACTAGCCATAGTGAATGGTCACAATTTTGGGAGGAGCTAGATGACATCAATGCCTGTTGGAGTGTTCCTAGGTGTATTGGAGGGGATTTTAATGTGACTTGTTTCTATTTTGGGAACCTAGGCAATTCGAGATTAACTAGCCAGATGAGGAAGTTTGGAGAGTTTGTGGACAAGAATGGTCTTTTGGATCTCCTTTTGTGTAAAGGGCAATTCACTTTGTCTAACAGACAAGAAACACTGGTTCTTAAAAAGTTGGATAGGTTCTTGATCACTACAAACTGGGAAGAGATTTTCAAATGCGTATCTCAAGAATTTGTTCCAAACACGTTTTCGGATTGCTGTCGCATTTGCTTGAAGGCAAGAGAGCTTAGTAAGCATTTGATTCCCTTTTGCTTCAAAAACATGTGGTTGTTGCACCCAAATTTCAAGGAGTTGGTTTAGTCTTGGTGGAATGAATTGCATTTTGTGGGAAAAGCAGGGGTGGTTTTTCATAGTAAATTGAAAGCTCTGAAAGAAATCTTAAAGAAGTGGAATAAAGAACCTTTTGGGCAAGTAGACACGAAGTTAAAGGCATTAATGAGTGAGATTGACAATTTGGATAAGAAAGCGGAAAGAGGAGAGTTGGATAGGGAAGGAAGGATAAAGAGAGAAGATTTAAGGGTCCTTGTTCAAAGAGTGGCAGTAATGAATAAAGTTTCTTGGAAGCAAAAGTTGAGGGTGAAGTAGCTAAAGGAGGGGGGGTGGGAATACTCGTTTTTTTCCATCAAATGGCTAATTATCACAATAGGATGAATAACATTGCAAGTTTAAAGGTGAATGATGAATGGAAGTGGGGATGAAGACGTAGCCACATTAGGAGTTGAGTTCTACATGGATTTATACCTAGAGAAGTTCCAATAAGACCTACTCTCGGGAATTTGCATTTTGACAGTATCTCAGATGTGCAAAAGATTTGGCTCGAAAGACCCTTTAATGAAGAAGTTCGATTGGCAGTGTTTGGGTTAGTTGATAATAAGGCTCCTAGGCCGGATGGATTCTCCTTGGGCTTTCTTTAAGGTTTGTGGGGATTTAATCAAATTAGACTTGTTGGCTTTTCTTGATGAATTCTTCAAAGACGGCTTGTTGGATCATGGGTTGAATTGCACTTTTGTGGCTTTGATCCCTAAAAAAGGAGCGGATGAGATTTCTGATCAAAGGACTATTAGTCTTGTGGGCTCCGTGTATAATATTTTATCCAAGCTATTTGCATCAAGATTGAAGAAGGTGGTCCACTTTGTAATTAGCCCTTCCCAAGGAACCTTCGTGGTAGGTTGGCAAATTTTAGATGGTATTTTAATAGTTCAAATTAGAGAGAAGAAGATTAGCTTTGATTAATTAGCCCTAATTAGGCTATATAGGAATTACATAAGATAACTAAAGAAATGAAAAAGACTAAAATATCCCTACTGACTTATTTAACACTCCCCCTTAAGTTGGTGCGTGGATATCAACAATACCCAACTTGGACAAGACATCTTCAAAGGAGATTTTACTAACACCTTTAGTAAGAACATCAGCAAGTTGTTGAGAGGTAGGAACAAAGGGAGTACAAATCTGTCCAGAAACTATTTTTTCTCTAATGAAATGACGATCAACTTCTATGTGCTTCGTTCTGTCATGCTGAACCGGATTTGCAGCTATGTTAATAGCTGATTTATTATCGCAATATAGTAAGAAGGGGACCGGCACAGGAAGACATAAATCAGCTAGTAAGATTTTGAGCCACAACAACTCGCATAGTCCAAGTGCCATAACTCTGTTTTCTGACTCAGCACTAGACCGAGAAACCACATCCTATTTCTTATTACGCCAAGTTACCAAGTTTCCACCAACTTCAGTACAATACCCCGAAGTAAACCTTCTATCAATCACTGAACCAGCATAATCTGTATTTGTCCATGCCTCAATGCGAAAATGACCATGATTGTTAAACAAGATACCTCGATCAGGACATCCCTTAAGGTATTTAAGAATACGATAAACCGCAACAAGATGAGAGGTTCGAGGCGAGTGCATAAACTGACTTACAACACTAACAGCATAGGCAATGTCAGGGCAAGTCATAGATAAGTAGATCAACTTTCCCACAAGACACTGATATTGGCCAATATCTGACACACACTCCCCATCAGAATCAGCCAACCTATGATTCTGCTCAATAGGAGTATCAGCTGGACGAGATCCAAGCTGACCAGAAGCACTGAGTAAATCAAGAACATACTTACGCTGAGAAATAAATATACCAGACTGGGACCGGGCAACCTCAATACCCAGAAAATAGCGAAGATGTCCAAGGTCTTTAATCTCTAATTGACGTCCTAAGTTTTGACCTCGATAAGGCCATCGTCATCATCTCCAGTAATGACAATATCATCCACATACACAATCAGAGCAACAGTCTTGCCGTGGGAGTGACGCAAGAACAAGGTGTGATCAACAGAACTCCGATGAAATCCAAACTGATGCATGGCCTTAGTGAAGCGCTCAGACCAGGCACGAGGAGACTGCTTCAATCCATAAAGAGACCGACGAAGACGACAAACATAGGTAAGAGAAGCAGAAGTAAGAAACCCAGGAGGTTGAACCATATAGACTTCTTCCTGAAGATCACCATTGAGAAAAGCATTCTTGACATCTAACTGAAAGAGAGGACATCCTCTGATAACGGCAACAGAAAGGAGAACGCAAATGGTGGTCATCTTGGCAACTGGAGCAAAAGTTTCCTGATAATCAAGCCCATAAGTCTGAGCATAACCCTTGGCTACCAGACGGGCCTTATAATGAGCAATGGAACCATTCGGATTATGTTTAAGTGTGAATACCCAACGACATCCCACAACTTTCCTGCCAGGCGGAAGAGGAACGAGTTCCCAAGTTTGAGTCTTGTCAAGAGCAGTCAACTCATCAATCATACTTGCTCGCCACTCAGGATGGGCAATAGCATCTGCAACAGTAGTAGGAAGAGAAACAGCGGAAACAGAAGCAAGAAAACTCCGATAGGAGGGTGAGAGTGCTGAATCAGATATATAATTAGAAATAGGATAAGTACAAGTGCGCTTACCCTTACGAGTAGCAATACGACGATCATCAAAGGAAACAGACGGAGGCGGAGCTGGAAGCGAGCGGGTCGGACATAGGAGTGATGGTAGTATCACGTGGACGTCGAGAGTAAACCTGCGATGGAGGAGGGGACGAACTGACCAGGAGTGGAGAAGGAGAAACAGGCATGGGAAGGGGCAATAAAGAAAGAAAGGGATTATCAGGTGAATCTAAAGGAAACCACTCAGATTGAATGCCAATAGACCCACTATAATAAGGAGTATGCTCAAAAAAGGAAACATCTCGACAAATAAAACGTCGTCGAGAAGGAGGATGGTAACAACGGTATCCTTCCTGGGTAGAGGAATAACCTAGAAAGATACATTTTACGGCCTCAAGGTCAAGTTTAGTTCGATTTCGATCAAGAATTTGAACAAAACAGACACACCCAAAAACACATGGAGGAAGTGGAAACATGAGACGATCTGGAGAGAGCTTAGAGAGGGGTGCGACAAACTGAAGAACACTGGAGGGGGTTCGATTAATAAGGTAAACAACAATCAGAACTGCATCGGCCCAATAGGATTGGGGCACGTTCATGCCAATCGAAATGGCACGGGCTAACTCTAAAATATGGCAATTTTTTCGTTCTGATCGACCATTCTACTGAGGGGTCTGAACATTAGACATTTGATGCTCAATGCCAGACTTTAAACAAAATTTCAAGACCTCACTATAGGTGTACTCAGTACCATGATCAAAACAGAATGTCTTGATGGCACGACCAAATTGGGTATGAACCATAGCAAGAAATTACTTGAAGATCCCATAAACCTCGTTTTTGTGTTTCATAAGATAAACCCAAGTGGTACGACTATAGTCATCGATGAACAAGACAAAATAACGAAAACCAAGAGTGGATATGACAGGTGAAGGACCCCACACATCAGAATGAATTAAGTCAAACATAACAGGTGTAGTAGGATGCATACTAATAGGATAGGAAGAACGCACATGTTTAGCTAATTGACAAGTTTCACAAGAAAAATCAAGCAAAATGTTATTATTAAATAAATTAGGGAACATGTGTTTCAAATATCCAAAAGAAATATGTCTTAAGCGTAAATGCCAACACATTACAAGAGCCTTATTAGGCTGACTACTACTACTACTACTACTACTAAGCTGAAGAGCAGAATGGGTGCTAGGTGAATCGGGAACGTCCAAGAGATACAATCCATTCACTTCATGTCCAGTGCCAATCGTCCTCTTCGACTCCAGATCCTAAAAGACACAATGAGAGGAATAAAAGGTTATACTGCAGTTCAAATTTTTTGTAAGACGACTAACGGAGATAAGGTTAGTAGTAAGTTGAGGAACATGTAATGTGTTATTTAATGATAAAGAGGATGTAACAGGTACAAGACCTTTACCAACTATGGGAGACAAAAAACCATCAGCAAGGCGAACCTTGCGATGACCAGAGCAAACACTATAGGTGTTAAATAGAGAGGACGTACCGGTCATGTTATTGGAGGCACCAGAATCAATGATCCATGGTGAGGAAGTGGTGGAAACACTGTGTGCAGATGCAAAGGTACCTGAGTGAGCGAAGGTAGAAACCGGCTGATATGAAGTCTCTATCTGATTGAAGAATTTCCTGAACTTGTCAAGTTCGGTTTGGGATAGAGATACTGAATCCGAAGAGGAAGTAGGAGCTGAAGGAGGTGCTAAGTCAGTCGTCTGCTGAGAAACTGCATGAGCGGAAGAGCGTTGAGACTGTTGACGATTCTGATTAGGACGACCATGAAGTGCATAGCAACGAGCCTTCACATGACCCAATTTTCCACAATGATCACACTTATGTCGCTGACGGGTAGGCAGAGACCCACTGGAGGGTTGTAGAGGTAGAGAAGGTAGGCGAGCAACCATAGCGGAGTGATCTCCTGAAAAAAGAGGTAGGACAGCTGCGTGACGACTCTCATCAGCCAAGACATACGAATACACAGTCTATAGGGACGGAAAAGGATCCATTCCCAATAAATGAACTCTCGCATACTCAAACTCATCCCGGAGACCAGCCAGAAACTGAAAAACCCGATTCTTATCCAGAATTGACGCATACAATGTCTCATCAAGAGGGTCCTTCCAAGCATAGGACGAGGAATAGAAGGTCAACTCCTCCTACCGAGCACGCAACTGTGATACATAGGTGGTAACTGAAGAATCACCTTGCGAAAGACGAGAAATCTCACGCTCTAAGTTAAAGATCCGAACGTTATTTTGACGTTGCGAGTAAATGCTCTTAGCAGAATCCCATATCTGTTTTGTTATAGAGAACACAAAACCAGCTGCAATGTGTGGTTGCATAGATGTAACCAACCACGATCGGACCATTGAATCATTAGCAAACCAATGGGAGTAGGACGTATCAGTCGATGCAGGTTGTTTATCAGCTCCCGTGAGGTAGCCGATATTTCCTTTGCCACCAATGAACATTTCAACCGATCGTGTCCAAAGAAGATAATTAGGACCATTTAATTTCACGGTGGTAATCTGAATTCCTGGAAAGTCGGTTGAGTGAGAAGGAAGACCACTTGAGTCATTATTATTACCAGTAACTGAGGAAGATGACGTCTCAGAGGCCATATTAAATACGTATATAAAAAATCTCCGTATTTTTGGTTTGAAAGGAGTTCAAAGAGAACAAGGAAAAGCTCTTAACAGCACTTTTGCTATTAGTACAGGCTCCGAACAGCCTCTATGCTAACGATAGCCCTCGAACCAGATCCAAATACCAACCTGTGCTGATCGCAGGCTTCAAACACGGCTTCAAAAAGATGAACCAACCTTTTGTTATGGTCGCAAACAGTCAAACTACGCTCTGCAGTGACTAAAGATCTCTAACTGCAGCTCTGCAATGATCGTATGCCTCAACTCAGCCTTCTGTTATGGTCGTAAGTCGTCAAACTGCCCTCTACAGTGTTCGTAAGTACCAAATAGCTTCCTGCTATGGTCGCAGACAGCAGAATAGCAACCTGCTGTGTCATAGAAGCCAGAACAACCTCTGACGATGTTCAAAAAACCAAAAACAAGCACCAAATAGCTTCCTGCTATGGTCGCAGACACCAGAACAGCAACTTGCTGTTTCGCAGAAGCCAGAACAACCTCTGTCGATGTTCAAAAACACAAAACCAGGTCACCTGCTGTGATCGCACAACTCATACAGCAACTACGATGATCGCACACTACCAAAATCACTACCTTGAGTGTCGTAGGGCTTAGATACAGCCATTGTTGTGAGAATAGGCTGATCGCAGGCTTCGGTTAGATGATACAGCCTAATCGCAGGCTTCGATTAGATGAAACAGCTTGATCGCATGATGCGATTTGGGTTTGGAATGGAAGATAATGTGATTTTACTTTTTTTTTTTTTTTTTAAGAGATTCGATGGAGGTAGAGAGCTTGGCTCTGATACCAAGTTCAAATTAGAGAGAAGAAGATTAACTTTGATTAATTAGCCCTAATTAGGCTATATAGGAATTACATAAGATAACTAAATAAATGAAAAAGACTAAAATATCCCTACTGACTTATTTAACATTAAGCGTTAATGAATGTAGCAATTCCAAAATAAAGTCTGAAAAATTGGGCTTGTGTGTAAAATCAACATGGAGAAAGGTTATGATCATGTATGTTGATTCTTTCTAAAGTATGTCTTAAGAAGAACGGGTTTTGGGGAGAATTGGATTAGATGGATAATGAAATGTGTTTTCCCCGTCATATTCTATCTTGGTCAATGGGGTTCCTGAAGGCTTCTTTAAAAGTTCAAGGGGATTGAGGCAAGGGAACCCTCTCTCTCACCTTACCACTTTTTGTTGATTATGGAAGCACTAAGCAAAATGGTGTTAATAGCCGGGAAGAGTGGGAACATATCAGGTTTTAAAGTGGAGAGCCAGGGTCAAACTGTTTCACATCTTCATTTTGCTGTTGATCTCTTATTTTTCTAGACCACTCAACTGCTCAGTTGAGATTCCTTAGGGGTATTCTTGGTTATTTTGAAGCGGTGTCAAGCATTCTAGTCAACTTGAAGAAAAACAAAAAATTTTGGGTAAATGTAGAGAGTGGGATGGACTTGTTTGCGGCTTCAATCTGTTTTTGGGTGGGAGTTTTGCTGACGACTTATTTGGGTCTTCCTCTTGGTGCGTTCGATAAAAGCAAGGAGATTTGGGATACAGTTCTTGAAAAAATGGGGAAAGGGGTTGAGCTCGTGGAAAGCAAAGTACCAATCAAAAGGGGGAAAGTTAACTTTAATCAAAAGTATGCTTGCCAGTATACCGAACTACTTCTTTTCATTGTTCTCCTTGCATCAAAGTGGAATTGAAGTTGGACAAGATCTGTAGGAATTTTTTCTGTCATGATAAGAATAACAATAGAAAATACTACATGGTGAGTTGGAAGAAAATTTGTTTACCAAAGCACAAAAAAAAAAAAAAAATGGGGGGTTTGGAGGTTAGAAATTTTACTCTTATGAATACAGATTTATCGGAGAAATGGCTTTGGAGGTTTGGGGAAGAAGATGATGGTCTTTGGAAAGATGTGGTAACACAAAAATATGGGGTGAAGGAATTTGGGTGGGAAAGTGAAGGGGGAAGAGGGGCATTAGGTTGTGGAATGTGGAAAGGCATTTTAAAGAGAATTCCTTTTTTCAATAAGAAGTTGAAGCTTAAAGTGGGGAGCAAAAATAGAATCCATTTTTGGGAGGATAAGTGGTGTGAGGAGTTTCCATTGGTGGAGCTCTTTCCTGATTTATTGCAATATCTACCAATAAGGGGAGGCCAATAGAAAATTTTCTAGTTGAGAGCGGTATGTTGGAAGTCATGGGATTTTGGCTTCAGGTGAATTTTAATGACTAGGAACTTATCAGTGTGAAGGGGCTTTTGAAGTTGGTAGAGATGATAAATGTTTGTGCAGATAGGGAAGACCGAAGACTTTGGGATAGTACAAGAAACGGGTTTACTCAATGAGATCTATGTATGTTTCGGGCTTACCTACATTGAGTTCTACTTTCCCAACATCGTTAGTTTGGGGCACAAAGGTACCTTTGAAAGTCTCAAATCTTGTGTGGCTAACAGCATTGGAGAGACTAACCACAATGGATCAGTCAATCAAGAGAGGCTTTCAAACTCCGAATTGTTTCTTGATATGCTTGAGAAATGGGGAGACATCGAATCACTTGTTTTTTTCATATGGCATAACCTAAGAAGTTTGGTCTCACTTTCTTGGCCTTTTGGGTCTAGTGGGATCCCTTCCGAGTACTATCAAAGGGTTTTTTGAGTCTTGGTGTTCATGGGGCTGCTCTTTTAAGGCTTCAAAACAGATTCTTTGGAGTCTTCTTCCTTTTGTCATTTGTTGGGGTATTTGGAAAGAGAAGAATGGGTGTACTTTTGAATGCAAGGAGCTTTTGATTTATGATTTCTTGTTGTCCATTCTGGGGCTTTTGGTCTTTTGGGGGAAGTGTACAAAGAGTTTAAAGGAATTTTCTTCTAGGATTTTGTTGTTCGGTGGGATATGGTTAGTAACTTAGAGGTGGCCTAAGTGGCTTCATTTTCATAAGTTTGTACTTCGAGGTCATCTTGTCCCTTTTTTCCATTAATAAAATTTTAACTTTCCAAAAAAAAGGTTGTTTTGTTTCAAGATGTTGAAAAACTAAAACATTTTGTATGAAACAAAATGATATTATGACCAAGCTCCCAGTATTCTTTGAAAAAAAACTCGAGAATCCATCAGGTCCCAATGCTTTCTCCCCATTCATACCTCATCTTCCTCAAAAGGTCTCTCTAGACATACTTATTGATTGTCTAATGATGGCCAGATTTTATATGATTCTAAATACAATTTTTCATAGTATTCCACCACTCCCTTCCAAATCACAACCTCATTCTCCAAGAACTCCCCATTGACTCTAAGATTTGAGTAGTTGTTTCCTCTATAAAAGCATGTCATTATATGAAAGAATTTGGTATTGTTATCCCCTTTGAACCATTTTACCCTTAACTCATGTCTCCAACTAACATCTTTTATTGCAGCCAACTTCTAAAATTATAACCATTCTTCAACAAACAACATGGAAATTTCTTACTTCATATCCCAATTATCGAGATCTCAGAGATAATTCTTTTTTTCCCTTAAGTTTACCAAAAGTTTCCTTGCCCCAAACTTTTAGCTTCTCATTGATAATTTTACTTTACATCTAAATTGAACATCTAGCCTCCTTGAGAATGAGAAAGAATTCCACCAAGACCCAACTCTCTCTTTGAAGCTTTCTGATTTTAAGTACATGTTCTCGAAATGAAACATAATAAGGCGACTAGCCATCAACCCTACTTGTAATCTAATTGGAATGTGATCCAAATTTGGATTGGGGATTTGAGATTGATAATTGAGACACAAAATTGAAGTGGTCCTCCCAATAAGTTGAGATCATAAATTAGCCTAGCCAAGACAACGTTGGGTATTCCTGGTGGTTAGACCAAGTAAAAGCCTTAGCACAAATAGAGATATCCACCAACGTGTGAAGATTAACATACTCCCCAAACAGTCTCATTCTTCTACTTGATTCTTGCCCTCCTTTTTTCTTGGAAGAAAATCAAATCACATTAAAATCACCTCCAAGACATCATGGTATACTCCAATACATGGCTACATTCTTTAGCTCATCCCCAGATTGGTGTTGATCCCTTTCTATATTTGGATCATAAATTGTGATATCAACTAAATCTTCAAAATAGAGCAGGTCTATATCCCATGCAGACCTAATACCGCGCTCTGAGACACAGTGCTCAAAAGATCTCTAAACCTAGAAATTCTTCAACACAAGCACATACAGGCAAGAATCCCATTCTCAATTCCAACCAATCAAGAATCCCATTCTTGATTCTTAAAAATTGAGACTTCCAATCTCGATTTCAAAGTTAAACTTAAATATTTCATTTTTTATAGATTATTATCTAAATGAAAAAACATTTTCAAAACAAATCGTCATAATAATTTTTGAAATAAATACTCTATGAAAATTACTTTTTTTTTTTTTATCAATAAAGATAATTTATTAAAAAGAGAACTAGGGGGTCGGGGTGACCAACCAAACAAAGGAAACCAACAAGAAAAGGGAAACAGCACAACAAAATAAGGAAAGAAATCAACAAAACGCGAACAAGTTACTATCTCGGCAACGAACAAACTCTATCCCACCGCACAACAAAATCTTCAAAGAAAACCCCTTGAACTCTTTATAAAGTTTGCTCCAAGATTACATGAGCTTCAAAATAAAAATAACTGATCCTTCCATCATAAAAACTTTCCCTTAAAAGATGCAGCCATTGTGTTCTTGCCAGATACCCTAACAATTAGATATACCAACTGTCATGGTCGTGTTTTTTCTAAGCGAGGTAGTGCGGCGCATGAGGTGAAAACCTGCAAGCCTGTCAAAAATATCTCACGCACACAAAACATTGCTAGCAATACAAGAGAACGAGGGAAACATGAGACAAAGCCCAGAGGCAACTTTTTGATATAGTATGCAATTACACGAAGTACCACGTGACAAAAGCTAATAAGGTGTGTTACAAGCAACTAGTGATCTAGTACACGAGGGACGCCATGTAGCTTGGGCGAGGCCTCAAAGTCAACGTGGGTGTAGGTTGGGAATTGGAACCAAAGACACCCTTCCTATAATGAGTACGCTAAGTCTTTCTAAGTTTCCAAAAGGAAACATCAAAAGTAGAGATCGATCATACTCTGATCATACTCTTTACTCTTTTATTACAATAATGTCACTAAACTAAGAATTTTGAATTTAAATATTAATAAATTTGAAACTAAATATCAAAATGTAAATAAACAGAATTATTTGAAAGCTATACTAAGAATTTGAAATTATAAATTTCTTACCTTTGTAGCTGAGTTTTACGTGTTCTTGATATTAAAGTAATTTTTCCCACTAATTTCCTCAGCAATTCGACAAAATATTCCAGTGACTAAGTAAATCTCGACGTCGTGGATATTTTATTCGTCAATGTCGAATCTTAATTCACGTTCGAAATATATTTAAATCTCAATCAAAGGTAACGTACACAAATCACTCTCAAAACCCACTCATCTCTGATTTTTGTTCTCTCTCGTAAGAATGAATTCAACATTAGTAACATTATAATAAAATATGATATATTATATTATATTATATTATAATATATAAAATATTAACACTTGGATACCTATTGTTCACAACACATTTATAATATATAATATAATAATAATAATATTATTACTAACATTAATTATACAAAATCCCTTTAACAATTTAATAATTTCAAATTAGACCATTTTTTATGAATAATTATATTTTTTATTTAAAATTGGGTTTAAGTATAATTATTCATAAAAGAGGGTCTAATTTGAAATTATTAAATTGTTAAAAAAAATTTATATAATTAATATTAATATTATTATTATTACATTATATTATATATTATTATATTATTATATATTATATTATTATGTTATAATATAAGTTATAAAGGTGTTCTATTAACAATTGATATCCAGATGTAAATATTTAATATAATAATGTTACTGGCATCGAATTCATTCTTGCAAGAGAGATAACAGAAAAAAAAATTCTAGGGTTATCGGAACCGCTTTGTTTAGATTTCCTGACACATTACTAATTCCCCTGGCGTAGATCTACTTGTTGTTAATAGATCGGTAAGAGTATTGTTCCGATAGATAACTCTTCTATAGAGTTCATTAATATCCGAACTCATTAGTTTACCCCCATCTATCTGAATGATCGGTCTCAATTCAGGAGGAAGAACTGGTAATAGGCACAAAACCATCCGTTCTGGTTCTACATTTGTTCGAATAAAATGCTTAGCTAATTCCATGCGTCTAACCAAAAAATCCTTTCTTCTTCCAATTTTTCTATCTTCCCATTCATTATCAACAGTCCCTAATTCGATTCTTGAATAATCCACATCACTTCTGATTCTATTGTAACAACTGATGATGGAAACTTTCTTTGTCCTGTTGACATACGACCTGTTGATCTTGAAACATCTGATCGCGAAGTGCAGATGGAACTATTACCTCTTCTGTTGTACATGACCTTCCATGTCATCCTTTTTGTACGATGTCAATTTAACAAGTGATCGAATATCTTATTGATACTCTCGATTGGCTCTGCTTTTCTCGAATGCAGGTATGAAATCAAGAAACTCGCCTTAATTAGTCAAGCTCCAACCTGTGGGATAAATTAGCAAATCACATCATATATTGGATATTGCATCAAAAAGAGAGATTGATTCTCCCTTCTGGGCAAGTCCTAAGGAACGTCGACTTGATAGCCTTCACAGGTAAGTGGGAATCTTATTTATTGATTTGATTGAACCTATCGGGTAGGAGTGGGTTCGTGTACGTTACCTTTGATTGAGATTTAAACGTATTTCAAACGTAAATTAAGATCCGACACTGAATAACAAAATATCCACGACGTCGAGATCTACTTGGTCACCGAAATATTTTGTCAAATCACAGAGGAAATTAATGGGAAAAATTATTTTAATATCAAGGACAAGTAAAACTCAGCTACGAAGGTAGGAAACTTATAATTTCAAATTCGTAGTATAGCTTTTAGGAAAATCTATTTTATTTACATTTTGATAGTTAATTTCAAATTTATTATAATTTAAATTTAAAATCCATGCATCAAATTGTAGAATAATTCATTTTAAATGTTTTCTATGATATTTTAATGTTGTGGAACTTGGGTGAGTTTAACTGGAAAATCAATTTGAAATAAATTGATTTTCACAGAGTATTTATTTCAAAAATTGTTAGGATGTACTGTTTTGAACGTGTATTTTCATTTAGATAACAATTTATAATAAAAAAATGAAATGTTTAAGTTTAAATTTGAAATTGAGAATGAATGTCTCGATTGTTTAAAATCAAGAATGGAATTCTCGATTGGTTGGAATTAAGAATAGGATTCTCGGCTGCATGAGTTTGTGTTGAAGAATTTCCAAGTTTAGAGATCTTTTGAGCATTATATAATAGAGCATGGGATGCAATTAGGATGGATAGTAACTGTGGGACAGTTTACTTGTATGTTTACTTCTTTATGATTTATTGCTTTCGATATACTGCTATACGTTTATAATTCTAAAATACCTGGGAGGTCATCACACTTGCAAATTTGTTTTAATTTATTTCAAATGAATTTTGAAAAATATTATTATAATTTTTGTTATCCATTAAGGGGATAATGAATGACTATACAATTAATCAATAGCTCTTTCCAAAAATAACCAATTAATTTAAAATAATAGATGTTTGATATTCTCTCTGATAGTATGGGATACCATTAGAGAATACCATTATACCCACTATTCAAGAAATTCCTATATTATCTTTATTGGAAAACAACAAATTGTGATGTAAAGATGATTTGTAGATGACTAGATTGATTGAAGACACATGCATACCATAGAGTAGAAGAATTTGAGAAGAATAATCGTCTAGTCTCAATCTGAGAGCTTGGTAGGAATTTATAATTATAAAAGAGTCAAAAGATAAAACTACCCTTACATATAAAAAATAAATAAAAGCTATTACTAAAATAATAACTAAGACTAATATTAATTAAATTATTTTCAATACTCCCCCTCAAGCTGGAGTAAATATATCAACAAAATCCAACTTGACAATGTGAGAATTAATAATAAAAGGACCAATAGACTTCTTAAGCATGTCGGCAAGCTGATTTGAAGAAGGTAGGAAAATTGTATGAAGATCACCAGGTCGAATTCTCTCTGAGAAAGTGAATATCAATCTCCAAATAAGATTATCACCATAAAAAATACATAAACCAGAGATAAATCTCTTATTTATGAGAAAATCAGTATAATCAATATCTGTAAAACAAGACAAATGTGGCTGAGCAGTTGAAAAGTAGAAAAACCCAAGACTAGGATGCGACTTCAAGTAGCCAAGAATACGATAAGCAGCATTAAGATGAAAAGTACGCGGAGTATGATGAACTGACTGATCGCAAAGGAAATGTCCGGTCTAGTGTTAGTCAGATAAATCAGACGGCCTACAAGTTTCTAATAAGAAGAAGGATCCGATAAAAGATCACCAGAGTCAGTTTGAAGACGATTCTGATCCATAAGGAAGCAAGACAACAACCAAGTATCCTAGTGTCTTGTTAAATAAGTCTGTGTCAAGTCTGTGTCCTTTTTGGTATTTTCCCTTTACTCATATTATGTAATACTTATATAGTCTAATTAGGGCTAATTAATTTAATTTTCTTTTTCCCTTAATCTTCTTCTCTCTAAATTCGAACTTGGTATCAGAGCTAAGCTCTCTACCTCCATCGAAACCCACTACTACAAACTCCATTGACTTATTCTTCCTTAAATCATCACCCAAACCCTCTCATTTTCAATTCATATCACCCCTACGAGGGTCCTCTGTCACTACAAACCCTAATCGCATCATGCGATAGGGAGTTAATAACTAATCGAAGCCTGCAATCAGGCTATTCTCACAGCAATAGCTGTATCTAAGCCCTACGACACCCATGGCGACTGTCTATGGGCATTGCGACACTCAAGGTAGCATTTTTAGTATTGTGCGACCATCATAGGTGGCTGTATGAGTTGTGCGATCATCATAGGTGACTGTTCGAGACCTGCGATCACAGCAGGTGACCTTCTTTGTTTTTTTTTTTTACATCGTAAGAGGCTGCTCTGGCTTGTGCGACACAACAGACTGCTGTTTTAAACCCTGCGATCACAACAGATGACTGTTTTTTGATCTTTAACCATCATTGGTTGTTATACGAGAGTGGTGGCAGTCGTTTTTAACACCTACAGAGATTATTTTTTTTATTACAGCAAGGTGCTGTTCTTACAGCAGTATTGATCCTTGATTCCTCGCTTGCGGTAATGACAACTCGGGTCACCCACATCAGTGTTTGATTAGCTTTCGCAGCTTTTACAATCATGCCTCTTGTTTTTTACTTGAACTCCCTTCAAACCAAAGTACACGGAGCCCTTGATGGCCTCTGAGACATCATCTTCCTCGATTACTAGTAATGGATCGAATGGCCTTCCTTCTCACTCAACCGATTTTCCAAGCATTCAAATTACTACCGTAAAATTAGATGGTCCTAATTATCTCTTTTGGGCGCGATCAATTGAAATGTTCATTGGTGGAAAGGGAAAGATCGATTACCTCACAGGGACAGACAAAGAACCTGCACAAACCGACACTTCTTACTCCCATTGGTTTGCTAATGATTCTATGGTCCGATCGTGGCTGGTTACATCTATGCAACCACATTGCAACTGATTTTATGTTCTCCTCTACAGCAAAGTAGATATGAGAGTCTGCTAAGAGCATTTACTCGTAACGTCAAAATAACGTTCGGATCTTTAACTTAGAGCGTGAGATTTCTCATCTTTCGCAAGGTGATTCTTCAGTTACAACCTATATATCACAGCTACGTGCTCAATGGGAGGAGTTGACCTTCTATTCCTTATTCTATGCCCCCTTCTATTCCTTATTCTATGCCTGAAAGGACCCTCTTGATGAGACATTGTATGCGTCCATTCTGGATAAGAATCGGGTTTTTCAGTTTCTAGTTGGTCTCCAAGATGAGTTTGAGTATGCGAGAGTTCATTTATTGGGTATGGATCATTTTCCGTCCCTACAGACTGCATATTCCTATGTCTTGACTGATGAAAGTCGTCACGTAGCTGTCCTTCCCCTTTCTTCGAGAGATCAATCCGTTATGCTTGCTCATCTACCTTCTCCACAGCTCCCCAGCAGGTCTTTGCCTACCCGTCAACGACATAAGTGTGATCATTGTGGAAAGTTGAGTCATTTGAAAGCTCGCTGTTATGCACTTCATGGTCGTCCTAATCAGCATCGTCAATAGTCTCAACGATCTTCAATTCATGTAATTTTTCAGCAGACAACTGATTTAGCACCTCCTTCAACTATTACCTCCCCATCGGATTCGTTATCTCTATCCCAAGCCGAGCTTGACAAGTTTAGGAAATTCTTCAATCAGATAAAAACTTCATCTCAGCCGGTTTCTACCTTCGCTCACTCAAATACCTTTGCATATGCACACAGTGTTTCCACCACTTCCTCACCATGGACCATTGATTCTGGTGCCTCAGATAACATGACCGGTACGTCCTCCCTATTTAAAACCTGTAGTGTTTGCTCTGGTCATCGCAAGGTTCACCTGGCTGATGGTTCTTTGTCTTCCATAACTGGTCAAGATCTCTTACCTGTTACATCATCTTTATCATTAACTAATACACTACATGTTCCTCAACTTACTACTAACCTTGTATCCGTTAATAATCTTACCAAAAATTTGAACTACAATATAACCTTTTATTCTTCTCATTGTGTCTTTCAGGATCTGGAGTCGAAGAGGACGATTGGCACTGGACGTGAAGTGAATGGATTGTATCTCCTGGATGTTCCCGGTTCCCCTAGCACCCATTCTGCTCTTCAGCTTAGTAGTTTTAGTAGTCAATCTAATAAGGCTCTTGTAATGCGTTGGCATTTACGCTTAGGCCATATTTCTTTGGATATTTGAAACACATGTTCCCTAATTTATTTAATAATAACAATGTGCTTGATTTTTCTGTGAAACTTGTCAATTAGCTAAACATGTGCGTTCTTCTTATCCTATTAGTATGAATCCTACTACACCTGCTATGTTTGACTTAATTCATTCTGATGTGTGGGGTCCTTCCCCTGTCACATCTACTCTTGGTTTTCGTTATTTTGTTTTGTTCATTGATGATTACAGTCGCACCACTTGGGTTTATCTTATGAAACACAAGAGTGAGGTTTATGGGATCTTCAAGCAATTTCTTGCTATGTTTAATACCCAATTTGATCGAACCATCAAGACCTTCCATTCTGATCATGGTACTGAGTACACCCATAGTGAGGTCTTGAAACTTTGTTTAGAATCTGGCATTGAGCATCAAATGTCCAATGTTAAGACCCCTCAGCAGAACGGTAGATTAGAAAAAAAAAATTGCCATATTCTAGAATTAGCCCGTGCCATTTCTATTGGCATGAACATGCCCCAATCCTATTGGGCTGATGCAGTTCTTACTGCTGTTTACCTTATTAATTGGACCCCCTCCAGTATTCTTCAGTTTGTCACACTCCTCTCTAAGTTTTTTCCAAATCGTCTCATGTTTCCACTTCCTCCGCGTGTTTTTGATTATCTGTTTTGTTAAAATTCTTGACCAAACTCATACTAAACTTGAACCTAAGGCCGTAAAATATATCTTTTTGGGTAATTCCTCTACCCAGAAAGGATACCGTTGTTACCATCCTCCTTCTCAACGATGTTTCATTTCTCAAGATGTTTCTTTTTTTTAGCATACTCCTTACTATAATGGGTCCGTTGGCATTCAATCTGAGTGGTTTTCTTTATATTCACCTAATGATCCATTTCCTTCTTTATTTCCCCTTCCCATGCCTGTTCCTCCTTCTCCACCCCCCATCAGTTCGTCCCCTCCTCCATTGCAGGTTTACTCTCGACGTCCACGTGATACTACCATCCCTCCTATATCCGACCAGCTCGCCTTCAGCTCCACCTCGCTTCTATTTCTGTTGTTTCTTTTCCTACTACTGTTGCAGATGCTATTATCCATCCTGAATGGCGAGCAGCTATGATTGATGAGTTGACTGCTCTTGAAAAGACTCAAACTTGGGAACTTGTTCCTTTTCCACCTGGAAGGAAAGCTCTGGGTTGTCGCTGGGTATTCATGCTTAAGCATAATCCAGATGGTTCCATTGCTCGTTATAAAGCCCGTCTGGTAGCCAAGGGTTATGCTCAGACTTATAGGCTTGATTATCAGGAAACTTTTGCTCCGGTTGCCAAGATGACTACCATTCGCATTCTCCTTTTTGTTGTTGCTATCAGAGGGTGGCCTCTCTTTCAGTTAGATGTCAAGAATGTTTTTCTCAATGGTGATCTTCAGGAAGAAGTCTATATGGTCCAACCTCCTGGGTTTCTTACTTCTGCTTCTCTTGCCCATGTTTGTCATCTTCGCCAGTCTCTTTATAGCCTGAAGCAGTCTCCTCGTGCATGGTCTGAGCGCTTACTAAAGCTATGCATCAGTTTGGATTTCATCAGAGTTCTACTGATCACACCTAGTTCTTGCGTCACTCCCAAGGCAAAATTGTTACTCTGATTGTGTATGTGGATAATATTGTCATTACTGGAGATGATGACGATGGCCTTATCGAGGTCAAAACTTACTTAGGACGTCAATTTGAGATTAAGGACCTTGAACATCTTCACTATTTTCTGGGTATTGAGGTTGAGAGGTCCCAGTCCGGTATATTTCTTTCTCAGCGTAAGTATGTCCTTGATCTACTTAGTGACTCTGGTCAACTTAAATCTCGTCCAGCTGATACTCCTATTGAGCAAAATCATAGGTTAGCTGATTCTAAGGAGTCTTTGTCAAATATTGGTCAATATCAGCGTCTTGTGGGAAAATTGATCTACTTGTCTATGACTCGCCCTGACATTGCCTATGATGTTAGTGTTGTAAGTCAGTTTATGCACTCGCCTCAAACATCTCATCTTACTGTTGTTTATTGTACTCTTAGTTACCTTAAGGGATGTCATGGTCGAAGTATTTTATTCAAAAATCATGATCATCTTCGCATTGAGGCATGAACAGATGTAGATTATGCTGGTTCAATGACTGATAGAAGATCTACTTCTAGGTATTGTACTAAAATTGGTGGTAACTTGGTAACCTGGCGCAGTAAGAAACAGGATGTGGTTTCTCGGTCGAGTGCTGAGTCAGAATACAGAGCTATGGCACTTGGAGTATGTAAGTTGTTGTGGCTCAAGATCTTACTAACTGATTTATGTCTTCCTGTGCCGGTCCCTTTCTTACTATATTGCGATAATAAGGCAACTATTAACATAGCTGCAAATCCGGTTCAGCATGACAGATGGAAGCATATCAAAGTTGATCATCATTTCATTAGAGAAAAGATTGTTTCAGGACAGATTTGTACTCCCTTTGTTCCTACATCTCAACAACTCGCTGATGTTCTTACTAAAGGTGTTAGTAAAGCCTCCTTTGAAGATGTCTTGTCCAAGTTGGGCGTTGTTGATATCCATGCACCAACTTGAGGGGGAATGTTAAATAAGTCTGTGTCAAGTCTGTATCCTTTTTGGTCTTTTCCCTTTACTCATATTATGTAATACTTATATAGTCTAATTAGGGCTAATTAATTTAATTTTCTTTTTCCCTTAATCTTCTTCTCTCTAAATTCGAACTTGTTTTGAAGAAATCCAACATGTATTTACGCTGAGAAAACGAAATAGCACGGCGAGAATGGACCATTTTTATCCCCAAGAAGTACTTGAATGAACCCAAATCCTTAACCTCAAAAACACAACCCAATAACACCTTAACTCTATCAATCCACTATGCATCATCTCCGGTCACAATAATATCAATCACATTAACCAAGACAATGGTGCAATGACCATCCATTCCTCGACAAATAAAGCAAGTATGATCTGAGTGGCATCTGAAAAACTCCATAGATAAAATAACCTTAGAAAACCAACGAAACCATGCTCGTGAGGACTACTTCAAGCCATACAAGGATTTAAGAAGACGGCATACATTCTTAAAATACTCTCCCTAAAGATTAAACCCATGAGGAGGGTCCATATAAATCACCTTAGCCAAATCACCATTTAGAAAGGTGTTATTCACATCAAGTTAGTGAAGTGGCTAGGAGTTACAAGCAACTAAAGAAATAAGAAGTCGAACAATGGGGAATTTGGCAACAAGAGTAAACATGGCACCAAAATATTTTCCTGGAGTCTGTGTAAACCCTTTAACAACTAAGCGGGCCTTATACCAATCAACAATGCCATTGGCAAGATATTTTACAGTGAAGACCCATTTACAACCAACGGTCCACTACCAAGATAGGAGAGTAAGTAGCTCCCAAGTATTATTTTTCTATAAAGCATCCATCTCAACAATCATAACTTTAATCCAGTAAGGGTCTTGCAAAGCCTCTGATACAGACCAAGAAACTCAAATAAAATCAATAGCTGCAAAATAGGCCTGATAAGAAGAATAAAAACCCTGATAGAAAACAAATTGGGTAATAAGATAATCAGTAACACACCCCCACTTATCTTTGCGAAGGGCAATAGGTAAGTGAGAGTCAGAAATAGAAAGGATAAAATCAGGTATATGTGTAGAGGTAGGAGATGATCTGCCTGAATCTAAGGAGGAAGTTGGCAAGGGTGTAGAGGGGCAAAAGCAACGAGTGCAAACCTTAAGTGTCGACAAAAATGGAGGAAAAACTGGAGATGGCAGCACTATAAGAGACGGTTCCTGCAAAATAGATGTAAGATAAAAGTATGAAACATTTTCAAAGAAAGTAACATCAAGAGAGTGTATGACACAGTGAGAAACGGGATCATAACACCGATACCCCTTTAACATAGAGGAGTAACCCAAGAAAACACATCGAATAGCTTTGTCATCCAATTTTGTGCAATGGAGAGTCCTTCCCTGAACAAAGCATGTACACCCAAAGACTCGAAGTATAATTGGAAAGAGAAGACTATCAGAATGAAGGACATGAAGAGGTATCTGTCCCTCCAAGGTACGACTCGGAACGTGGTTAAGAAAAAAAGCCACAGTGAGGACACAACCATATTTCAATATGTCTTAAGAACATGCATTCTGCGAAAAAGGTAGCGGATAATATTCATGAGATGGCTATTCTTGCTATCCGCCATCACGTTCTGCTCCCGAGTATAAAGACAAGTTAACTAGTGAAGCATACCATGCTCGTGAAAATGGGAACGAATTCCATCAGATATATATTCCCCCTCATTATCAAACTTAAGGGATTTAACAGTGATATTCTATTGAATCTAAATCATTTTTAAAAAGTTAACAAAAATAAGGAGCACCTTAGAATGAGAATGCATCAGATAAACCCAAGTGTAACAAAAATAGTCATCATCTATAAATGTAACATAATATTAATTTATGACCATTGAAAGTAATAACAGAAAAAGGCCCCCACACATTAGAATGAACTAAATTAAATATTGCATTAACGTGATTCATACGAGGAATATAAGAAGTGTGTGTGTTTAGAAAGTTCACACACAAAGCACTGAAATTTGTATCCATTACAAATAATTTTTAAAATAGGAAATAAAGAACATAAGTACTGAAAATTGGTATGTCCTAAGCGAGCATGCCATAAATCTAAAGTTTGAGAGGAAAACGTGTGGCTTCTAGAGGACAGAAGCCAGAATAGCAATAGGCTAAGATCCAAACAAGTACAACCCATGTCTCTCATACCCCTTGCCAAAAATCCTCCTCGAAGTCAAGTCAAGCCGTAACGCACCAATAGCAAACGTAGGCCCCTCTTATGTGCGTCAGGTTGTTTTTTGTTTGCTAGTAAATATAGGTGCCTCTAAACTTAAAGGGCACCGCAGCGCTCAAGGTTGTTTAAGTGAGCCTTATAGAAAAGTCGTTGCACGCCAAAGCGTAAGCATGCACGTCTATCACATTTTTCAACTTCACTTGATGGCAAATACAGCTTGGAATCTCCTCCAAGGAGGGCAGCGCGTGGTGTCCCACGCTTTGTGTAATTTTACATCAATTTGCTTCCCCTCATACTCAGGGAAGGTCTCTCTTCTTTTTTTCGTGGCCATGTACCTGGATGCATTTTGCGTTTCAATAGGGATATGAAAGTGAAAACCCCCATCTTTGTGCGTTTCACTAGCGACAATTACTCTTTTGCAATTGAAGCAGCAGAGTTGGGGAAGAAAGAAGGAAGTAGGGCAGGATCGCTTGCTTGAACGAGGGGAGTGGGTCCCAAGGAAAGGACTAGTTCAACCAAGCCAGAAAGAATGATTAATGAATGAAAGAAGGAATCACCAACCAGAAACAAATACAAGTGACAGCTAAAAAGCCGTAGTGCGCCAGTAGCAAATGTAGGCTTTCAAGCCCCAACTGAAAAACTACGTATATAGTGTCTTTTCTCTGGCGTGCTTCTCAATAACAACTCTAGCAACTACGAGTTAGAGTGAGATCGCCCGCATTCGAATAGAGAAACCTGGAATTAGATCGTTTCGTATCCGGTTTCGAGGATGAAGTAAAGGAGGCGGGCACTCAATAGCAATTGTTTGGATCTCTCCCGAACCCGGAATGAGATTGCTTGGTATCCACCTCTATTGGGCCTGAGTTTGAAGGGAAGTAAATTGATGTAAAATTCCACTAAAGCGTGAGACACCATGTGTGCCTACGCAACAAAAGAGGATGTAATTGAGGAAGTAGGAACGTAAGTTGGCTGTTAAGGAGAGAATGGAGTGGCTCATGTCAGACCGGAGAGATCATCCTACTTATCAGCTAGTTATCGGCTAGCTCAATCACAAAGCGGGCATCTCCACGATATACTCAGCCAGCTTGTTAGCTCAGCCTCTCTCCTTCGGACCCTTTGGGACTCACACCAGAAGTTATTCGGGGGACCACATCTGAAGTGCGTGAGGCCCAAGGAAGTTGGGCAGATCCTTGGAGAAATAAAATAAATGAAGGATAGTGTGGAAACCACTCAGGAGGAACGTCCCTGGCCCACAAAGCTATCACACAGGGCAACTTTTGGCCCTACATGCAGGCCGACGCATAGAAGTATGTCAATAAGTGTGACAAGTGTAAGAGACACCTTAAGAAGTTGATCCGTCAGCTAGCAGAAGAACTGAATCTTCTTTCTAGTCCATGGCCTTTTGCTAAATGGGGATTGGACATCATTGGACCACTATCAAAGGCTCCTGGAATTGGATATTCATTCTGGCCACCACCGACTACTTCACCAAGTGGATAGAGGCAATTCCACTTGCCTAGGTCCGAGAAATCGAGGGTCCTTCGGGTCTTGAAAAATACAGAGTAGAAAAAAAATAATTGGGCAATTTTGAGATTTAGTAATACTACTCAAACAAAAAATTAAGAGATAGGTGAGGGACATGAAGCACAGAATCTAGGGAAATCCCAGAGGATAAGGGGATGATACCCTTACTGTGGATAGAGGTAAGAGATCCACAGCAAGGTGAACCGCCCTACGAGTGGTAGGAAAAGTAGAATTAAAATGACTAGACTCACCGGTAATATGATCAGAGGCACCATAATCAACAACTCATGTCAGAGGAGCAGAGCCAAACTGAGTGACATGAAAAACAGAAAATGTATCTAGAGGAGTAGTAATTAAGGCCACAGTCGAAGATGAATGAGTGTGAACATGAATCTAATCTCGAATAATAAAGGCAATCTAAGTTTATAACTGTTGCAAATCAATAGTGCTAAGTGAAGAAAGAAGATCAGTGAGAGGAATAGATAATGACTCCACTGCAGCGGCATGGGGAGCAAACTGTCCCAAAGATGGAATGACCGAAGGCGGGCCTTCTCATGGCCATCCTTCTCACAATGACTGTAAGTAAGACTACTCCCTTTACCACGACCACAGTTGCCACGGCCACAATTTCTAGATTTAGGGTTACGAGAATTGGGAAAACTCGAGTTGGCTGCTAAAGCCATCTGATCTGTAGTTAAAGCAGAAAAAATTTCAGGGACCTAAGTTTGAGAAGGAACAATTCGACAACAACGCTCATCACTATCAATAATGGCAAATATCTCAAATAAAGGAGGTAAAGGAGTGGTACTAAGGATCTGGGTCCAAAGTACCTCAAACTCAAGGTGTAAACCTATGAGAAACTGATATGTCTACTGTCAAGCAATCCTCTTAACCCCAAACCCGGCTGCTTTTGCAGATAACTCAGTCATAAACTCATAATAAGAGAGCTGTTCCCAATGAGACTGAAGAAATTCAAAATAATCAGCTACACTTTATATTCCTTGGGAAGCTTGGGCAATGTCTAGATAAAGCTCATACATCTTCGAGTCATTCTTAGAGTGAGCATATGTCTGAGTGAGGACTAACCATAAAATGGAATAGTTTCGTGATACATAAACATGATATAGACCCGCTGGTTCATTGAGTTAAATAGTCATCCAAGAATAGTGCAGTTATCGATCTCCTATTGTTCAAATATTGGATCAGTGAGGGGTGGTTTAGTGACGGTGCCTAAAGGCCATCCAAATTTACCTCTACTACCCAAATAAATCACACAGACAGAGACCAGGACTAGAAATTCCGACCTTCTAGTAAGGTATTGGTTATACACTGGACTGAGGAATTTTCCCCAAGGGTTGTGGTAGAATCCGTAGTCTCATTAGTTGTCGTCATTGTGCACTATGAACAACAAGAAACTTTGGATCGAAGGGAGATCTCCCATACTAGTACTATCGAAGGACAGCAACAAGAACCTCTATTACTGTCGTATACAGCCATTACTACTATCACAAGGCAGAAAAATTGCTAATGATTACTGTCGACAACACTAAAAACAGCCATTGTTGTTGTCTTAGGGCACCAAACTGCTACTGATTGTTGTCAGCAACACAAAAAAACAGCCACTGCTGCTATCGTAGGGCACCAAACTGCTAATGATCGCTATCAACAGCACTAAAACAGCCATTGCTGTTGTCTTAGGACACCAAGCACTAGCTTAGTTGCTGTCACATACACCTAAGCAGCCACTACTACTGTCGTAGGGCAAAAAAGTTGCTAACAGTTGTTGTTGCAGCACCCAGAACATCAACTGTTGTTGTCGTAGGGCAGAAAAGATGCTAATATAGAGGTTGTTGCAACACCCAGAACAGCAACTGTTGTTGTCATAGAATAGAAAAGGCACTAATAGAAGCCGTTGCAGCACCAAAAAATCATAAAGGTTGCTAACTTTTGTTGCAGCACCAAAAAACAGCAATTACTGTTGTCGTTGGGCAAGAAAGATGCTAATAGTTGTTATCGCACACCCTAAAAATAGCCAATGTTGTTATCGTAGGGCAAAAAAAAATTTGTTTAATTTGGATGAACCACCCCTAACGTGGGATAGAAACACAGCGCAAAAAAATTATCGCAGCATGTGATTAAATCTCTATCACAACATGCGATAAAGGGAAAAAAGAAAATTAAAAAACCCTCGAAGAGGAGAAGATCGAATGAGATTGCTTAAGGTTAGGATTTAGTGAATAAGGAGGAAAAGGAGAGGAAAAAAATAGAGAGAGCGAAATTCCGTGACTCTGATACCAAGAAGAATTTGAAAAGAATAATCGTCAAGTCTCAATCTGAGAGTTTGGTAGGAATTTATAATAATAAAATAGTCAAAAGACAAAACTACCGTTACATATAAGAAATAAATAAAAGTTATTACTAAAATAATAACTAAGAATAAAATAACTAGATTATTTCCAATAAGAGATATGATGAAGATGGCTTGACAAATGATCATTTACAATCTATAGTAGTCAAACGATTGATTTCCATTAGAGATCAACGGCCAACCTGAGCCGAAAAACACGATCACCTAATTATGGTAAATTGCCAGACCGACCATAAAATCAGGGACTAACGGTGAGTTCCACATTGGTTAAGTACTGCAACATTGATATACAGATCGATACTTTTGTATTGGTCATTTACCTCATCTTTTTTATCAAATACACCACCAGAATTTATGTTCTTATGGCATGTTTACAAAAAATTTAATTATGAGATGGGAGATATTTCATTACTGCTTTATTAAAGATTTTCATGTTTTCAGGTTTTATTCATTTTGTTTACTTATTTAAAAACTTGCATTATTTGTAATAGATTAGCTTGTTTATCCATTCATATTAGGACTATTAATTTGAAATGTGAGTTTACTATTTAGTAACTTTCATGTTACTCACCCTACAAACAAAACATTACAGATGTCCTAGCTACCGAGATGCTTTTTCCTGATGAGAAACATTATATAGAGGGATTGCAGGATCAGGATGATGAGCATTATTTTTGTTATATGTGAGCTGAGATTGGAGTTTAGTGAAATTAGTTTTGTCTACTTTCGGACTTTTTTGTATATATTAGTACCATGTGTATTGTGTCTTCTTGTATGTATAAATCGAGAAAGTGAGAGTTAATAATTTATGTTGTGAATAATTATCGATCGATATGTGTAGTTGATGTATGTAACACTTTTGGATTGTACTTATAATTATGATTTTTAGAAATGATATATATATATATATATATTCGATGTGATATGGTGGTTGGAATGCTTGTTAGGATGTAGTGGATACATGTGTTTTGATTATACATGTATTTCTATACAGATGAAATTTTTAATAAGTCCAATTTTTAGGGAAAACTCTATTAAAATTATTTGGAAGAAATTCACATCGTATTTAAGATTTGAAGATCTTGATTTTGATTTTTTTTTTTTTTTGGCCCCATCCTCAAGATTTGGAAAAATCTAGATCCTAAATTGAAGGTGTGACAATAAATCCCAAAGAAAGCCCATTAAAATTCATCGTGCACATAATTACATAAAATTGATACAAAAAAGACTATTAATTGGTCAAATACAATGATGAATTTAGGATCGGACATAACAAAGGTATCCCCAGAGGAAACAGTCCAAGGAAAAGCAAGCAACCACACACTTCTTACACCCCACAACTCCAAGATGGCTCTACCCATAATCTCATTTAACTTTGTTTCTTGGAAAGTAACGATATGAGATTGTTTCTATTTAATCGTTGATTTGACCACCGTCCTCTGATCTTTGTCATCCAATGCACAAACATTCCATGAAAAGATTTAACCACCATCCACAAAATTAGACACCTTCCCTTTACTTCTTAAGACCCATCTCTAATTAGGAGCCCCAATAAGTCTTTCTTCAGACTTTGAACCTCTTTAGGTAGCTAGGTTTATGTTCCATCTTGTTTTCCATTCCTGACCTATCCGATAAATGTAAAACCCCTTAGGGTTTACATTGATGATACCAATCACCCTGGACTAATGTTGATCCCGTAAATCTATACGAAAGACATCTAAGTACTTGGATGTGCTCTTCCTTCAGGAATAAAGCAGTGGTCATAGTTGAAGTGGCTACATCCTTTTCCTCAACACTATCCCTAGCTCCTTATGTTCTAACTTCAATTTTAGAAAGAGTATTGCTCATTATCTTTATCAAAGAAAAACAAACCCAACGATAGCTCAATCTTCGAAATACATCTAGGTACTTGGATGTACTCTTCCTGCAGGGATAAAGAAGTGATCATGGTTGAAGTGGCTACATCCTTTTCCTCAACACTATCCCTAGCTCCTTATGTTCTAACTTCAATTTTAGAAAGAGTATTGCTCATTATCTTTATTAGAGAAAGATAAACCCAACGATAGCTCAATCTCCAAAATGCAATCCAGAAACCTTTCATTTGCTTCCAGAAGAATTAGATCCCTCATAGACTATCTACCATCCACATAGTTTACTCCTTTGAGACACTTTATCCATCAAAGGATTCTTATATGTCTTTAGGAGTCCTGAAGTAGTTGTCACCCAATAAAATGCCACCGAGATGTCTGCACTCTATTGTAGAAATCATCCAAGATTAAGCAACAAAACACTTCGAAAACATGCCACCACCATTGTCATAATCCTCTTCATCTATATAGTCCTCATAGTAAACAAGCATCAAAAATTTTGGGCATAAAACCTGGAATAGGAACACGAAAGACCGACAGGACTCTGAAAGCATCCCATCAGAACATGGTGGCACAATTAAAATGAAATACGAGAACTAAATTTGGACATAAATATCCGGCCTTCTTAATCTGGGATGTCAAAATCCCTTCTACGGTGAACTTTCTTGTTTTGGATAATCACTTTAGAGAAGATATTGACAATTGAATTAATACCACATGAGCTCATTATGGTACATTTAGTTAATCAATCATCACCCAATCCATTGTAATCTAGCTTCAAATTCAATTCCATTTTGCAATATCTTCGATATATGCTGATTCTGATCCATTGTATCAATGTGTTTCAATGTAAGGAGTCACAAACCTTTGTCTGATGGTAGGATTTTATGGAGATTGATACCACTTGCAGTTTGTTTGGATATTTGGACAGAAAAAAAAATTGGCAGAATCTTCGACCAAAAAGAGAATTTGGTGAAGGATATCACAATGATTATCGAAGCACTCATCGTCATGTGGCCCAAGCTACACAACGATTTTCAAGGGGTATTTTTTAAGATTGTGTCAAGTGGTACAACTATTTGTACGGTGGCAGGAAATATTCATTTCATTAGGGAATTGTAGATTGTGTCTTGAGGCTTATGTTGGTCTTCTCAACCACCCAATGAAGTAATTTATTGTTTCTCCTTAAAATGAAATATTGGACTTATCAAAAAAAGAAAGGATAGTTGTGAGATCCTGGATATTTGTTGGGTTGGAGATTTCTATGATGGAAGCCCAAAGTTTAAGAAATATTTCTCTTTTACTATTACGGCTCATATTATCTTCCCTATTTAGAGAACAGCCTTCGTTAAAGTAATTATTGGTTTGGCATTCAGTTTTAATAAATTTTAGTTTCACCAATCAAAAGAGAGGTAGAGAGAGTGTGAGGAAGAGAGAGGACTAGTTGGTCACATAAGATAGACTAGATTCATTGCATCAAATCATCAACCATTATGGACATAGGTTTATGAGAACTACTATCCAGTTACCTAAATCGCTTTTGTTCACCACAAGTAATGATGGCATAAGGATCTGACGTGCCATTCAAGTTTGCACCAATTAGATTCTTGGCTGCTAATAGTTCCAACTGAAATACAGAAAATTGGTTAAAACATTAACTAAATGAACTGCCACCATAACTTATTCCATTGTCAAGCTTAGTATATAAGGTGAAGAGCATGCTGCATTGAAATCTATTCACATCTGATAATATTTTTCATCATAAAAAGCGTGAAATCAGATAAAGGTCAAGCATAATAATTCGAGACCAATACATCTTCTAGAAGATAGGAAATACCTTGATAACATATGCAAAATTGTTTTGTGAATCTCCTTTAAACTGGCCCATCTACAAAATAAGTGCAGAACTGCACGTCAAACAAACGGAAAATCACTTCATGAAACAGATACAAGCAGAGCAGGGGATTGGAGTGCAGAAAAATGAAGACAACGCTAACGAACATAAAAGGAAGAATATCAGCTTACATCTTGAGATATGAAACTAGGAAAAAAGACAAAACAACATAACCTTGTGCAAGGACAGGTCAATATACAACATAATTTTTTTGTAAGCAACACATAATGCACATTTTCATATAGAAATAGAAAAGATTGGTGCAAGAAAGGACTGATGATGGGGTCCCAACTAGCTGTAGTTATTTTATAACATTCGGATTTCCAAGTTTCCTACTTGTCCAAACTTCAAGAATGATTGGATGGATCATAACTGAAGGGGAAGGTGATCAAAACCTTGACCTAGTGATGGAAGATCACATTTTCGACCAAAATTAAGGCTGCACCATGAACCTGGTCATTTGATAACATCAAAATTCAAAAGAAGACAAGGAACTGCTCCATGATTAGATCAAGAAAAGATAAACATAAGAAGAAAAAAAATGCACAAGAAATGAAACAAGTGGAGAATGGAGATCATCCGGTTAATACCACAGAGGATAACAGTTTTTTCAGACCAAAAAGAAGAAAAAACAAATGACTAAGAAGAAATTGGGGTTGGTAATGTCAACTGATGAATCAATGTTATGTTAAACGCATGTAGCTGCAGATGCACTACATTATGCAAGGATTAGGCCTATGTTACCCAGAAATTTCAAATGGAAGCCACACACCCACACATATCCAAAACTTATGTGTAAGATGCAGGGGCAGATCCAGTGGGGGGCCACCCCCCTCAACTTTTTCGTTGACTTTTACACCATGTAATTTTGGGATAATTTGAGAAACACCCTATGTTTTCACATCTTTACACACACCCTGAAACCTTATTGCCCCCCCCCCCCCCCTCCCTCTCTCCCTCTCCCATCCCTCATTCAATTTTTGCCCCTGCCCTCCCCTTCCCCTGAATTTTTTTGGTGATTAGAGGTCCTTCTAGACTTGTTGGATTTAAAGACACACCACATTTATTTTCAAAGTGATAATACACCCCCTTCACCTTATTCCCACCCGCACAATTTTTCTGGGTGATTTAGACACCCCCTCATCAAATTTGGATATTATATGTTTTAAGCTAAAGACAAAGACATTCCCTCTTTAATTTTTCTTTTCTTTTCTAGAATGATAAAAATATATATAAATACACTCATTTTCAACTTGTAATTAAAAAAAAACCTTTTTTTACTTCATAAAATCATTCATTTTCAAGCACTTTAACATCTATAGAAAATTAATTTTAATCTATTTAATTTCCTCTTCAATCCATCCATTTGAGCATTGCTTTAATTCCTCGTATAATACCTTAAGAGTTTTCTATCACAAATCTCATCATCTTCTAGTTCAAAAAGTTTATCTTTTTCCTTCGATTTTAGGTTGAATTAGTTAAACTTGGTATATAAAAAAATTATCTAAGAGGTTGAAGATGACTGATTTTGCGAAGATAATTCAAACAGTTTTTGGTTTCAAATTGAAAACGAGGGTAGTTTGGTCATTTTGCATTTGTCTATTGGAGAAGACCAAGGTTAAGTGGGGCATGGCATTTTGGAAAATATTATGGTTTTTAACTAATGGCATTGCATCACTTGACTTGGGTCTTCTCCCCTAAACAAATGAGAAATGACTTAAATACCCTTTTCTTTAATCTCTAACCAAAAACACTTAATTTCTCTCCAAAATCGGTGATCTTCAAGCTCTTCAACATTACCATGACCTATGATTTGCCACCCCTAGGAAGAAATCTGGGCTCCGCCCTTGGTAATATGTTATAGCCATGTTGTTTCAGTGACATACCCAAGTATTTAAGAATCAACTTTGCTCCAGCCTCTCCCTGTGTCCATTTAATTCATGCAAGAATCATTTTTTAAAAGTACTTTGATCCTTATGGGTTTGTTCTATATAGCTACTATGTCTTATGCATTGAAAAATGAAAACATTATGAATATTTGTTATTTTGAAATTTGTCGTCATGGTAAAACTAGATTTTTAAGGTACAGAATAAGCATTGTAATAATAGTAATATTGATATGTATGAGTGATGTGTCTAAATTGACAGTAAGAACAAGTGTCTAGGAAACGGATGTTGAGATGGCTATGTGATAAATGAACACATCTAAAGGAGACTCACAATACTTCTCGTAGGTGAGAAAAAGGGGAATTAGAATAAGATGTTGATCGTCACGCATGGTTTTAAATCACACATCTAAAGGAGACTCACAATACTTCCCGTAGGTGAGAAAAAGGGGAATTAGAATAAGATGTTGATTGTTATGCATGGTTTTAAATCTTGCCCGAGTCATCTCAGAATCGTCCATGAACGAGATAGATAGTTTTTTTTATTTGTCTCAGCTTGCAGAATCTCACAAGATAAACAAGATTAGTGGGCCGAGATTTTGAAAATCTCGTCTGAATCAGTAAATCTCATCCAAGTCAACCGGGATTGTGTATGTTTTAATTAAAATAATTAAATTTTTTATAATTTAAATACAAATTATCTAAATAAAATATGCTTTATGATTAAACATCTTCTAATCAACATTATTTTATTAAAAAAGTTAATAATTATTTTCATAAAAATATACATTAGTAAATAATTGTACAACAAGTTAAAGGGTTTATCTCGTTTAAGACAAGTTGACTCGTCCGAGACAACTCGGTCTCATCCATGGATGAGACGAGATGTCAAACAGAGTTTTGAAATCGAGTCGTCGGGGATCCCAATTATGTTAGTTGATTGTTGGTGGTTTTGCATGTCCAACTAAGACAACTTACGTCAATGGTGAAAACTGATCTAGATTAAAGCCTCAAGAGAAGAAGGGCAAAGCTGAAAAGAATGTGGTTTGAAGTAATGAGAGACAATTTGGGGGCATAAACACTCCTAGAGGTAATAAGACTATAGAAAGGAATGTGGAGAAAGAATTTGTTTAGCCATCCAAAATAGTTTGGACAAGGGTTAGGGGTGGCAACGACAATGATGATAACAATTTTTAACTATGAATATTTTAGAAGGAGATTGTTAGGAGGATTTTTGCAGTGTTAATTGAAGAGTTGTTTTCTTTTTAATGTTTAGAGATCACCCCATCTTTTTCCAAAATACTGACAAAATTACTCTATACAGAAGTTTGTAGAGATTTTGAAGAGTTTCTAATCATAAGCACAATTATGAAATTATATCAAGTAGTCATTTACCTTTTTGTGTTTCTCTTGTTTGGACAATAAAATAATATTAATGCTGTTTATAATGGGCACTTTATGAATACCTAGTTAAAAGGTCCTAACTTTTGACTGGTGTGTGGTGCATTCACCCCTTCGATTTTTAAATAACAAGAAGTTGAATGAAAGTGACAAAACATAAAATTGAGTAGTGGCAAAATTCAATAATAATCCTCCATATACATTTCCTAGGTCATGGCAAGTGGCAACAACCATAATTTCCACTCTGGAGTATAAGGAAAATTCAATAACAAAGGGTTAAGGATGGAAGTGTGAGGTCTATGTCACCTGAGTATGACAAGGACGCAGCTAGGTTACATCGTGGACATGTCATTTTTTACTTAAAAATTAAGTGCCTTATATAGGCACAAGTCAAGTGACCAATGCGTGGAGCGGGTCCGAGTGTAAGGACGGGAGCGGGTCCGAGTGTAAGGACGAGAGCGGGTGCGAGTACAAGGATGAGAGCGGGAGCGAGGAGCAGTAAGTTCAAAAATATCTTAGGGTGTGGAACGTCTCCAAATCATTATATATTGATTTATATATACTATACTCAATATCAATTTTCTTATTGAATGCTTCCAATGTTTTACCTACTCCATTGCCACTTACTATCTCTAGCAAAAAATACATTCTCTTATAATTGATTAATTTTAACAAAGTAAACAAACTTTATTTAATAAAATTTGCATTGAAAAATACATCATAACTCTATTATGGTCCAATTGAATTGAGAAAAATCTAACTTCTTTTTAATTACAAAGCCCTACTTAGACTTTAAAGAGATTAAAAAATCTAATAAGTGGAAAAGACAAAAAAAGATAAAAGACATAAAGTACTAAATAAAAATAGTTATTCAACACTCCCCATCAAGTTGGTGCATGAATATCAACAATGCCCACCTTGGACAAGACACCTTCAAAAGTGATTTTGCTAATACCTTTAGTAAGAATATCGATGAGTTGCTGAGATGTAGGAATAAAGGGAGTACAAATCTTCCCAGAAACAATCTTCTCTCTAACGAAATGTATATCAACTTCGATATGCTTCGTTCTGTTACGCTGAACCTGATTTTCTGCTATGTTAATAATTGATTTATTATTACAATATAGTGAAAATGGGGCTATCATGAGAAGACACAAGTCAGTTAGTAAGGTCTTGAGTCATAACAACTCACACACTCCAAGTGCCATAGCTCTATATTCTGACTCAGCATTGGACCGAAAAACCACATCTTGTTTCTTACTACGTCAAGTTACCAAGTTGCCATCAACTTTAGTACATTATCCAGAAGTGGACCTTCTATCAGTCGCTGACCCTGCATAATCTGCATTTGTCCATGCTTCAACACGAAGATGACCATGATTACTAAACAAAATACTTCGATTAGGACACCCCTTGAGATATCTAAGAATACAATAAATAGCAATAAGATGAGATGTTCGAGGCGAATGCATAAACTGACTTATAACACTAACAACATAAGTAATATCGAGGCAAATCATAGTAAAGTAGATCAATTTTCCCACAAGACACTGATACTGACCAATATCCAACCAACGCTCCCCCTCAGAATCAGCCAACCTGTGATTCTGCTCAATAGGAGTATCAACAGGACGAGAACCAAGTTGACCGGAGTCACTGAATAAATCAAAGACATATTTACGCTTAGAGAAATATACCAGAATGAGACCGCGTAACCTCAATACTCAAAAAATAGTGAAGAAATTCAAAGGTCCTTAATCTCAAATTGACGTCCTAAGTAAGATTTTACCTCGGTAATACCAGTACTATCATCTCCAGTAAAGACTATATCATCCACATAAACAATCAAAGTGACAGTTTTGTCCTTGGAGTGACACAATAAAAGGGTGTGATTAGTAGAACTCTGATCGAAACCAAACTGATGTATTGCCCTAATAAAGCGCTCAGATCATTCAAAAAGAGACTGCTTCAATCCATAGAGAGAATGGCAAAGACAACAAACATGTGCAGGAGAAACAAATGTGAGAAAATCAGGAGATTGGACCATATAGACTTCTTCCTGAAGATCACCATTGAGAAATGCATTCTTAGTATCTAATTGAAAGAGAGGTCACCCTCTGATAGTGGCAATAGAAAAGATAACTCGAATGGTGGTCATCCTCGCAACCAAAGCAAATGTCTTCTGATAATCTGACATAGTGGAAGCATGTGAATCAATAGATTCAATAGGCCGTGTTTAATAAAACACTTAAAATCAATTTGAATCAATAGATTCAATTGATAAACAAGCAATAGCTTGAAAAAAAATAAAGCATAAAGTTAAAAAGTAATTAAAAGAGAAAAGACAATTGAATTGATTATTAATTTTTGGATTTGGAGCTCCTTATATAGATAACTCCATCATAACAACTTGTAATCCTACTAAAATACTAAAAATTAATATTCCTAACCTATCTTTAACATAATACTAAATTTCTAATCCTATTAGAACTCAAATTAGAGACTTCTAAACACTTCTAATTATAGTATAAATAATAAAAACAAATTTAAAACAAATTAGTACTAAAAAGGAATTGTACTCCTAACATAACTATGAAATAGAAATCCTACTAGAAGTAGAAATAAAAATCCTACTAAAAATAGAAATAGACATCTAATAGAATTAGAACACTACTTAAAACTGTAGATGTCCTACATTAGGCCCCCTTTCTTTGAAAAAAACTCATCCTCGAGTTTTTCTTGAAGGCTTTTTATTTTTCTTGTTTTCCATTCATCTCTCACTCTAATCCACTTCCAGTTATATCCGTTCTTCAGACTTTGTTTAAATAATTTAATTGACCATACTATATCATCTGGTAAATCCATCACATAAGCATTATTGTTAATCTTCTCCAAGATATGAAAGGGTTGAATTTTCTTCAACTTGGTTTTCTTGCAAATTATGGTAGGAAAACGATATTTACTAAGATAAACCATGACCAAGTCTCCTTTTTCATACCTTTTGAATCTTCGATCGACACCGATTTTATATTTGTCAGTAAAAGCTTCAAGGTTCTTTTTCAGTTGTTCCTTCAATATGTCATGTTCTTTCAAACTCATCTCATAACAAAGTAGATTTGGAAGACTTGCATCGGGCACCAAATCGGTGTGGTATTGTATATTCCTCATAGGAAACAATGAATCCAACATTTCCAAACAAAGAATACGAGGGAATTTATCAAGAAGGGACTACACTTGATGAAAAACTTGAGTAGGAGGGTCTCGATTGGAAGGTTATACTACCATCGGGAACACTTGACTTGTTTCTTTTAAATCTTCATTGATGTTAGTAGAAACAAAGCATTTTCCATTCTCCTTGGCTGGTTGGGTAGCCTTGGGCTTTGAATGGGAAGGGTGTAAGATCACTTTGACACCATTATGCATGAAAGAATAGGTGTTGGCTTTACATAGGTAGGTGACATCATTATCATGAAGCCAAGGCCTTCCCAAAAGGATGTGGCATGCTCTTATTGAGACGATATCACAAATAACATCATCCTTATATTGCCCAACGTTAAAAGAAATAGAGCATTAGCTTGTCACATTTTTCTTGCATTCATCGTCCACCCAACCTATAAAATAAGGTGTAGGGTGTTACGTAGTAGGTAGCTTGAGTGCATCAACCATGTAACTTGAAATTTTATTTTCCGAACTTCTACTATCTATAATTAATTGGCACAACTTACCTTGAACCTTACATGTAGTTCGGAAAAAACAATGTCAAGTTGAAGAATCAACATGTTGTAGTGGCAATAAGTTGCAGATAATACAACTAAGATGTTCACCTTCTTCAAACTTCTCGAATTGGACTTCCAATTCAGTTTTAGTGATGAATTCTCCTTCACCAACCATGAATATGGATCGTAGGAAGAGTTCGGATACCACTTGACGTAGCGGAAGCGTGTGAATCAATAGATTCGATAGGTAGTATTCAATGGAACACTCAATCAATTTGAATCAATAGATTCAATTGATAAACAAGCAATAACTTGAAAAAAAATAAAGCATAAAGCTAAAAAGTAATTAAAAGAGAAAAGATAATTGAATTAATTATTAATTTTTGGATTTTGAGCTTCTTATATAGATAACTTCATCAAAACAACTTGTAATCCTAATAAAATACTAAAAATTAATATTACTAACCTATCTATAACATAATACTAACTTTCTAATTTTATTAGAACTCAAATTGGAGACTTCTAAGCAATTCTAATTATAGTCTAAATAACAAAAAACGAATTTAAAATAAATTAGAAACCAATAAGGAAGTGTACTCCTAACATAACTATGAAATAGAAATCCTACTAGAAGTAGAAGTAAAAATAGAAATCCTATTAGAAATAGAAATAGAAATAAGGAGTCTTAACATTGGACATCTGATACTTAATGCCAGACTCTAAACAAATCTTTAATACCTCACTATAGGTGTACTTAGTACCATGATCAGAACAGAAAGTCTTGACAGTACCACCAAACTGGGTATGAACCAAAACAAGATATTGCTTGAAGATCCCATATACTTCACTCTTGTGTTTCATAAGATAGGCCCAAGTAATATAACTGTGGTTATCGATGAACAAAAACAAATAACGATAGGAGAAGGACCCCACACATAGCAGGCGCAATAGTATTCATACTAATAGGATAATGCGGATGCACATGTTTAGCTAATTGACAAGTTTCACACGAAAAATCAAGTAAATTGTTATTATTAAATAAAGTAGGGAACATGTGTTTCAAATATCCAAAAGAAATATGGCCTAAGCGTACGTGCCAACGCATCACAAGTGTCTTATTAGACTGACTACTACTACTAAGCTAAGAAACAGAATGAGTGGTAGGTAAAGCAGGAATGTCCAAGAGATACAAGCCATTCACTTCACATCTAGTGCTAATCGTTCTCTTCGACTCTAGATCCTGAAAGGTACAATGAGAGGAATAAAAGATTACACTGCAATTCAAATGTTTGGTAATGGTACTAACAAAAACAAGATTAGTAGTAAGTTGATGAACATGCGGTGTATGAGTTTAGGATAAAAAAGTGTAATAGAAAAATGACCTTGCCCAGCAATAGAAGATAAAGAACCATCAACAAGGCAAACCTTGCGATAACCAAAGTAAATACTATAGGTTTTGAAGAAGGAGGACGTACCAGTCATGTTATCTAAGGCACCAGGATCAATGATCCAGGGTGAGAAAGTGGTGGAAACACTGTATACAAATGAAAAGGTACCTGAGTAAGCAAAAATAAAGACCGGCTTAGATGAAATCTCCATCTGATTGAAGAATTTTTTTAACTTGTCAGACTCAACCTAGGACATAGATACCGACTCCGATGAGAAGATAGCAGTAGAAAGGAGTGCTTGATCAGTAGTCAACTAAGAGACAACATGAGCTAAGGATCGGTCAAACAGTTAACACTGCTGATTAGGATCATGAAGTGCATAGTAACGAGCCTTCACGTAACCCAACTTTCCACAATGATCATATTTATATCGTTGACATAGAGACAGATTTGCTGGAAGGCTGTGGAGATGGTATGTGAGCAAGTATAACAGAGTGGTCTCATCAACTAAGACATACAAATACGCAGTCTATAGAGACAGAAAGGGATCCATACCTAATAAATGAACTCTTGCATACTCAAACTCATCCCAAAGCCCAACTAAAAATTGAAAAACTCGAATTTTTATCCAGAATTAAAACATATAATACCTCATCAACAAAATCCTTCTAAGCATAGGATAAGGAGTAGAAGGTCAACTCTTCCCATCGAACACGTAGTTGTGATATATAGGTGGTGACTGAAAGTTACCTTGTGAAAGGCTAAAACTCTCACGCTCTAAATTAAATATCCAGACATTGTTTTGACGTTACGAGTAAATACTCTTTGCGAAATCCAATATCTGTTTTACAGTCTTGGAGAATATGAAACTAACCGTAATGTGTGGTTGCATAGATGTAACTAGCCAAGAACGAACCAAGATGTTGTGATCGTAGCCTCCTCCAAACAAAGGGTCTACAGTGATCGCAACCTCTAAAAGTGGGTTTGCAGTGATTGTAGCCTCCAAACAATGAGTCTGCAGTGATCGCAGCCTCCAAAAGTGGGTCTGCAGTAATCACAGCCTCCAAGAAAGGGGTCTGCAATGATCGCAAGTCCCAAACAGCACTTCTACTATGGTCGCAAGCCCCAAACAGCACCTCTATTGTTGTCAATACAATTGTTTATTAGTAGTTAAGTAACCAATTTATGTTCTAGTCATTGAAGCTTCTTCTACTATGAAGGTTTTAGACTAAGCACATTTGGAGAGAATAGAAATGGGCTGCAGTATGCAGATTAGTTACCATCTCTAAAAATGTAATTGAATCTTCATGCCTCCTTAATTTCCTGATTGCATTTATACATTATAGGATATAGTTGGCTATTGTAGCAAACTTTGTAGTTGTCTCATGGTTCCCATATAATCACAGCTTACCAACATGAAATAATGTACAAAAGTGATAAATATACTTCAAGTCTTTGGGAAAATCATTTATTCCATAGCTTCTCATGTTTAGTTTATACAATGTGAGCTCTAACTTATATGGGAATTACGTGGGCATTGAAGGTTCAAACAGATGATGAGTCTTTCCCATAAAGGTCAAAACTTCCATGTTTACAATAGGAAAAATTACAAACAGATATTACAAAAAATTCTGCACGATGAACAAAATCCAAACATACACAATTCCACAAAAAAGTTAAAACTGAACATAGCCATCTCTCATCGCCATGACTAAACCAAGTATGAATCAAATTTATAAATAAAATAAATAAAAAATCAATAAATCGATTGATAATCCAACTAAAAAAAAGAAAAAAAAACAAATTTTTCTACGGGGATTAAGAATTCAATGTGATAATTAACCTTGTCTTTATCATCAAGAACGTAACCACTCGAATCATCTCCAAGGGCACAATCATTATCTCCATCATCTATTCCTCCTCCACCTCTAGTAGAGAAAAACGAAAACGCTCCGATCACGAATATGGCTGCAGCGACAGTGATCTTGATCTCCCACCATGACGGGACGAGAAAATCGAAGGCAATATCTGCCATTTCAGTGGCCGTGATTCCTCTGCGTATAAAATCAAAGACGGGGAAATCTAGCGTTTTGGAAACAGAATTACTAGGGTTTTGAAAGTTGAGAAGATCCATGAGAGAAGGGCTGAAGAAAGAAGAACATGCGAGCATTTTCGGAGGGAGAGAGTCAAACGAGGCTAATTATCAATTACGAAGACATCATGTTGAGTTACTAATTTATCCTTATTCTTAGAAGAAGATATCAAATAGTAATAGATGGTTTAATCTTAATGAAAAATTACTTAATTGGCCTTGTGATAGAGAGGGCGGTATTTTAACGACTAAAATGTTTCTTTCTCTATCTTAATGCCCTCACCTCGATAAAACGTGCAACAGAAATAATGGAGATTGACTATTCAAATCATTGGGATCAACAATTCAAATTACTAATTTCTAAAATTTGAATTACCAATATCAATGATTTAAAGGTCAAATGTTGAGATCAATGATTGTAAATAAATCAATCTTGACAATTTGATTTGTTGATCTTAATGACTCATGCTCAAACCTTGAGAGGAATTTGATAATTGTAAAAGTCGATATTGATGATTGGATCAGATGTTTATCCCAATCGCTTAATGATTCAGACATCAATTTTTATACATTGAGTAATCTATCTCACCAGTTGATAGTGGGGTGAGGGTCATTAAGAAAGAACGAGTTTACTTAATGCACTATCAAGTTAAGACAAAAAAATTATGTTGTCTTTAGAAAGAAATTGCAAAATTCATTAAATAATTTTTTAATTGATCTTATTTGCAAAAACTTGACATGAATCTTAGATCAACTCGAACACAAATCTCTACTCTTTGTTTTTATATTGGCATATTCTCTGACTTTAGAGAAAATATCATTCTCTAAACCTAAGCGAACTCCAATGGGTATCACTCTCTAAATCACTATTCATGTCTCTAATTCACTATTCACATAATTAAAAATAATAATAAAGTTATTATTGGCAACCCAACTTTATTTGTTACACCCCAATTTAAATATAAAAAATAAAAATCAACCATTTAAAATAATTAAAAATTAATTTAATAAATTATTATTTATTATTATTATTTTTTTAGATTTCTACATGGGGTGACCGAGAATCTCTTGGTCGACCGAACCTAAGAGTTGCTTATATTTTTTTTATTCTTCATAGATCGATCATTAAGTTGACCTATAAATTCTTGATCGGTCATGAAAGTGCCCTCGGGAAAAAATCCGCGTTATGACACAAATCCCAATGTTTGGGGTCGTCACCTAGTTTATATCTAGGAATCATAAAATGACTCTGAATGGAGTTCAATTCAGTTTACTATAGAGATAATGAGTAAGCGTCAGATTCTGGGTATTAGAATGTGTTAGGCACCAAGCCCACCCAATCAAGATGATCAGTCTCTATTGTGATCCAAGACTATCATATGGTCAATGGAGAGAGACCATAGTCAAAGTATGGTCAAATTATCAACCCTAGGGTGAATTGGGGGAGACTAAGGTCAAACTCAACCTAAAGTCATCTAGGAGAAACTATGGTCAAAGTCAATTTGAAATTAAATTAAATTAAAAAAATCATACCGAGTTAACTCATAAATAAGAAATAAAATAAAATAAATAATGGACAAAAAAGAAGGAAATTTTTTTGTTGTGGTCAGACATGTTATAAGGTTAATTGGGGGAGACTAACGTCAAACTTGACCTAAAGTCATCTAGGAGAAACTATGGTTAAAGTCAATTTGAAAATTAAATTAAATTAAAAAAATCATACCGAGTTAACTCATAAATAAGAAATAGAATAAAATAAATAATGGACAAAAAGAAGGAAAATTTTTGTTGTGGTCGGATATGTTATAAGGTTAATTGGGGGAGACTAAGGTCAAAGTTAACCTAAAGTCATCTAGGAGAGACTATGGTCAAAGTCAATTTGAAAATTAAATTAAATTAAAAAAATCATACCGAGTTAACTCATAATTTAAAAAAAAACATAATTTTTCCTTATCCAATTGCTTTTTCATTATTAAAAAACTTAATATATATTATACCATTTATATAATAAATAAATCAAATAAAATAATATATATTATATTATTTATATAAAAATTTAACTTAAATAATATATATTATATATTATTTCAAATTGGATATTATAGGATTCGAAATGCTAGTATCTAAATTTGTATCCAATAAGGATTCGAATATATAAAACTATCTGAATTTGAATCCGATATCCAAAATTTTTGAATAATATCCGATTTTTCGAATTCAAATTCAAATTTTCAACTATCCATTGACACCCCTATATGGATGGTTATTTTGGTGCTACAAAAAAACTTGATCTTTGAAGCTGCTAACAGTAAGGATGGGTGGTGACCAAATGGTGCTGCTAACATGAGTTTTAATGGTAGAAGGTGGTGTTGGTTCGATTTTGAATGGAGAAGGTGTTGTGCAATATAGAAAAATGAAGTGAAAGAGAGGGTGTTAAAAATCGAATGATGAAGGTCTTTTGGAAGTGGGTTGAAAACAATAATGGAGAAAGATATGTGATGGTGTCAATGGTGGGGGTTGAACCTGAGTTAATACAAGATCTACGAAGGTCTGTAATAAGTGAGGTTTGATAGGTTCATTAATGGTTGTAGCAAGGTGAGGCCTGTTGGGTTCGTTCTAAAGGATGGAAATAATTTTTTGGGTGAGTGAGGAAGAGAGGAAGATGGTCTGTGCTTAATGGCTTTAATGGAGTTTTGGGGTGTAATTGAAAACGAAGGAGGAGAAGAGCTTGGGGGCTGGTACGGCTATGGCAAAAATATGAATGGTTCAAATGAAGAAGATGATGTGAGTTCAATTGAAATGGCTATGGAAGAAGATGGTGATGAGTTGGGGTTTGGTGAGTTGGTTCTGAAAGCGCCCTCAATCCGCGGGGTGCGCGGATCCGCTTTTGACCCTTGAGGTTTGGGAGTCGCCACCTAGTTATTACGGTCTAGGAACCGATCAATGACTCTAAACGGATAAAACTAATCTAAAACCAAAAAAAAAAACTGAATTCGGGGATCATGTTACGGGATTGGAAGGTGTTAGGCACCAATCCCGCCCGGCCAAAGCCGGTCTCTACTAAATTCCCAAGTAAATTACATTGCTAAAACCTAGATAAAAATAGAAAATAAAAAAAAAATACCTTTCCGATGCAAGGACTTTATTCCCTCAGATCTGACAAAAAGAGCTCCTTGTACCGTGCTCCCTTGCTTCGTTCTGCTTCCGGATTTGACTTCGGATCTCCGAGGTAAGGTATCTCCTTATTTTTGAATTTGAACTCTTCAAGTTCGTTGCAGATTTGGGGATGTTTTTAGAAGGCTTTTGGGTGTTTTCTAGACTAAAATTGAAGGAGGGATGTTAGGTAAGGAGTTGGGGCTCCAAAACTAGGGTTTATGGGAGGCTAGGGGAGCTTCTAGACCTACTTCTCTTAGGGTTTATGATTTGATCCGAAAATAGGGTGTGAGCACCTCTATTTATAGATGTTTTTAGGGGTAGATTTGGATAAAGTTAGTGTTTAATTAGAGATCTTTTAATTAGAGTTGTGTTTTAGTTAAAATTATTTTAGGTAGAATTGTGTTTTAATTAGAATTGTTTTAGGTAGAATTGTGTTTTAATTAGAATTGTTTTAGGTAGAATTATTTTTAAGTTAGAACTCTATTAGATAGAGTTATTATTTAATTAGAATTCTATTATGACTTTAGGTCTTATTTGATTGACTTTTAATGTTTTGACTTTGGTCTTAATTGATTGACTTTTAATATCTTGACTTCAGTCTTGCTTAATTGACTTTAATTTTGACTTCAGTCTCACTTGATTGACTTTAATACCTTGACTTTAGTCTTGCTTGATTTACTTTTAATTTTTGGAGAACCCGTTCCATTATTTCTTTAATTCTTTGGACCCCCAAATGGAGGGGTCCTTAAAGAATATCCCACGAACCCTCAACAATTTTGCCTGAGAGTCCGATTAATCGATTTTTAGGTTCAAAATTTTAAATTAATTTCATTAATGTTTCACTTTAATTATTTAATGTTTTATTTATTAATTTCGGAATTTTTTATCATGAAAATTGTGAAATTACCGTTTTGCCCCCAGAGAGGACTTTTCACGTTTTAGGTCAGTTTTTAATGTTCTAGGATGTTTTAGAATCAGTTTTTCGTAAGGAATTCAATGAGAATGTTGGTTTGTGTCATTTATGAAAATTTTTATGTGAAATGGTCGTGAACTTTATGAGGAGCATTTTCGTAATTTTGTCGAATTCTATGAAAATTGACGAAATGATTTATTTGATTTCGATTTGTTGTTTTATGTGTTTGAATGAGTTTTTCTAAGCGTAACGTAGGCTCTAGGATTGTTTTGAGGTTAGGGGTATTTTGGTAATTTGATAGTTTTTAGTGATTTTTTATCGTGAAGCTTCTTTTTGGTTTGCAAGATGATGATTTCTATGTTTCTGGGGTCGTATTTACCTAGCGTAGCGTGGTTTTTAAGGTTTTGTTAGTTTGAGATACCTCATCCGGATTTCTGAAACACATCTGGTAACAAAATAAAGCAATGGAATACACATCCATCATTGGGAATCATTGCGATCGGGTTGACGAGTTGATTAATCAGGCGAGTGCAAAAATGGGGTGTCTACAGGTTCGAATGGAGAAAACGATGGTAAGTTGCAGGTTTGGTGAAATTGGAGAAGACAATAGTGAGTTGCTAGAAAACGAAGATAGAGAAGCCAATGGTGAGTTGCAGGTTTGGTGAAGATGGAGAAGACGATGGTGAGTTACAAGGAAACGAAGATGGAAATGAAATTGGAGAAGACAATGGTGAGTTGCTGGAAAACGAATATGGAAAAGACAATGGTAAGTTGCTGGAAAATGAAGATGGAGAAGGGGGCTTTTTGCGACTATAAGGTGAATTTTTCTCCCTTTCTCTTTCTTCTCTTTTTGATCTTTTTTTATTATTGATTCTCCCTTTGCAACAGGAGGAAGTCAAGTTCCTATGGAACTCTCTCTCTTGGACAAACCTCATAGAGTTGAGTTCCAATGGAACTCTCTCTTCTCTTACATTTTCTCTTTTCCCATCAGTTTATTTTTTAGACTTTTTGTTGTTTCTTGTTGGTCAAGCACAAGGTGAAAACTTGCTTGGCCGAACCATTAGTACAATGATCCGACGTTTCTCACAAGCATCGTAATACTCTCCCTAACTAATTTGATTGGTTGGTTTTCCAATGGTTTAGAATTTTCATGATTGATTGTAGTCGACATTTACTTTATTCAAGTTTGATAGAAAATTGAGTCTAATTAGTTGAAATTTTAATTGATTGTTCGATCATTGGAAATTGTAATTTTTAAATTCGATTGATTGGTTAATTGTATTCAAATTTTGTATCGATTGGTTGATTAATAATTTGTTTAGTGATCGTTTTAATTGGTTCGATTGGTCAAAAATGATCAATTGATTAGTTTAATTTGATGGGTTTGATTAATTGGAGAAAATTTAAATTTGATTTATCAAATGTGGATTTGTGATTGAATTAATCAAATTAACTTAATGATCGATGTTTTAATGTTGAGATTTTCGATTTTCAAGTTTTGATTTTTTGTATTCTATCATTTCATGTGATGATTAATATCCTTCCATGGGATGGAATTCGTCATTTCATGTACAAATTTTACCTGAAAATCCGTCATTTTATATAAGAAAAAATCATCAATTTATGTGATAATTTTTTGTCTTCTTAAACATGAAATCTCTAGAATTTCTCAATATACGTGAATATTTTCGAAAGTTTACTTTGAATCATATTTTCCTAGGATTCGAGATTTCTAGCTAGAGGTCGAATGTCAAGGGGTATTTTGGTTATTTTGTAATTATTTGTAAATTATCCTGTTTTCATCGATTTTAGTCTTTTTAGACTCGAAATCACATTTCGAGAGTAATGACATTACTTTCGAGTCATTTTAGAGGCGTGGGACTCATGAGGGGTATTTTTATCATTTTTTTATTTTTTTTGAATTGTAGTAAACATTTTTATTTAATCATAATATGATTTCTTTTAAATTTAAATGTCTCATTTTCCTAGCATTGCGATGTCTCTAGGTCATCAAAATGTGTAACGATCCTAATCGTACGTAATTTCTACGTCAAGTATAAACGTACGGTGTTCCTAAGCGTGCATAATTACTATGTGAAAGCGCCCTCGATCCGCGGGGTGCGCGGATCCGCTTTTGACCCTTGAGGTTTAGAAGTCACCACCTAGTTGGTAAGGTCTAGGAACCAAACTGACTCTAAAAAAGGCAAACTAATCTACGAAAGAGAAAAAGAGTCCGGGGATCACGTTACGGGGTTGGAAGGTGTTAGGCACCAACTCCGCCCGGTCAAAGCCGGTCTCTACTAACTTCCCAAATAAATCACATTGCTAAAAACCTAGATAAAAATAAAAATAAAATTTTTTATACCTTTTCGATAGCAAGGATTTTGTTCCCTCAGATCTGACAAAAATAGCTTCTTGTACCGTACTCTCTTGCTTTTTTTGTCTCCGAATTTGATTTCGGATCTCCGAGGTAAGGTATCTCCTTATTTTTGGATTTGAACTCTTCAAGTTTGTTGTGAATTTTGGGATGTTTTTGGAAGACTTTTAGGTGTTTTCTAGGCTAAAATTGAAGGAGGGATGTTAGGTAAGGAGTTGGGGCTCCAAAACTAGGGTTTATAGGATGCTATGGGGGCTTCTAGACCTACTTCTCTTAGGGTTTATCATTTGATACGAAAATAGGGTGTGGGCACCTCTATTTATAGATTTTTTTAGGAGTTGATTTGGATAGAGTTAGTATTTAATTAGAGTTCTTTTAATTAGAGTTGTGTTTTAGTTAGACTTGTTTTAGGTAGAATTGTGTTTTAATTAGAATTGTTTTAGGTAGAATTGTTTTTAAGTTAGAACTCTATTTGATTGAGTTATTATTTAATTAAAACTCTATTATGACTTTTGGTCTTATTTGATTGACTTTTAATGTTTTGACTTTAGTCTTAATTGATTGACTTTTAATATCTTGACTTTAGTCTTGTTTAATTGATTTTAATTTTGACTTTAGTCTCACTAGATTGACTTTAATACCTTGACTTCAGTCTTGCTTGATTTACTTTTAATTTTTGGAGAACCCCCCTCCATTATTTCTTTAATTCTTTGGACCCCCAAATGGAGGGATTTTTAAAGAAATATCTCACGAACCCTCAACAATTTTACTTGAAAGCCCGATTGATCGATTTTTTAATTCAAAATTTTAAATTAATTTCATCAATATTTCACTTTAATTATTTAATATTTTATTTTTTAATTTCAGAATTTTTAATTATGAAAATTGTGAAATTATCGTTTTGCCCCCAGAGAGGACTTTTCACGTTTTAAGTCGATTTTTAATGTTCTAGGATGTTTTAGAATCAATTTTTCATAAGGAATTCAATGGAAATATTAGTTTTTGTTATTATGAAATTTTTTGTGTGAAATGGTTGTGAACTTTATGAGGGGCATTTTCCTAATTTCGTCAAATTTTGTTAAAATTAGTGAAATGATTTATTTGATTTCGATTTGTTGTTTTATGTGTTTGAGAGAGTTTTCCTAAGCGTAACGTAGGCTCTAGGGTTGTTTTGAGGTTAGGGGTATTTTGGTAATTTGATCAATTTTTAGTGATTTTTATCGTAAAGCTTCTTTTTGTTTGCAAGAGGATGATTTCTATGTTTCTGGGATCGTATTTTCCTAGCGTAGCGTGGTTTCTAAGGTTTTGTCAGTTTGAGATACCTCATCTGGATTTCTGAAACACATCTGGTAACAAAATAAAGCAATGGAATACACATCCATCATTGGGAATCATTGCGATCAGGTTGACGAGTTGATTAATCAGGCGGATGCAAAAATGGGGTGTCTACACTATGTTGCATGTTCTGAAAATAAAGAGAGAATATGATAGTACTGAGAAAGAAATCAACCTAGGATTGAAAAAATATGAGGGTGACCTCTCACAAGTTTTTTCGACTCTTGTATATATGATACGTTCATCATTATGACTTTACAGCAAATAGATAATGATTTGTCAAATCATGCAATTACAAAAATGGGGTGTCTACAGATGTCTTTCTTTGGCAGAGGGTGTAAACAAACTTATATGGTAAATCTCTTTGATAGATAGTGTGTCATTCGAATGTTAAAGTCAATGACATTCCATTTTATGGCATGATTCGGCAACTTTGTGGAAGCATCTGAATCCTCGAGAGTAAAGTTCTCCTCATACTAAAAATGCCAAGTCCTGGAATGTGAACTCTTACTGACAGAAAACGATAAAAGCATTCTAGACTTCGATAAGATATAAAACAAAGTACAGATATGCTTGTGTAAATTTTTTAGCATTTGATCAAATCCTCGAATGTAAATTCTCCTTAGTCAAAAGTGTTAGATCCTTGAATTTTGAGAGTATCATCCAAGAAACAATAAAGTAAAATTCGATTAAAATTGACTAAAATATAGATAAAATTGAGATAAAATCTGAGCAAAATTCAAATAAATTCGAGAGAAATTAAAAATAAATTGTGTATTAACTGAGCATAATTTGAGAAAATGACTAAGCATAAAATTAAGCATATAAACTGAGAATAATTAAGCATAGAACTAAGCAAGAACTTAGCATTATCAGTGAACTGAGCATAATAAAAGAACTATTTTACTTATTCAGGGCAAAAAGTAAGGAGTTAAAACTTGGAGAGAGTCCTACTTTGCCTCTCTAGGCAGAAGGAGCCAAAATTGAGGGAATCTTATTTTATCTATTCTAAGTTGAAAAGTAAGAAACAAAAAACCGAGATAAATAAAAAACTTTGAAATTTGCAAGTTTCAGGTTGGTATTTTACCTTTCTTTGAACCTTGAGATTTTTAAATTGGCTATCAAGATGGTGAACCCTAACTCGAGTTAACCTTATCATTGGAGTTGTGCAATATGACTAGGAATTTTGGTCCAAAGACAAAAAATGGCCCTAGTTTTAGGGGGGGACCTCATAAAATGAAGCACGTATTTTGTTAGAAAATACCCCTAGTGTAAAAGGAAAATTTTGAACTTCTTAGACTAAGGATGGATGACCTTTCAAACAGATTAAAAGCTAAGATATTTTGAATTATCGAAAGTGAAATAAAGACCGACTTAGATCCCTAGCATTAAAATGAAGATTTTTGAGTTAGGCTTAAAAAATGAAACAAAAAGTATTTCCTTTTGAAACTCATTAAAGATTCTTTTTCCCCTTGAATTCATTCAATGAAGTGAAAAAGTGAATATGTTCAAATACTCATAAATGAGAAACTTAATCATTAGAGTCATCTTTACATGACAAACAAATCGTCATTGTTGCAGGGGATTGGCATAATTAATTTTTTTAATGAAAAAAATCATGGAAGTTTTTTAATTTTTCTAGTTTTAGTTTTTTTCTCTTTTATTTTAGGTTTAAAAGTTTCTTCGTATGTAGGAAACAGATCTTGAAAGCGGGATGAAGAAGAAGATCGAAATTTCTTTAAAACCAATTTAAAAATACATTATGATTAATTTAAGTTTAAATTTTTGATAAATTAGTTTATTAACTTATTATTTATTTTTCTGTGACGTACCTGACTCGACCCCTCGAGTTTGTACATCGAAACTAATGTCGGTGGCTAAAGTCAACTCACCTAAGTCATTCTTTGTCTAAAATGGGAGGTAAGTCCTACTTAACAAACTCATGAATCTATTGCAAGTAAGTTTCTAATTATTTTTTGCTTGTTCCAATTTTCACATCTATTCACTATTTTAGTAAATATGCACTCCTATGGGAAGGACACTCGATAAGATAAGAATCATATTTCATCATTGGTTCCTAGTCTTCTAGGGTTAAATTGAATTACTCAAATCAACCAAATTAATAATTAAAATTCAGTAAACTTGGACCTTAGGACCTTCAAATTCAATATAAGAGTTCTGTTTCGAGTTGTCCCAATTGTTCTTCTTGACCCTAATTAGTGCTTAAGAACAATCTTTCCCTATTATACCTTATTGTACAAGGGGGATAGACTACGTCTATTTTAGACTAGAGGTTATTTAAGAGTACCCATACTATGCATTGCACGCTACCTCTTATTTGGAGATTTGACCGATTGATTTTAGTTTTAGAAAATTAGGTTAGAAGGCTAGATTTACTATTTTTAAATAGTTAGGAGTTGTCTAGATTTAGGCACTTATAATAAGTCAACTAAGTTGTTTGATCCATCTCTATGCGTATTGGTGTATGGTTGGAAGACATAGTCTTGGAGATGATATTCTACCATTAGATCCTAAGATTGAAAAAACTCTCTTTATGATTTGTAAAACCCTAGCTACTACTTTCTTTGAGCAAACCATGGAAAATAATCAAGGTAACCCTGTTGATAGATCAAACATTCTGCTAGCAAAAGGTCAGACCTTATATGAACTATTGGCTCCCACATCGACGTATCTTTCCTCTTGTATAGTTTTGCCTCCAGTCGAGGTAAACAATTTAGAAATAAACCCAGCTACCATCAACATATTACCCAAATTTCACAAGGTAGAGAATGAGCAACCTTATACACATCTCAACAAGTTTTTAATAATCTGTAATATCTTCAAGAAAAATAATTTTGATGACGATAGTGTAAAGTTGCGCCTACTCCTATTTATACTAGACGATCATCCTACTGCATGGTTCTATTCACTCATTCTAGATTCCATCTACGCATGGAATGCATTCTCAAATAGGTTTTTTGACCAAATACTATCCTATGGCAAAAATCGAAAAGATTAGAAAAGCTATTAAAAGTTTCAAGGAAAAACTCGATGAGGAATTCACCCAAGTTTGGGAGAGATTTTGGGATTTAAAAGTTAAGTGCCCACGCTATGGGCTTGAAAAAATGTAGCTAGTACACTCCTTTTATAAGAGATTACCAGCAACATAGAAAACCTTAATTGAGTCCATGCACAAAGAAAAATTCATATACCAAACCCCTAATGAGGCTTATGATTTTTTAGTACCCATAACTAGAGTAGTATAGGTGGAGATTATGATAAAGAGGATTTAAGAACTCAAAGGCTAGGTATCTATGAGGTCAAGTTCAACATTGAATTAAAAAATATCATGGACAATCTCTTTAGTGGAGTTTAGAATTTAACTCAAAAATCGACACCTTTTATATGTCATTTCCAACCAGATTTTAGTTCCAAGAGTCCAAACCCCCCGCTATGAACATCGACTTATATGCATTTTACATGAAAGCATTGAACATACGATCGAGTACTGTCTAAGCTTTTCCGAAATTTAGGCTAAGTAGGCCAATGCCATAAACTCATACAGTACATTTAGGGACCCACGTCTAACTCCTATAGTCAGACGTACCACCATAATACTAGGTATTATCGTAATTTCTCCCATCAACAAAATGATCCTAGTCAAGGGTGGGCTTCCTAGATTCCATAAAAATACCTCCCAAAATCATAAGGGCCCAATTCCTCAACATCAGTCTGAACAGACTCAACAACCCAATCAATATAAAACTCTCGTCCCAAATAGTATGCCTAACTATTCTACCCCCAACATACATCATCAATGAAAGTCATAATAGTTAACATGATGAAGATAATGCAAGACCCAACAAATGAAAATGATGTGAGATCAATATCATCAGACTCAAGACATTGCTAAGTTTGAAGTTTAAATAGAACTGTTGGCACAAACTATAAGGAAAGGAGAGAGGGATCATTTTCCAAGCCTAATGGTACCAATTTTGAGATGCTATGCCAATAAGATAATAACACCCCAGGGTCAGTATGAGGTAAATAGTAACTCCGGCACAGGTCACATGGCCATCCAAGCCATCCACACCATAAGATCTGGACATGTTCAATTTCTTAAAAAGAACAATGAACAAGTTAGTTGTAAAACCCTAAGTTTTTTTTTTCGTATCTCAAAAAAATAATTGAAATTTGAGATTATTTTGAAAGTGGGACTTAGAGTAAAATTTTAAGATTTTTTATGATCAATGAAATCTAACCTCACCATTGGATTCAAAATGCTCAAAAAACATACATTAGCTTATAAGGATACTCAAATGTGAGTCTAAAAAAAAATTGCAAAATCATCAATTTTCAAGTCAGATCGGGTTAAAATAATGATTTTTTACTAGAGTAAATTTTTTTAAAATTTGATCACACCATTGGGTTCGTAACGAAAAATTATAGAAAATAGATTATTTAATCATCATTTTTGGAGCCTAGAGAATCGAATTATTGTCAAAAATGGAAATGATATCAATTTTAGGATACCATTGGGTCAAAAAAGTAAAAAAAAAATTAGAGATATAATTTGTAAAATTGACCATACCATTAGATCCAAAAAGAAAAATTATATAAAATAGAGTATTCACTTATCACTTTTGGAGTCCGGACGATCAAGTTATCGTCAAACGAAACAATATGTAAAATACTGATTTTATCCTGTAATTTATATAAATAATTTTTAAAAAGAAAATCACTATTCATCTTCTTTTTTAACGCATAAAAATCAGTCAAGCGTCTTTTTTAAAAAATCTGATTTTTTCCCAACTTTCAACCTTAGATTCATTGCGACCAAGTTGGCGTAGACTTCTGACAAAGAATGGAAAAACATCCATAATATTGACCTCTACGAAACCCACCCAATTTATTTTCTTTTTCTATTTTCTTTATTCCCATTTCATTGAAAATCAATCATATGAGATATGGGAGTTTCGACTTTTAAACCTCAAATTTCATCTATTTCAAGTCAAAACCGTCCCCTACTATAGAAGAGAGAAAAGACGACGGCATTGAGATTTTCTACCCAAAATCATCCTCGACATTCGTTCCGCCTTGATTTCAGTACTAATCATATCGATTTTCGCTCATGTACTTCAATTTTATCCCATAGAGATTGGTATTGATTCTCAATTTTTATCGGTAATTGTAGATTGTGAAAATTACACTTAGGATTTTCAACGAAAATTTGTAATATGATTAAAAATGTAGAATTTTTTTCGTTATTTCAAATTCATGCTAAGACCTTTATGTTTGATGTTTTTAATTTTATTTTATAACAAATTATACATAAGTAAGGTATTCACCAGGTTTTTTCCATCAGTTGAGTTGTATGCACTGCTCAGACCCCGTTTTGATATAAGTTTTATATAATTTCAATTTAAATGATAAAAATGAATTTTAAAGTGTAAAAAAAAATTAATATTCAATGAACTCATATTAAGTGAATAAATATAAAAAAATGAGTGATGTGTTTAAAAAAGTAAAAGGTGCAAGAATCGAAAAAAGTAAAAAATGAGTGAAACGGTAAATATAAGAATCACCTCTGAGGGGTGATGTTTGCATTTTACATTGTAATACTATGTGTGGGTTGATGAATGTATATCCAAGGTTAACTTACTTTCTATTTTCACGAAGTGACGTGCATATTTATTTACTTTCTACTAATACGAGGCACTAATTTATTTTTCTATACTGTTAGTTATTTTAGGCCGTGTGACTATAATTGCATAGTAAAAAACTAGATATCCGTTCTCAACTCTGTAATGTAATTTCTTATTTTTTTTCAAAAGAAAAACTATATATATAGGGAAATGTTCGGCACTCTATGCTTTACCCTATACTTTACCGTACGTGTTTTGTCCTACATGGGTTAGAAGTTTTGGAATGGGCTGATTTTTGGTTAAGATGATCTCTACAATTAGAAGATCATCCTCACCAAAAATCAGCTCACTCCAAACTTTCTAGCTCCATGTTTACGAGTTGAAAAATGGTGGACCGTCCATTTTTTGTAAATCATTTTTGATAGGGTTAGAAGTTTTGGAATGAGCTGATTTTTAGTGAAGATGATCTCCTCACCATAGAGATCATCCTCATAAAAAATCAGTCTATTCAAAAACTTCTAACCTATGTAGGATGAAACACGTAAGGTAAAGCGTAGAGTAAAGTGTAGGGTGCCGAGCAGGACCCATGTATATAGGGAAATGTTCAGCACCCAACATTTTGCCCAACAATTTGCCCAACATGTTTTGTCCTACTTGGGTTAGAAGTTTTGGAATGGGCTGATTTTTGGTGAGGATGATCTCTATGGTGTAGAGATCATCCTCACCAAAAATCAGCCCATTCCAAAACTTCTAACCCCATGCTTACAAGTTGAAAAATTGTGGACCGTCTATTTTTTGTAAACCATTTGTGATGGGGTTAGAAGTTTTGGAATGGGCTGATTTTTGGCGAAGATGATCTCCTTACCATAGAGATCATCCTCACAAAAAATCAGTTTATTCCAAAACTTCTAACCCATGTAAGACAAAACATGTTTGGCAAATTATTGGTCAAAATGTTGGGTGTCGAATGTGACCTATATATATATATAGTTATTTTGTGAACTGTTAAAGAGCTTGTGAATACTTGAAAAGATAATCTATCATATAATCTGGAGTGATATACTATCTTGAGATGTACGGTAGGGACAACTAAACTCCTACGTGGTATAGGACGCGTATGAGAATGGAGTCACAACTAGAATCTGGGTTTATTCCTCTCTACTTTACCAGTGAACTTATACTGTAAATGTAGTTGTATATGAATGAGGTTGTATATTTAAGAATCACGTGCATGTCTGATAGGCATAGAAGAAGATGATTAGTCAGTAATCACTAACAATTTATAGTAATTGAACGTTTTGATATATCAAAAAGAGACCCATTACTTACGGTCACGTCAAATGGCTAGCCTGAATCGGATAAATGGTCAACTAAGTGTGGTAAGTGCAACGATTGACAACAAAATCAGGAACTGAAAGTCAGTAAAGTATTGTAATATCATGTCCCGATTAGGAGCAATCCAATCGTGAATCTCAACTCTCTAATTTCAGTACTCCACCATTGTGTATTATGTATCTATTGTCTTATTTTGATATATAAAATGAAATATATGTTTAATATTTCCATTTGGTCAATTAGATTTGTATAAAAAGAAAATGCTATAGTGAGTACTACTAATTGATGTAATGTGAGTTTTAAAATATTTAGTTGCTCATCCCTGACTATATGTGCTAGCCAATCATAATTTCTTTTATAAAAATTTACTTATGTTCAAATGATTCAGTATATTAGTTCATTAATGTTAGAAGAGGTTATTGGGAAAAATAATTTGCTTCCCTACTGAGTAACCATTGTTACTCAACTTTTCCTTCTTTTTTTGATTTCAAGGCCTACAGTTGACGAGACGAGGGTAGAATTAGTGAGTGGGGACCATCTAGTGGGTTAGATAAACGACTAGAATCCGTTACCTGATGAGTATTGGGGCTATACCCCCTAGCGGTGTTAGTTCGTCCATGAGTATTATAGATTTTGTATTAAGCGTTAGGACTTTTATTAAAATGAGGAGTTTCAGTAAAATATGTATATTGTTTATCCTTTCACACTCTGATCTATCTTATGTGGCTAGATATATATAGATTTTCACTATTATTCTATTTTTGTATGTATATACATGATATTATGGATTTTATTTATCAGGTGAAACAAGTTGAATACCTTGTGTAGACACCCCAATTTGAACGGACCCATACTCGAAAGGGCCCAAAAATACAGATTTTTCAAAAAAATGGGCCAACGGGCCTCAAGGGCCCAAGTCATTGAAAAGTGACATTTTGATCGAACCAAGGCCCCTAAGACCTCTCAATGGTCTAAGAGGCCTACCAAAAGGAATCGACCTACCCTACGCTTTCCCAATATTTACTGCACCATTCCCGAAATAAAAAATAATAAATTCTCAATAAAATTTACCGATGGACTTTAAAAAGTCTGATTTGCCAACACGTGGCATTTTTATCAAACCAATGATTTCAAAAATCACAAAAAAATAAATAAAATTAAAAAACGAGACTTGGGACACCTACCACACCTATCCCTTCACCGCTCCATCTCCGAATTCGAAAAAAACCTAAGCCTACCTAAGGCCCATAAACCCTCAATTCTTCAAAATCTATCTTCCTCATCTTAACCCTAACCTAAACCTAATCCCACACCACCTAAAATCTAAAACCAACCTACACCCTCAAAATCCATTCCAAAATAACCCTCAATCAATGCCTAAAACCCAAAACCATTTCTAAAACCCAAGCTCAATACTACAAATGCCACAAATCATTAATCATATCCAATTCATTATCCAACCCATAAGCCTAACCCATAACCATAACCCACATCAACCAATCACGCTTTTATCATCAAAAGATGACACATGTCATCACCCCATCTCACCTCCCTCACCCAACTACCTACCCCATTAATTTTATTTAAACCTTATCTACCCACACATCAACCCATCACCTTTTCTCTCAAATCAAACACATCTACCCACACCCCTAACCTATACCTCCCCTAATCTACCCTCATCATTTCCTACAAAACCCACATCTATAACCTAAACATACACCATCCTCTCAAGTCAAACACTCAACCTCTCCCATCAACCTATCTCAACCCTTCATTTCCACCCACTTTGACACATGGCATCATCTCCCTCACCCTCCTAAAATATTATCAACCACCTCTTTAAATCCTCCATTCTCTTAAATCAAATACCATTTAATCACAACTACCATCTTAAACTCACCTCACCAAACACTCCACAAAAATAAGTTGGGTAGGATCCAAACCATTTAGGTCAAAACTCACCCATTTAACCCCCTCCCTAAATACCCTCATATCTCCTCCAAATTACATCCACTCCTCTCTCAAAGTCATAACCATTCTACCATTTCTCTTCATTTTACCCTATTATATCCCCAAAATAACTCCTCAATATCTATAAATACCCTCATCATCTTCCCAAAAATGGCCCCCAACTTTCACTACAAAATTTCTTCCCGACTTTCTCTCTACTGACAATTATCACCCTTCTCACTAAGAAAAATCTTATCAATTCCCTCACACTAATCCTCCCCAAGTCTCACAAAAAAAAATCACATACTACACTCATCTCTCTCATCATCTCTTCTCTACTCCTTCAACCAAAAAAGAGTTGTATTTTCTTAAAATACTAAGGACTCAAGAAGACTCAAAGAAGAAGAATAAAAGAAGAAAGAAGATACAAGATGGGTGCAACAAAAATAATCCCCATCTTTTCTACACCCTCTCCCCCTCCCTCTTCTATCGTCCCCCTCCTCTTTTCTCAAGGCAAAGGTTTATAAGGATCATCCCCTTCAATGGGATGATCGTATAATCAAGCCAAAAATAAATCCCTATTTAGGGTACAAATGCACAACACGTGGCACTTTATTTTTCGTATTTTTTAAATCAAAATGACCGAGTTGAGTTGAGGTTACCACTATTTAGTGGGGAGAAAAGGGTGCCGAACACCTTCCATTTTCTCCAATCGAGCCGCTTATCCCGAATCTGAAGGTTCAATTAGTTCATATCCATCGAGAGTTACTAAATGCCAAAAATTTCACATTTTCTAAAAAATGCACATCGGGTGACCATTCACACCCTCTTACAAAAATGAATGGTGGCGACTCCAAACCATTGTAGATGTGGTCATTGTAATGACGAAATCACGTGTCTACACCTTGGAATGCTAACATAAATAGAGGAGATTATGCTAAAATTTCGAGGCGCCATCTAATGCCTCGAGATCTGACATGGGGTTTTGTGTGGCTGTTTCGGGGGACGACTCATTAGTGACCCCATTGATATATAGGGACCCAAGGCCCTTGAAGAAGAAAATTAGAAGAAAGGCAAGGAACCACAATGTGTGTCATTAGGCCCTACATATGTGCCCAAGGCATCCTTCCCTCAGTACCTTCAAGATAATAGGAAGGTAAACAATTCGGGAAAATCTTAGAAGTTTTCAAAAATGTCCAGATCAACATCATTTTGTTAGATGCTTGAAAGCACCCTAGCTCCACGGGTTGGAGTCGCCACCTATCTTATGGTCTATAAACCAGAACATGACTCAAAATCAATCAAAAGTTCTAAACTACGAAAAGAAAGAGTCTGGGGATCACGTTACGGGATTGGATGGTGTTAGGCATCAATTTTGCCCGACGAACACCAATCTTTACTATACCCAAAAATATTATATTATGAAAAATGACCTAAAAATAATAAAATAAATAAATAACTAGTTTACCTAGATGATTACGACGGTTAATTCCATCAAACCTGGTGGAGTACGTTCCTCGTATGAGTCTTCTTACTTATGTCTCCGTCATTAGACCTGTTTTCGATCTCCGAGATAAGGTATTCTCCTCGTAGATTTAAATATTTTTCTGGATGTTCTAGGTGTTTTGAAGGTTTCTAGATTTTTTTGAGGATTTCTATATGTTTTTTGAGTAAAAATGGGGTTTAGGTGTTAGGTAGGGACTTGAGTCTTCAGATTTAGAATTTTGGGAAGACTGAGAAGAGTTTTTGGCCTCTCTTTTCTAGGATTTTTCTTTACCTACAATATTAAGTTGTGGAGACTCCTTTTTATAGAATTTTTTTGGATGTTTTTCAGTTTGACTAGGTCTCTTTAAGATAAGGGCAAGTTTAATTAGATATCTTGAATTAGGGTTTAGAATTAGGATTTTAATTCTTACGTACAATGAAGAGTTTTAAGTCATTTGGAGAACCCCCTAATTATATTTTAATTCTTTAGGACCCTAAATAAAGGGATCTTTTTGAAATTACATGCTTTGACAATGTATAGACCTAGAGGGGGGGTGAATAGGACTATTTAAAAATTCTTCTAAATGCGAACACTTAAGTAAGACTGAATTTTTAATGAGTTCGTTTTATTGATATATTCACCAAAACATTCATGGAACAAAAGATTTATGCAAGCTATGATCAGTCATGATATACATTCAGATTTGCATGAAGATAAGGAAATTAGAGAAAAACACGAGACACGCAATTTATAGTAGTTCAGCAACTGTGCCTACGTCCACTCCCAAGAGAACCCCAATTGATGGTTCTTTGGTGTTTACTAAAACTGAGGTTTTTGGTTCACTTTAAACCGCACATAGAATTTTTCGGGATTAATTCTGCTACCCTGAGATTGAATGAACCACATCCACTCAAAATGTCTGAGTTTTATACTTTGGGAACTCAGTAACCTTTATCACTTAACTTGAGTCCGCAACTCAATCAAGTGCTTGATTTTGAATGAGAAATCAAATAAACTATTACAAGAGTATTTTGAAATTAAAACAAAACAATCAAACTCATAATTATGAGTAATGAGGTGAGTTTGTGATTCTTTGATTCTTTACTCCTTCCTTAATCTTTAGCTCCTCAACTAGCTCAATGTTATAAAGTAAATGCTTGAAGAATGAAGTAAGTGAATCTTGATCAACTCAGATGAAGTAACTTGATGTGCATGGTTTCGACTTCACCTAACGATTCTTCTTAAGCACTGTCGGTGGAACCTCCAAGATTCATCGGTGGGACCGATGAGCATTATAGCGATGGAACCGGCACAACTATGCTTCTGCCACCGAAGGGTGATTTCTCAATTAGCTTTGGCGGTGGGACCGACAAGTTGTTCATCGGTGGAACCGATGACTATTCTTTCGGTGGGACCGACATGTTAGTGCTTCTGCCACTAATAAAAGATATCCCATTTTAATCTGTCGATGGATGGTGGTGGATCCGATAAATTGTTCATCGGTGGAACTGACAGGTTAGAGCTTCTACCACAGATAGAAGATTTCTCATTTAGTTTGTTGGTGGCTGACTGTGGATCCTTCACTCCAACCGACAGCTTCTGTTTCCCTTGAGATAGAACTGATTTTGGGATGACCTTAGAATACGCACAAGATGCTTCGATAAACGTATCTTGATGCTCCATAGGTGAAGATGTCCCTTGTCCTTGATTGGTTTTGATACACTATAGATTTGTCGTTGATGCAATGCATACGAACAATGTCTTCCAATAGTTTCAACATGACAACACATGACTAATCTTAGAATTGACAAAACATGGTACTAACAATCTCCCTCTTTGTCAATTACAAGACAAAACCAATCCTAGACTACCAACTGTGAACCATTTGTAAAAGTAATCACTTACATGTAGAGCCCAACAAGATCTTACACAAGATATATAAATACAAAGTAGTAGGACTCTTAAAAGATTACAGATACATTTTCAGATAGATATAGTATGTACGACAACATATATCTCTCCTTTACTCCTTGCATTATTCATATATGCCTACATTAAATTATGTGTTCACAGGTGGGGCGCCTTCTCCCCCTTTTTGTCAGTCGTTGACAATGGGTGAACCACCCAAAAGCCAACACACAAGGAAACCAAATAACAAGAGACACAGCAGGGTGAACAAATACAGAGATGCACAATAGTGAATATGCCAAGAGTGAGGATGCATGCATCAGTGAGAAGGAAAATGAAAGTAAACATATATTTATTATAAACAATACAAGGTACAAAAGAGAGATAAATACATGTCATAACAGAAGCAACCCGACAAAATACAACTGAACAACAAAGCAGTTGGAGAATATAACTATAAAAACTAAGCACTGCTAGAGCTGTCATTGAAGGTGGCGTGCCCAAGTACACAAGCCCAAATAAGGGTCTTGAGGTACCGATTCATCTTTTTAAGGCGCGACTCTAGACGAGTTTGCCTTTGTACCAGGTACAGCTGGTCTGCTTCCAGAGCAGCCAACTGTGACTCAAGGTCGGAGGGGGCAATCAGAGGAGTAGGGGTGCTTCCGGAGGAGGAGGAGTGGTGGCCCGACGGGCTGGACGAGGTGGGGGAGGCACGGCTGGAAGGGCTATCTGCATCTTGGAGAGTGTAGCGACTGTGAAAAGGTCTTCATGAATAACCGGACTGGTGTCAACCAGAAGACCACAGAAGACGGCCAATTGAGAAATAAGGTGGCCATATGGTAGGTTACCAGGCGTACGACCAGAGCGGGCAAAACCGACAATTGTATGAAGGAGATAGGTGGCAAGGCACATGACTTGTCTGGTGGCAACACAGTACATAGTATCGACTATGTGCATCGCAACATCGATCTTGTTCCCGGCACGCGGATAGAGATTAGAGGTAAACAGTTTGTAAAGAAGTCTATACCGCGGGAGGAGATCCGTGCGACGAATAGCACTGTCCTTGACCCACTAGATGTCCCGGCACCCACATAGTACATCCATATACGCGTTTCGACGAGTCCCCAGGTCGGAAATGGGATCAGGATGGCCAACATAAGTGCACGTGATTCCCAGGATGGAGGCAATGGTGGCGGCTGTAACATGAGTACTGATTTGATCGGGCGTGCCGAATGCTACCACATCAAGGGAAGGAGGGAAGTCACGAGAATCCACAATGCTGGCATAGAAGCGACGAACTCGCGAAGGAAAGACATCGCCTCTAAGGTCCAGAAGTGCCTCCCAGCCTATTTGATGAAGTAAATCAAGGATGCCAAATGGGTGCACTACTGCGATGTCCACGCGGCATTCACAGACAATTGGGCGGTCTCGAAAGGACTGCAATCGCTCTATATATTGGCGATGATCATCATCAATGCCTATATCCGAAGTAGGAGGATGGCGAGAACCCTGTGGAGGTAGCAGATCAACATCCTCTTCATCATTGTCTTCGTCATCAACGGAAGAGGACGAGGAGGAGGAAGGGTGAGCAGATGATGTAAAAGCACGCTTGCTTCTAACATTCCTTTGGGCTGGTGGGGGCCTCGCTTGGTGACGACAATCCATGAGATCGATGATGAACCCAATGGAGATCAGAACAAGGAGAGCAAAGAGAATCATCATGGTGGCGATCAACAAAAGAGGGAAGGCAGAGAGAGAAGTCAGAGAAAGATGAAGGAAGAGGGAGAGACGAAGCAATGAAACAGTGAAGGAAAATGAAAGGGCGCGAAGAGAAAATGGGAAAGAAAAAAAAGGTTTAAAACGACGAATCGCGTGCTGTTGGTCGGACCGTCAGATTCTGTCGGTGCTACCGACATCTGTAGATGAGTAATCTGGCGGTGGAACCGACAAAATGCTCATTCTGCCACCGATAGATTTCTTTCCCATATTTTTGTTGTTGTTGTGAGACTAACATTTATCAAATTTCCCAATAAGGGCATATAATAAAAGGAACTAACTGAATGTTCAATGAAGAGCGAGAGTGGGAAGCAATCCTGAATCCCGAGTGCACACAAGCACTCTTGTATTATGTCGGAAAAGCCCAGCTCATAAAGAACAGACCCCGATGGATTTCCAAAGGTGATCAAACCTTAAGGAATCTAATGGGTTAGTGAGAATATCAGCAAGTTGACTTTCAATCGGTACATATTCCAGCCTGATTATGTGTTCTTCAACAAGTTAACGAATGAGGTGATGCCGAATATCAATGTGTTTAGTGCGAGAGTGTTGGACCGGATTCTTCGAGATATTGATGGCACTGGTGTTATGACATAAGAGGCTTATCGTATCCTGAGATATCCCATAGTCCGCAAGCTTCTGCTTCATCCATAGAAGTTGCGCACAACAACTTCCAGTTGCAATGTACTCAGCCTTAGCGGTGGAAAGGGATATGAAACTTTGCTTCTTACTATGCTAGGCAACTAAATAGTTCCCGATGTAGAAACAACCCCCACTAGTAGATTTTCTATCATCCATGTTGCCGGCCCAATCAGCATCTGAGTACCCAACTATGATGGATAAGGAATCAAACGGATACCAGAGACCATTTTCGGTAGTATCGACGACGTACCTGATAATTCTCTTAACAGCTAGGAGATCAGATTCCTTAGGATCGGCTTGAAACCGGGCACAGGTTCCTACACTGTAAGAGATATCAGGCCTACTGGCTGTAAGATACTCTTGTAGAGATGCTCATCTACACTCTTACCTGAAGGATCTTTAAAAATTTTAAGAGTGGTACTCATAGGGGTATGGTGAGTTCACCAGACTTTAAACCAAATCGATCTACCAAGTTTCGCGCATATTTAGTCTAGGAAACGAACATGCCATTCTCGAGTTGTTTAATTTGCAATCCCAAAAAGAAGCTGAGTTCATCAACCATGGTCATTTCGAATTCAGATTGCATAAGGTGGGCGAATTTGTTTGCCAATCCTTCGGCAGTGGACCCGAAACAATGTCGTCCACATAGATTTGAGCAATAAGAGTGTGACCATCAATTTTTTGAACAAATAGCGTTTTATCAACGCTCCCCCTTACAAATTTATGACTGAGTAGAAATTGAGTCAGTCTTTCATACCAGACACGAGGGACTTGTTTGAGACCGTAGAGAAATTTTTTCAGTCTGAAGACTTGGTGAGGATGTTTGGGATCAACAAATCCTTTTGGTTGTTAACGTCCATTTGAAATAGTTTGAATTTCATCACACATGTAATGGACATCAAAATCCAAATTGACTCAAGTCTTGCTACTGGGGCGAAGGTTTCATCAAAGTCAATCCCCTCAATTTGAGAGTATCCCTGAGCAACTAGACGAGCTTTATTTCAGACAACTTTGCCTAGTTCATTAGATTTGTTCTTATAAATCCATTTTGTCCCGATGATATTTTTATTAGATGGCCTTGGTACAAGATGCCACACCTGATTTCGATGAAATTGAAGAAGTTCGTCTTGCATGGCTTGGTCCCAGTATTCATCATGGAGGGTTTCATCAATATTTTTGGGCTCTAACTTGGATGTGAAGCAGAGATGACTATTTTACGTCTCAAGTTGTCGTCGGGTTTTTACTCTGATGTGAGGATCTCCAAGGATTTGACTGGCGGGATGATCCTTGATAACAAGTAGTTTTTTTGGAACCTGAGACGTTGGGGGTGGTAAGGATGTAGGAGGGAACACTCCCTCGTCCTCACCTTCAGCGTCAGAGGGACCATTCTCCTTAATGGGTTGATCATCGATCACCACATTTTATGGATTTTTGAATTGTGGAGGTCCTCTGATTAAAAGCTTGAAAAACTCGATTGTTTGAAGAGTATCCCTGAAAGATTGCTTGGTCGCTTTTTGAATCAAACTTCCCCAAATGTTCCTAGTCTCTAAGGATATAACACTTACTACCGAAGACCTTGAAGTGCTTGACACTTGGAGTTTTGTTGTTCCATAGGTCATATGCTTTTTTGTTTAGGCCTGCTCGAAGATATACTCGATTGATGATGTGACAGGCAGTGTTTACAACTTTGGCCCACAGACTTTTAGGAAGATTCTTACTATATAGCATGACTGTGGCCATTTCTTGAAGAACGCGATTATTTCTCTCAGCAACTCCTTCTACTGAGGGGTCTTCGGAGCTGAAAATTCATGTCGAATTCCATGTTCATCACAGAATTGTGTGAATCGACTATCCTCAAATTCTCCCCCGTGATCACTTCTTATTCTACCAACAACAGATTCCTTTTCTGTTTGGATACGCTTTATAATCTTTTTGAATTCATCAAAAGTATCAGATTTTTCTCTTAGAAACGCAACCCAGGTGAATCTAGAGTAATCATCAACGATTACCAAGAAATGTTTCTTTCCACCTAGACTTTGTACTTTAGTGGGACCCACAAGGTCCATGTGTAAAAGTGCTAGGGGTCTTGAGGTTGCAAGAGTGATTGTCTTTTTGTGGGTACTTCGAATTTGTTTACCAATTTGACACTCCCCACAGACATCTCTTGCTTGTTTTCTCAGTTTGGGTAATCCTCTGACTAAGCTTTTTGAGGTAGGTCGAAACAAGTTCTTGTAGTGAACGTGACCTAGACGTTGATGCCATAACTGGACTTCATCAATTTGAGCCATGTTGCTTACAATGGTCTCTCCTGAGTTTTCGATAACATAACAGTTATCAGAACTGTGAAGACCTCTCATGATAATTTTTTCAGTCGGGGTGGAGATCTCGCAAACTTCACGATTGAAGCTCACTCGGTGATCCTTGTCACAAATTTGGGATATGCTAAGAAGGTTATGTTTCAAACCATCTATGCACAATACATTTTCCACTGTGGGCAATCCATTGTCACTGACAGTTCCTCGCCTTATAATCCTAGCGATGCTGCAATCACCAAAAGTTACTGACCCTCCGTCAAAATCAACCAAGTGGCTAAATTGACTTCGGTCGCCCGTCATGTGTCGGGAGCAATCGTTATCAAGATACCATCGCGAAAAATTTCTTGCCTTGAGGGCTGTGTGAATTACAAGGCACTTGTTATCCCTATATTTGACTTTCCATTGTAAAGTCATTTTGGGGGGTTGAGGATTCTATTTTGGAGGTGAGTTCTCCTTAATAGGTGAGCTTTTCTTAGGGGACCAACCCTTCTTGGGTGATTTTGAAGGAGAATTTTTCGTTGAATACCTTCTTCCACCTTGATTTCCTCTACTTGATTCAGCAAAAGCTTTAGCTTTTAGGTTTAGGTAGGTAATCTGTTTGAAGAGTTTTCCAATATTGTTGCTTTGTTTGGGAGGAGATGAATTCTTTGTTCCCTTCCATTTTGGAGACTTTTCTTTCTTTGCTTATTCGACTTTATTTACCAATGTATTCTTTCCCTTATCATGCTTCTTCTTTTCAACCGATAAAGATTTACCAATAGAGATCTGTGAGGTTGTGTGATAGATGATTTTGTATTTGATATATTCAAATTTCATATGACCCGTTTCACCACAGAAATTGCATGTGATAACTTTCTTGGAGTCTTTCTTAGTGTTTGATGACTCTCCATGCCCAAACACAAGAGGAGATGGAGGTGATGCGGAAGTATACCTATCATTGCCTAAGTTTCCTTTATCTCTATAAGATTTTTGCACTTCTAGAAGTTTTTATAACTCCAAGTTTCCATGAGTATAGTTTTACTCAAGTCTAGTATTTTGTTTTTGCAGTTCATCGACGTCAAACTTAAGAACTTTATTTTCATCACGGAGATTTACTAATTCTAAGTTTTGACGAGCTATTGTGGAGTTGGCCATTGAAAGGAGATTCTTGAGTTGTTGAAGATTTTTTACCATTTCATCTTTCTCAATCAAGACTGTCAGCTAGACTGTCTTTCTAAGGCTGTAGAGAGTTGAATCTTAATATCTTTTAATTCAAGGTTTATGGAGAGTTTTTCCTTGCAGATTTGCTTATATTGGGCATGCCACTGTTCCTTTTGGAGTTTTTCTCGACTATGTTTTTTGGTTAGTTTTACATGACTAACGAATAGTTGGTCAAACATAGATTGAAGCTCAAGTTCATCATTGTCCTCATCTTCTCCTTCTTCATCAGAGGAAGAAGTGACTAAGGAGTGATTCTAACTTTCACAGTCCAGTTCCCCTTCAATTTCATCCCCATCCGGAATACAGACCGTGGTGGCTGCCATAAGAATCCGAAGAGTGTCTTGGTTTTCAACATCTGAGGGAGAACCTAGCTCTTCTTCATCCTCTGACTTATCTGAGTCATCCCACGTGGCTTTAGCAGTCATTGTTGTGCCCTTAGTTTTAAGTCTAGAGAGACCTTTGGACTTGGGTTTAGTGGGGCACACATTTGAGTAATGACCACGACTACCATATGTGTAACACTCAGTATCTTTCCTTGGCTTAGACACGGTTCTACTTATAGGCGCATGTTTATCTATCGGATGATTACGTTTACTAGTGTTATCAAGTCCTCTTCTTTTGAAATTTTTTTGAAACCTTGAAGCTAATAAGGCTAAGCCTTCCTCATTCGAATCAATTTCCTTATCCTTTTCAATCAATATCTTCTTATGGTCATGGGAGGAGGATTGAGACCCGATACGAGATGTTCGCTTTGACATGGACTTCGAAGAAGAAGTCTTTAGGACCTGAGTTTTCCCTTTTGAGGGAGGCCCTTCGATATGGAGTTCGATGGTAATGAGGGACCCTATAAGTTCCTCAACAGTCATTGTTTCCACATCTCGATATTCCTCAATTGAGGTAACCTTAGAGCCAAATCTCTTAGGTAGGGATCTCAGGATTTTTGCACAAATCCTACCTTGAAGGACAGTCTCCTCTATGTAAAACATAGAGTTGCAAATGTCACTTAGACGTGCATAGAATTCTTGGACAGTTTCGCTTTCTTCCATTTTAATATTTTCAAATTGAGTGCGGAGGAGTTGAAGTTTAGATTTTTTCACTATGCTCGTGCCTTCATGAGCAGCCTCTAGGATTTTCCATGCTTGCTTGGCCGACTGACACGTGAATATCCGTTGATACTCATCATCAGAAATGGCACTCGTAATGGTGTTAAGAGCCTTGTAATTATTGCTACTGTCTATTTTATCCTGTTCTGTCTATTTTCTTGATGGCTCGGAACAGAGGTAGTGACACCATCTACCTCGATGATATTAACGGGAGGTTCCCAACCTTCCTCAATTATGTCCCATACATCCCTACTCAGAGAGTTGATGTATATCATCATTTTATTCTTCCAGAAGGCATACTTGGTACCTTTGAACAAAGGTGAACGAGCCGAGGACCATTTATCGGCTCTAGACATGATGCAAAGTCACGGATCACTTAGGGCTGTTAAACCATTCTAGAGTAACCTGCTCTGATACCAATTGAAATTACAGGCTTTGACAATGTATAGACCTAGAGGGGGGGTGAATAGGACTATTTAAAAATTCTTCTAAATGCGAACACTTAAGTGAGACTGAATTTTTAATGAGTTCGTTCTATTGATATATTCACAAAAACATTCATGGAACAAAAGATTTATGCAAGCTATGGTCAGTCATGATATACATTCAGAATTGCATGAAGATAAGGAAATTAGAGAAAAACACGAGACACACAATTTATAGTGGTTCAACAACTGTGCCTACGTCCATTCCCAATAGAACCCCAATTGATGGTTCTTTGGTGTTTACTAAAACTGAGGTTTTTGGTTCACTTTAAACCGCACATAGAATTTTTCGAGGTTAATTCTACAATCCTAAGATTGAGTGATCCACATCCACTCAAAATGTCTGAGTTTTATACTTCGGGAACTCAGTAACCTTTATCAGTCAACTTGAGTCCACAACTCAATCAAGTGCTTAATTTTGAAGGAGAAATCAAATAAACTATTACAAGAGTATTTTGAAATTAAAACAAAACAATCAAACTCACAATTATGATTAATGAGGTGAGTTTGTAATTCTTTGATTCTTCACTCCTTCCTTCATCTTTAACTCCTCGACTAGCTCAATGTTAGAAAGTAAATGCTTGAAGGATGAAGTAAGTGAAGTTTGATCAACTCAGATGAAGTAGCTTGATGTGCATGATTTTGACTTCACCTAACGATTCTTATTACTTTGTTAAGCCTTTTGAAATGTACTTATTTGCTTGGGCATAACTCCGAAATTGTTGATCAAAGAAAAATGAAGCCTAGAGCTTTTCTTTTATATAAACTGCTCTTAACGGCTTCCTATCGGTGGCACCTAAATCTCGTCGGTGACACCGACCAAACATAACGGTCGAAAATCTTACCGTTGAACACTATCGGAAGCATTGTCGGTAGAACCTCCAAGATTCATCGGTGGGACTGATGAGCATTATAGCGGTAGAACCGGCACAACTATGCTTCTGTCACCGAAGGATGATTTCTCAATTAACTCTGGCGGTGGATGGCGGTGGGACCGACAAGTTATTCATCTGTGGAACCGATGACTATTCTGTCGGTGGGACCGATAAGTTAGTGTTTCTACCACCGATAAAAGATATCCCATTTTAATCTGTCGGTGGATGGCGGTGGATTCGATAGATTATTCATCGGTGGAATCGATGACTATTCTGTCGGTGGAACCGACAGGTTAGAGCTTCTGCCATCGATAGAAGATTTCTCATTTTATTTTGTCGGTGGCTGACGGTGGATCCTTCACTCCTGCCGACAACTTCTATTTTCCTTGAGATAGAGCTGATTTGGGATGACCTTAGAACACGTAAAAAATGCTTCGATAAACGTGTCTTGATGCTCCATGGGTGAAGATGTCCTTTGTCCTTGATTGATTTTGATACACTATAGATTTGTCGTTGATGCAATGCATACGAACAATGTCTTACAGTAGTTTCAACATGACAACACACAACTAATCTTGGAATTGACAAAACATGGTACTAACACTTTTAATAAACATTATGTGAGCCCCGCTTAAAATTTGATTCGTGGGCTTAATTAATTGGTTTTATTTATTTTAATTTTTAATTCAATTTATTAAGATTTCATTTTATGTTAATTAATATTTTAATTATTAATTTCAAAATTTAAAATTTTAGGGTTGGAAAATTATCATTTTGCCCCTAAAGAGGACTTTTGGGTTGAGAGGTTGTTTTTGGACATTTTGGGATGTTTTGAAATCCGTTTTTCGTAAAGAATTCAATGGGAGTATCAGTTTGTGTCACTTATGAGTTTTTGGCGTGAAATAGTCGTGGACTCTATGAGGGGCATTTTCATAAATTTATCGAATTTGGTAAGAATTGGTGATGCAATTATTTGGTTTTAATTTACTATTTTATGTATTCGAAATAATTTTTCTAATCGTAATGTAGGCTCTAGGGATGTTTTGATGTTAGGGGTATTTTGGTAATTTAGTCATTTTTAGTCATTTTTCTCATAAAATTTTTTTTGTCTCACAATGATGACTTTTATATTTTAAGTCATATTTTTCTAGTGTAGCATGATTTCTAAAATTTTACTTGTTTGAAATACCAGAATTTTTGAAATATTTCTAGTAACAAATAAAAAATATTAAAATATTCATCCTTCATTGGGATTTGTCTCAATCAGGTTAATGAGTTGATTAATCAAGCGAGTGCAAAAATGGGGTGTCTACAATGCCATATAGCAAATACCCTCATAAGCTAAGTTTTTAAAGGATTTTACCATCATCAAGATGAAGACATATGTCCCTCTACAAGTTATTATGGTAGTACAAGTCTCAGATCTCATTCACCAAACCATTATACCAAAATATAAAAATCCAGGCTACCTTAGAATCCTAATCACCATTGGTGATAATGTGGTGGAAAAATATCTAATAGATTTAGGGGTAAATGTGAATCTTTTACCATACCCAGTTTACACGCAACTAGGTTTGGGTAAGTTGAAACCAACCAATATAACCCTTAGTCAAGTAGATCGGTCGATGAAAATCTTAAAGGAAATTATAAATGACGTTATCATCAAGGTCAATGAGTTCTACTTCCCAACTAATTTTGTGGTTTTAGACATAGAACCCATTATGAATCCAAATTGTCATGTCCTTATGATTTTAGGTTGTTCTTTTCTAGCCATGTTGGATGTTGTAATCTAATGTAAGAATGGAGTGATGACATTAGCATTCAGCAACATAACGATCAGTTTGAATGTCTTTTACAACAATCTGCATACTCATGACCTAGATGAAGTTAATATGATCGACACACTTACAACGTAGTCCTTAAAAAATTCATTTCCCTCTGATTCCCTAGAAATTTTATAGCCCATTTTGGCAAAGGTTTAGATATCGATAAGTCATTCGAAAAAGTGAATACACTCCTAGAGTCTACATCTCCTCTAGATTTCAATAAGTGGAAATCTAAGGTTGAACTTCTTGTTTCCACTAACATGCTTATCCCATTAATTGTTGAGCCACCCAAGTTGGAGCTCAAACAACTACTAGACACGCTTACATATTGGTACCTTCACGATTCTTACACCTTGCCTATAACCATAACATCTGATCTAGATTCTGAATCGGAGGGTAAACTTTTAACAATGCTATGACAACACTATGAGGCTATTGGCTAGACCATATCTAACATAAAAGGGATTAGCCCCTCATCAGATTAATCTGGAAGACAACATGAAATCATTAAGAGAACCACATAAGAGATTGGACCCTATTTTTAAAGAAGTTATGAGATCTAAAGTGATCAAACTTCTAAATATGGGTATCATATACTCCATCTTAGATAGTCGTTGGGCTAGCCTAGTTCAAGTTGTATCCAAAAAATCTGAAGTTACGATTGTGACCAATAAGGATAATGAGTTTTTCCCCACTCGCGTCCAAATAGGATGATTAGTGTGCATTGACTATATAAAACTCAATGCCATGATCCGAGATCAAATTTTGGAACGTCTAACTGGTCATTCCTACTACTGTTTCTTTGGCAATAATCAAATCCCCGTCACTCTTAAAGATCAAGAGAAGACTATTTTTATATGCCCATTCAGTATGTTTGCTTACCGTCTCATGCCCTTTAAGTTATGCAATGTACTTGCTATTTTTCAACGGTGCATATTAAGTATTGTAGACACCCCATTTTTGCATCCGCTTGACTTGACGATTTGTCATCCGATTGCTGTGGATTCCTAATGATGAGCGCAAAGAACTCGAAAGCTTGAGAGAATCATCCTTCTAATTTTATTATATTCTTTCTCATTGACACGTGACATAGAATTACGCACGCTTAGGATTGCTACATCATACATTTGACTTAGTAAGCATGTATGCTTAGGTTCGCTACACATTTGGATAATCTAGAGACCTCACTACGCTAGGAAAATATAACCTCGACACTTAAAAGTAATCACGTTGCGACTGAAAGAAATTTCACGCCAAAATTCATCAATATAAACAAAAATTGATAAAATGATGAAATACCCCTCATGAATTTCAGACCTTCGAAAAATCTCGAAAGTACCTCCGTTGCATTCAAAACATGATTTTAAGTCTAACGGGACCCAAATCGATGAAGTCGGAGAAAATTATGAAAAATCGCAAAATGACCGTAACGCCCCCCGATGTCCGACTCTTAGAAACCTTGACGCTTAGGAAAATAAAATTAAAGAATTAGAAAGACTTCAATAAAAACCTCGAATAATCAAAATTAAATTAAAATTTAAAATTTAAATCAATTAAAATTTACAATCAAATAAAAAATTTCAAATTGAAAATAACCATTAAACTAAAATTAGAATTTAATCGACAACTTAAAATTTAAGATCAACTTGAAATTCAAATTAAAATTCAAAATTAAATTTTAAATCAAATTAAAGATCAATTAACCAATCCGAATTAAAATTCTATCAGAACCCAACTAAAGCCAATCAACAAATTAAAAAAAATCAAAATTCAAGCTTAAATTAAACTCAATCATTCCAATCAAAATATAATTAACCAATCAAATTAAAATCTTAATTTAATCAACCAATCAAGATCAAAAAGTGAAACACAATTAATCTATCAAATTAAAATCAAACCGAAATTAAAAATCCATCAACCAAAATTAAAAATCAAAATTAAATCAACCATTATCTGCCAATGTACCACGTGTCGCGGAGTATGGGATCATGATCCCTTTCCTTCTAAACTCAAAAAGAGAGATATTCTCTCTATTGGTTCGGTCAAAGAAAGAAGTAAATAAAATAAAAAAAGAAAATAAATAAATAAACAAAAAGGAAAAAGAAATAAATAAAACAAAGAAAGAGAAATAATAGAAAATAGTAAGAAGATATTATAAAAGGGAGCTTTTTCTCTTAAAAGGAGGAGGCTGATGAAAGCGTCCTCGATCCGCGGGGTGCGTGGATCCACTTTTGAATTTTGAGTTTGGGAGTCGCCACCTAGTTATTACGGTCTAGGAATCGAATATTGACTCTAAACAGATAAAGAAACTAATCTACTAAAGAAAAACTGAATCCGGAGATCACATTACGGGGTTGAAAAGTGTTAGGCACCAACTCCGCCCAATCAATGCTGGTCTCTACTTATCCCAAATAAGACTACATTTGCTAACAAAAACCTAGATAGAAAAAATAAAAGAGATTTTACATTCGAACGCAACGGTTTTATTCCCTCAGATTTGATAAAATTGCTCCTTGTACCGTACTCCTTACTTCGTTCTATCTCCGGATCTGATTTTGGATTGTCGAGGCAAGTATCTCTTCCTTAGATCTGGATTCTTCGAATTTTGTTATCGATTTCGGGGTGTTTTTGAAGGACTTCTAGGTGTTTTTCAAGCTAAAATCAAAGTATGGATGTTAGGTAAGGAGTTGGGACTTCAAAATTAAGGTTTTGGGAAGGTTGTGGAGGCTTCTTGACCTACTTTTTCTAGGATTTTTTCTTTAATACGAAAATAGGGTGTGGAGGCTTCTATTTATAAAGTTTTTTAGAAAAATTAAGGTTTGATTAGGATTTCTTTTAGAGTTTTAATTAGGGTTTTGACTTTCGTCTCATGAGATTGACTTAGTCTTTAGGATTTTAATTTAAGATTTTGACTTTAGTCTTATGAGATTGACTTGATTAGTTTAGATTAGGATTTTGACTTTAGTCTTATGAGATTGACTTGATTAGTTTAGATTAGGATTTTGACTTTAATCTTATGAGATTGACTTTAATATTTTGACTTTAATCTTTCTTGGTTGACTTTTAATATCTTGACTTTAGCCTTACTTGATTGACTTTAATCTTACTTGATTGACTTTAATCTTACTTGATTGACTTTAGTTTTTAGAGAACCCCCTTTTATTATATCTTTAATTCTTCGAGCCCCTAGATGGAGGGGTCCTTGAATAAATATCCTAGCAACCATCAACAATTTTGCCTGAAAGCCTGATTGATCGATTTTTTGGTTCAAAATTTTAAATTAATTTTATTAATGTTTCACTTTACATTATTTAATGGTTAATTTATTAATTTCTAAATTTTTAATTATTAAAATTATAAAATTACCGTTTTACCCTTGAAGATGATTTTTTACATTTTAAGTCATTTTTCAATATTTCAGGATGTTTTAGAATCAGTTTTTCATAAGGAATTCAATGGGAATGTTGGTTTTTATCATTTATGAAATTTTTGTATGAAATGGTCGTGAACTTTATGAGGGGCATTTTCGTAATTTTGTCAAATTTTGTGAAAATTGACGAAATGATTTATTTGATGTTGATTTGTTATTTTATGTGTTTGAATGAGTTTTCCTAAGCGTAACGTAGGCTCTAGGGTTGTTTTGATGTAGAGATATTTTGGTAATTTAGTCAGTTTTAGTGATTTTTATCGTGAAGCTTCTTTTTGTCTACAAGATGATGATTTCTATATTTCTGGGGTCATATTTTCCTAACGTAACGTGATTTCTAAGGTTTTGTCAGTTCGAGATACCTCATCTGGATTTCTGAAACATATCTGGTAACAAAATAAAGTATTGGAATAAACATTCATCATTGGGAACCGTTGCGATCGGGTTGACCAGTTGATTAATCAGGCGAGTGCAAAAATGGGGTGTTTACAGATGCCCCTCTTTGGCAGAGGGTTGAAGCAAACTAGATAGCAAATCTATTTTGGTAGATAGTGCAATATCCGAATGCTAAAGCTAGTGACAGTTCATTTTACAGCCTGATTTAGCAATTTGTCGGGGTGTTCGGATCCTTGAGCGTAAAACTCTCTTCGAACTAAATAGTTGTCAGGTCATTGAGCGATAACTCTCATTAACAGTGTCAAATCCTTGAATTTTAAAGAATTCTCCTTGACTAAAAAGTTCAAGTGTGAGTGTGTGTATTGTGTGAAACTGAGTGAAAATGTGTCAGGTCCTAGAGATCTTCTCTCACTGACAATAATGATTCAAAATTGAAATGTGCTTATGCAACGAAAGCAATCATGGTAAGGTTGAACATTGAAGTAATTGGAGTCATAACAATGTAGGAACTTCGTTAAATCAATTTTGAAATTCTTTTTTAGAGTTCGAAAAAGTATGAGTCTCGTTTATCGGACTCGAACCTATTGTAGCCACGCTTCTCGAGCTAAAGAACTTAAACAATCCTATTAATTCAATATGATTCAAAAAAGTTGGAGTCCTGTTTCCCGGACTCTGACTAAGGTTTACAGGAACTTAAACAATCCTATTAAAAATTGGAGTCTCATTTCTCGAACTTGAACTAAGGTTAATAAGCACTTCAAAAAATCTATTCTTTTTATGATTCAAAAAGTTAGAGTCTCGCTTCTCGGACTCAAACTTAGGTTTGTAGGCACTTCAAAAAACCTACTCATTCTATGATTCAAAAAAATTGGAGTCTCGTTTCTCGGACTCACACTTAGGTTTGTAGGCACTTCAAAAAGTCTACTCATTCTATGATTCAAAAAGTTGGAGTCTCGTTTTTTGGACTCGAACTTAGGTTTATAGGTACTTCAAAAAGCCTACTCATTCTATTATTCAAAAAGTTGGAGTCTCGTTTTTTGGACTCGAACTTAGGTTTATAGGCACTTCAAAAAGCCTACTCATTCTATGATTCAAAAAATTGGAGTCTCGTTTCTCGGACTCGAACTTAGGTTTCTAGGCACTTCAAAAAGCCTACTAATTCTATGATTCAACAAGTTGTAGTCTCGTTTCTCGGACTCGAACTTAGGTTTCTAGGCACTTCAAAAAGCCTACTTATTCTATGATTCAACAAGTTGGAGTCTCGTTTCTCGGACTCAAATTAGGGTTTGTAGGTACTTCAAAAAAAACCTACTCATTCTATGATTCAAAAAATTGGAGTCTCATTTCTCAGACTCGAACTTACTAAACCACGTTTCTCGGGTTATAGGAATTTAAACAATCCTATTAATTCATTCTATGATTTAAAATCGAGCTCAAAGTTTGAAAGATTGAGCCTTTATTGGCTTATCATGCATTTGGATTCATAATTATTATTGGACTTCATCGGACTTCTAAGTAAGATTTTTCTTTTTTATCATGTGATTAATAATAAAACTTCAGAATTAAATGACTTTAAAAAATACCCCTAGTTTCAAGGTTGATTTTAACTGGAACTTGACTACGAGACTGATGGAATGAATTACGCTTGAAAAATATGGATTTTGATGTATGACAGATAGAAGAACTGACATTCCCTTAAATTTAAAACTTTTAAGGTTATCATATGTGCAATAAGGGATTGATCATTTTCTTTTGAATTTCTTTTGAAAAATGCTTGAGCTAGACTTAAAAAATCTTGATAAATATTAGAATAGAAAATCTTTCTTTTCAAAGTGGTTGATGGTTCTACATCTTCCATTAACGAATACTTGAACAAGTAAACATACTCTTGAAGATCCTACAATGTTCAAGATGACTTTTGATTTTTTTGACTTCGACATTGTCTTCGTCGGATGTGAGCTCTTGACTGAAAAATGAATATTGTAATTTGAATGGTTTTGCATTTTCTAATTTCTGCACAAGCTTCCTTCTGAATTTTTCTTCTTGATGGGACCTTTTCTCCAATTTGATGATGCCCTAATTTTTGCCTAGATCGCCTCTTCAGATTTTCAATCTAGCGGGCATTATTTTTCTTTTTCTGATGATACCTTGATTTTTGCCTAGGTCGCATTTTCAAACTTTCAACTTAGCAGGCTCTTTTTTTATAGTTATGCCTTAAATTTTGTCTAAGTTGTCTTTTCGAGTTTTCGACTTAGCGGGCTTATCTTTTTTTCTTGATAATCTTGAGTAACCAACTCGACAACTTCTTGGTTCCCTGCACCTTGACCGAATCAATTAGCATTCAGGAGGACTTAATAGGTCGGCTTAGGATATGGTTTAGAAAGAAAAGATATAAGGCTCAACTTCTCAAAATGCCCTTAGTTTGATATTCTCTCTTTTCTGTCAATTATTTTGATTTTTTCTAAATGCCTCTAGTTTGGCATTCTTTTCTTTTTATTAATTTTTTTGATTCTTTTTTCTAATGCCCTTAGTTTGGCATTCTTTTTTTTTTTTAACTTTTCAATAGGGGATTTTCCTTTTAGATGACACTTTTCTTAAGAGAATACACTTATTCTTTGCATGACTGGACCTGAAGTAACTTCTCAGGTTGCCTATGTAATCCAAATATTTCTCTTTCTTGTGGGATCAGGTCAAAACGTAGTTCATACTAAGATTCCCTCCCAAGGTTAGTCGATGTGGTTTAGAAAGAAGAGGCTATTGATTTTTTAAAAGCTACGAGGGGCTAAAGAAAGTTATCTTTTCTTGGTAAGACAGGAAAATGGTTCGACCAAATAAGGCCTCCTTTGGTGAATGTTGCTCGACTTGATCAAAATTTCAGGAATTCGATATCTGGATTGCTTTGTCGAGTAAGATCTTCTTTTGAGAATGAATATTCTTCAATTTTTTTTGTGAAAGCGAATATGATCGAGTTTTCTAACTATTCAATTTTTCTAAAATTTTGAGAAAATATTTTATTTTCATATAAATGAAAACTCTCCTCTTTTGATTGAAAAACATGGTAGATCCACTTGTAAGTCTTAGCGTCTTTGTTGATGCTTTAAACTATATCATTTTTGACCAATAATCTTTGACTTTGAAATCACTATTGACTTTATGTCTTGATTTATATTTTTATGCGATCCATCTATATATCTTTATGAGACAATGCAAGAAACATTGTTGAATTTCTCAAGTAAGTTTACTATTCTCTCATGTTCTCTTGAGGATAATGTATCACCAATTTGCACTTCTTAAGTGTACTCTTTAATTCCAATATTTATCAAATTTGATTAGTGAGCTTTAAACCATTTCTAATGTTAGATTTTATATTCACATCATTATTGCACACAGGATAATCAAAAGCTTCTTTATTTATTAGAATTGAAAAGAACATAGACTGAGAAACCTTACTAAAACCCAAAAATAAAGATGACTAACTGAATTCAAAAAGTTACGCAACTGAAGCTAAAGAAAACTAAGAAGACTTAAAAGACGACATCATTCCGAATGGAGGGACACAATTTTAGAGTCTATGCCACTTTGGTTATCTTCGATGGATGACTTGAACTTGCTTGTTTTTACTATCTCTTCATATTCTGATTCAAGCTTGTCATATGCGGGACAACCCGTTGCTTCAATAATTTCTCTATTCTTCAGTTCTCTCACTACCTTAGGGTAGTTGAGCTCATTCTGGTATGGAACGAATGCACTGTTAAAATCAATTGGGTGAATGAAGGAAATTGAGTCAATTGATTCAGGTTTGGATATGGATATTAGGTTTAGAGTAGGAGGGTGTTGATTTTGAAAGGTAGGCAAAGGGTCAGTCTTAACATTAGGTGCGGTAGGAGTATGTATGGTAACCTTTCCTTGTTCAATCAAGTCTTAGATAGCCTGATGGAGAGTAATACACCTGTCAAAAATATGACCAGGCATCTGATGAAATTTACAGAATTGTCCATTATCCATGTTTGGGGGAAGAGGATTCGGTAAAGGTTTAAGGTTGTAAAAATGTCAATAATCCCCTTTTCATCAATTTTTGATAAGCAACACTAAGGGACATTCCAAGATTGGTAAACTGTCTCCTAGGCTTAGCTTGTAAAGGCTGAGTAGCTTGAGGAGATAGTGCGAAGGAGGAGTTGGCTACTTGTAAGGAATTGACATTAGGTTTAAAATGTTTGGGTTTTAAATCAGACGAGTTACCAAAAAGTCCGAAGAGTAGGCATCTTCAACTTGATTTTCAGCCTCAAGGAGGGATTGAAAAGTGGGAAGGTATTGAGGCATCAAGTACTTGGCATAATTTGGAGTGAGATTCTTGAGGACAATCTTGACTTGTTCCTTCTCTTGAGGTCGATCCCATAATTGAGCGACTTTAGCTCTCCATCGAGCAATGAACTAAGTGAAAGTTTCCCTTGGTTTCTATTTAGTAGTTTCTAGGTCTCTTCTTGTGAGTTCAATATCCGTGTTGAATGAATATCGACCAATAAATTCTTTCATCAATTCATGCCATGTTCATACCCGATATAAGTCCAATGACATTAACCAGCGTAGGGCAGGACCTGTAAGGGTTCTTTGAAAAAGTTGAGCCATCTGTTCTTCACTCAGACCCTGAGATTGCATTATGCCGACATATACTTTTAAGTGAGTCCTATGGCATCCAATACCGTCAAACTTCTCCATATCTGGTTTTGTGAACCTCTCTGGTAGACGAACCGTGGGAAACAAGGTCATTGCCCCTAATCCAAGAATAAGACCACCAGAGTCTTTAATATTCTTCAAAATAGTTTCAACCTGAGTTATTCGATCAGCTAGGACAGGGTCGACGTGTAACTGATCATCTTCTTGGTTTTCAATGCGGTCAAACATATCCTGAGGTTCTATAGCTTTATCTTTTCCCTTTTCAATTTTCAGGGACTCGATTTGTGTTTGGACAGAAGTAATAATCTGTGCTTGAAAGGATTTTAAAATCTGACGGAGCGCAGCTTTATCCATGATACTTGTTTCTTCTCGTGGCAAAGACTGACTACTTGGCAATAGTACCCTAGAAAGACGACTTTTTTCACAGACCCAAAGTGGTACAAATGGAGGTTTAGAACATTTGAGACCAATTATCACCTGATTGGAAGTAAACCAAAGTTAACAATTGACTTTAAAGGTTGGACTCTTAATCACATGATTAAAGTTTCGATATAGAATAGTCTAAGTCCGGTGGAAAATATCAAATCCAAATGCACTATAAGTCTATAATGATCAAGAAAGTGAGAAAGGTTAGACGCGGGTCTACCCCTGATTAGGATTGAACATTTGATTAGACAAATTAATTTGATCCTAGGATCGAATATTTTTATATAAAGTGGTCTGGATCTTTAAAAGTGAAACCAATTAGTCCAACTAATTTGGTATTGATCAGTTTGATCAATTTGTCAATTGGGCCAATTGATTTAATTGGTTCAACTTAATCGGTACATTACACCGATTGGGTCGGATCGATATTGCAGGTTTTGTTTGATTAGTCTGAATCAGTTCACCTACTTACCTATTGGTTGGATTAAATTGAGCAACCCGGGAACACTCATAGTCAATTCAGGTCGTGACCTAAAGGAAAGCTTCTAGACTCTAGGTTTACTACGTGCAATGCAATTTATCTGGCCACCCTTGCCCAAGTACACCTATATACCTCTAGATACGTGGTGACTTGGTTTGATATACCGTATAGGTGATTATCTAAAATCTCAACTCACTTCTCTGAAGTAAAAAATAGTCAGTTTGATCCCCAGTTGAGATGTGGTGCACAATGCTGAGCAATGACCCACTTAAATACCTCTCGTATAGAATAGATGTAGTCTATCCCCCTCGTAAAGTAGGGTACAGCGGGGCAGGATCTCGCTTTGACACCGATTTTGACAAAAAAGTACAATTGATATACTTTGATTATCTTTTATATACCTACGGGTATGAGTCAAGAGTTGTAGCTTTCATAAATGATTTGGCATCCCACGAGGGGACCGACCACGTACTAGTACTACGTTGGCAATCGGGACATGTGACTGTGTAGCTCACAATAGGTCAAAGGCTCAGGTCGTTCCAGTTTGGGTGCATCAATATACCTCTCAGAATCACCTGATCAGACGGTATTGATGTCCTAGTTTGATATACCCTAAGGTACGTGATTGGAGTTGTGGTTTTAATGAATGACGTCGCATCTCCGAAGAGACTGAGCCACGCACTAGTGCCACGTTGGCTATATGGGACGTGTAAGTGTGAAAAGCAATAATATAAACGTACTAGTGGGGTGTGCAAAACAGGGTGGGGTGTGCCTGGGGCCTTTTCCAAATAAATGGGCCCATGGGCCTGATCATACCATCACACATTGATACCATACGAATATTAGCCAAAATAAATACCAGTCCAATAAAATCATTAAGATCACCACTAAGCACATCAACTATATATCTGATCAAGATTAATGGCAAATCAATTAATGAGCATGACATATAATAATTGATCAAACAAACATTGCAATAGGCATGATTTTTATAATTTTTAAGGTCTAATCAATGATCACTTTTGGGTGATCCAAAATAAATCGAGATTTCAATAGATGTTACATTGATGATAGGATGATAATTGTTGAGATGAGGTCGCGTTCAGGAACATTAACTATGCTAACACTAGATAAATTCAAATTTTCTGTGAATTAGGAAAATATAATATGAACTTGCATCGATGATATCTAAGACTCCCGATAATGAAATCTAGTGAATTCAGATCTTAAATTAATCTACTCGATGGGATCTACGTTTTATTAATAAGTGCCCAGACCAAATTCTAGCTAGAATGTTCCGTAAAAACGTTTTAACATTGCTGTCCCAACCATCATCCAACAACAATTTTAGATTTACAGATTGAGCTTGCATCGATGATATCTAAGGCTTCTGATAACGAAATTGAGTGAAATTACATTCTAAATTAATCTAGGATGAGATCTACATTTTGTTAATAGGTGCCCAGACTTAATTCTTTGTAGAATATTCTATAAAAATGTTTTGACATTGCTGTCCCAACCTTCATTCAGCAACAATTTCAGATTTACAGATTGAACTTGTATCGATGATATCTAAGACTCCCGATAACGAAATTGAGTGAACTCAGATTCTAAATTAATTTACTCGATGAGATCTACGTTTTATTAATAGATTCCCAGACTTAATTCTCACTAGAATGTTCTATAAAAATATTTTAACATTACTGTCCCAACCTTCATTCAGCAACAATTTCAGATTTACAGATTGCACTTGCATCGATGATATCTAAGGCTCCCGATAATAAAATTGAGTGAAATTAGTTATAAATTAATCTACTCGATGAGATCTACATTTTATTAATAGGTGCTGAGACTTAATTGTCACCAGAATATTCTGTAAAAATATTTTAACATTGCTGTCCCAACCTTCATTTAGCAACAATTCCAGATTTACAGATTGAACTTGCATCGATGATATCTAAGGCTCCGGATAATGAAATCGAGTGAACTCAGGTTCTAAATTAATCTACTCGATGAGATCTACGTTTTATTTAGAAGTTCCCAGATTTAATTCTCACTAGAATGTTCTGTAAAAATATTTTAACATTGCTTTCCCAACCTTCATCATTCCATCATTTTCATATGTTAATTTGAATCTTTCATTATTTAGGGGTCATCAAAAAGTGATCCTTAATTGGACAAAAATGCAATACCCAAAATCATCCACAATAAAGTCACAAAAAGAAAAAAAAAAAATAAATAAAATAAATCAAACTAAATAATAAAAAAAATTATGTCATCATGGCAATGCTCCCATACTTGGGATTTTTCAAGTCTGATCCTCAATAGTCCCCAGCGGAGTCGCCACTGAAAGCATCATCGATTCACGGGGTGCGTGGATCCACTTTTGAATTTTGAGGTTTGGGAGTCGTCACCTAGTTATTACGGTATAGGAACCGAATACTGACTCTAAACGGATAAAGAAACTAATCTACTAAAGAAAAAATGAAATCCGGGGATCATATTACGGGGTTGGAAAGTGTTCGGCACCAACCCCGCCCGGCCAATGCCGGTCTCTACTTATCCCAAATAAGACTACATTGCTAATAAAAACTTAGATAGAAAAAATAAAAGAGATTTTACCTTCGAACGCAACGGTTTTATTCCCTTAGATTTGATAAAATTGTACCTTGTACCGTACTCCTAACTTCGTTCTACCTCCGAATCTGATTTCGGATCTTCGAGGTAAGGTATCTCTCCCTTAGATCTGGATTCTTCGAATTTTATTATCGATTTTGGGGTGTTTTTGAAGGGCTTCTAGGTGTTTTTCAGGCTCAAATCGAAGTATGGGTGTTAGGTAAGGAGTTGGGACTTCAAAATTAAGGTTTTGAGAAGGTTGTGGAGGCTTCTTAACCTACTTTTTCTAGGGTTTTTTCTTTGATATGAAAATAAGGTGTGGGGGCTTATATTTATAAAGTTTTTTTAGAAGAATTAGGGTTTGATTAGGATTTCTTTTAGGGTTTTAATTAGGGTTTTGACTTTAGTCTCATGAGATTGACTTAGTCTTTAGGATTTTAATTTAGGATTTTGACTTTAGTCTTATGAGATTGACTTGATTAGTTTAGATTAGGATTTTGATTTAGAGTTTTGACTTTAGTCTTATGAGATTGACTTGATTAGTTTAGATTAGGTTTTTGACTTTAGTCTTATGAGATTGATTTTAATACTTTGACTTTAGTCTTTCTTGGTTGACTTTTAATATCTTGACTTTAGCCTTACTTGATTGACTTTAGTCTTACTTGATTGACTTTAATTTTTGGAGAACCCCCTTTTATTATATCTTTAATTCTTCGGGCCCCTAGATGGAGGGGTCCTTGAATAAATATCCTGGCAACCATCAACAATTTTGCCTGAAAGCCTGATTGATCGATTTTTTAGTTCAAAATTTTAAATTAATTTTATTAATGTTTCATTTTACATTATTTAATGATTTATTTATTAATTTCAAAATTTTTAATTATTAAAATTATAAAATTACCGTTTTACCCTTGGAGAAGATTTTTTACGTTTTAAGTCATTTTTCAATGTTTCAGGATGTTTTGGAATCAGTTTTTCATAAGGAATTCAATGGGAATATTGGTTTTTTGTCATTTATGAAGTTTTTTGTATGAAATGATCGTGAATTTTATGAGGGGCATTTTCGTAATTTTGTCAATTTTGTAAAAATTGGTGAAATGATTTATTTGATTTCGATTTGTTATTTTATGTGTTTGAATGAGTTTTCCTAAGCATAACGTAGGCTCTAGGGTTGTTTTGATGTTAGGGGTATTTTGATAATGTAGTCATTTTTAGTGATTTTTATCGTGAAGCTTCTTTTTTTCTGCAAGATGATGATTTATATGTTTCTAAGGTCATATTTTCCTAGCGTAGCGTAGTTTCTAAGGTTTTGTCAGATCGAGATACCTCATCCGGATTTCTAAAACATATCTAGTAACAAAATAAAGTATTGGAATAAACATTCATCATTGTGAACCGTTGCGATCAGGTTGACCAGTTGATTAATTAGGCGAATGCAAAAATGGGGTGTCTACAGCTGACATTTTTTGGGGACCCATAAAAGAAGAAGACTGAGGTTTTGGCTGAAAAAGAGCAAGAAGTCTGACAATTTTTGGGAGCAACAAAAGGGGAAAGGCTTTTGTTTTATAGGAAGAAAAAGAGCAGCAAAGAGAGGACCGTAGTCCTCATTGTCTTCATCATCTCCCTTCTACTTTATCTTCTTCAGCCCCACCAACAGCCTCTACACGTCCCCAAATCATAGTCCTCATCACCTTCTTTCAATCGCCCTTCCTCTCCAACCATCATCATTTTCTCCAATAGCCCCATTCATTCTTCAAAACAACCTTCCTTCATCGCGTTTTTAGCCCTCCATTCTTTTGGTTTTTCAGCCTAAAGAACAACCCCATTATCACCTTCTCCCACAGCCCCAACCACCGTTCAACACAGTTCCAAACTCCCTCTATAAGCACCCCCAAACACCCTCCATTACGGCCATTAACAGCAACCTCTCTCTGCTAAATTGACGACCCAACCAACATCATTAAAATCACCCACACACCTCCATTTTTATCCACCGTTGAAACCAACACATAAACTCACGGTTTAGCCTTCCATTAACATTGTTCATTTAATGGTCTCAGTCTCCTTTTGACATCCCCATAGCGTCCCTCTCCTTCTCTCTTTCGTTTCTGAACAACAATAACAAGGCAAAAAAAAAAAGTTAATAAAAGAAGAGAAGAAGAAGGAAGAGTACACTCGCAACAGGCATTTCGCTGCGCCTGTAAAGCCTCCATCCTCCTCATGACAACACCTCCAAAACAGCAGCCCCATCATTATTTTGTCCTCTTCACACTTTCCAGTACTTATCTCTCTTTCATCTACTCTCTTGATTCATCTCTCTCTCATTTTTGAGCAGTGGGCAGTCGGATAACTCTGAAAGGATCCCACGCAACCGAATTTTCGTTGGTGATAAGTTTGTTTTGTTTATTTATTATTATTATTATTATTATTCTCCTTCAATCGTCATTTCATGTATGGATTTTTCATTGTGAATGTTAATTCAGGAATTTGCATGTTGACTTATTATTTTTTTTGCACATTGGAAGTTCAAAGTTTTTTTTTTTTTCTAAAAGGAGTGAGTCAACTCACTGTTTTGGGGAGTGCATCGAGTGGGGCATTGAGACTTCACGTGATAAACGAATGAACTCACTAATTTGTGTACGTTAGAAGCTTAAAATCGATTTTTTTTATAAATATGCACGTGAGTCGATTTGCAGATTTTTTGTGCACATGGGATTTTAAAATCGATTTTTTTTAATAATATGCATGTGAAGAAAAGTCACTGATTTTTTGTGCACATTGGAGGTTTAAAATCATATTTTTTTATGAAATGAGCATCGAGTTAACTCACTGATTTGTGTGTACATCAGAATTTCAAAATTGATTTTTTAATAGAATTAATATGTGAGTCAACTCGCTGATTGGTATGTGCATGAGGAGCATTAAAATTGATTTCTTTTAAAATGTACACGTGAGTCAACTCACTGATGTTTGCGCACATATGAGGTTTAAAATTGATTTTTAGTAAAGTTGCCACGTGAGTTAACTCACTGATTTGTGTGCACATGAGTTTAAAATCAATTTTCTTTTTAATAAAATTGCCCCGTGAGTTAACTTGTTGATTTGTTTGTGCATTAGGAGTTTAAAGTCGGATATTTTTAATAAAATGAGTCGAGTTAACTTATTGATTTGGGGTGTACATTGGGGGTTTAAAGCCGGATTTTATTTATACAAAAGGATTTGAGTTGATTCATTGATCTTGTAGACATAGGACTATGCAAAATTCTAAGAATTCACATGGCACGTGGCAAAAATGAGTTTTCTTAAAAAATCATAATTTGTTCATTGTGGAGATTTATGGACTTTTCATTGATTTAGTAACCTTCCTAAAAGCTTGATTTTCCATTTTTGGACAATTAATATTTGCAAATTGTTAATTCGGGAAACCCATACTCATAATTTTCTATTTTGGAGAATTGCTTCTATAAATTTCTAATTAGGGATTTATTTTATTTGGAAATTCCTACTTTTAAAAGTTGATTTTCAATTTGGGAGCTTCTCATATTTTTATAAACTTCTAATTTAGGAAATTTAAAACTTCTAGTTTAGAAACTCCATGAATTCCCAAATTAGAAATTTCATATTCCCAATTTTCTATTCTAGAAAATTTTCGCAAATTGTTGTTTTAGTCGACTTAGAGAAGAATATTCGTGGATTCGAATTTGTAATCGAAATATTGTCACGTGGATTTTGGAGCATAAAGAAACTAAAGATTTTTCAAATATTTTTATTGTTGTGCGTAATTCGAGAAATCACGTGAGATTTAGGACAATATTGGCCTTGAGATTAGTTTAGCGCATTCGATATAATTTGATGATGATTGGACCATAATCTTGACTTTAGTCTCTACCCATTGACCGTAGGATAGTTTGGATCGTAGTAAAGACCGATCATCTCGATCGGGCGGGTTCGATGCCTAACACCTTCCGAAACCCGTAATCTGACCCCTTACCCATTTCTTTGATCCGTGGACCGACCCGATCCATTTCAGAGTCATTTATGGTTCCTAGACCTAAACTAGGTGGCGACTCCTTATTTGCTGAAAATTCCCCATTTACAAATCGGACCCTCATCCACAATTTGGTGAAAAATGGGTCGAGGCGATTTCAAGTATCTTTTCAGATATCGTCAAACGATTCCTAAAAGTCTTCATAGAAGAATTTTCCATATTTGGGTTTAATTTTGATAAATGTCTTAACTTTCTAATACTAGTACTTAAAAGTTGTACATAAAAGAACTTATTTCTTAATTGAGAAAAGTATCACTTTATGGTGAGGTTAAGGATTTTTTTAGGCCAGTAATATCCAAGAAGGGAATAAAAATCGATTAAGCCAAGATCGAAGTAATTTCCTGCCTTCCACTTCTTAAAACTGTTAAAGAGGTATGATATTTTCTAAGTGAAAGTGCCCTCGATCCGTGGGGTGCGTGGATTCACTTTTGACCGTTGAGGTTTGGGAGTCGCCACCTAGTTATTACGGTCTAGGTACCGAACTTGGACTCTAAACAGATAAGGAAAATTAATCTACGAACTAAACTAAGTCCGATGATCATGTTACGGGGTTGGAAGGTGTTAGGCACTAACCCCACCCGACAAATGCCGGTCTCTACTAATTCTCAACTAAAACTACATTGCTAAAAAGACCTAAATAATAAATATGAAAAAATTACCTTTACGAACGCAACGGTCTTGTTCCCTAAGATCTGATAGAACAGCTCATTGTACAGCACGCATCGCTTCGTTTTATCACTGGATTTGCTTCAGATCTCCAATACGAGGTACTTTCTTCTTAATATAAATTTTTTGACTTTTTTCTAGATTTCTGGGTATTTTTGAAGAGCTTCTAGGTGTTTTTTTGAACTAAAGTTGGGTATGGATATTAGGTAAGGAGTTAGAGCTTTAAAATTAGGATTTATGGGAGGTTAGGAGAGCTTTTTGACCTACTTTTTCTAGGGTTTATTATTTCATACGAAAATAGGTTGTATGGACCCCTATATATAGATTTTTTTAGGTGCTTTTTAGATAGAGTTAATTTTTAATTAGAATTATTTTAAATAGAGTTATAATTTAATTAGAATTATTTTAGGTAGAGTTAATGTTTAATTATAATTATTTTAAATAGAGTTATTGTTTAATTAGAATTGTTTTAAATAGAGTCATTGTTTAATTAGAATTCTATTAGTGTTTTGACTTTTAGTTTCACTTGATTGACTTTAAGATTTTGACTTGAGTATTACTTTATTGACTTTAATTTTAATTAGGATTTTAATTTAAATTAATTAATATTTTAATTATTAATTTAAAAAATTTTAATTATTAAAATTGTAAAATTATCGTTTTACCCTCGAAAAGGATTTTTGCGTTTGAAGTCATTTTTCAATATTTCAGGATGTTTTGGAATCGATTTTTTATGAGGAATTCAATGAGATTATCGATTTGTGTCATTTATGAAATTTTTTGTGCAAAATGGTCATGAACTTTATGAGGGGTATTTTTGTAATTTTATCAAATTTGGTGACAATTGGTGAAATGGCTTATTTGATTTCGATTTGTTGTTTTATGTGTTTGAAAGGGTTTTCTTAAGCGTAATGTAGGCTCTAGGGATGCCTTGATGTTAGGGGTATTTTAGTAATTTGATCATTTTTTAGTGATTTTTATCATAAAACTTCTTTTTATCTGTAAGATGATGATTTCTATGTTTTTGAAGTTATATTTTCCTAGTGTAACATGGTTTCTACGATTTTGTTAGTTTGAAATACATCATCTGAATTTCTAAAACATATCTAGCAACAAAATATAGCATTGGAATAATCATCCATCATCGGGAACCGTTGCAATCAGGTTGACGAGTTGATTAATCAGCAAATGCAAAAATGGGTTGTCTACACTAGTACACAGTTTTTTAGCAAAAAATTCATAAGAGATTTTAGCAAAATCTCAAAGCTTATCTATGATCTTTTGATTAAGGATGCTCCTTACGGATTTGACTCCAATACTTACAAACTTTCAATAAGCTTAAGACTAGTTGACCTTGACACCCATCATTAGACTTCCATGTTGGAGTATCCTTTCTGAGGTGATGTACGACATCTGTAATTATGTTATAGGAGTTGTTTCAGGACAACAAGCGGACAAACTTCCACATGTCATTCACCATGCTAGCAAAACATTGAATAGCACCCAACTCAATTACTCCACCACGGAGAAGGATTTGCTAGCTGTAGTGTTTGTACTCGACAAATATAAATCTTACTTGATAGGATCCAAGGTGTTGGTCTATACTGATCAAGCAGCCCTCAAGTACTTTCTTACCAAGAAGGATGCTAAGGCTCGCCTTATTTGTTGGGTCCTTCTTTTACAATAATTTGATCTCGAAATTGGAGATAAAAAGAGATTGAAAATGTAGTCACAAACTATTTGTTTAGACTAATTATCGAGTCAATGCTCAAGTCTTTCTAGTCTTTGAAACATTTCTAGATGAACAACTCATGTTTATTTCACACTCCAATGTTCAATGGTATGTTGACATCGTAAATTATATTATCACGAATCAAACACCTAGTACCTGGTCAAAACAAAAGTTGCTTAGATTTTGATGACCTCATTTTGATGGGAACTATGAGCATGTATTTCTGGAGGCATCTCAACAAGTTCAAGATGCATATCATAAGATGGAGATTTAGCTAAAGTCCGTTAAGTTGGAAAGGAATGAGGAAATAAGTAAACATATCATGTCGTAAGTTTGTACACACCACTTCTTGCCTTGTTTATTTATGTGCCATCTTGATTTAAAATTATTATTTTTGCAGTGGAGACATCGTTTAGGATGGACTTATTATTGAAGGCGACAAAATTGTCTAATCCGAACGAGTCTCAAGGGAGCGACACCAACAACTCCTCAAGTCTCGATTGTGGCTGAGGCATCATCTCCACTTTCTCCTAGTAGGGTGGCAATCACTATTCACACTCCTATATTGGTATAGTTTCTAGAACCGGAGAAAACCCAAGTTATAGGTATTTTCTCACCTAGCAAAGAAGTAACATGATCATTTTTGTGCAGACTAGAATTTGACCACGAGAATTGTGTGATTATTTGAATATGTAGGATGCACCCGTACCCGAACATGTACTACTATGCATCAATTTTGTTATCCACTCACCATTTTCTTTGAATTCAATTCATGAAACTTTCTAAAATATTGCTTGAGAGTTCAAAAAACAAATCAAGAATGACCTATTCAATTATCCCCTAACCTTCAATCTAGGCAAAGGCACATCTTCTGGTTGAAAACCAACTATTCATATTGATGATGAGCCCATGAAGAATATTGTGAAGCAGTACTCGTGGGTTTTCATTATCTTCCCACAAGAGCCAAAGGTGCTTGAAAACTTGTTGCAGTATTCTTAAGACACGCAAAACAAGCTAATATATTTCCAACTAGAGAAATTTGTGAAGCTGTATTATAAGATTTTCTAACTTCAATAATTAACGGAGCCTAAAATCAAATCGTTGTACTGAAAAAAATTAGAGATGGAAAACTATAAGCTACAGAGCCATATAGCTTGTGTTATTTTGAGCTACCGGGTGGTTTTATCTATGACCAAAAGGGAATGAGTAGAGAACATGGCATGTTTGGGTGCGTTTCGGGCTTCATTAACATGCCTGAAAGTAAGGCAAAAAATAATGGAGACGAAGGTGGATCAGGAGCTAGAATATTTGCATGCCGATGAAGACAACACCACTGAAACACTTGCAACTGTAGGGGCTTCTATGATAGATTTTCGTGAGTAGAAGCTATGTCTAATCTTTAGAGCTGAGCATATAAAAAATGAGATTGATGAAGAACTAGTGGACTACGATACCTAGATGTACTCTCTAGTAAATAAGACCATATTTACAAAGGGAAAAATAAAACGGATCCAAAGAAAAATGGCTGAGGAAAGAGAATCCGTTAAAGAGGGTGTAGACATGAGAATGTTCAACTTTTGAACCTTGATGCTACGTTGTTTGGAGTCGCCACCATTCTTTTTTGTAAATGGGTGTGAATGGGCACCCGAATCGATTCTTTCGAAAACCATTTTTTTATGGCATTATAGTGACTCTCAATCATGGAAAAGGTATGGTCTACCTAAAATCTAAGTAAGGGGATTCGGTTAGAGAATGGGGAAGGTGTTAAGCACCCCATTCTCTCCACCTAAGGTGGTTACCTTTAGATTTGGCCATTTTTTGGAAAAAATTAAAATAACAATTAGAATGCATGAGATGCATGAAGTGGGTGGGTGCACATAGTGTGTATGTACCTCTTTAGAAGAGGATTTGATGTTGGTGTTGACATAAGAAATATCTTATGGAAGAAGACATTCTATGGAGTCAACACACTTTTGCATGAGTTGAGATGTTGGTTTAAGATTTTAGAGAAATTCCATAGATGGAATACCCTTAGATCCATAATCTTAATGCATGCATGTTTAGCTAGAAACTTAGTGTTTTAACCCCATCAAGAGAGTTACACATTTCTTCATCATAGCCAACATGTGTGATGTGTGTGCATAGTGTACATTATGATGCATGATATGAGGATGGGTTAAAGAAGGGCTTCAACCTCCATCCTTTCGACCAAACCGCCTCAAGCATTCCATGCCCAAGGTTGAGGTTTAATCTACTCGGGATGAAGGAGGGTTTTCCATTACATCCTAAAGGCTTCTAAAAATAAAAAAAGGAGAGGGATAGAAGAAGAAGATGCAAAAATAAAAGAAAATAAATAACTAACTACTATCCCACCTTGTCCCTTTTGGAAGTCTTGAAATAACTTGAGCTTGAGTAATGAACTTGAGAGTTGAAGAATGTAGTTGAGGGTTGAGAGAGTTGAAGGTTGGAAGTTGAGAGATGAGAGATGAGTAGAGATTTTGGTAGAGTTTTAGGTTGAGAGATAAGGGCTTGAGAGCATGAGTTGTTCTTCGAAAATGAGGGTATTTATAGAGTTTTTAGAGAACTTTTGGGGATAAAGTGGTCCAAGGACATGATATTTAGGTTGTTTCTTTTTGGATTTTCCATTTGTATGAGGGTAAAGATGACATTTGTGAAGAAACCCTAAAAGCATGCTTTGATCCTTGGTTTTTTGGTAAATAGATGTGAGAGAACAAAAATACTTTTGGGAGGATGAATGGGGGAGTGACATGTGTAAAGGTGGAGTGGTAGGTAAAAAGTAGATCTTGGTTTATTTGTAAATAACTCATAAAGCAAGGGTGGAAGTGTAGTTTTGAAATAGACCAATGGGAAAACAAAAGCACATTTGGGAGGGTGAATAGGAGAATGACATGTGTAAAGGTGAAGTGGTAGGTGAAAAGTAGATCTTGGTTCATTTGTAAATAACAAATAAAGCAAGGATGGAAGTATATTTTTGAAATGGACCAATGGGAGAACTCCATGTATGTACTTGAAGATTCCCACCTTTTGAGGGCATAATGGGAAGTTCTCTCACCTTTTTGGTTTGACTAAACTTTTTGAGAAGGGTATTCTTGAGTTTTCACAAAAGAAAAGTTGACCCTCCAATTAGATGATGCATTGGGCATTGGGGGCTTATGAGGTATCAACATGTGTCATCTTATGAAGGGGTGAGAGAAAGGACTTGGAGTGGGCTTGGTGTTGGGCTTAGGTTTGAGTTAGGATATGGACTTAGGTTTGGGCTTAGGAGGGACTTGGTGTTAGATTTGGGTATGGACTTGGTGTTGGGTTTGGATATGGACTTGGGTTTGGGCTTAGGATATGAGTGATGGACATAGGTTTAAAGTGGATTAGGGACAAGGTATGGGCATGATATGAGATGCAAATAGTATGCATGTATGCATGAATATGATGCAAAGTGGCAATGTGGGTCCATTGAGAAGTTTAAGTCTAACTCAAAATCAATTCGAGGAAATTTAGATTTTCCTAACGGGTTCGTGCAAATTGGGGTGTCTACAGCTGCCCCCTTTTTGTAGGAGTTGCTTGCAAAGAACTGTAAAAAATAAAATAGACCCTTTGTTTGCACGAATCCGAAGTAATTTATTGTATGATGATTAAAAATCGTCGGATAGATTGAAAATGTTTGTAAGGCATGGCTACCCAAGCACGGGGTCTGACAGGGTTAGCCTTTTTGAAACCCTTAATTTCGTGGCACGGAGCTCGTTTTAAATCTGGATTGATTTTTTATGTTTTTTTTTAAATGATCAACGTTTTAAACCATGCAATGCAATTTTGAGATATTTTTTCCTTTTTCTCGTCGTTGATTTTGAATTTCGAACTTAGTTTCTCCTTCATGGAAGTTGTAGGATCATCTTGAAAGAGCTTAGCGTAGCGTGACGGTCCTTGAGAGAGACTTGCATGATGGTATGATATTTGAGTATTTGGTATGTTGTCATGCCTCAGATATGGAGAGAATCATCGTTGACCAAGCTGCTCGGATAGAAGCCTTAAAGGATGACTTGATGCCTACTACACTTTCCAGGGAAAAGCTTGAGTGGCTCTTTGCCCGCTATTCCTTCTTGTACCCTGCATTTCATGAGAATGATGTAGCACTATTTGAAATGAATGAAATAGGTTTTTTACATAGTGGCCTCAGATATATCTACTGCTTTCGAAAACACTTGATTTTAAGAAAAGTCCTAGATTCTTCGTCATAGGCCAAAAATAGTAATTTTGATGATGCATTTTTTTTTGTTTCATGTTTTAAAAGATTGCCTTTGTCGAATAATCTGTGACAGACTGTGTTTGTTTGAAAACTCTGAAAGTTAACGATCATGGTGCCTTTGCCAAATGTCGAGGATACAAGTGTCAGCTAATCCTTCGCCTCTTTAGATCATCCCCGAGATTGAGAATTTTGACTGAGTTATCTTAGTTGCATCTGTAGGAACATTGAGGACTTTGAGATTTTTGCCGTTCACAGTTTATGCTCTTGCGGGCCAGTAGTTGTTTTTTTTTTATTTTTTTTATTTTTATTTTATTATTAATTTTTTTTCATTTTTGCCCCTGGCGCCAATTACGGTTTTCACCAAACCCGATTTCCACATTTTTGCGCATCGACGCCCTTTTTGGGTTTTCATCGTGCTGGTGGTTTTGATCTTGCCATAGCCTAATTTTTTTACTCACAGTGCCCTGACGGGTTTTCACCATGCCCTTTCAGTCTATGCTTACTTTATAGATTTTCTCTTTGAATACCTCCTTGATTTCTCTGTGCCCCTCATGGCTTGGTGACTCAAGTTGAGCTACGAGATCGAACACTCTACTCTTCTAGTGGCACTCTTTCTTGAGTAACAAATCTGGACTCCCCTCTCGAGTTCCTCCGACGATTTTCATGGTACGGTGACTCAAGTTGAGCTTCGAGATTAATGACTCTACACTTCGAGTCGCTCTTTTTTTCGAATATTCGATCTGGCCTCCTCTCTCGGGTCTTCCAACGACTTTGGTAGCTTGAAATCCGAATTAAGTAGCAAAATCAACTACCTGATGATGTTTTTCATGACATGCTTCCACCGTGATCGAGTTACCTTGAGCCATTCCTTGATCTGAAAGGACTTTAAATAGGACGAAACATAGGCTTAGGCTAGGGTTGTGAAAGGATGTAAGAAAGGCTGAGTCTGGATTTATTGATGGGTAGATTGGACATGGGGTTTGTCTGTTTTGTTTCGAAAATATGATCTATGTCTCCTCCCATCGTCACACGAACTTGTTTAGGTAAGAGATTTGGGTCGAGCTTAAGATCAGACATTCGAGGTTTTTGACTTTTTGATTTTTTGGTATTTTTAACCGTTCACAGTTTATCCTCATGCGGGCCAGGAGTATACTTTGTTTTGACTTTTGACGATTTTTTTTTTTGTTGTGGTGACTTGCCTCGGTCCTAGGTTAAGAAATGAATGTGATGGCTCAAAAAGGGTTAACTAAGGGTAGATAATTGTTTAGGTAGTAGAAAGATGGCTTCTCTTCATTTCAAGGAACGACTTTAGGCGTAATATTTTTTCACGGTATCAGCATTGATCGGTTGTGGAAAGACTTCCCCATCCATCTCTGTAAGGATTAGCGCCCCTCCGGACAGTACCTTTTGGACAACGAATGGCCCATCGTAATTCGGACGGAACTTTCCTCTCGCATCTTCTTGTATTGGCAAATCTTCTTAAACAAGATCTCTCCTCGAGAGAAACTCTCTAGGTCGAACCTTCTTGTTATAAGCTCGTGCTATTCTCCGTTGATAAGTTTGCCCATGACAGATTGCTGAAAGTCGTTTCTCCTCTATTAAGTTCAACTGATCGAATCGGGCTTGGACCCATTCTGCTTCATCCAATTCGACTTCCTTTAATATCCGAAGGGAGGGAATCTCGACCTCAACGGGCAAGACTGCTTCCATTCCATAGACTAGTGAATAAGGCGTTGCCCCAGTCGAAGTTCGGATTGATGTTCGATAAGCATGTAGAGCGAATGGTAACATTTCATGCCAATCCTTAAAGTAACGGCCATTTTCTCGATGATCTTCTTTTGTGTTTTGTTAGCGGCTTCAACTGCTCCATTCATCTTTGGTCTGTAAATGACTGAGTTGTGATGGGTGATCTGAAAATCCTTGCACATCTTAGACATGTCTTTGTTCTTGAGATTTTTGGCGTTATCGGTTACTATCCCGCTTGGGAGGCCGTACCGACATATGATGTTGTTCTTCACAAATTTCAAGACATTGCTTCTCGTGACATTAGCATAAGATGCTGCTTCTACCCATTTCGTAAAGTAGTCTATGGCGACTAAGATGAAGCGATGCCCATTGGAAGCTTGAGGATTGATCTGTCCGATGACATCCATGCCCCAGAGTGAGAAGGGCCAGGGAGAAGTCATATTGTGCAATTCTGACGGTGGTGCGTTGATCTTGTTGGCATAGATTTGACACAAGTGACATTTTCGAACATGTTGATATCCATCGCTCTCCATAGTCATCCAGTAGTAACCCATTCTCATAATCTTCTTTGCGAGCATATGTCCATTCATGTGAGGTCCACAGACTCCTCCATGCACGGTCTCGATTAAGCGTTGAGCTTCTGTCTGTGTTACACACCTGAGGAGGACCTCGTGATGCGACTTTTTGTACAAGACTCCGCTACTCAAGAAGAACTGTCCTGCCAATCTCTGAATAGTCTTTCGGTCCGTCGTTGTGGCATCGGGTGGGAAAGTTCGGTCCTCTAAGAATGCCTTGATGTCTGCATACCATGGTTTTTCTTCAGGTTCTTCGATCTCCACGGCAAGCAATATGCTGGCTCATCTTGAATACCAATCTCAAGAGGGTCGACTATGGTGTCTTCAGAGATGCTGATCATTGAGGCCAGAGTAGCCAATGCATCTGCAAACTGGTTCTTAGCCCTCGGACATAAGTAAAGGAGATTCGGGTGAGAGTTTGAGCTTAGATCTTCGAGATACTCATGATACGGAACCAGTCTCTGCTCTCGGATCTTCCATTCTCCTGTTGTCTGGTAGACTACCAGACTTGAGTCTCCAAATACATCTATTTCATCCACTCCGAGGTCGATCGTTGCTTTCAACCCCACGATGCATGCTTCGTACTCTGCTTCGTTGTTTGAACATTGAAACCTTAATCTGACTGCAATAGGGATATGCGTTCCGTCTGGCTTAACCAAGACTGCCCCAATTCCGTTTCCCTTTTGGTTTACTGCTCCATCGAAGTACATTTTCCAACTAGACTCTTCATCGTCGCTCTCGGCTTCAGCAAATAAGATGGCTTCATCAGGAAAATTTGTCTTTAGCGGCTCATAGTCAGGTAAAGGGTGCTCCGCTAAGTGGTCAGCGATAACTTGTCCTTTAATGGCTTTTTGAGTGACATAGGAGATGTCGAACTCAGATAATAGTAGCTGCCATTTTGCAGTGCGTCCTGTTAGCGCCGGTTTCTCGAAGAGGTACTTCAAAGGATCCATTCGAGCAACGAGCATAGTCGAATAGCTAAGCAAGTAGTGGCGTAGTCGTTGTGATGCCCAAACGAGGGCACAACACGTCTTTTCGAGTGTTGAATAGTTCGCCTCGTAACTTGTGAACTTCTTGCTAAGGTAATAGATGGCACGCTCTTTTCGACCTGTTTCATCATGTTGTCCCAGTACACAGCCCATGGAGTTTTCTTGCACGGAAAGATACATCAGTAGAGGTCGACCTGGTGTAGGTGGAACTAAAACTGGTGGATTAAGCAGATATCTCTTAATCTTGTCGAAAGCTTCCTGACAGTCTTCATTCCATTCTTTTGGCTCATTCTTCTTCAGTAGTTTGAATACTGGCTCACAGATCGGAGTTAGTTGTGCGATGAATCGACTAATGTACTGAATTCTCCCTAGGAATCCCCTGATCTCTTTCTCTGATTTGGTGGCTCCATATTTATGATGTACTTCGTTTTAGCTGGATCGACTTCGATGCCTCTTCTGCTGACAATAACCCCTAATAGCTTCCTGACGTGGCCCCAAATACACATTTTGCCGGATTAAGTCTTAAACTGTACTTCTTAGTCGATCAAACAGTTTCTTCAAGTTTACCAGATGATCCTCGTCGAGATTTGATTTAGCTATCATGTCGTCCACGTATACTTCTATCTCTTTGTGGATCATGTCATGAAATAAAGCCGTCATGGCTCGTTGGTAAGTTGCCCCAGCGTTCTTGAGACCAAATGGCATGACCTTATAGTGAAAGGTACCCCAAGGTGTAATGAACGCAGTCTTCTCTTGATCTTCTTCCGCCATTTTTATTGATTGTAACCCGAGAAGCCGTCCATGAAGGAGAACATACCGTGCCCTGCTGTGTTATCGACCAAAGTGTCGATGTGTGGTAATGGAAAGTCATCTTTCGGACTGGCTCTGTTCAGATCTCGGTAATCCACGCACATACGTACCTTTCCATCTTTCTTCGGTACAGGAACGACATTAGCGAGCCACTCAGGGTAGGTGGATACTGCGAGAAACCCTGCTTGGAACTGCTTCATTACTTCATCCTTGACCTTTAGTGTCCACTCTGGTTTCAACCTTCGTAATTTCTGCTTGACTGGCTTGCTTCCCAATTTGATAGGTAACTTGTGAACGACTAGATCTGTGTCTAAACCAGGCATGTCTTGATAGGACCATGCGAATACATCTTGGTACTGTTGTAAGAACTTTGTCATCTCCTCTTTCTGCTCAATTGTTAATAAGGCTCCGATTTTAACGATCCGTGGGTCATCTTCGGTGCCTAGGTTCACTGAGTTTGTATCCTCTATATTTGGCTGAACACCCTTCTCGTGACGTTCTATGAGTTCTTTGATTTCTTTTGGAGGATATTCAACCTCTTCCTCTAACTCTTCTTCAATCCCCATGAGATCAAAGTCGAGCTCGAGGTCAAAGTCGTATTCTTCTCTTTCATATTCTGTTCTGTCACAAGGCTCATTCAACTGAGTAAATTCTTTGAAAACCTTGGGTATTTTGAAGATTTTTTTTTTTTTTGAATTTTTGAGAATATTTGATTTTTTTGAATTTTGGAGAGTTTTTGATTTTTTTGAATTTTGAAAGATTTTTGATTTTTTTGGATTTTGAAAACTTTTTGATTTTTTTGGATTTTGTGGACTATCTGTATTCTTGAAACAAGATAAAGAAAAATCATGCAAATTCATTAGCAACGAAGGTGAGCCCCCAAAACAGTCTTGCTCCGAGGACGAGGGCTCATTATGGTCCTCGGGCAGATGAGATTTTGCTAATGACGTTTTTTTTGGAGGCCGTAGGGATTCTGGACCCCATGGCAGCCTCATGAGTGATTGGGTATTCCTCCCAATTTTTGAAAACTTGCCCTTCTTCTGCAGGGCGGATAAATCGGGAGAGTGGCTCCCTTGACGGTTCAGATATAACCATCACTTCCGGATGACTGTCGTCAAATCCGGGCGCAGGAATTTGTAGTGTGGTTGGAATTATGACAGATCCCCAATCAATTTGAAAGGGGAACAGTGATTTCTCTTCTTCGCATATTGCGACTTCCGCCTCGGCTGGCTCTCCTTCTTCCTCATTTTGACTCCATTCGGAATCCCCTCAAAACAAGATGTCCATGCCATCTGTAAAGGAATGTGGGGACTCAACGAACGAGTCTTCTTGCGAATGAACGGGCTCGATACTTACAACTCTTGGTTCTCCTGTGTGGTTTGTCGATGGCAGTTCTGCTGGGTCATCTGACTTCTTCAAGGATGGTGGGAAGCTGATGTTGATATGTGGTACTTTACCCAAGTTCCACACATTAGGCTCTCGGTTCTGTCTTCGTGCAAGTCGAAGCTCCCTCTTTTTATCCTTCATATCAGAGATGTCCTTCCTCGTAGGCTTGAATCCAAGACCAAAGTAGGGAATGTGTTTTCGTATGCTGATCAAAGTGACCCTGCCTTTTCCTTTAGGCCCTAACCCTTGTTTCGGACGATATCCCGCCTTCTTCATCACTCGTCCGACCATTAGGTTGAACTTTGCTTTGTCCTTCCTTCTCCCCTTTGGATATGATTGATAGATGTGAACTGAAAGGCGTGAAGCCCCTCCTTATCCCCGGTCATCTCTACATCGATATAAGGTACATCCGGCGATCGATCGACTGGTATGAGATTTTCTGCGAGGACGATATCATCCTCTGTCCCATGATGAATTTGACTCGCTGGTGCAAGGAAGAGGGGACTGCCCCTGCGGTGTGGATCCAGGGTCTTCTAGAAGGAGATTGAATGCCGAGGGTATGTCCAAGATCTCGAATGTTATTTCGAAAGTACATGATCCGATAGTGACTGGGAGATCCAGTTCTCTTAATGACTCAGTTTTTCTACTATCAAAGGCCCTTACAGTTCTTCTAGTTGGCCTGAGGTAAGATAAATCCGCGTTTAACTTGTGCACAGTTTGTAGAGGACAGACATTAAGAGCTGAACCATTGTCGATCAGTACCCTTGCTACCATCATACCTTTGCACATTACCATAATGTGCAATGGTTCAATGTGTCCACATCCTCCGCCAATAAGTTCATCTTCGGTGAAGGTGATCGGGTTGGGGGCCATGATCTGACCTACTGTCTTTTCCAACTCATCTGGTGAGGTGGTCTCAGGTACATGCGCATTACTAAGGACTTTGAGTAGTGCTTCCCGATGGTGCTCTGAGTTTAACAGTAGGTCAAAGATACTGATTTGAGCTGGCATTCTATTCAACTGATCTACTATGTTGTACTCACTCTTTCGAATGAGCTTAAGGAGGTCAGTTGCCTCCTTGTCAATTACCCTGCTCTTCTTCTTCTCTGGTTCCCCTTGAAGTGTTTGTTCATTTTCTATCAGCTTTCCTTTCCCTTTTTCTTTTCTTCTGTCCTCTTCCTCGTTCTGCCTTTTTTGTTCTTTCTCTGGCACTTTGTAACACCTCCCTGATCTAGTCATATGACCGACGTCCGTGATCATTGCCTCTTTTGGCTTCTCAACTCCTGCGGATGTCACAATCATCGTCTCATAACTCCATGAGACGGTTTGACTTGAGCGGTATGGAAATGATTTAGGGGATATAATGGTCATGGGTTGAGGGTCTGGCTTTACATGGAGGATAAGAGGTGGCGGACTGGGTTTGACGGTTGATGTAGTGGTGTTTGGGGTTAGTGGGTTGGTATAAGATAGGATGAGAGGTGGTCGGGAGGAAAAGCTTGGAGTTTGAGGGGTCGGTGCAGTGTAGGGTATGACAAGAGGTGGTCGGGAAGAAGGGCCTGACGTTGGTATGGTGCAAGGTATAATGAGAGGTGGACGAGCGGTAGAGCTTGAAATTGGTGATGTGTAGGGTATAATGAGAGGTGGTCGTGAAGAATTTGAAGTTTGGGAGTTGGAATGAATGGAGAGATTGGCCAGTCTGACGGGAAGTTGGGATAGTGGTTGGTGGTTGTATCTTGTGGTAATGCATTGATGCTCGATGATGTTGGTTCTTTTCTCAAATTGACTCTAACTTTAGAGCCAATAGGTGCTATCAAAACTGAAGGGTTGAAGCTGGTTCATCCCTTTCTATGACATTGACTGTCGGTCCATTGCCTCCCCCATTATGTCGTGGTAGCGGGTTCTGATTGATATTCTGCTGAGGTGCTTGGGTTGCCGGACCATCCGAGATGATTGTTTTCCTGTCGATTAGATTCTGGACTTGGTGCTTGAGTTGCCAACATTGGTCAGTGGCATGCCCTGGTGCCCCCATCTGAAATTCGCAGAATTGATTGGGATTGTACCCTGGTCCCTTTACCGCCTCTGGGTTTGGCTGCCTCTTAGTAAGATATTCTCCCCTGAGTAGTGCTGGGAGTAGTTCGGATAGAGTCATAGGCAGATGAGTGAAGACTCGAGGGACCCTATTGGGTCGGCGCTGCTCGGTTTGATGATTCTGAGCAAATTGTGGGTTTTGCCCAAATACTGGATTTTGTCCGAATTGAAATACTGGTGGAGCTGGTGCAGCTTGAGGTGGGTTCACCTTGAAAGGGACCTGAGGTATTGGCGGCCTCTGGTTTGAGATGAAAAAAGGTTGAACAGGTTGTACATTGTTAACTTGTACTTCTTCTTTCTTCTTGTTCAAGACTACCGGTTTCCGTTGAGTAGACCCCCCTACTGGTGCCCCTAGACTGGACAAGTCGTAAATCAGACCTGACCGAATACCGTCTTCAACTCGATCCGCCACTTGGACCAATGACGAGAAACTTATAGTTGTGTGACCCACTAGATGCGTATAGAATGAATGGCCCAGAGTAGAAATGAATATAGTGTTCATCTCTTGTTCAGTCATAGGTGGTTTTACTTTGGAAGCTGATTCCCGCCACCTTTGCGCATACTCTTTCACACTTTCCTTTGGCTTCCGAGTCATCTTGGCCATGTCATTCCGGTCTAACCCCATATCTGTATTGAACCTATATTCTTCCGAAAACAATGTAGCTAGATCTTGCCAGCTCTTGATTCGAGAATGATCTAATTGAGAGAACCACGAAAGAGCCGTTCCCGTTAGACTCCTCTGAAATAGCTGGACCAACAACCTGTCATCGTCCCCAAACTGGCACATAGATCTGCAATAGAATTTTAAGTGGGACATAGGGCACCCAATGCCATTGTATTTCTAGAAGTCAGGACATTTGAACTTTGGTGGTAATGATGCATTTGGGTAGAGGCAAAGATCTCTGAACCTCATTCCGTTTGCAGAATCCTTTCCTTTCATTCTTCGGATCTCTTCCTCGACTGCCTCGAGCTTGCTTGCGAGTTTCTCCTCTGTGGTACTGTAGACACCCCATTTTTTGCATCCGCCTGATTAATCAAGTCGTCAACCCGATCGTAAAGGTTCCCAATGATGGATGTCTATTCCAATGCTTTATTTTGTTACCAGATATGTTTCAGAAATCCGGATGAGGTATCTCGAACTGACAAAACTTAGAAATCACGCTACGCTAGGAAAATACGACCCCAGAAAACATAGAAATCATCATCTTGCAAACCAAAAAGAAGCTTCACGATAAAAATCACTAAAAATGATTAAATTGCCAAAATACCCCAAACCTCAAAACAACCTTAGAGCCTACATTACGCTTAGGAAAATCCGTTCAAACACATAAAACAACAAATCGAAACCAAGTAAACCACTTCGCCAATTTTCACAAAATTTGATAAAATTACGAAAATACCCCTCATAAAGTTCACGATCATTTCATACAAAAACTTCATAAATGACAAAAACCAACATTCCCATTGAATTCCTTACGAAAAACTGATTCCAAAACATCCTGGAACATTGAAAAATGACTTAAAACGTAAAAAATCCTCTCCGAGGGCAAAACGGTAATTTCACAATTTTCATAATTAAAAAATTCGAAATTAATAAATAAAACATTAAATAATTAAAGTGAAACATTAATGAAATTAATTTAAAAAGTTGAACCTAAAAAATCGATTAATTGGACTCTCAGGCCAAAATTGTTGAGGGTTCGTGGGATATTTCTTTAAGGACCCCTCCATTTGGGGGTCCAAAGAATTAAAGATATAATAGAAGGGGGTTCTCCAAAAATTAAAAGTAAATCAAGCAAGACTGAAGTCAAGGTATTAAAGTCAATCAAGTGAGACTGAAGTCAAAATTAAAGTCAATCAAGCAAGACTGAAGTCAAGGTACTAATCGAGTCAATCTCATAAGACTAAGGTCAAAACCCTAAATCAAAACCCTAATCTAAATTAATCAAGTCAATCTCATAAGACTAAGGTCAAAACCCTAAATCCAAACCCTAATCTAAAACTAATCAAGTCAATCTCATAAGACTAAGTCAAAACCCTAAAACCCTAAAGACTAAGTCAAAACCCTAATTGAAACCCTAAAAGAAACCCTAATCAACCCTAAATGCTTCTAAAAACTTTATAAATAGGAGCCTCCACACCCTATTTTCGTATCAAAGAAGAAACCCTAGAAAAAGTAGGTGAAGAAGAAGCCTCCACAACCTCCCCAAAACCCTAATTTTGCAGTCCCAACTCCTTCCCTAACACCCCTACTCCGATTTTAGCCTAAAAAACACCTAGAAACCTTTCAAAAACACCCCAAAAATCCATCACAAATTCAAAGCATCCAGATCCAAGAAAGAGACACCTTACCTCGGAGATCAGAAATCAGATCCGGAGACAAAACGAAGCAAGGAGTACGATACAAGGAACTGCTTTTCAGATCTGAGGGATATGAGTAGTTTTGCAGATCGAAGGTAAGGTTTTTTATTATTTTTTAAATCTAGGTTTTATCATTAGCGATGTAGTTATATTGGTATAAGTAGAGACCGGCATTGGCCGGGCGGGATTGGTGCCTAACACCTTCCAACCCCGTAACATGATCTCCGGATTCAGATTTCTATAGTAGATTAGTTCTTGTTTATCCATTTTAGAGTCAGTTTGGTTCCTAGACCACAATAACTAGGTGGCGACTCCCAAACCTCAAGGGTCAAAAGCGGATCTGCGCACCCCGCGGATCGAGGGCGCTTTCAGTGGCGACTCCATTGGGGACATTGAGGATCAAACTTGAAAAACCCCAAGTATGGGAGCATTGCTAAAACGATCTAGTTTTTTTTAGCTGTTAGTTTATCTATTTATTTGTTCACTCATTTGTTTAGTTTTTTTTTATCATCCTATTGTTCAATGTTTGATCATGTGTTTGGATGCTGAATATTCTATCATTGCATGTTCGTTTTATTTTATTATTATGGCTCAATCGAGGGTTATTTAGAATGACCAAGAAGGTTAATTGAGGACGGAGTGATGATTAAGGAATCACGTAGGTTTGTTTTGTTTTTTTTCTTCTTTGTTTTTAATTTTTTAAATAAAGTTTTTTTTTGTAAGCAATGTATTCGTTGACATTTTTTTTTTTTTTTAAATTTTTTAATTTTTTTAGGTTATATTAGCAATAATAATGGGCTGGGAGAGTTGAAATAAAAGCCAATCCTTTGAATATCTCCCATTTTCTGTTTGTGGTTAAAAAAAAAAAAAATTAATAGTTCTGTCTACAGCAACATTGGGCTAATATGTAATAAAAAAAATCGAGAGTTTAAAAAAAAATAGTCTTTTTAAGTTTCTATCAATAGCAGCGTTGGGCTGGTGTGTAAGTAAAAAAATCGATTTTGATTTTTTTTTTTTTTAAAAACCCCACAGCATCTTCTTAAAAACGTTGTTTCAGTGTTACTAGCAGAGGCCGATCGAAATCAGCCAGGAGGCCGATCGATTTCCACCCCTAAATCCAATTGTTTTTTTTTTTTTTGAGTGAAAGATATCAATCGAAAAAAAAAACCCTTTTGATTCGCGCCGATTTCTTTGCGAAAATCTGATTTGTGGGTTTCGGATTTGCACCAAGAACTCCATTGTGTTTCGATCAAACATGGGTCATTTTGTAATCGGCAATAGAGGTGAATGAAAATGGAATAAGTTCCATGAGCGCTCATGTGTCATCTTTGTCATCTAGCAAAGCTTTAATGGTGGGAACCAGTTTGTATTAATGTCTTGGTGTGTTGGAGACGTAGAATTGAACGGATTTGCAGCTATCCGATCTGTTTAGCCAACTTGATTAGGTTGTGTTGGTTCGTGTTTCCAAGAACATGAAGCACACAGAGAGATGGGCTGTGTTCAGTTGTGGATTCTAATGTTCATGGGTAGTTCCTCATAACTTTTAGTTTCATGATGCGTGATGAATAACATTGAGAGTTCATAATGGTGGGATGAAGGCGTGACGGCCTTGATCTTGACGAACGACTGACCTTTCGTCATCCCCAACCCTTCAAGGTAATAGAGAATGATGTTGCGTGTTCCCACACGACAAGTTGCTGTTAGCAGCACATATAAACAAAGAGAAAAAGGTGACTGGAGTTGAATCAATGTTGCTGTTAGCCACACATATAAAAAAAGAAAGGATTATTTTTTGTTGTATATATGGTGCATGAGTAGTGTGTGTACTGGCAACAACACATATCAAAAAAAAAATTTGTTGTGAGTATGGTGCACAGGTGTGTTGTGTGTGTTGGCAACCATATAATAAAAAAAATATAAAAGGAGAGCAACGTGATTGGTGTGTGTGCGCCGGAAAATAAAATTGGGGAATTATTTTCCTCAAAATTTAGTAAGATCTCAAATCTTGCTAAAGGTCTTAGACTTCACCACGGGGCATCTAAGTGCATGATCTAATGCCACATACTTGCGGCAAACAAAATTATTAAAAAAAAAAGAAGTTTTTCGATAAGTTTTTATTTTATTTTTATTTTTAAGGTTGATGGTTAATTTGGGATTCTTTCGCCATGCATTTTCAAAGCCTTGGATCTAAACTATAAAAATAAAAATAAAAATTTCTCAAATTCAAATTTTTTTTCTCCATCAAATCAAAAAGGATATGGTATTGGATTATCAAAGAAGATGACCACGTTGGTTTAATGACCTTTAGTAAAATTTGAAACCTTATGAGTTATTCAAGTTAGCCAATGTTTTCCAAAGATTTGTCATGCATGTCCTTAAAAAAAAAAAATAGAATTTCTTGTGCCTATCTCAATGATTGATTATTTGTGTGATCACTTCCGTTCTATGTTGCACTACTCTGATTGATTGGTTATCTAATATGCCATGATTTGATTGATGTATCTCCATGATGTGCATGCCTTAATCATGATCTTGATGCTTTGGATATTTATGTTGTATGATTATATATTTTATAATATCCATGTTTCGGTGATCTGATTTGGCCCATAGGCCCATTTATCTAAAAAAGGCCCCGGGCACACCCCACCCTGTTTTGCACACACCACAAGCACGTTACTGTTTTACCCACTTACACGTCCCATTTAGGCAACGTGGCACTAGTGCGTGGCCCGGTCTCTTCGGAGATGCGACGTCATTCATGAAAATCACAACTCCAGTCACGTACCTTAGGGTATATCAAACTGGGGGCATCAATACCGTCTGATCAGGTGATTCTGAGAGGTATATTGATGCACCTAGGCTGGAGCGACCTGAGCCTTTGACCTATTGTGAGCCACACAGTCACATGTCCCGATTGCCAATGTAGTACTAGTACGTGGTCGGTCCTCTCGTGGGATGCCAAACCATTTATGTAAGCTACAACTCTTGACTCGTACCCGTAAGTATAAAAGATAATCCAAGTATATCAATTGCACTTCTTGGTCAAAACCGGTGCCTAAGCAAGATCTTGCCCCGCTGTACCCTACTGTACGAGGGGGATAGACTACGTCTATTCTAGACGAGAGGTATTTAAGTGGGCCCTTGCTCAGCATTGTGCGCCACCTCTCAACTGGAGATCAAACTGACTATTTTTGGCTTCAGAGAAGTGAATTGAGATTTTAGATTATCACCTATACGGTATATCAAACCAAGTCACCACGTATCGAAAGGTATATAGGTGTGCTTGGGCAAGGGTGGCCAGATAAAAATGCATTGCACGTAGTAAGCTTAGAGTCTAGAAACCTTCCCAGTAGGTCACGACTCGAACTTATCGTGGGTGTTCCCGGGTTGTTCATTGAATGGAATCTTATGAGACTTTGTGATTGATATGAATGTATGTGAATGATGAGATCAGAATGCATGTGAATGATGAAATGGATGTATGTGAATGATGAGATCAGAGTATATGATTGTCCTCAAGGATAAAAAAATGTTGTTTTTGAAAATCAAAATGGGTGCACCGACCCAATAAAAAATCCATCTCTTGCAAATGACCCAGCCCAACTCGATCCAACAATCCTGATGGACCGGGCCATTTAAATCGAAATAGAAATCAAATTTTCAAAGAAGAAAAATAGTTTACAAAGGGAAAGTATTTTCTAGAACAAAATATTTTCAAAAGAAGTGTTTTCCAAAAAAGTGTTATTCTCTAAAAAAATGTTTTCTAAGAAAAAACGTTTTCCAAAAAATATTTTCCATAAAAACAAGATTTTTCAAGAGAAGATACTTTCCAAATAAAAAACTATTTTTCAGAGAAAAAAATATTTTCCAGAAGAAAATATTTTCCAAAAGAAAAGAAAAATAATGAAAAATAATTTGCAAAAGATCTATTTTTGCATGAAAAGTTTTTATGGACCTTGGAAAACTACCAAAAAATGTTGCAAAAAATAATCAGATTTGTGAAATAAAAACATTATTTTCAAATATTTTTCAAGAGTGCAACATAATTATTTTTCTTCTGAATAATCATTGAATGGACGAATTTTTTAATGGATTGGTGCACAAAATTAAATAAAATCTCAGGGTTCATTTAAAATGTTATCAAGGGGGTGACACTGAAATTGGTTAAATTCACCTTCAAAGAGGTTTAAGGGTTATCATTGTATCTAAGCTCAATCGTCCATTGTCTAGTTAGGGTTGTAAATCCAGTCAGTACGTCAATATCAAGTCAACAGTCAGAAATGACCTCAAAATTTCTCAATATCGCACAGTTGTTCCATGAAGATCATCGTGCCTCAATCCTGTTGTTTGTAAGCAATGTCTCAGTCCTCAATCCTAATCAAGCCCATTGTGGGTAGTTGTGTTGAGTTTTCATGAGTCATTTGGGTTAGCTCGAGTCCTTTTTTCTAGCAAGGTCATGCCTTCCTTAGATTGAGCCTACTCTTTCTTATTGAGTCAAGTTAGTTTGTCGAGTTTATAGAGGTGTCTGTCGCCCCTTCTAAATTGATCGTACAAAAGAAATTTTTGAATATCTCGAGCGCATTAACGAATTAACTAATAATCTAGATTCAAAGACAAGAAGATAAGAGTCGGGCTCAAGAAAGCAAAGGTCATTGACCTCGGAACAGAAATAAATTCCTAAAGAGATTCAAATAGAAACCATCTTATCTCTAGAGGAACACAAGGGGATAATGAATTTTTTCAGAAATTTCAAAAGACTTGTTCGTGTGATCATATGAGGGTATGTTAGGTACAAGCTTGAGTGTTGTTCAACATGGACTAGATACTCGTCTATATCAATGGAATCAAAGAAGATGTTATAAAATGTACCAGTGCTATCCTTACTACATCTTGAGTTGCAAATCACATATTATCAATCGATATGGGGATACCTTTTGAATTGATTTCTGATAATGGGTCGTGCTTCGAAGCATAAATCATTACTCTGTGATCAAAGTTGAAGATCCGACATCACACATTATCTCTCTACCGTCCTCAGATTAATGAAAAGGTTGAAGCAGCTAGTAAAAAATCTCAAAACAATCATCAAGACAATGCGTCAATCACACCAGGATTAGTTAGAGAAGTTACCATTCACACTAGGGGCACACCATATTTCAATACAGTCTTCCACTGGAGCTATTCCCTACTTTCTAGTGTATGATATGGAAATAATCTTACCAGTTGAAATGTGAATTCCGTCTCTCAAGGTCTTGTTGGAAAATCATTTGTTAGAAACAGATTGGGTTCGTCAGCAGTATGAAGAATTAAACTTGATCGAAGAAAACGAGTTAAAGCCCTGTACCACGTGCAAGCTTATCTAAGAAGAGTCACCCGTGCATTTGACAAAATGTTCAAAGCTCATCATTTACAAGTCAAAGATTTAACTATCAGACTTCAAAGAAAATTGAACACTCCTCCTCGATTATAGGAGAAAGTCTAAATTGGAAAAATTCATTCATTAAGGAAATACTGTCTGGAAAAGTCGTCAGACTTCAAGATCATGATGGAGGTGAACTACCAGAACCAACCAACATTGATCAAATCAAACGGTACTACATTTAAGGAGGTCATCTTTGACCGAATCAATTCTCCTGTTACCCAGTTCAATATATCCTTTCTCAACCCCTTTGCAACCTTTTTCAAAAAGAAAAATTATGCCTTGTATTTCTTAGCCCGATCACCTAACCTAGGGGAGGGAAGTTTCGAACTACGTTTTGGTCTGATCCCAAAATTCTGGGGTACGTAGGCAACCTGAGAAGTTACTTCAGGCCCGACCACATCAATAAAAAAAATCTATTTCCCCACATAATAAGAAATGAAAAAATTCAAAAGAAAAAGAAATCCAAAATGGGGAAGAAAATTTAAGGAAAAAGAAAACAATTGAAAAGGAAATGCCACACAAGGGGAATTTGGGTTTTTGAGCCTCAAAATCCCTTTCTTTTTATACCCAGTCCCAACCTACCCATGAAAGTCCTCCTAAGTACCGTGCGAGAAGTCAAGGAAGATAGCAAAGCATGATCAGACAGCAACTCCAGAAGTGCAGAGGAGAAAAATAAGATAAAAAAATGATGAAGCCTGCTAAGTTGAAAATCCGAAAAGGACGACTTAGGCAAAAATTAAGGCAAGCTCGCAATGTTGAAAATCTGAAAGGACAACTTTGGCAACAATCAGAGCAAAAAAAAAAAAAAAACTCGCTAGATCGAAAACCTAAAAAGGCGATCTAGGCAAAAGTTAGAGCAAGCTCGCTAGATTGAAAACCTGAAAAGGCGATCTAGGCAAAAGTTAGAGCAACAAAGAAAAACAGAAGAAAATCCCAAGCTGAGAGCGGTCTTAGCTAAAACATCAGAAGTCCGAATAATCAAGTTCAGTACTTAGCTTAAACCCGGCATAGACTCAGAAGCCACAAGTATCTTGTCCACGATCGATCTGAAAATGTTTACTTCCCCAAGTGAACCAAGGGGGATAAGGGTGAATTCTATGATGAAACTCGAAAGGAAATAATTTTGTACTCTTGAGCCTGACTCAAAACCTCCAATAAAATAATCAAAATTAAAAGATGAGTCTTTATTGCGCTTGTGGTAATCAATTATTTCAAACCTTCATACAAGGGGCATTTTCTTTCTTCTTTAATGTAACTTTTCCCCCTTATACTGGGGCATTTTTTTAACTTTTGCATGATGTGTTCAATTATCTTCAATGCCAAGTACATTGTCAAACTAGGGGCATTTTGTCTTCGAGCAATGTTAATCCTAAAAAAATAATGAGAACCCCAAATTTAAGGTAACCCTCTTGATAACAGTTTTTCAAAAAACTCTTGAGGTTTGAAAGAAATAAAAATTCAGGTTTTAAAACTTTTTGATAAATCCTTGAGGTTCAAACAAAAGCATTTCGGATCTCACATAGGAGGTATAACATTCTTTCAGTCTCTAGATTCTTTTCCAGATTCAATCATTCTTGGAATCAATCATTTCTCTTCCAGATTCATTATCTTCTAGATTTATTCGTTCTCCGGTTCGTTCTAATCAGTTTTCTCCAAAATTTATTCAATCCTCTACCAGTTTTGCTCAGTTGCCACCAAGGGTTATCTTGGATTTTGTTCAGTTGCCGCCAAGGGTTATCTTGGATTTTGCTCAGTCTCCGCCAAGGGTTATCTTGGATTTTGCTCAGTTGCCGCCAGGGTTATCTTGGATTTTGCTCAGTCTCCGCCAAGGGTTATCTTGGATTTTGCTCAGTTGCCGCCAAGGGTTATCTTGGATTTTGCTCAGTCTCCGTCAAGGGTTATCTTGGATTTTGCTCAGTTTCCGCCAAGGGTTATCTTGGATTTTGCTCAGTCTCCGCCAAGGGTTATCTTGGATTTTGCTCAGTCTCCGCCAAGGGTTATCTTGGATTTTGCTCAGTTGCCGCCAAAGGTTATCTTGGATTTTGCTCAGTCTCCGCTAAGGGTTATCTTGGATTTTGCTCAGTTTCCGTCAAGGGTTATCTTGGATTTTGCTCAGTCTCCGCCGAGGGTTTTCTCGGAACTATGCTCAGTTACCGCCGAGGGTTTTTCTCGGAACTATGCTCAGATACCGCCAAGGGTTTTCTTGGAATTATGCTCAGTTGCCGCCGATGGCTTTCTCGGAATTATGCTCAGATACCGCCAAGGGTTTTCTTGGAATTATGCTCAGATGCCGCCGAGGGTTTTCTTAGAATTATGCTTAGATGCTGCCGAGGGTTTTCTCGGAACTATGCTCAGATGCCGCCAAGGGTTTTCTTGGAATTATGCTCAGATACCGCCGAGGGTTTTCTCGGAATTATGCTCAGATACCGCCAAGGGTTTTTTTGGAACTATGCTCAGATGTCGCCAAGGGTTTTCTTGGAACTATGCTCAGATACCGCCAAGGGTTTTCTTGGAATTATGCTCAGATGCTGCCGAGGGTTTTCTCGGAATTATGCTCAGATACCGCCAAGGGTTTTCTTGGAATTATGCTCAGATGCCACCGAGGTTTTCTCGGAACTATGCTCAGATACCGCCAAGGGTTTTCTTGGATTATGCTCAGATACCGCCAAGAGTTTTCTTGGAATTATGCTCAGATGCCACCGAGGGTTTTCTCGGAACTATGCTCAGATACCGCCAAGGGTTTTCTTGGAATTATGCTCAGATACCGCCAAGGGTTTTCTTGGAATTATGCTCAGATGCCGCCGAGGGTTTTCTCGGAACTATGCTCAGGTACCGCCAAGGTTTTCTTGGAATTATGCTCAGATGCCGCCGAGGGTTTTCTCTCGAACTATGCTCAGATGCTGCCAAGGGTTTTCTAGGAATTATCCTCAGATGCCGCCGAGGGTTTTCTCGGAACTATGTTCAGACGCCGCCAAGGGTTTTCTTGGAATTATGCTCAGATGCCGTCGAGGGTTTTCTCGGAACTATGCTCAGATGCCACCGATGGCTTTCTTGGAACTATGCTCAGATACCGCCAAGGTTTTCTTGGAATTATGCTCAGTTTATATTTACTTCATGCTCAGATTTGACTCATTTCCAACTCAAACTCTTTGAAATCTATCTCAGATTTTGAGCCCACACACTTGCACAGTTGTTATATCAGTCAAGGAGAATTTTTTTAAAATTCAAGGATCTGACACTGCCAGTGAGAGCTCGCGCTCAAGGACCTGACATTTTTTTAAGTTCGAGGAGAGTTTTATGCTCAATGATCTGAATACCCCGACGAATTGTTAAATCAGGCTGCAAAATGAACTGTCACTAGCTTTGGCATTTGGATATCGCACTAATCTACCAAGATAGATTTGCTATCTAGTTTGCTTCAACCCTCTGCCAAAGAGGGGCATCTGTAGACACCCCATTTTTGCATCCGCCTGATTAATCAAGTTGTCAACCCTATCGTAAAGGTTCCCAATGATGGATGTCTATTCCAATGCTTTATTTTGTTATCAGATATGTTTCAGAAATCCGGATGAGGTATCTCGAACTGACAAAACTTAGAAACCACGCTACGCTAGGAAAATACGACCCCAGAAACATAGAAATCATCATCTTGCAAACAAAAAAGAAGCTTCACGATAAAAATCACTAAAAATGATTAAATTGCCAAAATACCCCAAACCTCAAAACAACCTTAGAGCCTACATTACGCTTAGGAAAATCAGTTCAAACACATAAAACAACAAATCGAAACCAAGTAAACCACTTCGCCAATTTTCACAAAATTTGATAAAATTACGAAAATACCCCTCATAAAGTTCACGATCATTTCATACAAAAACTTCATAAATGACAAAAACCAACATTCCCATTGAATTTCTTACGAAAAACTGATTCCAAAACATCCTGGAACATTGAAAAATGACTTAAAACGTAAAAAATCCTCTCCGAGGGCAAAACGGTAATTTCACAATTTTCATAATTAAAAAATTCGAAATTAATAAATAAAACATTAAATAATTAAAGTGAAACATTAATGAAATTAATTTAAAAAGTTGAACCTAAAAAATCGATTAATTGGACTCTCAGGCAAAATTGTTGAGGGTTCGTGGGATATTTCTTTAAGGACCCCTCCATTTGGGGGTCCAAAGAATTAAAGATATAATAGAAGGGGGTTCTCCAAAAATTAAAAGTAAATCAAGCAAGACTGAAGTCAAGGTATTAAAGTCAATCAAGTGAGACTGAAGTCAAAATTAAAGTCAATCAAGCAAGACTGAAGTCAAGGTACTAATCGAGTCAATCTCATAAGACTAAGGTCAAAACCCTAAATCAAAACCCTAATCTAAATTAATCAAGTCAATCTCATAAGACTAAGGTCAAAACCCTAAATCCAAACCCTAATCTAAAACTAATCAAGTCAATCTCATAAGACTAAAGTCAAAACCCTAAAACCCTAAAGACTAAGTCAAAACCCTAATTGAAACCCTAAAAGAAACCCTAATCAAACCCTAAATGCTTCTAAAAACTTTATAAATAGGAGCCTCCACACCCTATTTTCGTATCAAAGAAGAAACCCTAGAAAAAGTAGGTGAAGAAGCCTCCACAACCTCCCCAAAACCCTAATTTTGCAGTCCCAACTCCTTCCCTAACACCCCTACTCCGATTTTAGCCTAAAAAACACCTAGAAACCTTTCAAAAACACCCCAAAAATCCATCACAAATTCAAAGCATCCAGATCCAAGAAAGAGACACCTTACCTCGGAGATCAGAAATCAGATCCGGAGACAAAACGAAGCAAGGAGTACGATACAAGGAACTGCTTTTCAGATCTGAGGGAATAGTACTTTTGCAGATCGAAGGTAAGGTTTTTTATTATTTTTTAAATCTAGGTTTTATCATTAGCGATGTAGTTATATTTGGTATAAGTAGAGACCGGCATTGGCCGGGCGGGATTGGTGCCTAACACCTTCCAACCCCGTAACATGATCTCCGGATTCAGATTTCTATAGTAGATTAGTTCTTGTTTATCCATTTTAGAGTCAGTTTGGTTCCTAGACCACAATAACTAGGTGGCGACTCCCAAACCTCAAGGGTCAAAAGCGGATCTGCGCACCCCGCGGATCGAAGGCGCTTTCAGGTACTCCTTACCTCGGCTGCCTTGAATTCACATTCTTCTTCTTGAATGACTTAATGTCGTGGTGGATTGCAGTGAATGTGAATCGGTGACCCTTGATTGGCAGGGATGGTTGGTGGTAAGGTATTCGGTGCTTGCGGAGGTTGTTGTTGTGGTTGTTCGGGTATGGCCTGGTTCAAGCCAAAAGCTTGATCTTGGACGGCCTGGATGATACTTGGGTTGGCCATCAGCAGATCAAGAATCTTATCGTGCTTTTCCAATGCCTTCACTACCAAATCGAGCTTTGAGGCGAGATCCGTTACTACCTCTGTCGTTGTTTGCTGAGGTTGTTCTGACGTGCTCATGGTTGGTTGCGAGTGTAGAAAGTACGGAGGATTATCGGGTGGCAAGTACTTTTTTCTAGGTCCTTTGGCCACCTGCGGACGAAAAGTTAGGCATTAATATATCGTTTACACAATGAAAATGCATGATAATTTATTTAGGTCAGATTGGATTAAATGGTAAAGTTGCATTAAGAAAGCCTTGAATTTGGTTGAGGTTGAAATTTTTTTTTTTTTTGTGTTAGCACGGAGCTGGGGTTCGTCGACACGGAACCAGATATTGATCAGCACGGAGCTGGGGTTTGTCAGCACGGAGCTGAAGGTTTGTCAGCACGGAGCCAAAGATTTGTCAGCACGGAGCTGGAGGTTCATCAGGACGGAGCTGGAGGTTTATCAGCACGAAGCCGAAGATTTATCAGCACGGAGCCGGAGGTTTGTTAGCACGGAGCTGAGGGTTCATCAGCATGGAACCGGAGGTTTATCAGCACGAAGCCGGAGGTTTATCAACACGGAGCAGAAGGTTTATCAGCACGGAGCTGGAGGTTTGTCAGCACGGAGCCGAAGGTTTGTCAGCACGGAGTTGGAGGTTTATCGGCACGGAGCCGAAGGTTTGTCAGCACGGAGCCGGAGGTTTATCAGCACGGAGCTGAAGGTTTACCGGCACGGAGCCGAAGGTTTATCAGCACGGAGCCGGAGGTTTGTCAACACGGAGTTGGAGGTTTGTCAGCACGGAGCTGGAGGTTTATCGGCACGGAGCCGAAGGTTTATCAGCACGGAGCCGAAGATTTGTCAGCACGGAGCTGAAGGTTTATCATAGATTACGGACATGGTTGAGATTGAAAGATTGATAGGGTACAGGTTGGGGATTCGACTCGAAATGGATATGGGTCGTGAATCCATCTGAAAGTGGGTATGGGTCGTGGACCTAATTGGAAGTGGATATGGGTTGTGGATCCGTTAGGATATAGATATGGGTCATGGACCCAATTGGAAATGGATATGGGGTGTAGGCCTATTAGGATATGGATATGGGTTGTGGACCCAATTGGAAGTAGGTATGGGTCGTGGACCCATTTGAAAGTGGATATGGGTTGTGGGCCCATTCAAAAATGGATATAGGTTGTGGACCCATTTGGACACGAATATGGGTCGTGAACCCATTTTGAGAGTGGATATGGGTGGTGGACCCATTTGGAAGTGGGTATGGGTCGTGGACCCATTTGATAGTGGATATTGATCGGGGACCCATTTGGATAAAAATATGGGTCGTGGACCCATTTTGAGAGTGGATAGGGGTTGTGGACCCATTTGGAAGTGGTTATGGGTCGTGGACCCATTTGAGAGTGGATATGGGTCGTGGACCCGTTTGGACACGAATATGAGTCGTGGACCCATTTTGAGAATGGATATGGGTTGTGGATCCATTTGAATATGGACATGGGTGAGGTTGATAGTGGGCCATGTTGGGTTGAAATCAATTTCGATAGGTAAAGTGTAAGCGAGCTCCGTTTGGATCAAACACAAACTACGAGTGGTAGGCCCTAAGTTTAACGATAAAAACGATGTATTTAATCATTTTCAAGCCTTAAAACTCAAAAGAAAAATAAAGTCCAAGAGAAAAGTTGTTAAGACTGATGTCATGGATGAAATGAGCAAAAAAAAAATTTTTTTTTTTTTTTGGGGTCCGTTTTTAATGAACGGACCGAAGTACTTTTGTACTAGTCCACTCTTTAAAAACGGACCAAAACCTTAATTTTTGCCGAAATTTTTTTTTTTTTTTTTTTATGATGCAAAGCATAAGCAAAGATTTCCCCATTTACCTAGGGGGACATGTAAAGAAATAAAATAAATAAAAACAAGCCTAAAACCTATACAACTTGCCTTCGTGGGCTAAAAAAAAAATACAAAGTCATCTCCTTGGATTGGAAAAATTACAATAATGAGAGGGTTGATAACTCATTTTTCCAAAATTGTATCCTAAACCTCTAATCGTATTGAATGCATGCGACTATAGGTGGCTTCACGATTACCCATTCTTCAAACCTCAATGCATACCGAAGTACACATGTCTTAGGTTGGTGATTGGGTTGGATGTGTTCATCCCCGAACCCGAAATAAGCGATCTCGAGTCGTGAAACTACTAAGCATCCGGGTTTAAACTTTTATAGGTAGAGGAGGTTTGTGTAATGGGCTATGCAAGCGTAAGTGCACAAGTGCATTTTAAAAACAAGTATCAACCCCCTTTTACAAGCATTCAACCCACAAAATATTAAAGAACATATTACAACCATTCCCCAAGAATAAGAAGATAAAATATCAAACAAAACACAAACAACAACGATGTTAGAAACACATATTGAAATTTGTTCTTTTTTTTTTTTGTAAAAATGGCCAAATGGTCATGGTTTGAACCCGCAAACTCCCCAGTGGAGTCGCCAAGTTGTAGACATGAGAATGTTCAACTTTTGAACCTCGATGCTACGTTGTTTGGAGTCGCCACCATTCTTTTTTGTAAATGGGTGTGAATGGGCACCCGAATCGATTCTTTCGAAAATCATTTTTTTATGGCATTGTAGTGACTCTCAATCATGGAAAAGGTATGGTCTACCTAAAATCTAAGTAAGGGGATTCGGTTAGAGAATGGGGAAGGTGTTAAGCACCCCATTCTCTCCACCTAAGGTGGTTACCTTTAGATTTGGCCATTTTTTGGAAAAAATTAAAATAACAATTAAAATGCATGAGATGCATGAAGTGGGTGGGTGCACATAGTGTGTATGTACCTCTTTAGAAGAGGATTTGATGTTGGTGTTGACATAAGAAATATCTTATGGAAGAAGACATTCTATGGAGTCAACACACTTTTGCATGAGTTGAGATGTTGGTTTAGGATTTTAGAGAAATTCCATGGATGGAATACCCTTAGATCCATAACCTTAATGCATGCATGTTTAGCTAGAAACTTAGTGTTTTAACCCCATCAAGAGAGTTACACATTTCTTCATCATAGCCAACATGTGTGATGTGTGTGCATAGTGTACATTATAATGCATGATATGAGGATGAGTTAAAGAAGGGCTTCAACCTCCATCCTTTCGACCAAACCGCCTCAAGCATTCCATGCCCAAGGTTGAGGTTCAATCTACTCGGGATGAAGGAGGGTTCTCCATTACATCCTAAAGGCTTCTAAAAATAAAAAAGGAGAGGGATAGAAGAAGAAGATGCAAAAATAAAAGAAAATAAATAACTAACTACTATCCCACCTTGTCCCTTTTGGAAGTCTTGAAATAACTTGAGCTTGAGTAATGAACTTGAGAGTTGAAGAATGTAGTTGAGGGTTGAGAGAGTTGAAGGTTGGAAGTTGAGAGATGAGAGATGAGTAGAGATTTTGGTAGAGTTTTAGGTTGAGAGATAGGGGCTTGAGAGCATGAGTTGTTCTTAGAAAATGAGGGTATTTATAGAGTTTTTGGAGAACTTTTGGGGATAAAGTGGTCCAACCCTAAAAATAAAGAAAATGGACATGAGATTTAGGTTGTTTCTTTTTGGATTTTTCATTTATATGAGGGTAAAGATGACATTTGTGAAGAAACCCTAAAAGCATGCTTTGATCCTTGGTTTTTTGGTAAATAGATGTGAGAGAACAAAAGTACTTTTGGGAGGATGAATGGGGGAGTGACATGTGTAAATGTGGAGTGGTAGGTAAAAAGTAGATCTTGGTTTATTTGTAAATAACTCATAAAGCAAGGGTGGAAGTGTAGTTTTGAAATGGACCAATGGGAAAACAAAAGCACATTTGGGAGGGTGAATAGGAGAATGACATGTGTAAAGGTGAAGTGGTAGGTGAAAAGTAGATCTTGGTTCATTTGTAAATAACAAATAAAGCAAGGATGGAAGTATATTTTTGAAATGGACCAATGGGAGAACTCCATGTATGTACTTGAAGATTCCCACCTTTTGAGGGCATAATGGGAAGTTCTCTCACCTTTATGGATTATTACCAAAGACCAAATAACCTTTTTGGTTTGACTAAACTTTTTGAGAAGGGTATTCTTGAGTTTTCACAAAAGAAAAGTTGACCCTCCAATTAGATGATGCATTGGGCATTGGGGGCTTATGAGGTATCAACATGTGTCATCTTATGAAGGGGTGAGAGAATGGACTTGGAGTGGGCTTGGTGTTGGACTTAGGTTTGAGTCAGGATATGGACTTAGGTTTAGGCTTAGGAGGGACTTGGTGTTAGATTTGGGTATGGACTTGGTGTTGGGCTTAGGTTTGAGTCAGGATATGGACTTAGGTTTAGGCTTAGGAGGGACTTGGTGTTAGATTTGGGTATGGACTTGGTGTTGGGTTTGGATATGGACTTGGGTTTGGGCTTAGGATATGGGTGATGGACATAGGTTTAAAGTGGATTAGGGACAAGGTATGGGCATGATATGAGATGCAAATAGTATGCATGTATGCATGAATATGATGCCAAGTGGCAATGTGGGTCCATTGAGAAGTTTAAGTCTAACTCAAAATCAATTCGAGGAAATTTGGATTTTCCTAACGGGTTCGTGCAAATTGGGGTGTTTACAGAGGGCATGCATGAAATTAAAGTTAGAACTGAGATGATTCGACATCTTGAGAGCATGGTGGAGTTAGTCAATGGGTGGCTTCAAGATCTTGTCAATTTGGCTTTTTATTTTTAATATTAAATCCTTGTATGCTGTACATTGTATATTTTATTGAAATGATGTAACTTTGAAATTTCTTTGATATTCAAATATTGTTGTTCTTCATGATTCTATGTTGTGATTACTTATGTTATCTCATGCAAGAATAATTGACATCTTCTAGTCTTGTGCAAAGACTAAATCATTGTTAGTGAAAATATAATCATGAAAATAATAAAAAAACATTGCATTACCAAATAATTGGAATCACTTAGTCAATTTTATTAAAAATGGAAAATTTTCATCATGTTTAAAAGACTTCAAAAAAGAAAAAAAGAAGATTCTGAATACAAGTAACTTGGTAATATTAACAATAAAAATTCTCAACCATTTGCTATTAATTGACTCGTGCATTTCAAAGTCGTGATAATCTATAATAAACAATTTCAAAAGCTTGCATAACGATATAAGGACTTGTCCCATAACTCGGTACAAATTTTATCTTGGTTGAATCTCCACGAATATAGTCGATGACTTTAAGAACATAGTCCTTACTCTAAAGAGTCATAGTTTAACATGTTTTCTATATGTTCGTAATGTTCAGAGACAACACTGGTCCATAACTTGGTGCACATTCTGACATTTTTCTTCTAATAAATCCAGATGAATTGCTGATAAATTAGCATATTCAACTGACCCACTTTGTATATTTTTAGCACTCACCATTCTTGATGTAGTGTATCATAATTCAACTAGAGATATTGCTTTTGTCTCATCAACAGAGAAAATGGCTTCTGTTTCGTAATCTTTTAGGCTGAAGTACCATAAGACCAAAGTTCATTAATCATCTTCAAATGCCAATTACATTGACTTTCATTTATATTTTTTGAAATATTCTTAGTAAGATGTTGTTTATAGCCTCAGCTTGCATTTTTTCAGTCGAATTTTACGTAATTGACTGAATGTGAAATACACTCAATTGACTTGAAATTGCTTTGATTTCTTCTTGGAATTATGAACAATGATTCATTATAATGGTATTTTCATCATTTTGGTGATTTTTACAAATTTTAGCGTGAGGTTTCTTTCAGTCTCTGTCTAATTATTTCTAAGTCTCAAAGTCATATTTCTTAGCGTAGCGAAGTCTCTAAGTTATCGAACTGTGTATCGAACCTAAGCATACCTGCTTGCTAAGTTGGGCGTAAGATGTAGCGATCCTAAGCGTGGGTAAATTCTATGTCGAATCGTGATGAGTAGGAGGATGAAAAAAACTAAAAATAAAAGGAATCAGGAATAGTACTCACAAGCCTTCGAGTTCTTTATACTCATCATTAGAAATTCACAACAACCGGATGACGAATTGTTGAATTAGGCAGATGCAAAAATGGGGTGTCTATAGTTAGGCACTGAACCCATCCGATCAAGATGATCGATTTCTACTACAATCCTAAACTATCCAATGAGCAATATACAAAGACTAAAGTCAAACAAGGGTCTAATCATCATTGATTTATATCAGATTTAATAAATGAATCTTATGGCAGAAATCTTTCAATTATTTAAATTATTCCTCGAATTTCGCACAAGGAAAAATTTGTGAAAAGGTCCTAATCATGTCCTATGATCTGAAGTCAATTTAAAATCTACATGTGCAAATATTTTTCAAATAAATAACAATGGGAGTTTCAGAAAATTTTCTAAATTAAAAAATTAGAAATGTGAAATTTCTAAATTGGTAACTTATGAGGTTTCTAAATTAGGAATATGAACTTTCCCAAATTAGAAATTTAAAAATATGATGAGTTTTCAAATTAGAAATTTATAAAAATAATTTTTCAAAATAGAAAATTACTAATATGACGAGTCTTGAATTAGAAATTTGCAAAATAGGAATTTTCAAAAATAAAAAGTTTGAAAAGAGCACGAAATTTTCGAATTCACAAATCGAAAATCAACATGAAATTTCTAAACAAAAAAATATACAAACTCCTAAATTGGAAATTCATGGGTAAGAATTTTTTCAAAATAGAAAATTATGAAATTCTCACATTAGAAAGTTTCAAATATTAATTTTTCAAAATACAAACTTAAGAACATGAGTTTTCCAAAATAGAAAATTTATGAATGTGAGTTTCCAAATAAAAAAAATCATAAAGACATGATAAATTAGAAAATTGAGAATTAACAAAATAATGATATACGATTTTCATATGTGAAAAATTCCATATTCGTCTGATTTTCAATTTAAGAAAACATGCACATGTATACAATCTTTGATTCTCTCAAAATAATCATTATTCAAATATGCATATTTGTCAAGTAAAAAAAAAATGTATTATACGAAATAATTATCCAATCGCCACAAATTCCTAGCCACAAAATTCAATTCATCATAAACCCATTATATAAATCAATTTAAGCCTGAATATAAAGTTATTACCAAAAAATAAATAGAAATTTTTGTTTCAAATCCTTTCTATCAAAAGAATAAAAAATGAATTTTTCCCATCATTATCATAAATCATATGAAATCAATTTGAGCACAATGGTCGTGAAATTATCAAAAACTAAAGATAAATAAATACTTCTCTAATCCTACTTCAAAAAATATAATTGAAAATAATAAAAGAACAAAAACTCCCCAAAACCCAAGCCATATGCTGATAAAAAAAACAACCAATGCAATAATAAAGAAATAAATAAATTAATAAAGAATAAAATATGAAGATAAGGGGCAAAAAAAGATAAATTTAAAAAAATACAATCAAACTTATCTCTAAGGTAGAATGATAATTATTATGGTTTCCTCAGGCACAACTCGAGTTAATGAAGAGAAGAAAAAAAATGATGACATTGCTGTTGTGCTACAATAGTGGCGGTTGACTGTGAGAGAAACAAAGGAAAAGAGACACGTATCTCTATTAGGGCAAGTTGGAGAAGAAATCAAAAAAAAAACTATCATTATTGGGATGAGTTGGAGAAGAAAAAAAAATAAACTTGATAGAGAGGAGAGTAGAGAGGTTGAAGAGAGGGCCGTGTTGTTGCTGCTGTAAAGAGTCGGAGAGGATGTAGAAGCAACAACAATAGTTTCTAAAAGAAGAAGATGATAAAAGCGGCTACAAGTGGATCTCGATGGTAGCATTTTGAAGAGAGGAAGATGATAATGAAGGAATGATGGAAGCTGCTGTAGAGGCATGGAAAAAAAGTGAGATGGAAGACGTTTGGGTTGATCTGGCTTTTTTCACCTTCTTTTCCTACTCTTCGTTGCTTGCTGTCCAAGAGGTTAAAACAAAGTGAGAATGCGAGAGAAGATGGAGTAGAGATTAGAGAGAGAGGTCGTGAGTGAGAGGGGGGCAGAGAGAGGAAGGATGTGAGAGAGAGAAGGGCAGAGAAAGATGGGGCAAAGAGTGGAGACAGACAGCCCAAAAAAGAGAGCAAAGAGGCATAGAAAAGCAACCAAAAAAGAGAGAGTAGAGAGACATGGAGGAGTAGTCCGTCTATGAGAGTTGTGTTGTTGTAAGAGAAAAAGTCCTCCTCTTTAAAACGTGAGAAGAGGGAGAGATGGAGAGAGACATGGGGGAAAAGATCGGAGGGGAAAGAGACCAAGGGGGAGTTGTTGGAGAAGAAAATAGAACGAGAGATAGAGCAGTGTTGCTGCTGTAGCAAGGACAAAGGACATTCAACCAGTATATCATTGGAGATCAGCCGTTTGGATGTTTAGAAAGGAAGAAATGTGGAAAGCTATTGGTTTGGCCTTGAGAGAACGTGGGAGAGAAGGGTTGTGAGAGAGGGAGACGTGGATTGTAGAGAGAGAGACGTGGAGAGAAGAGTTGGCTGAGAGAAGGGAACGTGAGGAGCCAGAGAAACCTATAAGAGCCTCCTTCAACATGAAGATAAGAGAGTTTTATAAACAAAATTTTGTTTCTATTTTTTTTTCTTTCCAATTTTCCATATTTCTTTTTAGGAAAATGGGGGTGGGGATGCCACGTTACTCGTATCATGATAGTCCTCCGTCAATAAGTTGTGATTGATTAATTACATTTTAGTTTTAATTCCATTGGTTGATTAATTTTTTTATTTGAGTTTTAATTTGATTTTGATTTTGATTTGAATTTTAATTAGGTTTTGTTAACATTTTGATTTAAATTTTAATTTGATGTTTAAATTTTTTTAATTTAAATTTGAATTTGAATTTGATTTCAAATTTCGATTGTTCAATTAAGATTTAATTTTAATTTAATTTGGTCGATTGAATTTTAATTTGATTTTGATTTTAATTTGAAACTTAAGTTGATTTTAAATTTTAATTGGCCAAATTTTTTTTTTTAAATTTTAGTTTAATGTTGATATTATTTAGTTTAATTTTTATTTTTCTTAAGAATCAAAGTCTCTAGGTTAAAGTCGGACATTGAGGGGCGTCTCGATCATTTTGTGATTTCTCATAAATTTCTCTATTTTCGTTAATTTAGGTATCATTAGACTTGAAATCATATTTTGAATGAATGGAGGTACTTTCGAGATTTTTCGGAGGTTCGAAATTCATGAGGGGTATTTTCGTCATTTTGGTGATTTTTGAAAATTTTTACAAATTTTAGCGTGAGGTTTCTTTTAGTCCCAATGTGAAGTCTCAAGATAATATTTTCCTAGGTAAGTGAGGTCTCTACGTTCTAAGTGTACGTGTTTGCTAAATCGAGTGTAAGGTGTAGCGATCCTAAGTGTGCGTAAATTTTTATGTCGAGTCATAACGAGTAAGGACTATAAATGGGAGAAATCAGGGACAATAATCACAAGCCTTCGAGTTATTTGTGCTTATCATTAGGAATTCACCGCAACTGGATGACAAATTATCGAATTAGGTAGATGCAAAAATGAAATGTCTACAGCTTGACATTTCATGCTTGAGTTTTATCCATGGGAAGCGCCCTTTTTTCTAAGTAAACTTTTAGAGATAGAAACCGTGGTTCTTTAGGGCTTGTAATTGAAAGCGCATTCGATCCGCAGGTTGTGGATCCACTTTTTGGTGTTTAGGAGTTGCCACTTAGTTATTATGGTATGGGAATCGAAACATTGACTCTAAATAGATAAAAATACTGATTTACAAAAAGAACGGGTCCGGGGATCACATTACGGGATTGAAAGGTGTTAGGCATCAATCCCGTCCGACAAATGCCGATTTCTACTTTTTTCAAAAATTACATTGCTAAAAAATGACCTAAACAATAAAATAAATATAAAAAAAAAGTTTACCTGAGGTGATTGTGATGGTCAATTCCCTCAGTACTGGCGGAGTGCATTCCTTGTATGAGTCTTCCTATTTTTATCTTCGTCACTAGATCAACTTCAAATCTTCGAGATGAGGTATTCTCCTCTTAGATCTGAGTATTTGTTGGATGTTTTGGATGTTGTGAGGGTTTCTAGGTGTTTTTTGAGGATTTATCGATGTTTTTTGAGTAAAAAATAGGGTTTGAGTGCTAAAAAGGGACTTGAGGCTTTAGATTTAGGATTTTGGGAAGGCTGGGGAGAGTTTTTGGCTTATCTTTCCTAAGATTCTTCTTGACCTGACAAATTAGGTTGTGGAGGCTCCTTTTTATAGAGTTTTTCGAAAGTCTTTCAGTTTGACTAGATCTCTTTAAGATAAGGTTAATTAAGGTTTTAATTCTTATGTACAATGAATATTTTTAAGATTTTTTGGAGAACACCCCTAATTATATTTTTAATTATTTAGGATCCTAGATTGAGAGGTCTTTTAATAAATACTATGTGAACCCCACTTAAGTAAGTGGGTCACCATTTAAAATTTGGTCTGTGGGGGCTTGATTGATTGATTTTATTTGTTTAAAAATTTTAATTTAATTTATTAAGATTTTATTTTACGTTGATTAATGTTTTAATTATTAATTTCAAAATTTTAAATTTTTAGAGTAGGAAAATTACTGTTTTGCCTTCAAAGAAGATTTTTAAGTTTTGAGGTCGTTTTTCGAAGTTTTGGGATGTTTTGAAATCAATTTTTCGTAAGGAAGTTAATGGGAGTATCGATTTGTATTACTTAATGGGTTTTTGATATGAAATGGTCATGGATTTTATGAGGGGTATTTTTGTAATTTTGTAAAATTTGGTGAAAATTGGTGAAATAATTTATTTGATTTTAATTTGCTGTTTTATGTGTTCAAAAGGATTTTTCTAATCGTAATGTAGGTTCTAGGGATGTTTTGATGTTAGGGGTATTTTGATAATTTGGTCATTTTTAACGATTTTTCTCGTAAAGGTTCTTCTTGTCTCACAATGATGATTTTTACATTTTTGAGTCATATTTTCCTAACGTAGCGTGGTTTCTAAAGTTTTACTTACTTGAAATACCTCATCCGAATTTATGAAACGTATCTAGTAACAAATAAAAAATATTAAAATATTCCTCCATCATTGGGAACCGTCATAATCGGGTTGACAAATTGATTAATCAGGTGTATGCGAAAATGGAGTGTCTACAGTAATAATTCATTGGTGACTTCTTGCAAGTCCTCTAGTTCAAATTGAGTATTTTATTTTCTTCTTATGACGTTAATAGAAGTTTGATCATATGCGTCATTCATTTTAAACTTAGATGTAATTGTGGTGAGAGAATCAGCGTGGGCATTTTTTTGTCTCGGTACATGTTTCATGGTTATATGGCGAAAGTATTGCAAGAGTCGAGTAACTTTTTTTGACATAAGAACGAAGTTGATTTTCTTTAACCTGATACCTTTTTTGGAGCTGAGAAATCACTAGAGAGTTCCCTACTATATGTAGATCTCGAATATGTACGTCACTAGCAAGCTTTAAACCCATAGTTACAGCTTCATATTTTGTCTTATTGTTGAATAATCTAAATCTAGCTTATAAGAAAAAGTTAACTCATTTCTTGAGAGAGCCATAATAACAATTCCAATTCCTCCATCACGCGAGTCATCTATCGACCCCTCATTTATTTACCATTCTTGTCGTCACAGTGAATCGTCAAAATGCATTACCCAAGTGCTCTATATTGGAATATTAATGTAAGCAATAGCCTTTTTTCCTTTTGAAGTTGGAAGTTTCTTTTCTATTGTGGACTAACCAAGTTCTAGGAGTAACTCACCTTTCGACTATATCTTCATCCTCATTTAGACGATTTGTAAAGATCCTGTCAACCAGGAATTGGACATTCCGTTAACATATAAGATATCGTTAGTCCATGAATTGCTTTTTGGTTTTTTACATTGAACATCAAACTCAACTAATTTCAAAGACCATCTAGCAAGGCAACCCGTCAGTATCGGTAGATTCAAAAGGTATCGAACCGAGTCTGTTTTTGTGATGAGCCATACAGTTTGTCCCTAAAGATAGTACTGTAACTTTTGAATAGCAAAATCAAAGCCAAACATAGACGTGACTCTCAAATGTCTCTTTTCTATCGAGAGGAGTGCTTTGCTAAGGGTTTTTCAATTTTATCATCTCCTTGATCCAATAAATCATCCATTGTGTTCTTCTCTTCTTCTACCTTCACTTTTTTTACTTTCTACAATCTATTTTGTAATGTTTCTTTTTTCCACAATAATAACACTTCGGTTCTTTCTTACTTCTAGATTAGGATCTAGAATTTTTCTTTTCGAATTTTTCTTTCTCTTTTGTTCAATCGCATTCACTAGAACCCCTTGCAAAGAGTTCTTCCCCTTGAGCATCTTTTTCACTTGACTTGTTCATGATCCCATGAGAGATAAGGTTTTGAATCACCTTCTCAAACTTGAGAGTCTCTTTGTCAAACATAAGTGTAGTTCGAAAGTGTTTGATGAAATTTTGAATTGATTTCAATAAAAGTACTATTTTATTTGCTTCTTCAAACTTCACTTCTACCTTCAATAAATTACTAAAATACCGATTGAACGTGTTCAAGTGTTCCATGATGTCTTGTCCCTCCTTCATCCTTAAGCCATAAAGTTTGTCTTTAAGAAATAGTTTGTTGGATAAGATCTTTTCTATGTAAAGTTTTTCAAGCTTATCCCATGTTCCTTTTGCGATCTTTTCTTCTATGACGTTGTATATGACTTCATTGGAAATATGCAACTCAATGAAACTAATAGTCTTCAAATCCAACTCCTCCTATATCTCATTGGACATGTTTTTCGACTTTGCTTCAATGTCATGAATGCAATTATGAAGTCCTTATTGGATAAGAATATTCCTCATCTTCCTTTGCCACAATGTAAGTTTGATTTTCCATCAAATGACTTCACCTCAAACTTCATCCTACCGGAACTTCCGAACATTGTTGTACCCTTCTCCACCATTGCTTACCCTCTCGTTGATCTAGGCTCTAATACCACTTGTTGTGTATGTGAACACCTTTGTGAAGCTCACTTAATAATTTAATCAAACATCTATTGAGTATTTCACCAAATACCTTCCAAGACCTTGTTTGATAATGACAATAAAGGATAATACAATTAATAGTATCAAATGCAAAGAAGATAAACAATCACATAAAGAAGAGTAAGAATTCAATACCCACAATACGAGATTTTACATGATTCACCCAAAGGCTAGGTCCATAGAGGTATGAGCATTGGAGCTTGATTTTATTATGAAGAAAATTGGTAAATTGATACAAGAAGTCACCTCTATCACTTAGCTTTACCTTCTTCTAGATCTCAATCTTCCCAAACCTCTCAACCTCTCCTCTCTAGATTTTCTTTCTTTCTCTACTCTCTTCTTTGGAAAAGACTTAGATTTGTGGTTAGACTTACAACCAAAAGAAAACAAAAACCCCTTTAAAGGCATCACAAAGTGGGCCACTTATAGAAGTTAGAAGCCCAACCCAAATTACCTTCGATCAATCCAAAAACACACATACACACACGCTTGGATCGAGCCTAGTTGATTTTGAGCCATACTTCAACAAAATCATAATGATTGGATTTTGTGTTTTAACTTCAGGATCATACATTTCTTTCATGAGTTCCCAAAATCTTAAAATGTGCTGTAGTGTTGATTAAAGATTTAGTCTTTAATAAAGAGATGATTATGTTTGGAAGGAGATTGGTATTTGGTTTATCCCAATTTTAATAAAGTTGGAAGAGCTCATAACATGGGTACAATGGAGCTAAAGCAATTAGGGGTTTGAATGGTCCAGTTCATCCCAAAGCATAGCCCCACCTGAAATGTTCAAGGATCGATCCCACAAGGAAAATCAATTCAAATTATAATTGGAATGAGCCAGACCAGGCCTAATAATTAAGGGACAAGTTTCTTTGTAGACAGCCCAGCCCTGCCCTACACACTTATCTATTTTCTATGCTAAGTCTAAAAATTAAACCACAGTTGTACTTTTGGATATTTGTCATAAAATGATATTAGTATTTCATGATGAAATTATAATTATAATTAATTAAATGATAACATTAACCCTTATATTAGTTTGAATAATTTTTTTATGAGTCAAGTTGGAGTAACATTGGTATTGACATCGTTTGGGACATTGGTGTATAAAGAACCTGAAAGCGCCCTCGATCCGCGGGGTGCGCGGATCCGCTTTTGACCCTTGAGGTTTGGGAGTCGCCACCTAGTTATTACGGTCTAGGAACCGATCAATGACTCTAAACGGATAAAAACTAATCTAAAACAAAAAAAAACTGAATTCGGGGATCATGTTACGGGATTGGAAGGTGTTAGGCACCAACCCCGCTCGGCCAAAGCCGGTCTCTACTAAATTTCCAAGTAAATTACATTGCTAAAACCTAGATAAAAATAAATAAAAATAAAAATTTACCTTTCCGATAGCAAGTACTTTGTTCCCTCAGATCTGACAAAAAGAGCTCCTGTACCGTGCTCCCTTGCTTCGTTCTGTCTCCGGATTTGACTTCGGATCTCCTAGACCGAGGTATCTCCTTGCTTTTGGATCTGAACTCTTCAAGTTTGTTACGGATTATGGGGTGTTTTTGGAAGGCTTTTAGGCGTTTCTTATGCTAAAATCGAAGGGGGGATGTTAGGTAAGGAGTTGGGGCTCCAAAACTAGGGTTTATGGGGGGCTAGGGGAGCTTCTAGACCTACTTCTCTTAGGGTTTATGATTTGATACGAAAATAGGGTGTGAGCACCTCTATTTATAGATGTTTTTAGGGGTTGATTTGAATAGAGTTAGTGTTTAATTAGAGATCTTTTAATTAGAGTTGTGTTTTAGTTTGACTTGTTTTAGGTAGAATTGTGTTTTAATTAGAATTGTTTTAGGTAGAATTGTGTTTTAATTCAAATTGTTTTAGGTAGAATAATTTTTAAGTTAGAACTCTATTAGATAGAGTTATTATTTAATTAGATCTCTATTATGACTTTTGGTTTTATTTGATTGACTTTTAATGTTTTGACTTTAGTCTGAATTGATTGACTTTTAATATCTTGACTTCAGTCTTGCTTAATTGACTTTAATTTTGACTGTAGTCTCACTCGATTGACTTTAATACCTTGACTTCAGTCTTTCTTGATTTACTTTTAATTTTTGGAGAACCCTCCTCTAAAATATCTTTAATTCTTTGGACCCCCAAATGGAGGGGTCCTTAAAGAAATATCCCACGAACCCTCAACAATTTTGCCTGAGAGTCCGATTAATCGATTTTTTAGGTTCAAAATTTTAAATTTATTTCATTAATGTTTAAATTTAATTATTTAATGTTTTATTTATTATTTCTAATTTTTTAATTATGAAAATTGTGAAATTACCGTTTTGCCCCTAGAGAGGACTTTCTTTTCACGTTTTTCGGTTTTTTGGCGTTCTAGGATGTTTTAGAATCGATTTTTCGTAAGGAATTCAATGGAATATTAGTTTGTGTCATTTATGAAGTTTTTTTTTGTGTGAAATGATTGTAAACTTTATGAGGGGCATTTTCGTAATTTTGTCAAATTCTGTTAAAATTGGCGAAATGATTTATTTGTTTTTGATTTGTTATTTTATGTGTTTGAAAGAGTTTTCCTAAGCGTAACGTAGGCTCTAGGGTTGTTTTGAGGTTAGGGGTATTTTGGTAATTTGGTAATTTTTAGTGATTTTTATCGTGAAGTTTCTTTTTGATCTGCAAGATGATGATTTCTATGTTTCTGGGGTCGTATTTTCCTAATGTAGCGTGGTTTCTAAGGTTTTGTCAATTCGAGATACCTCATCCGGATTTCTGAGACACATCTGGTAACAAAATAAAGCAATGGAATACACATCCATCATTGGGAATCCTTGCAATCGGATTGACGAGTTGATTAATCAGGGGAGTGCAAAAATGGGGTGTCTACAGAACCATAGATACTTCTCATTTGTATCTCGATGAAAAACATCTATGGTTCTATAGACACATCCACATCAGCAATGTACGAAACGATGTCAATTTGAATGTTACTTCAGCATTTTCCTTCTTTTATTTCATTTGAAAGAAGACCATCTAAGTAAGCAAATTTTGAATTATAAATTGAGAACAAGTTACAAGAAATAAATTGATTAATGTCTGGCCGAGCTAGAGACAGGTCAGGCTTGAACAAAAATGTTAGGCCTGATAAGAAAAAGAAAGCAGCCCCATTTAAAGACTAGGTGCGGAATCTATAGTTCAATTCTTGTTACCGTGAGAGTGATCATTAAGCAAGTCTCCACAAATTATATAGGGTGAATTATCATTTTGTGTGCTGAAAATGAGTTATTTACAATCCGGCTAACTGTTCATTTTAATTACCAAATCAAGAATAATCCTGCATTTGTTATAAAAAAAAAAAAATCAGAACGGTAATAAATCCGTTATCGTTCACATTAGGTGTAATGAAAATGAAGAGTGAACTGGAAGCGTAAATTCGTCAAAAGTTGATCACTTTTTCGTAAATATGACTTTGGGTAGTCCGACACAAAACTCTAAGGGTATGTTTGATTGCACATGAAAAATAGGGTGGAATATCAATTTCCATGGAAAATGACATTTTTCAAGTGAAATCATGGATTTCACTTTCCCACTCATATGGGTGGGAAAATGAAATCCACCCATATTTTCCATCTTCAATTCTTCCCTACCACCACCACTACCACCACCACAACCATTACATTAACCTCACCGTCGTCACCATCGCTATCTCCGTTGTCGTCGGCTTCGTCTTCGACCACCTTCTATCTCTCTTCTTCTTCTTTTTCTTCTTCTCCATTCCTCACCTCCTCCGCCACCACCACCACCACCACCACGTTCTCCCCCCATCTTCCTCACTTACCTCCGTCGTCGCCATCGTCGCCGTCGCCGCCACCTTCGTCGCCACATCCTCCCCCCTCCCTCTTCCTCGTCATCTTCTTCTTCCTCTCCCCCTTCTCTCATCTTCTTCCTCCTTCTTTTTTCTCATATTTTTCCATGATTTTATCCAAGTGAAATCAAACAATGGAATTTAATTTTCCAACCCTACCTATTTTTCACAACTAATTTTCCATAGATTTTAAATTCCATAGAAAGTTACTTTCCATGCAATCAAACATATAAATGTATTTTTTATCGGGGGAGAGAGAGCATAGATTTGGCTATCTTTTTTTCAACTGCACATGCGGGCGGATATATATATATATATGGGGGGCGTTCAATGGCCAACTTTTTGGCAAAACATTTTTCAAAACATGAGTTAGAGGTTTTGGAATGGGCTGATTTTTGGGGAGGATGATCTCTACGGTGAGGAGATCATCCTCACCAAAAATCAGCCCATTCCAAAACTTCTAACCTATGTTTACAAGCTAAAAAATCGTGGACCGTCCATTTTTTGTAAACTGTTTTTGATGGGATTAGAAGTTTTGGAATGGGCTGATTTTTGGTGAGGAAGTAGGAGATCATCCTCACCAAAAATCAACCCATTCCAAAACCTCTAACCCGTTCGCCACCCTTAGTTTTACCACACACTTTAACAAACGCGTTTTGTCTTACATGGGTTAGAAGTTTCGGAATGAGCTGATTTTTGGTGAGGATGATCTCTATGGTGAGGAGATCATCCTCACCAAAAATCAGCTCATTCCAAAACTTCTAACCCCATCAAAATTGATTTACAAAAAATGGACGGTCCACGATTTTTCAACGTGTAAACATGAGGCTAAACATTTCGGAATGGGCTGATTTTTGGGGAGGATGATCTTCTAATCATAGAGATCATCCTCACCAAAAATCAGCTCATTCCAAAACTTCTAACCCATGTAGGACAAAAAACGTTTGTTAAAATGTGTGGTAAAACTTAGTGTGCTGAACATTTCCCTATATATATATAGAGCGAGCGAGCGAGCTTAGATTTGACTCCCTTTTTTCAACCATGCACATGCGGGCGGATATCTTTGAATTTGAAGTTTGGGTCTTGGACCAGAAAGGGGTCCGGATTCCGAAACGCCGTATCCTATGAGATATGTACTATTAAATGATCAATGTGGAAGTGGAAGGTTTCGTGATAAGAAAAGTCTTTGGGTTTGAACGTGGCTTTCAAAACGAGCTTGAATCGAAATTGAAACTTTCGGATTTAGAAGTGCTTCCGAAAGAGTAGTGATAAAATGACTCGCCAAGTAGCATACTCAAATAGCTACATGACGTGACAAGTTTGTGTGTATCTCGAGACATACAAATCTACTGGTTCTTGAACTGGTCCACGTCTTTGAAATCATCTGAGTATGCCATCTGGCGGAGTGATATTATGATGATTCTTCTAGAAATTGTGACGTATCTGTTTAAATGTAGCTTCGGCATTTTAGTGGATGGTAAATTGACCATAATGCCCCTTCAACAAGAGGAATTAATCCTAAAAATATTATTATGAAGGTATTTTAGTCATTAATTTAGAAAATCTGGGCATTTTCATTATTAAAAAAAAAAAAAAAAAAGTCATAATCTTCTTTCATCAAGACTGTTCAAAGTTAGAAGCCAAGGGCAACTCCTGAAAGCTTCAAATTTTAACTGATTTTGACTTTTGACTTCTTTGGAATCTAAACGTTGAGTGTACTTCTCAATGAATATCAAACAAGATTTTGGGATAAAAAAACTCCTATGTTTCGGAGGAAGCTAAATTGATCCACTAAAAATTATGTCAAATGCAATCTTTGAAATTTTAATTTGTCTTGAATTTTTTTTTCTCCATCCTTGAATTAGGGCATCAACCTTATAAAAAAAAAAAGCAAGTAAGACTGATCTTGATGTAAGCCCATTGATTTTTTTGTTAAAAGTCATGCTAAAATTAAGTTTGAATATCATGAATTCTATTTAATTACAATTCTAATTAGAGGAAATGTTAAAGTTAATGGTCATAAAAGAGGGACGAAAAGATTTAAAAGAATGTAAACAGAGATAAATGAAAGTAAATATGATCCAACTTACGACTACCCCACGTGGCACACTCAGTCAACTCTCCTAACATGACAAGTTCAAGGAACCATAGATCTGTACACATCAGGATACAAAACTGCACTTCCGCATAAAAATGTGTATCCCAAGAGAATCATGTATCCCAAGGTGTACAGACCTACGATTCCCAAACTTGTCATGTCAGAAGAGTCGATTGAGTGTGCCACGTGGGGTAATAAGATTATCACGACTCTTAATTCAAATGATTGGCCCAGCATTCAGTCTGTTCAGATTTTGAGAGGAACACTGTATGAGGAATTCTTCTAGGTCAAAAAAATAAAAAAGGAACTTGGTAATAAATTTAAGGGTGATTAGAATTACCCCTCCACATTTTGTTAAATATTTGAGATTTCTTTTAGACATGACATACCCCTTGATTTATTTCTTTTAAGAGAGACTAACCAAATTAAAACTGCCCTCAATGCACTTATTTTCAATCTAAGTAATCTTCAACCACTTGGCTAAAAAAATTTTGTCCCTCGACCTTTCAACCTTCAAATCTCAAGATTAAGAAATGATTTTTCAGAAAATAGAAATCCATTATAGTTGGATAGAAAATTAAGAGTTTTCTACAAGTGATTATGATGAGATTCAAAGTGATGGATTGAAAATAATTTACACTAGATATTGACAATCTAATATGAAGATGACAGAATTTTGGGAAGAAAATTCGAGGGTTTTGTCTAGAGGTTGAGGGGAGGATATTTAAGTAATTTTCTGTCAGCCTTCAAAGGTAGACCGAGTTCAAAGGGATTACGTCATCAGTTTGATGACTCAGGGATTACTCAAATATTCACGAAACTTGGAGGGGGTATATCTAAATATACCTAATTTTTTAAGGGTGAAATGAGAAAGGGATTCACGTTTTCGAAACCCCAAATAAAGAAAATAAGAGTGGTCAAAACACGCCAACAATAAGCTCTATCGCACAAGTCACAATACCATATTCTATAAATACCCATATCCTTAGAAGAACTCTCAAAGCAAAGAGAAGATAAAAAATGGCATCTGAATTATGTGGTGGTAAGACATAGTTCTACTTTTAGTAATTTATTTAGTTTGATGTATATACTGTAGATATGGTTTACATATATGTTTATGTTTATTTCTTTTAATTAATGGCAGATGGTAAGAGTGCATGGCCAGAACTAGTTGGGGTGCAAGGGAAGGTCGCTGAGGCAACGATTGAGAGAGAGAATCCATCTGTCGACGCTCAAATTGTGTTAGAAGGAACGAGTGGCACTACAGATTTCCGTTGTGATAGGGTTAGGGTGGTTGTTAATAAGAAGGGCATAGTAACACAAGTGCCCATTATTGGTTAATTAAATCTTTATTAAGAGCTTATGTTATATATTACCGCCCCATGAAAACTAGAGGAGCTCATACATGTATGTATTATGTACTGCATCCTAAAATAAGAGTGGCTTTATTTTAATAAAATAGGAGGGGTCCTTTCATCCCTTTTTGATAATAATTTAGTTGCCTTATTCATCTTATATTTCACGGATTGTGGTATATTAAATACGTTCTCCAAGGTGACGGTATAGTCATCAGGGACTCTCGCGTGGTGTTAAAATATCTATCCCAAAATGTCTAATGTATGACTGGTTTTGAATTTGTAAATCAATTTCTAATAATAAATCATGACTTGTCTTTGATTAATGTTAAAATGATTAGATCCGTTATAATAGATTGGTCAAGGAGATGATGTTTGTTCTAGTATTTTAAAAACTGTACGAAACTAGTGGTTTTTGGGGGCCAGGTTCAATTTTTGGTATCACCCTTTCTCTAAAGGTAATTTAGGATAAATTTATACACTTTTAATAAAGATAAATCGGGCCAACCAAATTAAACCACGATCCGGTTGTGATTTATTAGGATCATCTGTGTTGCCTTTTAAACATTGATTTGGATATATAGAGTGTATATATTGTCATTGAATGAGGACATTGAAGCTAAAATCTAGTGGTGTTAATCTTAGTGGTAAAAATCTGCAATTAGATCTCAATTTTAAATGTTGTTGATTAAATCATAATTTATTTTTTAGTATTTTTATTTGTTCTTTTATCATTTAGAATATGAAATACATTTTTTTTATATTAAAATAAAATTATTTTTATGTTTAAAATTCAAATTTATTTGATGTTTTTCTGACTTTATAGATCTTTTTCCGAAGTTTTCTAGTGTAGAATTATTCCTGAAGCCAGAACTTTAACACTATGGTATCAACTAGTAGGTCTGGCCCGAAGGCCAACTCAACCTATATTGTATGGGAATTGATCAATAAAATTAGACCAAATCAATTTTGAGCTAATCTGAGCTAGGCCCATTTTTAAGACGACCAAGCTTGAAATAAGGAAAGACCCATCATACCAGCTTGATTTATTTTTAATTTTTTGTCTTTTATTTTAACATATAAAATTTAAAAAGTAGAGATAGCTTAGTTGGGTATTTGCAACAAACGTTAAGGTAACATTGTTTTATATCTTTTGTGCATTTCAGTTTATGTAATGTGTTTTGCAAAATTATTTTCGAATTTCCATCAATATTTTATTTTTATTAAAAGTTCTAGCACGATTCAACTTTTTACAAAAATGGATTGGACTTTTTAGTGGTGTTGAATATCCAACGTTTGATTTTACATAATTTTCATTAGCCTGTAAGACATAATCAAGGTCAAGGGGATAAGAGTTACATCAGCTACAAATCTGGATTGTGCAATTCCCGAACATTTTGTATTGGATCAAATTTGTCCTGATATATCAAATATTAATGAACCACATATATTAAAACAAAATGAATAGGGCTATCCCGGTTGTAGGAACAAAAAAAAATATCCCCTTTCTAGAGATTGGCAAAATTATTAAAACAAGATAATTGGATCTATTTTATTTTGTTCCAACCAGTCAATCAGGTTAAAAAATGTATGTGGATCGACCTCTTTGGGCAACCCCATCTATTGTTCTCTATATGTGGTTCGACTATCTTGGTCAATCCCCGCTCTTGCTTCCTTAATATGGTTCAGCCTCCTTGATCGGTAGCCCATTTTCTCTCTGTGTTACATCTAGGTGGTTCGGCTACCATGGTCAATCCCTTATTGTTTCACATCTAAAGGAGGTTCAAACTGTTCAAGGAGCTGACCCCTTGTTATTTTTCGTCCAAAGGAAGTTCGACCTCCTCAAAGAGCTGGCCCCTTATTATTACATCCCAAAGAGATTCAGCCTCAACCTCCTCAAGAAGCCAATCTCTTGTTATTATATTCAAAGAAGGTTCGACGTCCTCAAGGAGTCAACCCCTTGTTATTTCATCCAAAGGAGGTTCGGCCCCTTTAGGGAGCCGACCCCTTGCTACATCACCCTAAAAAGGTTCGACCCCTCCAAGGAACTAATCCTTTATTATAATGTCCAAGCAAGGTTCAACACCCATAGGGAGCCAAACCTTCTCTCAAACACTTAAAGTGATTTGACCAAGTTTTGTCAACAATGGCCAATGCTATTGTTTCTTCTCCTTTTCTTGGTCATACTCAGTAATTGATGCAACTACTTTTTCTCCCCATTACAAGAAATAACCTTTTTACCAATATTTAAACTACACCGGAAAATCTACCAAAAATGCTAATTAAGGTGTTAGTGGCATGTTAGGAAAACGTCAGTAATTCTTACACCGGCATTGTTTTCTGCATTTTTGAATCCACAACTGAAAGCGCCCTCGATCCGCGGGGCGCGCGGATCCGCTTTTGACCCTTGAGGTTTGGGAGTCGCCACCTAGTTATTACGGTCTAGGAACCAAATTGACCCTACAATGGATAAAAAGAACTAATCTACTATAGAAATCTGAATCCGGGGATCATGTTACGGGGTTGGAAGGTGTTAGGCACCAACCCCGCCCGGCCAATGCCGGTCTCTACTTATCCCAAATAGATCTACATTGCTAATGATAAAACCTAGATTAAAAAAATAATAAAAAAAACCTTACCTTCGATCTGCAAAAGCACTATTCCCTCAGATCTGAAAAACAGTTCCTTGTACTGTACTTCCTTGCTTCGTTTTATCTCCGGATCTGATTTCTGATCTCCGAGGCAAGGTGTCTCCTTCTTGGATCTGAATGCTTTGAATTTGTGGTGGATTTTTGGGATGTTTTTAGGAGGTTTTTGGGTGTTTTTTAGGCTAAAATAGGAGTAGGGGTGTTAGGGAAGGAGTTGGGGCTCCAAAATTAGGGTTTTGGGCAGGTTATGGAGGCTTCTTCACCTACTTTTTCTAGGGTTTTTTCTTTGATACGAAAATAGGGTGTGGAGGCTCCTATTTATAAAGTTTTTAGAAGCATTAGGGTTTGATTAGGGTTTCTTTTAGGGTTTCAATTTGGGTTTTGACTTAGTCTTTAGGGTTTTAGGGTTTTGACTTTAGTCTTATGAGATTGACTTGATTAGTTTTAGATTAGGGTTTGGATTTAGGGTTTTGACCTTAGTCTTATGAGATTGACTTGATTAGTTTAGATTAGGGTTTGGATTTAGGGTTTTGACCTTAGTCTTATGAGATTGACTGATTAGTTTAGATTAGGGTTTTGATTTAGGGTTTTGACCTTAGTCTTATGAGATTGACTCGATTAGTACCTTGACTTCAGTCTTGCTTGATTGACTTTAATTTTGACTTCAGTCTCACTTGATTGACTTTAATACCTTGACTTCAGTCTTGCTTGATTTACTTTTAATTTTTGGAGAACCCCCTTCTATTATATCTTTAATTCTTTGAACCCCCGAATGGAGGGGTCCTTAAAGAAATATCCCACGAACCCTCAACAATTTTGCCTGAGAGTCCAATTAATCGGTTTTTTAGGTTCAACTTTTTAAATTAATTTCATTAATGTTTCACTTTAATTATTTAATGTTTTATTTATTAATTTCAAATTTTTTAATTATGAAAATTGTGAAATTACCGTTTTGCCCTCGGAGAGGATTTTTTACGTTTTAAGTCGTTTTTCAATGTTCCAGGATGTTTTGGAATCAGTTTTTCGTAAGGAATTCAATGGGAATGTTGGTTTTTGTCATTTATGAAGTTTTTATATGAAATGATCGTGAACTTTATGAGGGGTATTTTCGTAATTTTGTCAAATTTTGTGAAAATTGGCGAAGTGGTTTACTTGGTTTCGATTTGTTGTTTTTATGTGTTTGGACGGATTTTCCTAAGCGTAATGTAGGCTCTAAGGTTGTTTTGAGGTTAGGGGTATTTTGGTAATTTAATCATTTTTTGTGATTTTTATCGTGAAGCTTCTTTTTTGTTTGCAAGATGATGATTTCTATGTTTCTGGGGTCGTATTTTCCTAGCGTAGCGTGGTTTCTAAGTTTTGTCAGTTCGAGATACCTCATCCGGATTTCTGAAACATATCTGGTAACAAAATAAAGCATTGGAATAGACATCCATCATTGGGAACCTTTGCGATCGGGTTGACGACTTGATTAATCAGGCGGATGCAAAAATGGGGTGTCTACAACAACTATTTCACATTATTCACCGACATTTTTTGGGGAATTAGAGTAAAATAATCAACGCTAATTATATTTTAAATTCATCAATAATTTGTTAAAACTATTATCAACGTTTATTAAAATGCGGCTAATACTATATGAAAAGTTTTACAAATTACCAACGTTTTAGTAAACGACGTTAATTCTATTTAATTTTTCTAATTTTTTTTTACTATTATATTAGCAGTGTTCTAAAATCGTCGATAATATATATATATATATATATAGATATGGGAGCGGTTCGGCAACCCTAAAGTTTGCCAAGTTTGGTGCCAAACATTTTTTGTAAATCACTTTTGATGGGGTTAGAAGTTTTGGAATAGGCTGATTTTTTGTGAGGATGATCTCTACGGTGAAGAGATCATCCTCACAAAAAATCAGCTCATTTGAAAACTTCTAACCCTAGTTTACAAGTTGAAGAATCGTGGACCGTCCATTTTTTGTAAATCACTTTTGATGGGGTTAGAAGTTTTGGAATATGCTGATTTTTGGTGAGGATGATCTCCTCATCATAGAGATTATCCTCACAAAAAATCAGCTCATTCCAAAGCTTCTAACCCGTATTTTGAAAAATGTTTGGCACAAAACTTGACAAACTTTAGGGTTACTGAACCGTATATATATATATATATATAGGGAAATGTTCAGCACCCTAAGTTTTACCACACACTTTAACAAATGTTTTTTGTCCTACATGGGTTAGAAGTTTTGGAATGGGCTGATTTTTGGTGAGGATGATCTCTATGATTAGAAGATCATCCTCCCCAAAAATCAGCCCATTCCGAAATGTTTAGCCCCATGTTTACACGTTGAAAAATCGTGGACCGTCCTTTTTTTGTAAATCAATTTTGATGGGGTTAGAAGTTTTGGAATGAGCTGATTTTTGGTGAGGATGATCTCCTCACCATAGAGATCATCCTCACCAAAAATCAGCTCATTCTGAAACTTCTAACCCATGTAAGACAAAACGCGTTTGTTAAAGTGTGTGGTAAAACTTAGGGTGACGAACGGGACCCTATATGTATATATATATATATGGGAAATGTTCAGCACCCTAAGTTTTACCACACACTTTAACAAACGTTTTTTGTCCTACATGGGTTAGAAGTTTTGGAATGGGCTGATTTTTGGTGAGGA